>NC_084802.1:238660732-239285732 GCF_963169125.1 Humulus lupulus | reverse complement strand
AAAACTGAGGCTCTGGCAGATCAGAGGGAGGCTCCGGAAGTTTGGCAAAATCAGTCCCCGATGGTCCAGGGTCGAGAGGAGCCTGAGTGAAGGCGTCGTAGCCCTCAAGGTCAGGGCAAACATAACACCCCGAAACGGCCTGTTGGTCTTGAGAATGAGGGGCTATGTCCGGATCATAGGAGGCACATGGGGGGCATCCCCCAGGAGATGGAGGCAGCTGGTGAGATCCCCCACGGTCAAGGGGGGCTTCCTCCAGCTCTTCCTCATCCTCATCATCATCTGGGTAAGGCTCAACCAAGGCCCCCTTCATCTTCGTGGACCCAGAGATGGTCCACAGCAACTTGGGGTCCGAGACAGGGGACAATTTATGGCGGTTCAGATTCTTCACGGTGAATAGGCACGCCGCCTTTTTCATAGCAGGGTCAGCGCTGAGCAACGTTCTCATGTCTCTCGCTTCTGACCCGACAACTGTGGGTTCGACGAATTGCTCTTCATAATACACGCCATGGTCGATATGAACGTAATTAATGAAACAATAATTTGTAAGAAAGTAAAAGAGAGAAAGTGATGCTCAGGGTACTTACTTAGAGTGGCCCAGAAGTCCTCGCGGACAGAGAGGGGGCCTTCCACGAAGAAAAGTCCTGCTTCCAGGACCCCGGGTTGGACACCAAGCCCTCTATCAAAGAGGCCTCGTTGTTTGCTTTTTGTAAATAGTAAAAGCCCTTGGACTTGGGAAGGGGCATGAGGTTGTAGAGGAAATGCACCTCTGTCGCCGTAGGAGCGCGTTTAAACAGCTTCGTAAATGCAACGAAAAGGCAGCTTAAAGTCAGCCAGCCATTGGGAGCCAGCTGAAGCAAGGCAAGGTCGAAGTAGTTAAGGACCGCAACAAAGAACGGGTGTAACGGGATGGTACCACCCGCCTTCAAGATGTGCTCGCTGAGGGCCACGAAGCCGGGCCTAGGACTGTCAGCCCGGCATGTCTCCTGAGGAACATTGTAACACCCTACTCCCTTAGAGCCGTTACTAAGTAAGTTTTAAACGTGCAGTTAACTCGCTAATCGAGGTTTTTAGGTCAAAAGTGTAATTAAATCATAAACAGTGAAATAAACTTTCAAAATAATTCCATTGACTACAAATCGTTGAGTATTTGACACTTGGGATCCCAAGATACTGTTTAGAAATATTTACAACATATAATTTACAAGTTTGAGTCGAGTAGACGACAAAATCTATGTTTTAATACAACCATCTCCCGAAACCACTAGCCGTGGCAGCCAGGCAGGCCAAACATGTACCTCTCCCAAAGAACTACGTGTGTGAGACAACCTCGCCCCAATGGATCTCGTCCCAAGGCCCCGCGTGCATGATGACAGTGGTCGAGGTGGCCCACAAGAGACAAAAAGAGTACGAACAATGTACCTCAAAAGGGGTACGTACATGCCTGCTAGGATCAGGGGACGGGCCTGACACCTGTGCCCAACAAGTAGTGGCGGTTAGGAATAGTACGAAGAGTGGCTACACCACCACCACGTCCCTGACACCCGTACAAAGCGAGTGGTGGAGTCATGACCGGGTACAAAAGGTGAGGTGCTCCCATGGACTCTGACCATGTACCAGAGCCGACACCACTACCCCTGGAACCACTCTCCTCTTAGTGTACTCGTGTACCATCTGGTCCCCTGGATGATCATGTACCCAGGGCCATTAGAGCCTACTATAAAATGGACTCTAAGTCCACCTGTGGGGGGGTTGGAAAATTTACTGTAGCAAGTGCATCTTAGTGAATGAAAATTGATTTCTCCATTGTTCTGTTACAATTGTTCTTACAGTTGATACTTAGATTCTGAGAGTTTTTCTTTGCATAATCTTAGCTCTGTGATTTTTCTGACTTAACTTAGTTGAAGAGTTCTCACCGTCAACACTCCAACATGGGTGGGTAAAGGCTCATGAGATATTATCGGTGCCAATATTAAGGGGAGAGGTGTGAGGACTACCCCTGATCGGGGAAAGAGGTCCTGAAGGTTCAGAGGAACTTGTTGCACAAAAGGAAGGTGGTAAAACCCTGGACACAAAAGATAGAAACATACAACTTAGACCATTCTTCTTGTGTTAGTATTGCAAGTAATGATAAGGTGGACAACCTGGTTCTAGGGTTATAGCCAGGGTTGTGGAATTATTATCGTGAAAGGTTTGAATAAATTTCGAGGATGAAATTTTTGTAAGGAGGGGATAGTTGTAGCGTCCCAAATTTTCTAATAAGGCTTAGGTCCTTGATTAGCGTGCCTGGAGGGCAATAAGTGATTTATTATGTTGATATGTGAATTTAATGAGTATGTGATTAGAAATGCATGTTTATGTGAATTCAATATGCATGTGGGCCCCGTTTGGTTATTAGGGGCATGTTTGTAATTTTAGCCCGTTGTGGGCATAAATGCAATAATTGTGATTATTGTGATTGACACCATGTGTGAGTGGTGATATATTTGAGATGCATGATCCGAGACAGTCCTATGGAGCAGTTTAGTTAGAAAGTCACAACGGGATCAAATACCCCGCTCGAGAGGAGCTTAGGGGTATTTTGGGAATATTATAATGTGTTCGGGAATTACTTAGTAGCGGGTAGTAATTTAGTAATAATTGGGATATGTTGGGATTAAACAGAGATTTATAGGAACACTCGAGGATTTAACGGGATTTGGTAAATGACTAAATTTCCTTTGGGATTACTTAAGGGTTAAGGATAGGTTTAAGGGCAAAAGAGTAATTTAGCTTTAAGGATGGATAGACTTGGCTGAGGAGAAGTAATTCACGTTCTCTTCACTTAGGCATATCTCTATTTCTCTGTTGGAAGGCTAGAGAAAACCAGAAGCTAGGAGAAGGAAGCTGATTTTCTTTGGGAGCAAAGGAGGAATTCAAAGCTAGGCTTTGGGGGCTAGAAGCTGAAACTTAGAGGGAAAATTCAAGGATTTAATCAAGGTCAAAGGTAAGCTTTTAAACTTGATGAACAAGTTGAAATTCTGCTTGTTTTAGATTTCTAGAACTTAAGCATGCATGAGTTGGTTTTCAAGATTGATTTTGTATGTTTGATGGGTGTAAGAATTAGTTTATGAGCTTGTTGGGATGTTTAGGCCATATGGATATGAATTCTAGACTTAATTCTGGTGTTGGCTGAAGTTTGGGGTGTGAGAAATGGGATTGAGCTCGAGGAAGAACTTGAAAGAAAAGCTCATTTTCTAGGTTTGTAGGTCGAGTCGCATCCATAGGAGGGGCATGTCGCGGCCCGTGTGTGCGTGAGGCTTGGGGAGGCCTCTGTTCTTGAGGCGCGCCGTAGCGCTTGGCTAAGCGTGCCGCGGCCCATGTCTCCTTTCAGGGAGGCATTTTGCCTCTATTTTGAGGCATGACGCGACCCTTAAGGGGCTGGGCCGCAGCCTTAGTTCTAAATGTTGTGTGTTTTGAAGGTTTTTAGCTTGGGAATCCAATTGTTTAGGCTCGAGATGGATTTTATCACCCGGATTGATAGAATCCAAGGTTCTGGGAACTAGAGTTGTAGCCCAAAGTTATTTAATGGATTAGAACTTGATGGATGGACGTTGTTGATGTGTTGTGACTAGGTTGTTGTTGATGTGTTGTGACTAGGTTATTAGTGAGGCTTGGACTAGGGGACTGTGCTCGGGACGTCGGTGCTTGGAAAGCTCAGGACACAGGTAAGAGAATTGTTTGTACCCGTAGAGCTATGTGGTGTGTTGTAATCTATGTATTGTTTATGGTTTACTATGTCATATATGTTAATGTGAGTGATCGGGAAGAGTCAGGAGCAGCAAGAGCCGGGATCGGCAAATGCCAGGATCGACATGAGCCGAGAGCGGCAGGAGCCGTGTAACGCCCTGGATAGCCAAGACCGTTACACTGTGTGTTTATAAAAGTGCTAGACCTACTACTCAAGTCATTTAATTAAGAACGCGTTTTAGAAACTATAATGGAACTAGGGTTAAAATATTTTTGCCTTAAAAGTCACAACTCTCATAAAGAAACATTTCCTGTTTACACGGGATCCCAAAAATATTAAGATTAAAACTATTTACAGAAGATTCAAGAACTAAATACAATATTAGCCATATTAAGGAAAAATAGACAATTAGGCAATCTCTATCCTGATCCACTCCTCGGCCATGGCGACCGAACACCTAGCTATGTACATTCAACCCCGCAGCTCTCCATCTTAGGATTGGTCCAACTTGCCTTTGCCTTTACCTGCACCACGTAGCACCCGTGAGCCAAGGCCCAGCAAGAAAATACAACAACAGAGGATGAGCAATCAAAAGACAATCCAATATCTCATATTGCATTATATATTATCAACCATATAACCAATCAGAATAATCAAGTATTCAGCATACTAAACATATCAACTCATATCATACATCAGTTTACAAATGATAACTAGGGTTAGCATCTGTAACGACCCAAAATCGCTAATAAGGCTTAAGGGCCTTGATTAGTGTGCCAGGAGGGCATGTTGGGATTTATGTGTGATTTTATGAGTTAAATGCATGGTTATGATTTAAAGCGTGTTATGTGACATTTGATTATTTGAGATGCATGACTATGTATATTAGTATGCATGTAGGCCCGGATTGTGTTAGAAGGGCATAATTGTAATTTTGGCCATGTTGGGCATAACTGTATTAATATGTGATGATTGTTGAGACCACAGTGGTATGTGGGTATATCCGTGATTTGTAACTTTCGGCACGAGGCGATCCTAGAGCTGGATAGCGGGGAAAAGTCACAACGGGGCATTATGATTGACTTTGGACAAGTCAAGGAGTATTTTTGATATTGGGTTATGAAAATAAATAATTGGAGATATATTTGAGGTTAGGATGTCTAGGCGGGAATACTGGGGGATTTTACCATTTTTTCCTCGGGGATATTTTGGTACCTCGAACCTTGAGGTAACCAGCTTAAGTTATAAAAACAAAACAAATAAACCATTTGGAGACTTAGAGAAACCGACCCAGCCTCCACCCTCTCTTCTTCTTCTTTCTTTCCTCTTTCTTTCATGAATCCACAGAAATCTTAGGAGAAATCAAGCTTGAATTTCTGAAAATTGATGGTGGGATTTGGAGGTTTAGCTCAAGAGTTAATCAAGAACAAATCAGGGTAAAGGTAAGCAATTAATTCTTTTCTCAAGTTAAATTCTGAGATTTTGTTGGGTTGTGAATGTTTATGGATTTTGATATTCAAGGTGGAGTTTGAGGCTTGAAACTTTGAAGATAGGTCATGGGATCCTTTGGGAAACGATTCTACAACTGAGGTAAGGTTTAAATTAAAGTTTGATGGTTGAAATTGAGAATTTCCATGGTTGGTTTTGAGTTTTAGGTTTGAAATTTCAGAAATTTGGAATTTGGGATTTGGTGAGTGTTAAGGTGGATTTTTGGTGGAATTGTGTTGTTTATACCATCCTAATGTTGTGATTATTAATTGTTTTCGAATTGGGAGCTTTGGGATGGCTTAAGGTGAGGTTTTAAGCTTGAAAATGGTGGGTTTTTCTAGGTTCGAAGGGTCGGGCCGCGGCATGGTTCTTGGAGGGCCGCGGCCCTTGAAAGCTAAGATGTGTGGAGGATGGAGGGCGGGCCGCGGCATGGTCCTTGTAGGGCCGCGGCCCTTACCTGTTTCTGGGCATTTTGTGGCCCTGTTTGGGGGCCATGCCGCGGCGCTTAAGGAATTTTGGGATTTTGAGAATTTAAGCTTGGGAATTTAACCACGGGTGCTCGGGATTGAATCTTTTTATATTTTTGGTGAAGTTCAATGTTCCGGGGACTAGAACTTGGTTTAGAAACTCATTTGAGATTAATCTTATTGGTATCCATTATCTTGGTTGTGACTAGGTGTTAAGCTAGTGCTCGGGAAGTGGATCGTGCTCGGGGGCCGTCATTTTTCTATTTAAAGCATTTGGAATTAAGGTAAGAAAACCGTAACACCCGATAATAGGGCATGGCCCCACTGTGTGATTGTAGGGCATGGCCCCGGATTGTATTAGGTGTAAATGTTTAACCTTAAATGAACCGTGATGTGTGTGAATGTTCATTTCGAATGTACTATATGTGTGATTATGATGAAATGAACGGCAAGGGCCGAGTACGGCGTAGGCCGGGGCGGCCGTGGGGCTGAAAGTAACACCTAGCACATGGGATGCTATAGTCAGGGTGGGGCCCGGTGGATACATGTGTTATGCTATATTCAGGGTGGGACCCAAGGGATACATGAGTTATCCTCGCGGTGAGAACCGATACCCCAGGCTTCGGTAAGGCTCTGGGGCGGCTTGGCCGTGTTTGCTTAGTCTAATGGTTGACTTGTTTATCTGTGGGCTATCTGATATGATTAACTATATATATTGGCATATGTTATGTTCTGCATGAGTTTTCTTGCTGGGCTTCGGCTCACGGGTGCTCCGTGTTGCAAGTAGGGCAAAGACTGAGTCAACCAACCATGAGTACGGAGAGCGTGAAGCGACGCGTACATGTTTGGCCTGCCCGACTGCTTTGGTTGGGGGTTTGTTCGAAAATGGCTGTAATAATCTATGATTTTTATGATCAATCAACTGTAAACTCATTTCAAGATGTAAATAGTTTTCAAACCTTATTTTGGGATCCCAAATGTTTAATACTAGAAGTTTTATTGAAACGACGCATTTTTCTAAGATTACAGCCTTAACTTTTATTTAGTCACACTTTTGTTTAAAAACCTCGGTTAGCGAGCTCTTTGCACACTGTTTTGTCTTAAAACTCACTTAGTAACGGCTCTAAGGAAGTAGGGCGTTACAGCATCCTTAGGCCGCACCCTCCGTTATCCCACTGACTCCGACCCGCTTAAACCAAGCTAAGTGAATATTAAGCTGTCCTCGGCTACCAGTGGCCGAGCCGCGCCCTGTGCGCAAATATTGTGTATGGCACCCTTAGGCCGCTATCACATGTCCCATGGCATAATACCATCATTGACATTATACAGATATCGGGAGCACTTAGTCCCATCACAAACATATAACCGGGTGCAGTTTTCTTACCTTTAGATTCGTTAGCTTTGATCACCTGACTCCTTGAGCACGATCCCTCTCGAGCCCTAGCGCTCACCTAATCATAATCATAGGTCAAAGTCATCACCAAATCTCAAGTCTAAAACCTAGCTTCGGGACCAATCCCGAGCCTCCGGGAAGTCCTAATTCCACCAAACAAGGTGGTGGAATCGAACCCCGAACCCTTGGTCAAAAACCCTTGTAAATAACCCTAAAATCCCTTTCTTGAAACAGGGCAGCGCTACAGCGCTCTAAGGAGGGCGCTACAGCGCTGCAAGCAGAACCAAAATCCCCCAGGAAGCATGGCCTAGCGCTACAGCGCCCAAAGGCTAGCGCTAGTCATACACAGCCAACACCACATTTTCCCTTCCTGCGATTTTCCTGAGCCAAACCTAACCAAAACTTCTTCAAACCTTCACCAAACTTAAAAACAAGCTTATTAACACACTCCACTCATCCTAAGCATCCCAAATACTCAAAACCCAATCACATGCATCCCTAATCTCAAAATTCACCATAGTTGCTCATAGACTTCAGAAACTCAGCAAAACAGTCAGAACTTCAAAGTTTAAAGCTTAGAATTTTATACCTTCGATGGAAATTCGACTTTGAGTTAGCTTCTAGACCTCCTTAGCTTGCTCCTCCTCAAACCTTGGCTTGAATTCCCCTAAAGTTCCCATCAACTCAGCTTAGACACCATAGCTTAAACAAGCCAAACCGGAAACTGAAAACTCTAAAGGCTTACCTCAAATATTGATGTGATCTTGCTAATCCCTTGCCAACCTTTCAAGTTTAGCTCAAAACTATTGTTGCTCAGCCTAATGTAGCTCCCTTCTGAGTCTTGCTCCAAGAAAATTGAAGAGAAATGGTGAGAAAACCACAAACCGACCATTTGCAAAAACTGCTCTGTTTTCTCTCTTTTCGTTTTTCTTTCTTTTCCTACTTTTCTTTCTTTCCTCAGCCTTCTACATTACTCTACAATTTCCACTAAGTATAAAGCCTCAGCATACTTATCTCTTGTAAGCCAATTGATCATAATGCCCTCCCTCTTAATTTTAAACCTTTAAGTGCATCTAGGGCATTTTAGTCATTTCACCCCAATTCCCGCTGGTCGTTGTGTTCCCCTGCATTATTATGCTGTGGGGGACCCCGGACCGCAGAGCGTAACTCTGAGTTCCTCCTGTTGCCAGGAGGATTCTGACCTCTGTTCGGAAGGTTCGGCTCGCCGCCCCTATGGCGTCTAGGACTACGAGGCTGATGCTCGGTCCTATTCTGCCTCTGATGCGGGGGATTGCTGCGACCAGATTGGGATGGAGGCTGTGTCTCAGGGTCCTGTGGGACATCGTCATGAGGCACCTGAGGCTGTTTGGGCCTTTGCGGACTTGAGGGTTGGATAGGTGGGCTAGGATTAGGACCCCTTTCTGTTGGTCCATTCGTAGGCTGATCAGGCTGCGAGGCAGGTGCAGCCTGATTCGTAGCGAATTGCAAGGCTGCCTCGAGGGCTGCCATGGCTTCGCTCTGGCGACGGTCCATCTCCTCCTGCCTTTCACTTAATTCCGCATGCTACTGTTCAATCTCTTGCTGCTGCCGCGCCATGATTTCGGCAGCACTTTCCTGACTGGCCCTCAAATTGGCCAGCTCTTCATGCAACGCCCCCAGAGTACTCTTCAGCGTCGCGTCATCCATTTCTTCCTCCTCAAAGTCCTAATGTGGCTCATCCTCAGTCACGCTTGCAGGAGGAGGAGGAGAAGGCGGGTTTGATGGTGCAGCGGGGGCCGCTTGTCTAGTTTTCCTTGCAGTTTTCGCCATTGCTTTTTTTCAACGGTGATATACCAAGCTCTCAATGAAAGCACCAGAATGTTGACCCTGATTTTGGGCAACTGACACGGAGTCAAAATACGCTTGACGTGATTGAATGCGTTGAAAAGAACTTAATAGCGAAAATAATAACAACACGATATTTTATAGTGGTTCGGTCCCAGAATCTGGTAATAACCTACGTCCACTTAGATTGTTATTGATGTGAGAGTCAAAGGACTGATCAAAGAACTAGGTTCAATGAGTTTCACTAACCTCTGAAGAACAATACAATATGATTGATATGATAACTCTAAACTTCAGCGATTTAGAAGTTAGAAAAAGAGAAAAAAGATCGGATCCCCTTCCCTGAGCCCTCTTCTACAATTTATAAGCTCAGGGAAGATTTACATTGATTTGTTATAGATATTATTTCATAAATAATCGGATACTCAGGAAATCGTGGGAGACAATTTCGGATTCCATCATAACTACCTAAGATTTCCTCCGTGTGTTATGTGCCTACGACCAGACTGGTCGTATGAAGAGACCTATCGCATAACCCCGAACATCTTCATGGTCGATAGTCGAACACGGATTTTTCCAGGTGTCAGCCACGTGCAATTAATTCTTGTCATGTCATTCACTTCTAATTTTTGGGATAACATTAACAAAAAAGAAAATTAAAGAATGTCAAAAAAATTATTGAGAAAAAGTGTTAAAAATGAATTCAAAAATTAATTTAATTTATTTGTAGGTTTGTTCTCACTTTGTAAAGTACAAAAACAAATGTAGTATTCGACGAGTTATATGTGCAACACTATTTTAATTTCAACATTTAACACAAATTTAATGGGTGAGATTTTTTTCTAAATAAATCCTGAAAGATAGTATCTAAAGTAAAACAAACATTTAAGATGAGGTATAAAAATTGAACCATAACATAATATAATACTATTTATAGTGTTCCGTAAACATTTCCTGATATGTAAAATCAACGTGTTAGGTAGGCTTCACTTTAACCTAGAAATAGCAAAGCTGAAACTCTGAAGGGCCGTTTGGTGTGAGGAGTTCACAATTTTCTTATTTCCATAACATTAATTTAATAATAGAATTTATTAAAATAATAAATAATATAATCATAAATACAAAATGACATTTATAAACATTGTTACCCATGAAATTTTATTTAACAATATTAAAAAGTACAGTCATTAAATACTACAATTAAATATAATTTCTAATCAGTGCCCAAAATAACCTGATTTTAATTTTAATAATATTAAAATTAGTAATTTAAACTTAAGTAATGATATAAAGTTTTTACATATCAATTTCTTTAAATAAGCAAACAATATTTATCATTTTATAATTTGATATATATCTGGTTATTTTTATATTATAACTATAAAAAAAAGAAATAAGCATTAAGCCAAAAAGTTCAAGTTTAAGATAATTTTTTAAAAATAATAATAATGTTCAACGTACAATTTTTCGAATTAGAGAAATTGAAACCGAGAATCTGACACGAAAAAGTGTTAACATTCCCATTATGCTAGGCACATTACACAATAACTAAGTCAATTTTGAATCATTAGTGAAGAAGGTAATAATAGATTATTGATTTCTTTTTTATGTTCAACTTAATTTTAAAATACTAACCTTTTAAATCAAACAAATGGCTTAGTTTATAGAATTTAATGGTTTGCTTAAAATTATTACGTTGTAAGTACTATTTTTATGGTTTTTTGTGTTTAGCAAACTATTTATTCATTAACCACCGCTTCTACATATTTCAATGCCAATCCTACATAATTGGTTGTCTACGGTGGTACAATTTTTTTTAAAAAAATTATTAATTCAGTGTTATCAATTTCTGTATAGTTCAATTCCATTCATACTCAGTGGATATTAAATTGCGGGCAAAGAATGAACTTCACATTATACTATAAAAAAAGGGATTATACTATTTTCGCCTACTGAGTTAAGACAAGATATTCCTTCCAGACTTCATAAATACCAAAGGGTACCCTCTGTTTTGTTGTTCCTAAAAAAAATAGCTTCACTAAACCGATTTTCGGTCAACATTATTGTTAGAGAATATATTTTTATTCAATGGCAATACCAAAAACTAAAATTCAACTCAATGCAAAATTACAATAGACATTGTAATTGATTAAAGAAATGTTACAACTCAATTGCAAAAAATACAAAAAATACAAGTAAATAAATGTAAGAAGATATAGAAGAAAAATACAACATAAATCATAAATAATACAAATAAAGATGAACAGTAGAATAAATAGCTAAGAAAAAAAATAAATAAAGAAGAAGTAAGGAACAACAACTCTCACACAACAAAAGTGTACAATACTGGGATCACCAACTTGAACAAGGTTCAACGTTCAAATGTGTAACTCTTAATCTACACATTATTGGGTAAGATTTGGGAGGTACAAATGTCACCACTCGAATTTTTAAGACTCGATAATGCGGAAATATAAATATTTTCATTTAACCAAATATCTCAAAAACTCGTATATAAAAAAAAAACTTTTTAAAAGTCGTATGGTGATATCGCCCAATAACTCCTAAGCGGTCGCAGTAGTAATCGGGCTATGTCGTATCCACAGAGAGGCAAACACAACTAAAGATTAGATTAGTAAATAAAAGATAAAAATAAAGTAGAATTGAAGAGATGAATTTTGTGAAATTAAAATGATAGATTAGAGAAAGCGATCAGATAAAGAGCATGGCAAGGTAGACATGCAGTGCTGTAAAACCTATTCTAACATTAATATTAATTCAAAACACAGTTGCAATTCTACACCATTAATTGCAACTGGAAGATGTATATGTTAAAAACACAAATTAAATAATCTAGATTAAATTGAATGTAATTCCTAATTTCATAGCATATCATATTATACATCCAAGAGCGACAAAATACCACTCGCAGAATGCAGTAAAAGACATACAATATAACAAATATACTAAAATTAATTATCAATCTAAGTTACATAAGAAAAGCATGACTGAACTTATGTAAAAGATGATAAATAATTTTAGAAAAGAAATTAGAAGATGAGAAACAAAATAATTAATGAGATATGAAAATGAAGCATAAGAAGAATCAATATCGCTATTGAGAATGAGAAGTACAACAACTACACTCTAACCTCACCAATATTTCTAAAATAATTCACTTATTTTTGTCACCTAAAACAAGCAAAATTAAACTAGAAATAAGAAAAGAAACAAAATACATAGTGTCTTTTTCCACTCTCCAATCTGATGATTTACACTGGCTTTGGTTCTCTATTTATAGAGAAAATAGGAGCCAAAATTTGTAAAATCGTGTACAAAATAGTGGGAAGGTGGCTACAAAAACTGATGGAAGTGGGGGACACGGAGGCAACGTGTCGGCCCGTGATAGGCTGGCAGGAAGGCTTGCGTCAGATATGTCAGATCGTGGCAGGTACGCGTAAGACGCGTCAGGCAGACTATAGGAGACTTGGTTGGGTGCGTGGGGAGCATCTGTTGGCGAGTGGGATAGGTGGCGGGCTCGGGTTGGCTCGGCAGGTTGGCGTGGCAGGTGCGGCAGGCGACGTCTGATGGAGTGGCAGGCGGCATCAGGCGCTGGTGGGATGCGTGTTGCCTGCTGGAGGAACGGCTCGGCTAGAGTGGCTTGGCTGTGCAAATGGCAGGCTGCCATGTGGAGGTGTAGGCACTTGCTGAAGGCTTGGGCCTGGGCTGTTTGGGCCTATTTCACCTTCAAAAATACCACTTTATCATCATTTTTTTCAATTATATTTCTTTCTTTCTTCTTTCTTTTTGTTTGTGTCAAAAATACATTTTATTTCCTAAAAATTAAACACAAATTAATATTTTCAAATATAAAACATATTCCAATAAATTCATGAAAATATTAATTAAAACTTAAATAATTTTAAACTTTAAAACTAATAAAATGATATTTTTGAGCACTAATCATATGGTCATACTTAACATTTAATACAAACATATTTTATAAAGAGTAGAGTGAGCCTAGTTTAGGAAAATAACACAATATTTCCAAATATAAAACGGCTTCCCAAAAGGTCGGTCCACATGTATATTCGCAAGGTGGACTCTAGTGCTCACTGCTCTGCCTTTCCCTTGTTCTTACATACAACAGGAAACAACTAGGTAAGCGGAAACGCTTAGTAAATTCAACTTTAAAACAAAAGCATGTAGAGAATTAGGGCACCGGATCCATCCGAACCCTACAGAATAAATTTCAAGAACACAAAAGCATCCTGGCAAACTTATGGACATGCCTGATAACCAATGATAAATTATTTCATATAAACAGATAAATTCCTGCACTCAGAAAATCCCAGAACAAAAAGATATATTATATCACAACTATTTCTTATCAATAATTAAATCCCTGCATTCAGAAAATCCTAGAGCAAGCAGATATAATATATTACAATATAAGTCGAGACCAATGCTCGACACTTTCCAACAATTCGGGCGTAACACGCCCTCCAGCATAAATGCTAATCTGTAAGAGAGAACCGAGGCTCAACACTAAGATCTAGCTAATAAATATCCCATTAAGGGTAACTATCATGTTACCTAGAGCATTGCAACTTATCCAAGAGTAAATCCCTCACAAGGGTATCCATCAAGTTACCTAGGGCATCACTACTTATCAAAGAGTGTAATCGAAGTTACACGGTTTTACAGAGACTCATATATGTTAATCAGTGGTGCTAGTGAGCAGTTGCCCCCAGGGTATTCAACCTCAATCAAACTTGGAAACCCCTAGTATCTCCAGGCACTCTCACTGAATGGCCAATATTCACAGCTACTTTTTGGGAATAACTTATCAGAGTACTTGCTCGGGTTCTAACTGTTCACTGATAAGTAAGCATGAGGGCCCCCATGTCTCATTCATTTTGGTGCCCCTAGGTTTAAACCAGCAATCCTCACCTGTTGGCCACTCATCGCGGTAATGAAACGAACATAATAAAATCAAGTAGTATGATGAGGATCAGCCGTCTAGGATATGAAAGATATCTACAGTTCATATTTTCTAAATCAGCACCCACTAAACTAACGTCTCTAAGCAATTGTCTACGACAGTGTATATATGTGCATGTGTCCTTATACTAACATACAATACAATAGTCATTTCATGTTGCAGCCACACAATATAAGTTGACTTACTTGGAGTCTTTGCCCTCAGCAAGATTTCACCCTGTACGCCCTGGCTTTCCCACGGGCTGTTTAGCAGGACGATCCTCGGACTAAACATGATTTAGCCCGAGGCTCCCACATGCCAGAGGCTTTATCTTCAGGACGGGCCCTTTCTAGCTCGAGGGGATGGAGTTTCCTGCTCCCTCTTGTTGTTCCAGGAGCTGGGAACAACATCCAGCGACCACTGACGGATCAGCTCGGGTTATGGATTGTTCCGGCAGCGAGCTTCTCAGGAAGCTCTGACCCTATGGGAAGTCAACACGCAAGATAAACGTGCATAATCCTGCCATCACGTGTCCGATATCCCCCTGACTTCTCGGACACGCAGCAGGAACGTGCGTATTCAGACACCCACGGACGGGTTGGGCCGTGCGGCCCATTGTTTCCTTCCATACTTATTAGACCGCACTTGTGTGTCAGGTTTAGGAATTAATCATGAATATCACAGACTTGATATGACAAATGGAAAGGTCACGGGATGACCTCCCTACCAATTTCCAGGTGCCTTCTCCCATAAATATGGAGACCCTGGGAATTGATAGGGGTTGGAAAAAATAGTCTTGTAAGAACTATATATTTTGTAAACCAATTACCCAGAAAAGATCAATAATATTGACTAGTGGAGTAGAAGGATTTTAACCTTCGAACCACTTAAAAACGTGTTTAAGGTCACCTAGTTCTTTTCACAAAGATTTCATATCTGCGGCGGTTCTACTTTTAAGTACTAATCTCTTTCTCTTCTTCTCTTAATTACCTGTTGCCGAAGAACCGCGTCAACAGTTTGGTGCTTTCATTGAGAGCAAGTCCAATTAGTACTACCACAAACATACAACTATGGTGACCACTCGATCCAAACATGGCAACGAGACAGAACAGCATGATGGGCAGGAGGCCCGCCATGTTGCCCTCCCCGAGGAGCAAGTTCCTGAAGTCCAGCAAAGGCCAGGAAAGCAGCCGGCCGGCCAAGACGACACTGGTAGTTCGGCGCCCCGGCCGCCTAATCCGAATCCATGTTATTATACTGCAGTGGAGATGGAGAATGCTCAGCTGAGGAGCCAGCTAGCAGCAGCTGGTCAGCAAATCCAGGATATTCTGAGTCGACTACCCCCTCTCACAACCAACGGTAACGTTGGAGAGAGGCAAGGCGAGGCTCCTAAGTCTCGCCGGAGTAATTGATCCAGGCATAGCCGTTCGGGTAGACTCCCTGCAGCCAACTCCACCCCTTCATCACGCCATCAAGAGGCGAACTTCAGGGAAATGCCTCAGACCGAACCGCAGCAGTACAGCCGTTCGGTTAGGACATCAACCCCTAGCTCTCAACCTTCCTCGAGGACGCCCAGAAGAGATAGGGGAAATTCCCAAAGGAGGGCCGAGGAGATCCGGAGACGTCAGCCCGTCCCCGAAGAACGTCCAGTTCCTCGTCCAGATCGCCCAGCGCGAAACCATCAAGCTGGAAGGGCCGAGAGGCCCCCACCAAATTTAGTCCGTCCAGACGGCACTAGGATCGCCTCTCCGGTCAGGCATCCTCCTTCTCCCATCATATATCCGTCTCCTCAGACCGTCCGAGACATCCCGACCTACGGAAATAGTAGGAGAGACCTGCCATCGGCCGGGCCTTCCCGCCGCAGCAGGGTGCCGGGAGGAGGAGCAGGTCGGAGACGCCAAAGACGCACATCGAGCCTGTCCAGCAGGAGTCACTGGACCGGTAGTGCACGGAGTGATCTTTCGGGAGGGGACCTGCGACAGCGACTAAGTTCAGCACAAAGTCACCATAATTCCCATGGAGGCGACCTTCGAGATCGCCTCAACTCTCACAGAGAGGGTCCAGTTGGGGATGGTAGCCAGGCCCGCTCAGTTGGGGTCCGATCCGAAGTACGTAATGGCGGGAATGCCCCAAATGACCTATCTTCAGATAGGAGGGGCAATAACCCGTCTAATATGTACAACGGGTCCGGAGCTGTTGAACAGCCCCGGAATAACCCAGGATCTCAGGACAAAACCCTAGAGCTCTTAACTCAAATGGAGGAGCTGATGAAGAAGCTCCTGTCGGAGAAAGAAAAAGACGAATATGATTCAGGGGATGAGATGGAGCTCTTCGCCCCCAACAAAGCAGCAACGGCATACCCTTCTGGCTTTCGTATGCCTCACTTGTCAAAGTTCAACGGGGATGGAGACCCATCTGACCACTTAGGGATGTTCAACACCTTAATGATGGCTCATAACATCGGGCCAGAGCTTCGTTGCTTGATCTTTCCTTCCACCCTAACTGGACCTGCCAGGCAGTGGTTCAAACAAAGTAAAAGGCAGTCAATCAGCTTCTGGAAGACCTTTTCGGCTGACTTCAAGAGGGCATTCCGCGCCTCTCAGGCCGCCAGGGTCCAGGCCGACTCCCTAGCTAACGTGAGACAGCAACCTAGAGAAACGCTAAAAGTCTACATGAGCAGATTTGCAAATGTCGCTGCTAGAGCCAGAGACGCCGACGACAGCTCCAAACTCATGGCTATGAGGACCGGGATCCTAGTAGGCGGAGATCTGTGGAAGGATATTCAAAGGAGGGGGGTCAGCTCAGTTAGTGAATTCCTTAACAGAGCCCAAGAATGGATAAACTTGGAGGAAGCAGAAGCTTCAGCCGCGGGGACCAGCCAGGCCCTCGAGAAGCCCGCTGGGGCGGGAACAGAGATCGTAGTAGCGACTCCCGACGTCACGCAGAGCAACCAGCCCGGTGGCGGCAAAAGAAAAGGGAATGGTGAAAACGTCCAGCACGGTCAAAAGAAGAATAAATCTGTGGATAAATTCAAGCCCGTGTTCACAACGTATACCGAGCTCACCCAAACCACAGAGAATATTTTCCTGGCCAACGCTACGCGAGTCCCCTGGAAAAGACCGGAGCCAATAAAGTACCCTAAGGGAAAGAGAGACGCTTCCAAATTCTGCCGTTTTCATAACGACGTCGGGCACAATACCGACAACTGCAGGCACCTCAAAGATGAAATCGAGACTCTCATCCGAGCAGGTCCGTTGGCGCAATACTCGCGGAACAGGGTCCCGACAGGTCGACCCGCTCCGGAGATCCCAGCCAGTCAACCTGGACCTCGAGTAGATCAGGACGTCCCTCCCCCCGTGGTCGAGGGAGAGATTTCCACCATCTCTGGAGGGCCACACATGGCTGGCACGAGCAGAGGCGCCCAGAAGAGGTACATAAATGAGTTGAAGGCCCACAATGGAGGGGAGTTCGTCCCGGAACAGCGTCAATCAAAACAACAAAGATTAGAGAAACAACCAGTCACTTTCACGGAGGAGGACGCGGGCCATGTCCAATTCCCTCATAACGATCCCTTGGTCGTAGTAGTCCAGCTCGCCAACCGGAGAGTAAGGAGGGTGTTAGTGGACAATGGGAGCTCGGTGAATCTCCTATTCCGTTCAACCTTAGAAAAAATGGGTCTGACCGTCTCCGAGCTAAAGGCAACCTCGATGATGCTATATGGTTTTTCAGGCAAAGGGTCAGCAGCGATAGGAACGATCGAGCTGGTGATCACCCTAGGCGACGAGTCCCGAACAGTGTCCAAACTGCTCGAATTCGTAGTCATTGACTGCTCCGCTGCCTACAATGCAATTTTGGGCCGACCAACGCTCGTTGCTTTCGAAGCTATCACATCCGTCCGGCACCTCGCCATGAAGTTCCCTACTTCGACAGGGGTCTGCACTATCAAGGGCGATCAGCTCGCTGCCAGGGAATGCTACAGCATTTCCATGAAGGGAAAATCTAAACCCGGGCAGGTGGCGATGGCCATTCAGGATGAAGAGGAATCGAAGGGACCCAAGGCGGCCCCTGAGATTGAAAAACCTCGGGTTTCCGAAGACGAAAAGCTCGCCTTAAGCGAGGACATTGACCCCCGAGTAGGCGAGGACAGGTCCGAGCTCCAAGCTATTGAAGATCTCGAGGAGATAGGCATCGATGAACAAAATCCTTCACGGACGGTGAAGCTCGGAAAGAACCTCTGCGATAGAAGAAAGGCGGATCTGACTGCGTTTCTGAAAAAGAACCTAGACGTATTCGCATGGTCGCACGAAGACATGATAGGGATCAGTCCGAGCGTAATCATGCACACGCTCCACCTAGACAAAAGCGTCCCTGCAAAGTCTCAAAAGCAGAGGCGTTTAGGGACAACCCGAGCCGAGGCCCTTGAAGAAGAAGTGGCCCGGCTCAAAAAATGTGGCTTTATCCGCGAAGCCAGATTTCCCATTTGGGTTGCCAATCCCGTGTTAGTTCCAAAGCCCAATGGCAAGTGGCGGACCTGTATCGATTTTTCCGACCTGAATAAAGCCTGCCCCAAGGATTGCTTTCCGTTGCCGAGGATCGATCAACTGGTGGATGCCACGGCGGGGCACGAGCTCATGTCCTTCATGGACGTGTACTCGGGCTACAATCAGATCGCGATGAATCCAGCAGACCAGGATCATACCAGCTTTATGACCCCGACTAATGTCTATTGTTATAAGGTCATGCCGTTCGGTCTTAAGAATGCCGGGGCAACCTACCAAAGGCTGGTAAATAGAATGTTCGCGGGTCAGATCGGGAAAAACATGGAAGTGTACGTCGATGATATGCTTGTCAAGTCAAAGACTGCCACCAACCACGTCGCCGACCTGGAAGAATGTTTTAACATACTGCGAGAATATGGCATGAGGCTCAATCCTCAGAAATGCACTTTCGGTGTCGCATCGGGGAAGTTCTTGGGTTTCATAGTCAATACCCGAGGAATCGAGGCAAATCCCGACAAGATCAGGTCACTGCTTGAGCTTCCATCCCCCAGGTCGCGGAAAGATGTCCAAGGCCTCACAGGAAGGGTGGCAGCACTGAACCGGTTCATTTCCAAATCGACCGACAAGTGCCTGCCTTTCTACAACCTGCTCCGCGGAAACAAGAAGTTCGAATAGACAGTAGAATGCGAGGGCGCATTCCTCGACCTAAAAACGCACCTAGCTGAGCCACCTGTGCTATCAAAGCCCAGGGTAGGAGAACCTCTTTTCCTCTACATGGCCGTGACTGAGGACGCAGCTAGTGCCGTTCTGGTGCGAGAAGAGGACCAGGCTCAGAAACCGGTTTATTACATCAGCAAGAGACTCCTCGGAGCTGAGTCAAGGTACCCGTTGATGGAAAAGCTAGCGTTCTGCCTAATCACGGCCTCGCGAAAACTCAGGCCATACTTCCAGTCCCACTCTGTACACGTCATGACCGATCAGACTCTAAGGCAGGTTTTGCAAAAGCCTGAAGCCTCGGGACGCTTGCTAAAGTGGGCGGTCGAACTCAGTCAGTTCGAGATTTTCTATACTCCCCGAACTACCATAAAAAGTCAAGCCTTGGCCGACTTCATGGCAGAATGCGCGGGATTCCGTGAGATCCCATCGGAAGATTCACAGCAGCTCACCTCCTCAGGTTCATCGTGGAGGATCTTCGTTGATGGCTCATCTAACGAGAACGGCTCCGGGGCCGGAATCATTCTGATATCCCCAGAAGGACATAGATTCCATTCGGCGCTGAGATTCGGGTTCAAGGCGTCCAACAACGAGGCAGAGTACGAGGCCTTGTTAGCCGGACTTAGGATAGCTAGCGAGCTAAAGGCAAGCTCTGTCCAATGCTTCAGCGACTCCCAGCTCGTGGTGAATCAGGTCTTAGGCGAGTATCAGGCGCGGGGTCCCAAGATGGCCTCTTATTTGGCTAAGGTAAAATCCGAATTGTCTACGTTTGGGCAAGGGTCGATCGAGCAGATACCTCGGGAGCAGAACGCCAATGCAGATGCTCTCGCCAAGCTCGCCACCTCGGGGGAGGCAGAAATCCTGGGGTTGGTGCCAATTGAGTTCTTGGACAAACCAAGCATAGATGGAGATCGAGCAGATATTGAGATAATTGACATCAGACCGACCTGGATGACTCCCATTGTTGAGTACCTCGTCGAGGGCAAGTTACCCGAAGGGCGCAACGACGTACGGCGAGTCCTTTATCAAGCTCCGAGATATACGCTAGTCGAGGGGGTGTTGTACCGACGTGGGCATTTATTACCTCTCCTCCGGTGTGTTCTTCCAAGTGAAGCGAAGGCCATCCTGCAAGAAGTTCATGACGGATTCTGCGGAGATCACACTGGGGGGCAAAGCATGGCCTTGAAGATCCTTCGGCAGGGTTTTTACTGGCCGACTTTGTCCAAATACTCGATCTCATATGTAAAAAAGTGCGACAAATGTCAGCGGTTCGCCGCGGTTGCACGAGCACCCCCGACCGAGCTAAAAATGATATCGTCTCCCTGGCCCTTCGCCATTTGGGGCATAGATCTAATAGGCGCCCTGCCCACCGGAAAGGGCGGGGTCCGTTACGCCGTGGTAGTCATTGACTACTTCACAAAGTGGGCCGAAGCAGAGCCGTTGGCGACAATAACATCGAAAAAGGTGCTAGACTTCGTGGTTAAAAGCATCGTTTGTCGATTCGGCCTACCCAAAAAGATCATTTCCGACAATGGCACTCAATTTGACAGCGACCTGTTCATCGAATTTTGCGAAAAGCACGGAATTGTGAAAAGTTTCTCATCCGTGGCCTATCCCCAGGCGAACGGCCAGGTCGAAGCTGTCAATAAAACTCTGAAGGCAAGCCTCAAGAAGAGGTTAGATTAGGCAAAGGGGATCTGGCCAGAACAGCTCCCCCAAGTTCTGTGGGCCTATAGGACCTCACATCGGACTCCCACGGGTCACACTCCTTTCTCCCTAACCTTTGGAAGTGAAGCGGTCCTCCCCGTGGAGGTGAAGGTCCTGTCGCACAGGGTCTGGTCCTACGAACAAGACAAGAACCACGAGCTCCTATGCCACTCCTTAGACTTGAAGGATGAGAGGCGAGAGGATTCACAACTCCAGCTCGCCCATTATCAACAGAAAATCACTCGCTACTTCAACACTAAGATCAAAAGACGTGCCTTTAGCGTCGGCGATTTGGTCTTGAGGAGAGTTTTCCTGGCTGGGAAAGATCCCAAAGATGGGGTTTTGGGACCAAGCTGGGAAGGACCATACCAGGTCATCGAAGTCATCAAAGAAGGGACGTATAAATTAGCTCGACTTGGTGGAGGGGCGGTCCCGCGGACTTGGAATGCAATCCACCTAAAGAAATATTATCAATAAACATTTGTAAGACCTAGAAGGTCACCTTCCATGTATAAATAAAAATCAAATGTTTCTCGTTATTTGCAAGGGTAATTTTAAAGTAACAACGAAAGGCCCTTTCCCAGTTACTTGGGGGGCATATGGTACCTGGATATATCCAGGTCTCCTTAACGACTTAGGTGTTAATTTTTATCTACGGATAAGAGTCATCACAAACTAAGTCCTATCCTGGTCTTAACCGGGTCATCAAACTTAGAAGTTAACAAAAATTTGTTGACCGTGGTTCTTCTTTAAAGAGCCCAGGATACGGATAAAAGTTAACGCGATCTAAGTTTTTTTCGAAATAAGTTCCTGGTCTTAACCGGGTCATAAAACTTAGAAGTTAACAAAAATTTGTTGACCGTGGTTCTTCTTTAAAGAGCCCGGGATACGGATAAAAGTTAACGCGATCTAAGTTTTTTCAAAATAAGTTCCTGGTCTTAACCAGGTCATAAAACTTAGAAGTTAGCTAAAATTTGTTGACCGTGGTTCTTCTTTAAAGAGCCCGGGATACGGATAAAAGTCAACGTGATCTAAGTTTTTTCAAAATAAGTTCCTGGTCTTAACCAGGTCGGAAAACTTAGAAGTTAGCTAAAATTTGTTGAACGCGGATCTTCTTTAGAGAGCCCGGGACACAAATAATGTTAACTTGAACTAAGTCATAAAAATAAAAAGATAAATTGTGACCAAATGCATACATGTATATAAAACTGGCTGAGCCAAATGTCTCGAGGCGGAAACGCCCCACACAAAAAGAGAATTACAATAAAAAAAAAAAAGTGTTCAAGGTACGTAAACGAGGAGCATCCTAAGCCCCATCAGCTGGCCCTTTGGAGGTCGCGGTCTCGCCCTGTTCAGTCGTGGCAGAAGCCTCTCCAGTCTCCAAAGGAGGAGCCTCCTTATTCAGGCGGGCTTGAAGCTGCGGCAACAGGAATGCCCAGAGGTCCGGCGGCATGAAGGAGAAGTCCGCGTCCGGATTGTGGGACCAGCAGTGATAGAATAGGTCCTATAAGGACTGCTCCGACACGACCCGCTCGTCTTTCAGGGCGGCTTGGGAGGTCTGGACTTCGGCCTTCGCCACCTCAAGGTCTGCCCGCGATGCGGCCAGGGAGTTTTTAAGCTCTAGGTTCTCGGAGCGAAGCTTCTCTAGCTCGGATGCGGCCAGGGAGCGTTTAAGCTCTTGGTTCTCCGAGCGGACCTTCTCTAGCTCGGCTTTGGAGGCCGCCAGGGCGTCTCTCGCCTCCTGAGACTCCTGGAGGGTAGTCTGGCAATCTGCTTCCAAACCCTCGAGCTGGGCCTTGGTCCTAACGATGCCTCTATAGGCGGCAGCCATGCCCTGCAAGAAAAGAATGATAAATTAGCAAACTGGAAGGAGAAAGGCGGCGTGTGAGTGTCAAAGCCTTAGAAGAAGGGGGCACTTTACCGTTAAAGTCATGTCCATAGCAGATTCTATAACTCGGACCGGGTTCGTTGTTTCGATGGCCCGGAGCTCCTTCTCCCTGATATTGTAATAGTGGCTGACGGCGTAGCTGGCCGACTCATACACTGTACCCCGGAATGCTTCGGGCATCTTCTCCAGAGCCCGAGGGTCGACCGGGATACGCACGTCCGGGGCTGCCGCGGCCAGATTCCCGACCTCTATTACCCCGTCCTGGGCGGCCAGTGGAGATCGTTGGGGTGGCGGATGCATGAGTCCTGTCCTAGCGACAGGGAGGTTCGCCCCCGCGACCTGGGATGGCGGGTCTCTCTCCTTCTCCGTAGCTGGGGATTTGGTGGAGACCCCGGTCGAGCTCTTGGACTCGCGAAGCCTCTTTAACCTCGGCCCCGCTGGGGGATTCCCACCGAACACAACGCCCCGCAGACTATTCTCGGGCTGAGACATCTCTTCTGCCAAAGAGCAAAAAACACGGTTATTAGCAATCATACAGAAATAAAGGCAATAAGAAAGCAAATACTAAGGGAGCCCTACCCCCCGAGCTGGAAGAGCCTAGGACGATTATCTCACGAACTGGCGAAGGTTCTAGGTCCGGTTCTGAATCGGGGCTGGACTCTTCTACGTACTGCCTAATCCCCGGAGCGTAGACGCCCCTCTGGAGCGCAGGCCACGTGCGTAAATTGGTCCCGTACTCCTCAAAAATGGCCGACCTAAAGGCTAGGGTATTATCTACTACTACGGTACCCTTGGGCCGACTCTCTTGGTTGTCCAGCACGAGCTGGTCAACGCAGTGGAGCAGAAGCGTGTCCAGGTTCGGATTCCTTGGGTGACGATGGACGAGCTGCCTAGGGTTGAACCTAACCAGCCTGGGGTCTGCAGTGGCCCTATCTACGTTCTTAAATAAGTAAGAGTTACCTTGATCGGAAGGACCCGCGGCTGCTCCGGATTGGGCCCTCTCCTCGCTCATCCCCTGGGCGACCTCCAAGCTCCTCTTCCTGTTCCTCACCAGAGGAACTTCCTCGCCTTCGTCATCTGCGACCTCCTCCGCGACGATCGGCCTGTTGTCGCGGGCTGGGGGAGGACCCCGGGGCCTTTTCAAATTCAAAGTCTGATTTGGGAAAATCAGCTTGCAGAATACCATCGCCTCGTCCGTCACGAGCACGCGGTAGTCTTTCTCACTGGTGGGCAGGTTCGCCAGTGTATCGTATTGACCCCCGAGGGTCACGGACTTTTCGATCCTCGAGTAGATGGCTGCAAGGTTGGTTGAAATCATAATTGGAATAAGGGACGAGCTAAAATAAGATAACCGTTAAAAGGCGAGCTAAATGGAGGATTACTTACGAGGGCGGTTGAAATAATGATGATCGCAGTTTTGGAACCCAGTAGACATAAAAAACTGGTCTTTGAAGTCGTTTGGATTGCTCGGCAGCTCGATCACTGCTGCTGTGTTAGGGAAGCGGGTTAAGTAATAGAACCCGTCGCCTCGCCCCCACTGGTCCGGGCTGGCTTTGAGGCAGAAGAAATATAGGATATCAGCAGGAGTGGGGACCTCCCACTCATGCTTTTGGAACAAATACCTCAGTCCCGCCAGCAGACGGTAGGAATTGGGGGGGAGCTGAAATGGGGCCAACCCCACATAGTTCAGAAAATCAGCAAAATACTGATCCAGGGGGAGGAAGGCCCCTGCCTTGAAGTGTTCCCCGCTCCAGGCCGCGAACGACTCGTCGAGCGGCGTGCAGCTCCTCTCCCCATCCGCAGCAGGTCGGGCGATCACGGAGGTTTTCCCCAGAGGAATGTTGTGGTTAACGAAGATTTTGGTGATCTTTGCCTGGCTGGTTATCTTCGAGACGATTCTCTCCGCCTCGAAAAACGCGTCAGGAGCCACCTCGGCCTGCTTCTCCACCGCCGGCCCAAAGTGAGGAATTGGCGAGCTGGTCACCACCGCCTTTCCTTTATCCTTCTGGGAGGCCGAACTTCCCACATTCTTCTGTGGCACATTTCTCTTTGGAGCCATCTGGTCGCCTATCGAACAAAAGAAAACACTTTAGAAAAGGCGACCCAAGCAGGAGAGTGAAGCAAGTATTAAGTACACGAGCTGGGGTAAGCCCAGCCCGTGGAGAGTGGTGCCACGCGTTCCAAGGAACACGCGCCTATGCCCTCAACAGATCCCAGATTACTCGGAATTCGTGTGTCAGATGGCTCAGAGTAAAAAAAAAAATTGCCTTGGGGGGAAAGTTTCAACAGGCAAGGGGTGGCAAAACCGCTTTTAAGGCGTATTCCCTAAGCTACCCGGTTTTTGCACCCAAAGTTCCTAAGGATCCTACCCAGAAATTGTTCCTAAGAGAGAATCATGGAACCCATGTTCTAAGGCGATGTCCCATGGCAAGTGTGCCCTAATCTAAGAAGGGCCATCACCCTCCATATCCGCGCGACCCAGAAAACCTCTGCATGTGGCTACAGTTAAAAATTTTACCTAGGCTACAGTGGCATTCTTTCAAAAATAAGCAGGGACAGAAGACTTACAGTATAGGGTTGGATGGTGAGCGAGGTTGCTGCGCTGGTAGGAGCTTCGTTGGCACAGTAGTCTCCAAGGCCTTGAAGGAACTCGCACGCTTAAGCTTCGTGAACGGAGAAGATGAGAGCAATGGAAATGAGGGTTTTGTTCTTCGGAAGGTCAGAGAGAAAAGAAGGAAATTTGAGAGGTTCTGAATGGTAAGGTGGCCCGTGCGTGGGATGACCACCCCCTTTTTACACAAGGGAGGATCACGTGTAAAGGGCTCCTGGGAGACCCTCCACTCGAAATGTGAAACGACGGCTGGACAGTAGGCTAGGCCATTTAATGCGGTTCTCGTAGAGTGTACCGTCGCCACCCACGGCGTTCCACGTATCAGACGCATGCGAAAAACTTGGAATGCGAAGGGTTGTGGGAGAAGTCTAAAAGCTCCTACTGTGGTCTCCCATATCTGACGTCATGGACCACGAGCAGGAGCTTGGGGGGCAGATGTACGCCCTGGCTTTCCCACGGGCTGTTTAGCAGGACGATCCTCGGACTAAACATGATTTAGCCCGAGGCTCCCACAGGCCAGAGGCTTTATCTTCAGGACGGGCCCTTTCTAGCTCGAGGGGATGGAGTTTCCTGCTCCCTCTTGTTGTTCCAGGAGCTGGGAACAACATCCAGCGACCACTGACGGATCAGCTCGGGTTATGGATTGTTCCGGCAGCGAGCTTCTCAGGAAGCTCTGACCCTATGGGAAGTCAACACGCAAGATAAACGTGCATAAACTTGAGAGAGAGGGGGTCGAATTTGGGCGGGTTAGAAGGGTTTAGACTACTCTAAAATATCCTAAAACACTTGAGTGTTTTACTATCCACTTGGCATTAACTCTAATATTTAAAATGGTATTTAAAACTTAATTAATTTTGTTCAAACAATTTAAATCCTCACATGGCCGGCGACCTCTTTCTATATATGCATTTATATTATTGTTTTTAATTAATTTTTTTCTATAAAGGTCAATAAATATTTCCTAAGAAGAAAAATCATATTTGACTTCCTATAACATTTTTCACTCTTATTAAGTTTTAAAAACAAAAATTAACACATAATAATTAAATTAAATGTCTCTCACATTTAATTTAATGAATCACACTATAAATTTTAACCTAAGGACCATTCATGGAATAAAATTCCCCAATTCGGTAAAATTAAGCATTTATCGCAAAATGCAATAAAATTTCCATTTTCCCTTAGGTTTATTATTTTTTACCAAAATTTAATTTTTATGAATGTATTTTATGCCAAAATATATTTTCCATAGTTTCTCATTTTATTTTCTGAGATTTTTACGCGATTAGGATTTTTGTGTCGGTCTAAGACCGAAAGTCTTATCTTGACTTTTAAACACAAAATTCATAATTTGTCTAGCAATAACGCATGGAAATATAGTCCAAACAAATATAATATTATTTAAAATAATATTCTTAACTCGGGGAAAATAATTCCGAACCGAGTTGATTCAAGGTACCCGAAACACAGGACGTTACAATACCTACAATTTATAGAGGTTTCGTCCTCGAAACTTAAAACAAATGAGGTTACCACTCCCACATCTTGTCTTCTGTTTCCCATGTTGCCTCTTCAATGCCATGGTTACACCACTGCACCTTTACCAACTACACTGTCTTGTTCCTCGACACTTTTTCCTTTCGGTCTAGAATCATCACCGGCTTCTCCTCATAGACGAGTTGAGGATCAATACTAAGCTGCTCATAGCTGAGTACATGCGAGGAATCGCACATGTATTTTCTCAACAAGAATACATGAAACACGTCATGCACCCCGATCCTCTCTATAATTTCGAAAGGTCCAATAAACCTTGGGCTAAGCTTTCCTTTCTTCCTGAACCGCATAGCCCCTCATAGCGGAGCTACCTTCAGCAACACATTATCCCCAACCTCAAACACCAGGGGTCTCCTACGTCGATCAACCGAAGTTTGCAAGCGTTGCCTTATTTGTCGGATGTCGTCAGTAATCTGATCAACCTCATTCGATCTAAGAAACTTTCTTTCACCAGTCTCGTGCCAATGAATCGGTGATCAACATTTCCTTCCGTACAAAGCCTCATACGGAGGCATCTTGATGGAATCATGATAGCTATTATTGTAAGCGAACTCTATCAATGGAAGCTTCTCATTTCATGACCCTTGAAAGTCGAGCATGCAGACTTAACATATCTTCCAGGGTCTTAATTGTTCGTTCGCTTCGACCGTCTGCTTGTGGGTGGAAAGAAGTGCTGAACTTCAGTGTAGTACCCATCCTCATTTGGATTTTATCCCAGAATGTCGAGGTGAAATGTACGTCACGATCTGATACGATGGAGTTGGGTACACCATGTGGTCTCATTATTTCTGCAATGTAAATATCTGCTAACTTATTTGCCCCATAAGTTACCTTGATCGGCAAGAAATGAGAAGACTTAGTCAGCCTATCTACGATAAACCAAATGGCATCGTGCCCCTTGGGAGTGGTTGGTAGACCTGTGACAAGTCCATAGTGACCATCTCCCACTTCCATTCCGAAATTTCTAAGGGTTGCAACAATCCGGTTGGTCGTTGATGCTCAGCCTTTGTCTGCTGACAAGTCAAGCACTGTGCCACATATTCTGCCGTCTCCTTTTTCATCTCAGGCCAGCAAAAGCACTTCTTCAAGTCTTGGTACATTTTCATTGTACCTGGATGCATGGAATAAGGAGAATTATGTCCCTAAAAAAAAGATCTGCTTCTTGATATCGTCATCGTCTGGAACACATATTCTGCCCTTGAACCCCAATACTCCATCTTTGGAGATATGTAATCCTGGTCGCCCCTCGTTCCTCACTCCGTACATCAATCCTTGAACCCAAGGATCGACTAACTACCCGCCTTTTATAGCTTCCGTAAAGGTAGGCTCGATAGAGAGGTTAGCCAATTGACCGACTACTATCTCTAAATCCAAGGTTGCAAGGTCGGCTCATAACTGCGGTGAAATCTCTTTCACTGTCATCACATAAGCACTTGGCTGTCGACTCAATGCATCTACCACCTTGTTTGCTTTTCCCGGGTGGTACAGAATGTCACAGTCGTAGTTGTTGAACAGCTCCAACCATAGACGTTGTCTCATATTCAATTCCTTCTGAGTGAAGAAATACATCAGGCTTTTGTGATCAGTGTAAATGTCACAGTGTATCCCATTAAGGTAGTGCCTCCAAATTTTCAGTGCAAAAACAACTGCTGCTAGCTCCAGATCATGAGTGGGATAGGTCTTCTCGTAATTCTTTAGTTGTCGAGAAGCATAAGAAATTACTTTTCCGTGCTGCATCAGCACTGCTCCTAACCTTTGGCCTAAGGCATCGCTATAAATAGTATATCCCTCTGTGCCATTAGAGATTGTCAGCACTGGGGCAGTCGTCAATCTTGTATTCAACTCTTGAAAAATCTTCTCACACTTATCAGTCCATTCATACTTGATGTTTTTGTGGGTGAGGGCATTCATTGGTGCAGCTATTTTGGAAAATCCTTCCACAAATCGCCGGTAATATCCCGCTAACCCAAGGAAACTTCTAACCTCGTGAGCATTTTTCGGAGGTTTCCACTGCTTAACAGCTTCTATCTTGGCGGGATCTACAAAAATTCCGTCTCCTGACTCTATGTGCCCAAGAAAACTAACTTTCTCTAGCCAAAATTCTCACTTGAAAAACTTACTGTAAATCTTTTCATCTCGCAGACGCTGGAGGACCAGTTCTAGATGTGTTGCATGCTTTTCCTGGATTTTTGAGTATATTAGAATATCGTCAATGAACACGATGACGAACTTATCCAAATACTCGCAAAATACGCGATTCATGAGATCCATGAATGTTGCAGGCGTTTGGTTAGTCCAAAGGACATCACTAAGAACTCATAGTGACCATAGCGCGTTTTGAAGGCCGTCTTTGGTATATCTGTCTCCTTAACCTTGAGCTGACGATAGCTTGATCGCAGGTCTATTTTCTAAAATATTGACGCTGCTTGTAGTTGATCGAAAAGATCGTCAATCCTGGGCAATGGATATCAGTTCTTGATCGTCACTTTGTTCAGCTCCTGATATTCAATGCACATTCTCATCGAGCCATCTTTCTTCTTTACGAATAAGATCGGGGCTCCTCACGGAGAATGACTTGGCCTTATGAACTTCTTGTCTAGTAACTCTTGTAGTTGTGATTGTAACTCCTTGAGTTTAGCTGGCACCATCCTGTAAGGAGTCTTTGAGATCGGCGCCATTCCCGGAATTAGCTCTATCTCAAACACGATCTCTCGGTCTGGTGGAATCCCTGGGAGATCTTCAGGAAATACGTCAAGAAACTTGCACACAACCGATACATCAGAAGGTTGTTGGCCAGTCTCTTTATCCTTATCCACTATGTTTGCCAGAAAACCAATGCATCTGTCACTCAACATTTTTCTCGCCTTCATCGCAGAAATCATGGGACACTTCTTTTCTCTTGACGTACCCTGGAACTTGAATGGTTCTTCTCCCATCGGGGTGAAGACGAATTTTCTGCGCTTGCAATTGATAACGGCTCCATATCTAGTTAACCAATCCATCCCAAATATTACGTTGTATTTATGTAGGTCCAAGACTAACAGATCCGTCATCAGCTCACGACCTTCAATCCAAACTGGTACGGCTCTAACCCATGACCGCACCAACGTATCCTCTTCCAAAGGCAAGGATACCCCACAAATAACAGACATAGGCTCAGGCATTCTATTTAATTTTTCCACAAAGGATGTAGATAAAAAAGAATGTGATGCACCAATATCCATTAATGCATATGCCGAGGTTTGGGCGATAGCAATCTAACCTGACAAAATATCAGATGGTCCAGCTCCTTTGTCACTTTACATAAGCGCATAAACTCGAGGCGGAGCTCCAATTTGTTTCTGCTGGTCATTTTCGTTGCCCTTGGCTAGCATTCGGCACTCTTTAGCAAAGTGCCCTGGCTTTCCACAGTTAAAAAAAACCCCACACTCGCCCCGATTATGCCTACTACACTAGTTGCACAGTGGCCATTATTCAACCTCACGTCTTGTTTGTTTGTTGGGACTAGCCATTACCTGGTTGGGAAGTCCCCATTTTCTTTTGTTCTTTCCCCCAAAAGTCGGCCTTGTGCTTATTGGATTGTTTGTTTTCCCCGAGTTCTGGCCGAACCTCGGGTTGAACTTTCCCCTTGGGCCATTGTGATTGGCCTAAAACTATGCAGGATTGTTGGGAGTGTACCTCCTATCTTCGTTCTTCCATGGTTCTGGCTTGTCTAACACAGCCCAAGACTCTTGGCGAAGAGCCCATTCCACAACTTCGGCATACGTCTCTAGGCCAGTTCTACCAGTGTCTACACACCTGGAAATGTCTCTACGCAGGACCTTCATAAAACTCCAGGTCTTATTCTCTTCAGTGTTCACTTAGTTCTTCGCGAACCTAGACAGCTAGTCAAATTTTCGAACGTAGTCCTGCACGCTCGACGTTCTGTGCTTCAAATTAGTGAACTCATTCACTTTGTGCTCGATCACTGCCTTACTAAAGTACTTTCCATTGAACAAGGTCAAGAACTCTAGCCATTCCATCTAAGCAACGTTATGCCCTTTCTTGGCTGCGTCCCACCAGATATGGGCATCCTTTCTCAGCATATAGGTCGCACAAACTACCTTCTCTCTCTCGGTAGTTCCAATGAAGTCGAAGATCCTTTCCAAAATACTGATCCATTCCTCTGCCATTGATGGGTCACTGCTCCCCTTGAATATAGGTGGATTCTGGTTGTCGAACCTTTCTGATATAGGTTTCGCTCAGGTTGCTCTTGGTGCTTCTACTGGCATTACCAGTTGCTCAATGACAACCTGCAAGCCATGGTTCTGTTCTTCATTGTTTTCGGGTGGTATTTCGCTATTCTGAGCATTATTGGGTGGCATGGGGAGTCATCCCAAAAGGGTGTTAAACCTTTCAGCATGGAGGGCATCAGCGTCCTCCTGTCTCTTTTTCCCTTTTTCAATTTGGGCTCCCTGTATCTCCACTAGCCTTTGTAGATTATTCATCTGCTCGGCTATCTTGCAAATTCTAGCAGCTTGGGTTGGATCTCTAGCAACAGGCGCATTCTAAGCTCTAGCAACAGGGGCGGCCTGGCCCCGGCCAGCAGCACCCCTTCCTCTTTGAGCTCTTGTCCTTACCATTTTTGTTTGATTTAAAATCAAAAGGCTCCTAAGTGCATAAGGACGAGAAGTTAATACCAACGCAGATTACCTTTTCCCTTTCGGTAGCCACCACAAAGTCAAAGATCCTCTATCTGAGTTGCCAGATTTGGTTTCGACTGTACTCTTTGTCCTCAGCCTCGACCCTTCCTCTGCCTCGACCATGACCTGCATCTTGGTCAACGGCCGCTCTCTCGGCTAGGTATAGTTGATTAACAACTCGACCTCCCCTATCTCGATTTTTAGGCACCATCGCAAGTCTTTATACCACAATGTATAGTAGGGAATAATACTAACCTAGCAGTAAAAAATGATCATGACAGATCATGCCATAGGATTTTAGTTAGCAGGACGATAAGTCTAAAAAGAGAACCCTAACTACACGTCGAGTTTCTACATCTGCCTACTACAACTACACCAAAGTCCTACAACCTAGTAGGTTTGCAGGGTCTTTACAAAAAGTATCAACAAGACTCTTACAGCATAACCTAATATAGGCTATCCATCAGGAATCCAGCTTTATGTTGTTATCCTCATCTAGGTTCTCGGGATCCTCCTCTGCCTCGAGGTATGCTATCAACCACAGAGATAGGCCAATCCATGGCCCAAACGCTAGCTCGATCTACATACGGAAGTCATCCCACGTGTCGCGATCCAGCCGCCAATGTTTGTAATGAAATCATATCTGTGCTGAGCCTCTCAAATAAGTGCTAGCATATCACACTCTCCCTCGCTTGGGTATGTTGGCTATATCAAGGAATTCTATTGTGTGATGAGTCCATTGCTGAATGACACGCCGATGTTGTTGATCGTACTTGAAGTGTCACAAATTATCACCGTGAAAGATTATATATTAATCGATCCTAGGCATAGGGATCATGAGTAGGTTTCCTATCACAAGGTCACCTACCTCAGGTATATTGACCATAACCTACAATTTATAGAATTGAGGAAAATAAAAGAAAGGAAGGGAAACATATATGAAAAGACAGTACTTACAGTGAGTTCTTGTGTATCTTTGCGAAATGTACATGTAGGTTGTCTATAGAACCGGCTCAACTCGAGCTCTGATACCAATTGTAACGACCCGGATTTTTAAGACTCGATAATGCGAAAATATAAATGTTTTCATTTAACCAAATGTCTCAAAAACCCGTACATAAAAAAAACTTTTTAAAAGTAGTATGGCCATACATAACATTTAATACAAACATATTTTATACAGAGTAGAGTGAGCCTAGTTTAGGTAAATAACACAACATTTCCAAAAATAAAACGGCTTCCCAAAAGGTCGGTCCACATGTACATTTGCAAGGTGGACTCCAGCGCTCATTGCTCTGCCTTTCCATTGTTCTTACCTATAACAGGAAACAACTAGGTAAGTGAAAATGCTTAGTAAGTTCAACTTTAAAACAAAAGCATGCAAAGAATTAAGATTTCGGATCCATCCGAACACTACACAATCAATTTCAAGAATGCAAAAGTGTCCTGGCAAACTTATGGTCATGCCTAATAACCAATGACAAATTATTTCATATAAACAGATAAATTCCTACACTCAGAAAATCCCAGAACAAGTAGATATATTATATCACAACTATATCTTATCAACAAATAAATCCCTGCACTCAGAAAAATCCTAGAGGAAGAAAATATAATATATAATAATATAATTCTAGACCAACGCTCGACAACTTTCAACAATTCGGGCATAACACGCCCTCCAGCATAAATGCTAATCTGTAAGAGAGAACCGAGTCTCAACACTAAGATCTAGCCAATAAATATCCCGATCAAGGGTAATTATCGTGTTACCTAGTGCATCACTACTTATCCAAGAGTAAATCCCTCACAAGGGTAACCATCAAGTTACCTAGGGCATCACTACTGATCAAAGAGTGTAATCGAAGTTATACGGTTTTACAGAGACTCCTATGTTAATCAGTGGTTCTAGTAAGCGTTACCCTTAGGGTGTTTAGCCTCACTCAAACCGGGCCACCCCTAGTATCTCTTGGCACTCTCACTGAATGGCCAATATTCATGGCTACTATCCGTTAATAACTTATACAAGCACTTGATTGGGTTCTAATCGTTCACTGATTAAGTAAGTATGAGGGCTCCTAGGTCCCATTCATTTTGGCGCCCCTAGGTTTAAACGAGCAATCCTCACCTCTTGGCCACTCATCATGGTAATGAACTAGGCATAATAAAATCAAGTAGTTGACGGGGATCAGCCGTCTAGGATATGACAGATATCTATCTTTCATATTTTCTAAATCAGCACCCACTAGAGTAACATCTCCAAGCAACTTTCTACGATAGTGTATATATGTGCATTTGTCCTTATACTAACATACAATACAATAGTCGTTTCATGTTGCAGCCACACAATATAAGTTTACACTTTTGGAGTCTTTGCCCTCAGCAAGATTTCACCCTCCAATGTATAATCCTGTTATGCTTAGCCAATAATGTAATTATCCATACAGTATACTCGGATTAATTATGGTACTTCATAATTCATTATTAATATTTTGGGCAGTTTCGTCATTTTCAAAATCATTAGTAAGGATTAAAGATCCTTATTTGGTTTAAAACCCATTAAGGAAATTCATACAAAAATATTTGAGACTAAACCCTAAGTCTCGGGGAGACCTACCCTATGGTCTCGATACCTAGGCTTGGGTATCACAATAGTATTTTCCCAAAATCCGCTAAAAATCTTATGCTTTAAAAGTATCGCTATTAACCCGTACTTTCAACAAGTCGGTTAAACATATAGAAGATTTTAGTCGGTATTATATCCAGAAAATAAAAATTAAATTCCTTAATTATTTTTCAAGAAATAAACTCTTAATTTTCATTTTATTTTTCTTAAGGTTTTAATCTCTAAAAAATGTTTTAAGAAAATAGCCTAATTTTATCTTAATTAGGAAAACCGTTAAAAATTTCTCATCTTGGCTAGTTAATTTTTCCAAAGTCAATTAATCAAGTTTACTTACTAGAAAAATAATTCACTTAATTATTTTCTCAAAATATAGGGTTTTAAACCCTCTTTTAATTTATTAACTTATAAATATATTAAATCTTTTATTTTTAGAAAGAAGAAAAATTCTTTAATAAAATAATTCTCGATAATCTCAAAGTGGTACTTTAGATCAAAATATGATTTCACAACTTACCAAGATTTTATCTTGCAATAAGCAAAATTTTACTTTTTACCTTAATTTCCAAAATCTCATTTTTACACTAAGTGGATGTTATACCCAGATTTCGAGCCATGAGGATTGTGACCTCGAAAGCTGGATTCATAATGAGTGAACTCGTAAAGTCTGGAATATGTTCGAAATCTAAACAACGAGCCTACGAAGCAGAGACGACTTCGAGATGGTAGCCTCGAAATCCTCACGAGCTCGAAGGATAGGCCCCGAGGTGCATCTGTTCTCTGGGATGACCTCGGATCAGGGGGTTCGAGCCTGATGCGCGTACGAGATCGAAGCCATGTGGCCTCGGGATATGTTATAGCCCGAAAGTCAGTAAGAAACCTGGGAGAATATGGCCTTGGTGATATAGGATAATAACTTTGAATATCATAATGAATCACCAACAACAAGACGCAGTGTACATTTATTACCATAAATCCCCTACAATTAAGGGATATTATTTGATCAGTTATACGCCCCCTGGTCTTCAGGGGACGTTTCCTTTTACATCGGATTGCAGGCATTTAATGCCATTTAATCTATTTGCAAATATAGAGTAACTACCCGAAATATGTGGGATAGTATTCTGCAATCTTTTCTATAAATAGAGAGGTCATGTACCATTGTAAAAAAAAACTTTTGTGAGCTTGAGGAAAACTCTGGAGAATTCATCCTTGAAGGATTTTCAGAGATATTCTTAAGTCTTAATAAGAAAGACTCGTGGACTAGGCAGATTTAACTGCTGAACCTCGTAAAAAATCGTGTTTGTATTATCATATTTTTATTGGCCATTACTAATTATTGTTTACGTGCTCTTCTTTCACTGTTGACGAAAAACGGCGTCAACAGTTTGGTGCTTTCATTGAGAGCCTTAAGCATTCATTCCTGAAAAATTCATGGCCACTAATAATCAGAATACACTTGAAGAGAATTATCCAAGACATCCTGGGAAACAGCCGATGGAAAACCCAGATGTCGAAGAAAGGAGTGGATCCTCAGATTCTAGGGGACCACCTCCTCCACCAAGAGATGAGGATATGTACTACAATCCTGAGCGATATGTTCCTATTGTGGAACTCGAGAACCGGCAACTGAAACAGCAGTTGGGGAGGCCAACAAACGGAATGAGGAGTTGGCAAGGATAGCCGCAGAGGCGCAGGTGGCTCAGCCCCCGCCTCCGCGTGAAAACCAAGCCCCTCCTCCAAGGGACGTACATGTTCCTCCTCGTAGACCCCGTGGGCGTCCACGGAAAGATGTTGCCACGAGGAGGCCGGCTCAACCTCTGGCACCCACAGAGCCATCTGCTCCACCTAGGCCCCAGAGGAGTACTCGGGCTAGGGCCCCGGTTAATCCACCTGTGGAAGCACCTGGGGGAACTGAGAACAACCGAGCCCCTGCAGAGGCTCGGACTCAAGCCCCTGGGAATGCACCACACGCAACCAACCCATCTCGGGCAAACTCCGGACCGTCTAGGCTGCGAAATGGGTGGCAGCCATCCTCGCCCATACGGTTCCCTCCATCAGCAATAAGATATCCTTCGCCCCCTCCCAGGAATGCTCAACCAGTTCGAGATCAGGGAGAAAGGCGTGCGGGGGAGACTTTCCAGGAGCGGAGAGGCGCCCCATCAGAAAGAAGTCAAACATCCCGGTCTCGCACGGTGGAGACGAGGCGGCATGTGACGAGTTTTACTAGCGACGATTCTGGAGACACCAGGTCGGTCAGCAAGCATGACCGAGGTTGTAAGAATACTGGAAGCCGCAGAAATCACCCCGACCTGCGAGAACACTTGAATCAGAGTTGGGGTAATGTTGACCCGATAAATCTGGACCTGAGGGATCGGTTGAATAGGCGTAAAGATCCTTTATAGAGACGCGAGCCTGGAATTGTGATCGACGACAAACGATTCCAAACTTTGCCTCTCGCGGACCTAGTCGAAGAGAGAATCGATCAGCTGGAAAAGGCATTCAGACTTTTGAAAAATGAGCAAGAGCATGATCGATATGAAGATTCTGATGAGGAGCTTGAACCGTTTGCTCCCCATATTTCCAACACCCCATTTCCACAAGGGTTTCGGATCCCTCATGTCCCGACGTTCGAGGGAAAAACCGACCCATATAGTCATCTGAGTACGTTCAACACCATAATGAGAGCCAGTAACGTGGGTTACGAGCTCAGATGCATGTTATTTCCAGCATCATTGACAAGACCAGCTAAAAGCTGGTTCGAAAAATATAAGAGACATTCAATAACCTCTTGGGAGCAGCTGTCTAAAGACTTCAAAAAGCAGTTCAAAGCCATGATGGGGGTTCGACCTGAGGCGTCAACCCTAACTAATGTTCAGCAACAACCAGGCGAAACATTAAAAAGTTACCTTACAAGGTTTAACTTGGAAGTCGCCCGAGCTTGGAATGTGGATGACAGTGGACACTTAATGGCTGTCCAGGCCGGAGTAATGCCAAGAAGCGCCCTCCGGGACGATATGCAAAGAAAAGCGGTGAGGTCCCTAATAGAGTTTAATAAACGAGCGCAGAGGTTTGTCAATGTAGAGGAAGCGAGGTCGACACTTAATGTGACTTCCCAGCCCGAAACTACAATGATAAATGTAAACTCTGCCTCAACCTCGGCGGACCCGGTAGCTTCGAAGCCTGCCGTGGAAAACCTTTACAAGAGACAAAAGAACGAAGGAAGTAACCCCGAGGCTGAAGGAGGAAAGAAAAAGAAGGGGGGGAGATATTTCTCCGTGTATAGAGTGTACACTAAGCTCAACGAGTCTCGGGAGAACATATACCTAGCTAATGAAAACCAGGTCCCCTTTAGGCATCCGGACTCGATGAGAAATCAGAAGTCCAAGAGGGATTCAAGCAAGTATTGCCGATTTCACAGAGACACCAGGCATACTACCAATGAATGTCAACAGCTGAAAGACGAGATCGAAGGATTGATCTCGAGAGGATACTTTAGACAATATGTCAAGAACCAGAGTACTAATCAGGCGACCGCCAACCAGAGAGTTGCCGCATCGCAGCCCGCACCAAACAATAATTCCCGAACTCGGGAAAAGGATAGGCCCCCGCCGATTGATGGAGAGGATGTGATAACCATCTCGGGAGGGCCTCACCCCGCAGGAACGGGCAGAAATGCCCAAAAGAGATATGTTAACGAGCTGAAGACCGGGGACGGGTCTCCCTATGAACCCGAACCTAGAGCTCGAAAAAGTCAGAGGATTGAATCCCAACCAATCACTTTTACTGAGGAAGACGCGTCCCATGTTCAGTTTCCTCACCATGATCCGCTGGTCATCACTCTCCAACTGGCAAATAAGAGGGTCCACCGAGTTCTTATAGACAATGGGAGCTCAGTTAACATCCTCTATAAAGCAACCCTCGAGAAGATGGGACTCTCCCTTCGTGACCTGAAAGCATGTGCAACTACTTTATACGGCTTTTTAGGAGAAGGAACCGCCTGCATGGGCTCCATCGAGCTCCCCGTAACCTTAGGAGACTATCCATTCAAGACAACTAAGATGATGGAATTCGTGGTAGAGGATCTACCTTCAGCCTACAATGTTTTGCTCGGGAGACCCGCCCTGGTTGGGCTGGGGGCAGTCTCATCGGTAAGGCATCTGGCCCTTAAGTTCCCGACCCCAAGCGGCGTTGGAACATTGAAGGGAGATCAATTGGCTGGGAGGGAATGCTACAACATTTCCTTGAGAGGAAAGAAACAGACAAGTGCACAAACACTCGTCATTATTCAAAATAAAGACGGGACAGTCTTAGAAATTGATGAAGAGATCGATCCAAGGGTTGAGGAGAAAGCTGAACTCGAACCCTTAGAAGAGCTCGAAGAAATTTAGCTCGAAGAAACCGATCCCTCGAAAAAGGTGAAGGTTGGAAAATACCTCCAAGATGAGACAAAATAGCAACTAATTTGCTTTTTGAAGAAGAACCAGGACTTCTTCGCGTGGTCACACTCGGACATGGTGGGAATAAGTCTGAATATAGCTAGCCACGCGCTAAATATAGACAAAAGCTTCCCTCCGAAGCAACAAAAGCGAAGACAACTGGACGAAGACAGAAAGAAGGCACTAAAGGAGGAGGTTGGCAAGTAGAAGGCAAACCGATTCATTAGGGATGCCTTTTACCCTGACTGGGTAGCCAATCCAGTGTTGGTCCCAAAACCCAATGGGACATGGCGGACTTGTATTGACTATTCAGACCTCAACAAAGCTTGCTCGAAAGACTGTTTTCCGTTACCAAGGATTGACCAGCTCGTGGATGCCACGGTGGGGCATGGCCTGATGTCCTTCATGGATGCCTATTCTGGATATAACCAGATTCCCATGCATGCCCCTGACCAAGAACATACGAGCTTCATAACAGATAAGGGGCTATACTGTTACAATGTCATGCCATTCGAGCTCAAAAATGCTGGGGCCACATACCAGCGGCTCGTGAACATGATGTTTTCAGATCAGATAGGCAACAACATGGAGGTTTATGTTGACGACATGCTTGTCAAATCTCAACTTAACGATAAGCATGTTGGTGACCTTGAAGAGTGCTTTGGCGTGCTCCGAAAGTATAACATGAAACTGAATCCTCAGAAGTGCACTTTGGGGGTATCATCAGGAAAATTCTTGGGTTTTATCGTAAACGCTCGTGGAATAGATGCTAACCCCGACAAGATCAAGGCCTTGATTGACATGCCCTCACCTCACAGACACAAGGATGTCCAAAGTTTGACTGGAAGGATGGCGGCCTTGAGTAGGTTTATTTCGAAGTCCAGGACCGTTATCTCCAGTTTTTTATCCTTTTGAGAGGTGGAAAGAAGTTTGAATGGACAGAGGAGTGCGAGCTTGCATTCCAGGAACTTAAAAAGCACCTCGCCGAACCCCCTATCTTATCAAAACCTGAAACGGGAGAAGTACTGTACCTATACCTTTCCACCACGGAACATGCAATAAGCGCAGTACTCGTTCGAGAAGAAGATAAGGTACAAAGACCCGTTTACTACATCAGTAAGAGATTACTGGGGGCAGAGTCGAGATACCCCCTGATGGAGAAGCTAGCACTTAGTCTAATTCATTCATCTCGTAAACTCTGCCCCTACTTCCAAGCACATCCCATCCATGTGTTGACTGATCAACCACTTAGGCAAGTCTTGTCTAAACCAGAAGCTTCAGGTCGACTTCTAAAATGGGCTGTTGAGCTCGGACAGTTCGAGATCACCTACCACCCGAGGACGACCATTAAGGCGCAGGCGTTGGCAGACTTTATTGTGGAATGTACTGGTATGACCAACGACGAAGTCATAACCACAGCCCACGAGCTGTGGAAACTATACGTCGATGGCTCATCCAATGAAAATGGATCAAGGGCAGGAATCATTTTGATTACCCCCGCAGGAAGCAGATTTCATTCTGCCTTGAGATTCAACTTCAAAGCGTCGAATAATGAAGCCGAATACGAGGCTTTACTGGCGGGGCTTCGTATAGCCAAGGAGCTCAAAGCTAAAGCAATACATTGCCACAGCGATTCCCAGCTCGTTGTTAACCAAATCCTAGGAGAATACCAGGCTCGTGGCACTAGAATGGCGGCTTATTTGGAAAAGGCAAAATCCGCATTGGAGTGTTTCGAATTTTATACAATCGAACAGGTTCCCCGAGAATGGAACTCAAATGCAAATGCTTTAGCTCGGCTCGCTACCTCCGCTGAGAATGATGAACTGAACGTTGTCCCCATAGAACACCTCTCGGCACCTAGCATTAACAAGCAGGAGGAAGAAGACGTATGTATGATCGAGTTCAAGCCAACATGGATGACCCCGATAGTGGAATATCTCGAGACCGGTGTCCTTCCAAAAGACTGGAACCAGGCTCGAAAGTTAATGTATCAGCTTCCCCGCTACACCATGATGGACGGGAAGCTATATAGAAGGGGGTATTCCATGCCATTACTACGGTGCGTCACTCCACCCGAAGCCAAGAAGATCATCGAAGAAATTCATGAAGGGTTCTGTGGAGGCCATACTGAGGGGCCATACTGTGGATGATTAGGGAGATCCTCAAACACCTTTTTCTCTTTGGGATAGCTCAAAAGGTAGTAAAAGCCATCTCCTCCCCGAGCTCGGGAGGGATTACTTTTCAGACAGAAGAGATACAAAATCTCTTGCGGCGAAGGTCCTTCCCACTTCAGCACGTGGTATAGTGACCTCAGGGCAGACAGAACCCTGTAAGAATTGGTGTTGAGCTGGAACGGAGCCAACCCAAAAAAATCCGTGAAGTCCTTGAAAAAATACTTCAGAGGCAATAGCGCTCCTGCCTTCATGTGTTCCTGACTCCATGCCACGTACCTCAGCCTGTTGTCAGGGTTCCCAGGGGCATAGCAGCTCCGTTCGCTAGCGGTCGGAGCTCGACACCTCAAGAAGCTTGACAACCTGAGGCCATGGAAGGCCAGAATATCAAGGCCAAGGTTTTATACCTGATATCTTAGTGTACAATAAATGTCTTTTAAAATTTTAAAACCCAGAAAAAAGAGATCTTGCTCAAACACCAAAACTGGGTATGGAACCAGTGATGTAAACCCAGTATGGAGACTTAAAACGTGAAAGCCTATCGGTCAAAAATTCTCTAACGTATCGTACTAAGAAAATAAACTAGTACATTCACAGAAATAACAAGAACAATATGAACAGAAACGGGTATAAGGGAAAATAAAAATTGGACACTTACACAATAATGGCGATTCCAGAGAAATCATTGACTGAAGGAGAGGTTGCAGATATGAGCTCACGGTCTCGAACAAACTGGAGGTCCTTTGTTTTTTCGGCTGAGAGAACATGCACAAGCAAGAACTTCTCTGGGATGGCCTCTGGTTTTGTCCCTTCTCTTTTGTTTCTGATGCATGTAAAATAAGAGGGAAAAAAGTGATAAAAAGTATTAATCTGAGCCATTGGCCAGAATCCTCATAAAATCCAACGGTCAGGGATTGATGACATGATGGTACTGAAAAGGTGGCAGACGAATGATCGTGGGCAGATTTCCAAGGTACTCGAGTACCCTGAATAAGCAGTACCCAACTGACATGTGTCCATTCTCAAGTATGTGACGGTACGGTTCCCGAAGAAGGTAGTTCAAAAGTTTCCTTCTCATAGGATTCGAACAGATACTTTTGAGGGTGCAAGATGTTATACCCAAATTTTGAGCCATGAGGATTGTGACCTCGAAAGCTGGATTCATAATGAGTGAACTCGTAATGTCTGGAATACATTCGAAATCTAAACAACGAGCCTACGAAGTAGAGACAACTTTGAGATGGTAGCCTCGAAATCCTCACGAACTCGAAGGATAGGCCCCGAGGTGCATCTGTTCTCTGGGATGACCTCGGATCAAGGGGTCCGAGCCTGATGCGCGTACGAGATCGAAGCCATGTGGCCTCGGGATATGTTATAGCTCGAAAGTCAGTAAGAAACCTGGGAGAATATGGCCTTGGTGATATAGGATAATAACTTTGAATATCCTAATGACTCACCAACAAGAAGACGCGGTCTACATTTATTACTGTAAATCCCCTACAATTAAGGGATATTATTTGATCAGTTATACGTCCCCTGGTCTTCAGGGGACGTTTCCTTTTACATCGGATTGCAGGCATTTAATGCCATTTAATATATTTGTAAATATAGAGTAACTACCCAAAATATGTGGGATAGTATTCTGCAATCTTCTCTATAAATAGAGAGGTCATGTACCATTGTAAAAAAAAAACTTTTGTGATCTTGAGGAAAACTCTGGAGAATTCATCCTTGAAGGATTTTCAGAGATATTCTTAAGTCTTAATAAGAAAGACTCGTGGACTAGGCAGATTTAACTGCTGAACCATGTAAAAAATTGTGTTTGTATTATCATATTTTTATTGGTCATTACTGATTATTGTTTACGTGCTCTTCTTTCACTGTTGACGAAAAACGGCGTCAACAGTGGAAAACCCTAATTTTCACATTTTTTACTACATACTTTGTTAGGTCATAACTTGAAATTTACTTACCCAATTGTTACCAAAATTTTCCAATTCCATTTTTGGTATAGCATTTAGGTCTTTGTAAAATCTTAGGTCAAAATGAGCATTTTTCTATTGCTGAAATTATTTTCCAACAATGAGGTAAAAATGACCTTATTTTCAAGTCCTTAATTTTTTCAAACTATGGTACTTAATAACTTTCAAATCGTTATGTATTTTGTTACCAAATTTTACACTGGAATACTAGGTTATGCCAAGATTGCGTCCACCAAATTTTAGAAAAACTGGGTTCATTTTCTCTATACAGTGGCTGTCCAAACTTGATTCCGAAATTAAGAATACGAAAAAACAGTATTTTACCTAAACTTTGAAATAGCATAACTCACTCATTTTTAAACATTTTTTAGTGTTTCAAAAACTCAATTTTATGTACTCAATCTCAAAAACATCACAGTATAATTAAAGTTTACAAAATAAATATACAGTGGGTGCTTTATCCCTTGTAAATCACAGCTCAATACTTGTATTTTGTTTTAGGGTTCTCACCAAAACATTAGGGATTTTTGTTCCTATTTTAAAAAATCAACACACAAGCATCATAAAAATTATTGAGCAACTACTACATCCTTATTACATCACCAATAAGAAACTTTAAGCATTAAATACACAAAATAATGCTTAAAAATAAAAATCATACAATAACAACCATAAAAAGTAAACTTTTTACCTCTTGTTGTTCTTGCTCTAGGTTTTGATGTTCCTACTACCTTTGAGTCCTTCAAAAATCTTTCAATACCTTAACCAAATCCCCCCAACAACATAGATAGTTAGCTATTGAAGGACGTATGGTTAAAAACTTTACAACGTCAATATTATTGAAACTTTACCTTTGGGAAACTCTTCCTAGACCAAAGCTTAGGCTTCCAAGCCTTTTTAGTGTTCTTGAGGTTGAAGATGGAGATAAACTTAAGAGAGAGTTTTCAAAAAAGATGAGAATGATTGTGAGAGAGAGGGGGTCAGATTTGGGGGGGGGTTAGAAGGGTTTAGACTACTCTAAAATATCCTAAAACACTTGAGTGTTTTACTATCCACTTGCCATTAACCCTAATATTTAAAATGGGATTTAAAACTTAATTAATTTTGTTCACACAATTTAAAACCTCACATGGCCGGCCACCTCTTTCTATATCTGCATTTCTATATTTTTTTTAATTAATTTTTTTGCATAAAGGTTAATAAATATTTCCTAAGAAGAAAAATCATATTTGACTTCCTATAACATTTTTCACTCTTATTAAGTTTTAAAAACAAAACTTAACACATAATAATTAAATTAAATATCCTTCACATTTAAATTAATTAATCACACTATAAATTTTTACCTAAGGTCCATTAATGGAATAAAATTCCCCAATTCGGTAAAATTAAGCATTAAATGCAAAATGCCCTAAAATTTCCATTTTCCCTTAGGTTTAATATTTTTGACCAAGTTTTAATTTTTATGAATGCATTTTATGCCCTAAATATATTTGCCATAGTTTTTCATTTTATTTTCTGAGATTTTTACCCGATTAGGGTTTTCGTGTCGGTCCAAGACCGAAAGTCTTATCTTGACTTTTAAACACAAAATTCATAATTTGTCTACCAATAACTCATGGAAATAAATTCTAAATAAATATAATATTATTTAAAATAATATTCTTAACTCGAGGAAAACAATTCTGACCCGAGTCGTTTCAAGGTACTTGAAACGCAGGATGTTAAGACAAATTTGTAACTGATTTTGTGTAGCCCACAATTTTTTTTTATTTTAAATTATTAATTTTGTGCTTTTTTTTATTTAATTGTTAAGTGTTATGAATTATTTTATTTAATTGTTTGAATTGTTTGTTAGAAATTGTGTTTATTCAATTGTTTTTGTTTTATTTATTTATTCATTGATTTTGTGAAAAAATGAGATTTGGTTGAATGCATCAAGGTGTATGGTAGGTAGTGATGCAACTTAGTGATTAAGTGTGGGCACGTGCATGGTTGCATGGTGCACATGCAGTTGAACTTTCTACACACATTTATTTCATTTATTAGAATTATATTTTTTTTTTTAAAAATAAAATAAAATAAAGAAGAGGAAAGAGATATGGTCGTGTAAGGCTATAGTGGGAATGGAGGATTTCTTTTCTTTTTGGTTTGGAAATGGAGTGAATTGATTTGATGATTATTTGCTAAAATAGGAAAAGAGTTGTCATCTTTTATGCACTCTTTATTTTCTTCCAAATAAGAAAGTCAAATAAAAAAAAATAAAATGAATGAAAATATAGAAAAATAGGAAACTTACCCATTCCCATTAGGCTAGTTACTTCTATAGTGTTAGATAAAAAGGGAAGAAAGGAAGAGAAGAGCCATTTTGTGCTCCTTGGGACCGACAGCTAGAGAGAGAGAGAGAGAGAGAGGCTGCGTGAAAGAGAGAGAAGGAGAAGGAGAAAGAAAGAAGGAGAAGAAGAGAGGAAGGATTCGAAATCCATAGGTATGGCCCATTATGTTTTGCGTTGATTCTTAATATTAGGTTATCTCCTCAATACTAAGTGCTGATCTTCCTCTTCTCTTGTTCTTTTTGGGGTTCGAATGCTATTGGTGCCAACAAAGGAGAATCAACCTTGTGGTAGTAATTATTTTCAAAGAGGTAGTTAAGCCCTAGGCTTGATTTGATTGACGGTTGTTTGTTAGTTTTGATTTTGTTTGAGGCCTATGGGGGTTTTGGCCAACCATGTGTAGGGGATTCTTATCATATTGTTTTTTTTATGTTGCTATGTTGGATTCATGTTCTAGGTTCTTTTTTTCTCTTGAACTTTGAAAATCACACATTTGGATTTGAGAGGTGATTATTATTTTATTTTTTTTGAAAGCATGATGAGTTTAAATAATGAATCTTGTTTTATGTTCTTATTGTAGACCTAATGATTTGGTTCTTATAAAGCAAGAAAATTTTGTGATATATTTTGTTGTTGAATCCTAGGTGTGTTTCGGCCTAGGGGTATGATTAGGGTTGTGATGTTTTTTTTCATGATCTAGTAAGATGCAAAAAGAATATGAGATGACGATAAGGGATTTGGCTAAAAGGGTGTTGATGCATGTGGGTCAATGTATTTGATGTCACCTACACTCATTAGAAATAGGCTTGGCCATTTGGGTTAACTGAGAATCTTCTTAAGTCTTTTATAAATGTTAATTTGATGATACATGTAAGTTATAAGTATGAATTTTGAGAAGCATGGTGTAAAGATGAATTTCATGATTAAATATGCTTGCTAATTTTGTGTATAATTGGTGGATAAAATTGATGAGATAATGATTTGCATGCATAAGTGGTGTTCCAAATGCTATGATGATTTGACCGGTTGGCGAAGTTCGCTCTGGATTTGGTGCCAACTGATGCGGCTAGAAGGGATCGGTTTGTGCGGGGGTTGAATGTTATGATCGTCCGTGATGTTAAGATTACCTTGGATCCAAAGACTACTACATATGCCCAGGTAGTGGACAAGGCCCTTACAGCTAAGGGGGTCGAGGATCAGATATGGAGAGAAAGCGCTATTAGGCGCGATGCTAGGAGGTAGGTGCCTCCTTTTATTGGATCCAGTCGGGGTGGTGGCTCCAGTGAGCAGAAGAGAAAGGCCCCAGATTCTTTTGTTCCCCCTAGCTCGGATAGGAGGGCATGGGGTGCTTTTAGCGACTGTCAGGGCGGAGGTGACAATTGGAGGAGTTTTCTAGTGTGTCCTTGGTGCAGACGACGACATCAGGTAGAGTGCAGGACTAGGGCCTGCTTTACTTGTGGGAGTATCAATCATTTGAAAAAGGACTGCCCACAGGCCAGGAAAGAGGAACTGAAGCAGGGCGACAGTCTCGCTTCTGCCAGAGTGTAACGCCCTACTACCTTAGAGTCATTACTAAGTGAGTTTAAAATGTGCATTTAACTTGCTAATCAGGCATTTAGCTCAAAAGTGTAACTATACTGTATTAAAATCACATAATTTGAAAATGTAATCATTATTGAAAATTGTAAGTGCTTTACACTAGGGATCCCAAAAATATTGTTTATAAATATTTACGACTCAAAATATGTTTAAAGTCGACTACACGACAAAATAGGATTTGGTACAAAGCATCTCCCAAAAATACCCCTGGCCATGATAGCCAGGCAGACCAGAGCGAACTCGCGCTCTCCGTACTCATGGTTGGTCTGCCTTCCCCTTGTCCTTACCTGCACCACAGAGCACCCATGAGCCGAAACCCAGCAAGAAAACCCAACACAAATAGATCACATGTGTATATCAATCACTCAACACAAAACAAATCTGCCAACAGGCTAAACACATACGCCCGTGCCGTCCCAGGTGCATATTCCAGGCCCTGGGTTCGCGGTCTTCACTGTAAGGATATCCCAGGTATCCTTTAGGGTCCTACCCTGGCAACTCGCACTCCGCATGCTAAACGCTACTCCCGGCCCTATTGCCGTTCTCGACCTTCGCCATTCCCAGCCCTTGCCATTCATTCACACATATGCATACATAGGATAATTAATCAAACAATTAAACACATATTAGCATAATCAATGGGCTATGCCCTGCACATAATCATATAGGGCCGTGCCCTACAACACAACTATGGGGACTCGCCATGCACTATGGATACAGCGGTTTTCTTACCTGTGTCCCAAGCTTCTTGAGTACCGAAATCTCGAGCACGGTCCCCTAACCCGAGCCTCGCTGAAAACCTAGTCACAACACATACATAACACTCTCATTACTAACAAATCCATAATTATCTCCAGGAACCAATCCTGTGTTCTCGGGACCCCCCGTTTCCCACACAAGGTAGCGAAAGCGTCCCCTGAGCTCCCTAAGCCAAAACCCTAAAAACACATTTTCCCCTGCCCAAAAATTGGTCTAGCGTTGTGGGACAACCGTATGGGGGCAACGGCGCCCAGGGTGGTTCCCTCCTCCTGATTCAGCCTAGCACCGCGGCGCGGAAGAACAGGGCCGCGACGCTCATACGCGAACCAAGAAAACTGGGTTTTTCCCCAACATTTTCCCAAGCCAAAACTCTTCCAAATTAACCCCAAGGTTCTTCCAAGTCCCAAATCAACTTAAATCCCCAAATAGACAGTATGGCAACTCAGAAACAACAAAAACAAGCTCAAATACCCTATCAAACCCATAAATCACCTTGTGGTTTAAAACTTTATCAAACTTAAACCACAAACCAAAAAACTTAAACCATTTCAGAATATAAACCTCATAAATGCATGAAGTTCTTACCTTAAAGAAGAATTCGACCTTGAGCTTCCTCCAAATCCAACTCCAAGCTAAATCCGTTTGATTCCCAAGCTGAACCTCACAATCTCTAAGCCACAATGTCAATTTTCAGCACTCAACTCAAATTCTCAAAAACATGCAAAAAGACTCAAAATCAGAGATGAAGCCTTACCTCTGAGTTATTCTTGGCCTAAGCTTGACTCTAGTTGCCCCAATGTCAGCCTTGATTTCCTTCCTTAGCCTCAAAGAAATTCAGCTATTTTCCACCTTCCTTTCCTAGCTTCTTGGTTCCTCTAGACTTCCAATAAAACATTCAAATTATACCCAAGTGAAAATAATGTATATGACTTCTCCTCAGCCAAAGTTATCTTCTCCTAAGGCCAAATTACCACTTTGCCATTTCCCTTAATAATATTCCTATACTAACCTCAGGGGCAATTCCGTCATTTCACTCAAATCTTGCTAAGTCCTCGAGTATACCTACAAATCCTAGTTCAATCGCGACATTTCTAAACTATTACTGAATTACTAACCGCTATTCAATAATTCTCGAACACTTTATAATATTCCCAAAATAACCCTAAGCTCCTTTCGAGCCGGGTATTTGGCCCAGTTGAGACCGTCTCAGATCGTGAACCACAATTAAATCACCACTCACACGTGGTATCAATCACAATACACACAAATATAGCATTTATGGCCTCAACGGGCTAAGATTACAAATATGCCCCTAACAGCCAAATGGGGCCCACATGCATATTTAATCACCTAAACATGCACTCCTAATCACATATTCATTAAATTCAAAAATTACTACAATATATCAATTATTGCCATCAAGGCACGCTAATCAAGGCCCCAAGCCTTATTAGCAAATTTGGGTCGCTACACAGAGTGTTCGCCTTGACTCAAACTGAGGCGGAGGCTAGCCCCTCGGTTGCGACAGGTCTGATTTCTAGTGCTGGGTTTTCTTATACTGCATTGATTGATTCGGGAGCTACTCATTCATTTGTGTCTGCTAGAGTGATAGATCAGCTGTGTAGACCTAGTGTTTTGTATGCTAGGGGTTTTGAGACTTTGTTGCCAATTGGGGAACTGGTAGTTTCTAGGACATGGATTAAAGCATTGCCAGTAGAGATAGATGGTAGGGAATTGTCTATTGATCTGATTGAGCTAATGGTGGATGACTTCAATATGATTCTAGGGATTGATTTGTTATCAAAGTATGGGGCGACGATTGACTGCAAGCGTAGGATTGTGACTTTTGAACCAAAAGGGGAGGTACCCTTTGTATTTGTGGGGACAGTTAGTGGACCGCGGGTACCTATGTTTTCGGCACTGAAGGATGGAGACCTAATGCAGGAAGGTTGCATATGATTCCTAGCGAACGTTGTGGATACCTCTAGGGTTGTGTCGGTTGTACCGAGTGAGACTAGATTGGTGTGTGAGTTTCCAGACTTGTTCTCAGCAGACCTGCCATGGTTGCCGCCGCAACGTGAGATTGAGTTTGTTATAGAGTTGGCACTACGGGTGGAGCCAGTATCTAGGACACCTTACAGAATGGCTCTGGAAGAGTTAAAGGAATTGAAGATTCAATTGTAGGAGTTACTAGATTTGGGGTTCATCAGACTGAGTTTCTCGACATGGGGTGCTCTAGTGTTGTTCGTTAAGAATAAGGATGGATCTCTTAGGATGTGTATTGATTATAGGGAGCTGAACAAGTTGACCTTCAAGAAAAAGTACCCATTGCCTAGGATTGACAATTTAATTGACCAGCTAAAAGGAAAGACAGTGTTTTCTAAGATTGATCTTTGGTCAGGTTACCATCAGTTAAGGATCAAAGAAGAGGACATACCAAAGACCGCTTTCTGCACAAGATATGGACATTATGAATTCCTAGTTATGTCCTTTGGATTAACCAATGCCCCAGCAGCTTTTATGGATATGATGAATAGGGTTTTCAAGGACTATTTGGACAAGTTCGTGATTGACGACATACTGGTGTACTCTCAATCAGAGAAAGAACATAAGCAACATCTACGTTTGGTATTGAAACAGTTGAGAAAGCATAGGTTATATGCTAAGTTCAGCAAATGCGAGTTTTGGTTACCGCAAGTCATGTTTCTGGGCCATATTGTCAGTAAGGATGGAATTTTGGTTGACCCAAGTAAGATTGAGGCAGTGAGAGATTGGCCTAGACTGAGTAGTTGTAATGCCCCAAATTTCCTAATAAGGTTTAGGACCTTGATTAGGAGGTCGGGAGGGCCATAATTGATTTATTATGGTATTTAATGATTATATGCATGTTTATGTGAATTATATTATTATATGATGGTGAATGCATGCATATGGGTTCATATTTTAATTGCAAAGGGCATTTTGGTAATTCGGCCTATTGAGGGCGTGATTGTGTATTTTTATGCATATGGGTGAATTATGAATATTACCACATTATATGTGGATTGGCTCGAGCCATTCGGCATGAGACAATCATGGAAATGCAAGTTTTCGGTCTAGTCATAACGAGATAAAGTTCGGGGCTCGGAGTGAATCTTGGGGTAATTTTTTTATTAGAACGTTGCCGGGAATTAAAGGGTAACGGGATGTGAATTATTGGTATTTGAGAATATTGAGAATAATGGGAATTGGAGGGTGTTAATTATAATTAATGAGATAGGTGGGAAAGGACGATTTTACCCTTGGGAGTGTTTAGAAGCCTTTATTTGACCTAGGGGAACAATAGTCTTTTCACCCTTAAGATATATATTAGCCCTTTGAGTTTAGAAGGCTGTGGAATTGTTAAAAAATAGAGCATCATCATCCTTCTTTCTCTCCCTCACCCGTGCACCATTTCCCTTCTTTCTCCCTTTGGAATTTTGAAGCCAATTTGAAGGAATAAGCTAGGAAATCAAGGTTTGAGCTTAGGAACTTGATTCATCCATTGAAGGGGATTGAAAACCAAGCTTGAGGTAAGGAAACTCAGCCATGAAAGTCTTGCTATACCCTATTTTCTTTTAAGTTTCGGCTTGTGATTTCTTGGTGTTTAGTTGGAATTAATGGAAGTTTGGTTGGTGTTTAACTTGGGTTTTGATGAGGGTGAGTTGTAGATGAAGTGTAGGGGTTGAATTGGGTGTTAGGTTGATGTTTGGGATTGGTTTGAAGGGTTGGTTTCAAGGAGAAACGCAGGGGAAGAAATCTGGTTTTTGCTGTTTTGCTTAATGTGCCGCAGCCTGGCTATGGTGAGCCGCAGCCTGCGTGTGCTTCTAGGGAAGTTTTACCTTTGTCTGAGGGTGAGCCGCGGCATGGCTAGGGAGGGCCGCAGCCCATAGACGCAGTTTTGGCCAAAAATGGGTTTTTAACTTGGGGATGCGAGCTTTAGGCCTCGGGGTTGATCCTACTACCCAGTTAAGTGTGGATTGATGTCCCGGAGGCTAGATATTGGCTTGGGAACCTTTGTTTTCATTTTCATTAATGAATCCTATATTTTTGGTTATGACTAGGTGACCGCTAAAGGACTAAAAGTTGATCGTTCTCAAGGGTCGTTCTTTTACTAATTCTTGCTCGAACCCGAGGTAAGAGAACTGCACCCCATATGTGACATGCATGGTTATGTTTGATGCATGTTGGATGTTTAAATGTAAACATTGATAGCATAATGAATGCTTGGCAATTTTGCCCATTTCCATATGATTTTTATTGAGGCATGCTGGATGGTTAAATGTGATGCATGTGATGCACGAGAAACATGTGATTAGGGCATGCCATGAATGATGAAGATGAGATTGTTCAGAGCTTTAGTCTCTGTGCTTGTGCATGATCGTTATTATGCTAGCAACTGTTAAGTAAGCATGTTGAATACCTCGTCTTTGGATGTTTGACATATGATATATGTTTGGTAGCAATGCTTACTTGTGCATGGTACTGACTCATTAGTCAGAATTGGCAAAGGTGTTAGTATCAACTGTGAAGCTGTGACTCATTAGACAGGTTCGGCAGTGGTACTGGGCACTGGTCACATTGTGCTGACTCATTAGTCAGGACGTCCATAGCGTGATCCACGCGAACCAACAAAGATTAAATCTAATCGACATCTGCATTGAATGACTCAAAGAGCATTAGTGCAGGACCGACCTCAAGTTCGATGAATAATATAAGCGCTTGAAGGCTAGTGGCTTACCTAGCAGCCACTCTTCCATTTGAATTAGTGACTAGCTTGTTAGTCACTCAGTATGGTTTACCAGAACCTGTTGAAGGCTAGTGGCTTACCCAACAGCCACTCTTCCATTTGAATAAGTGACTTGCTTGTCAGTCACTCAGTATGGTTTGACAGAACCTCAAGTGACATTCACTCATCTGATCAGAGCTATGAGTTCTGTATGATCATTTTGATCATCATATGCAAGGCTATGGGCACCGGCCCCACAGTGACGTGCTTGTCAGTCACTCAACATGGTTTACCAGAACCTCGAGTGTTGAGACACTCATCTGATTAGGATTAACTTGATAGTCCTCCAATCAGAAGGGCAGGATTTCTTATCCTAGATACCCCCACATTGTTTGAACTCACTTTCATGCTTGAATAAAGCTATGTTTGCTAGGCATGCCAGATATGATTTGGTATCATGATATGACTGTTTATGAGCATATGAGTTTTCTTGCTGGGCTTCGGCTCACGGGTGCTTTGTGGTGTAGGTAAAGGCAAAAGGAAGCTGGACCATCCTTGAGTTAGAGAGCTTAGGTGATGACGTGTACATATGTAGCTGCTCGACCAATACTTGGGCGAGGTTTGAAAGTGGAACCAGGATTAAACCCTGTTTTGCTGCTTAGAACGACCTGTTGTAAATATTTTCTTGTAATAGACTCTAAAATTATATTTTCGGGATCCCAATGTATATAGTAAACATTCTAATGAAACGTTATATCTTAACCAAAATTTTAATCCCTAAACCGCTAATAATACTTAGTTACACGTTTATGGCCAAACGACTCGATTAGCGAGTTTAGCACTGTTTGCAACGTGCACTGTAGCGGTCGCTAGAGTTGGGGCGTTACAAGTGTTCCTGAAGTTTGGAGTTTTCTGGGATTGGCAGGGTATTATCGGCGGTTCATTGAGGGGTTCTCCAGGATAGCCACGCCATTGACTGAATTGACGAGGAAGAAGACAAAGTATGTGTGGACAGACAGGTGTGAGAGTAGTTTGAAGGAATTGAAGTAGCGACTGATCACCACTCTAGTGTTGAGTCTGCCGACAGACAATGAGAAGTTTGTGGTTTACTGTGATGCTTCCAGACAGGGTTTAGGGTGTGTGCTGATGCAAGATGGAAAGGTGATAGCCTATGGATCGAGGCAGTTAATGGAGTACGAGCAAAGATATCCCATGCAGGATCTGGAGTTGGCAGTGGTGGTATTTGCACTTAAGATTTGAAGGCACTATTTGTATGGTGAGAAGTGTGAGATATACATCGACCATAAAAGTTTGAAGTACTTCTTTACTCAGAAGGATTTGGATATGAGCCAGATACAGTGGCAAGAATTGGTAAAGGATTATGATTGTGATATCTTATACCATCCTGGGAAGGCTAATGTAGTGGCTGATGCATTGAGTCGGAAGGGCCCAGGATAAGTGTTCTGTTCGAGGCAGATATCTGATAAATAAGCTGAGGATATGACTAGAAAGGGTATAAAGTTGGTGGTTGGTTGGCTAGCCAACATCACTCTTCAGTCTTCACTCCATGAGAGGATCAAGGAGGCGCAGGGGAAAGTTTCCCAGTTAAGAGGGCACAGGAAGAATGTCTTAGTCGAAGTGGTTAAGTACTTTTCTATCTCGGAGATGGGGTTACTGAAGTTCAAGGGTCGGATCTATGTTTTGATGGATTCTGATATCCAGTGAGAGATCTTGTGTAACGACCCAAATTCACTAATTAGGCTTAAGGGCCTTGATTAGTGTGCCTGGAGGGCATAATGGGAATTATGCGTGATTTTAATGATTAAGATGCATGACTATGATTTAAAGCGTGTTATATGACTATGTGTATTATGTTATGTGATAATTATGCTATGTGATTTGTACCGCGTGGGTGTGGTGGTATCAATGTGATGCACGTGCCGAGACGGTCCTAGAAAGCTAGATAATGGTAACTGGTGATTCGGTAACTTGTGTAACTGTTAGTAACTATAGAGAGTAACAGGTTTTGTTGGAAAAGTGGTGGAACTGTAAAGTAAGGAAAAGACAAGTGTGCCCTTGAGGTTTAGTTAGAAAGGGATATTTATAGAGGGATAGAGTGGTCTTTTGGCAGTGAGTAGGTGAATTTCAGCTAAAGGAAAATACAATACGTATAACACTTTGGGAAATTGGTTTATGCTGAATTTTGGAGACCTAGAAATAGAGCAAAAGAAAGATAGAATAGGGCAGCGCCGCGGCGCTAGTCCGATTTCAGGACATGGGAATTTGCAATTTTGAGCCTTTGCTCTGGGGGTTCGGGGGATGCCTTCGGTGCATTGTTTTAGGGATTTGGGGTTTCCGAGAGTGTGGGATTGGTTCCGGGAAATAGTTTTAAATTGATTAGTGACAAAAGAAGTTTCATTTGTGTTGTGATTAGGTCTTTGGAGAGGCTCGGGGTAGAGGACCGTGCTCGCGGCTTCGAGGCATCGGGAACTACTGAATTGAAAGGTAAGAAAACTGCACCCGGTTGTATGATGTGATGGGACTAAGTGCTCCCAAAAAATATATCGTGTCAACGTTGGTATTACGCCATGGGACATGTAAAAGCGGTCTAAGAGTCTCGTACATGATTTTAGCGCACAGGGCGCGAATTGGCCACTGGGAGCCAAGAACAACGGGATAACGGAGGGAGCGGCCTGAGGGCGCTAGCCCTGGTTATCGTTTGTGAATTGTGAATATTATGAACTGAAATGCCTAGTATGTGGAATACTTGATTATACTGACTGATGATATATCTGAGTATATGTGATGCAATGTGAGATGTTGACTTGTCTGTTAATTGTTCATGCTCTGTTGTTGTTGTGTTTTCTTGCTGGGCCTTGGCTCACGGGTGCTACGTGGTGCAGGTAAAGGCAAGGGCAAGCTGGACCAAGCCTAAGGTGGAGAGCTCCGAGGTGAAATGTACATAGCCAGCTGTTCGATCACCATGGTCGAGGAGTGAGTCAGGACAGGGATCTACCTAACTGCTCGTTTTGCCTTAGTATGGCTGGTTAATGTATTTGAACCTTGCAACTTTTGTAAATGGCCTTTAAACTGATATTTTTGGGATCCCGTGTAAATAAAAAATGTTTTTTTTTAATGAAAATGTGGCTTTTGAAACCAAAACGCTTTCAACCCTAGTTCCTTAATAGTTTCAATAACACGATTTTATTTAAATGACTTGGTTAGCAAGTCTGGCACTTTATAAACACACAGTGTAACGGTCTTGGCTTTCCAGGGCGTTACATCTTGGATGAATCTCATACCATTCCCTATTCTTTACATCCAGGTACGACGAAGATGTACCAAGATTTGAGAGCCTCGTATTGGTTTTCAGGAATGAAGAAGGGTGTGGTGGATTATGTGGCTAGATGCTTAACTTGTCAGCAGGTAAAGGCTAAACATCAGAGGTCAGCAGGGTTATTGCAGCCTCTAGGGATTCCAGAGTGGAAGTGGGAAGATATCACCATGGACTTCGTGGTTGGTTTGTTGAGGACCGTGGGACATCATGATTCGATGTGGGTGATTGTGGATAGGTATACTAAGTCTGCCCACTTTTTACCTGTCTAGACAACTTATACTGTGGAGCAATATGCCGAATTGTATGTGAAGGAAATTGTTCAACTTCATGGGGCTCCGAGGTCGATAATATCCGACAGGGACCCCACCTTCACCTCCAAGTTTTGGGAGAGTCTGGAAAAGGTTATGGGCACACAGTTTCAGTTTAGTGCCTCTTATGATCCTCAGACAGATGGACAGTCTGAGAGGACGATTTAGATACTTGAAGATATGCTACGAGCCTGTGTGCTGGATTTTGGGGGATCTTGGAGTAAGTATCTCCCTTTGATTGAGTTTTCATACAACAACAGTTATTAGGCCACTATTGGTGTGGCTCCGTATGAGATGCTATATGGAAGGAAGTACAGATCACCTATCCATTGGGATGAGAAAGGTGAGAGGGGATACTTGGGTCCTGAGATTTTTCAGAGGACCAATGAGGCAATTGAAAAGATTAGAGGTCACATGCTCGCCTCCCAGAGTCGGTGACCATGTGTTCCTTAGGATTTCACCTTTGAGGAGAGTGAAACGGTTTGGTGTTCGGGGCAAGCTAAGCCCTAGGTTTGTTGGCCCCTTTGAGATTCTGGAATGGATTGGAGAGGTAGCTTATAGATTGGCGATGCCTCCAGCTTTATCAGGGGTTCATGATGTTTTTCACGTGTCCATGCTCCGGAAGTATGTATCAGATTCGACGAATGTATTGAGTTATGAAAATTTGGAGTTGGATTAGGATCTATCATATAGGGAGAAGCCGGTTCAGATTCTCGCCGGAAGGATAAATTCTTGCGGAGAAAGACCATCGCCTTGGTGAAAGTGCTATGGAGGAACAACAAGATTGAGGAGGCGACTTGGGAACTTGAATCAGATATGCGGGAGCGGTATTCCGAGTTGTTCAGGCAATTTCAAGGACAAAAATTCTGCAAGGAGGAGATAATTGTAGCGTCTCAAATTTGCTAATAAGGCTTAGGGCCTTGATTAGCGTGCCTGGAGGGCAATAAGTGATTTATTATTATCATAAGTGATTTGATTAATATGTGATTAGAAATGCATGTGGGCTCCGTTTGGTTATTAGGGGCATGTTTTTAATTTTAGCTTGTTGAGGGCATAAATGTGATTATTATGATATATTTAGGATATATCTGTGTTGCACAATCCGAGACAGTCCTAAGGAGCGGTTTAGCTAGAAAGTCACAACAGGGTCGTATACCTGACTCAGGGATAGTCGAGTGGTATTTCAGGTATTAGATATTTTATTGGGTTATCGGATTATGAAAATAAATATTTGGAGATATATTTGAAGTTAGAACGTTTAGAAGGGAATATTGGGGAAATTTACAATTTTCCCATCGGGGACATTTTTGGTACCCCGAGCCTTTGAGGTAACTTTAGAGACTTAAGTTTAATAAAACACAATTGAGGAAGTATTCAAAAACTAGGAAACCAACCCCTCTCTCTCTCTCTCTCTCTCTATCTCTCGGTTCTCTCTTCTCTTAGAAGCTTGGAGATTTTGGTGAAAAACTAACCAGAGACAAAGGATTCAAGTTGGAACATTGGGGGTTAGAAGCTTGGAACTTAAGGGATTAATTCAGAGATTTAATTATGCACAAAGGTAAGGTTTTCAACTTGATGAATTATGTTGTATTTCGGTTAGTGTTTCAGAGTTATGCATGTGAGCTAGGTGAAGAATCATTCTTCAGTTTTAGATGAGGTTTGGGGTTAATTCTTGTTAGGTTTTGTTGCTGAGACAATAGTAGAACTTCTGTGATGATTAACTTGAATTGTTGGGTTGATTTTGGGGTGAATGGGCTTGGTTTTGGTGGAGAAAATGGAGGATTTTTCTGGGTTCGAAGGGTCGGGCTGCGGCATTGTTCTTGCTGAGCCACGACCCTCTAGAACATTTTGGTGGCCAAGAAGAAGGATGGGCCGCGGCACACCTTGGCTTGGGCCGCGGTGCGCATGCCCTGTTTTGGTGGTTGGGGTTTTTGGTTGAGGCGGGCCATGGCATGGGTTCATGGTGCCGCGACACTTAGTGTGTCTTTAGGCTTCAAGGAGGTTTTAGGCTCGGGAATCCAAAAGTTAAGTCTCGGGATGGATTTTATCATCGGGATAGATAGAATTCAAGGTCCCGGAGACTAGAATTATAACCCAAAGTTATTTAATGGATTAGAACTAGATGGATGGATGTTGTTGATGCGTTGTGACTAGGTTTTCAGCGAGGCTCAGAATAGGGGACATTGCTCGGGATATCGGTGCTAGGAAAGCTCGGGACACATGTAAGAAATCTTTTGTACCCATAGAGCAGGGCGAGGCCCTATAGTTTGTGTTGCAGGGCACGACCCTATATGATTTTGTTGCAAGGCGTAGCCCCCATTGATTATGTTTATACGTATTTGTTTAATTATGCTATGTGTGCATATATGTGTGAATGAACGGCAAGAGTTGGGAACGGCGAAGGCCGAGAACGGCGAGGGCCGGGAATGGCGAAGGCCGAGAACGGCATGGGGTCAGGAGCAGCGCTAAGCACGCGGAGTGCGAGTTGCCAGGGTGAGGCCCTATAGGATACTTGGGATATCCTCATGGTGTAGACCACGAACCCAGGGCCTGGTAAACCGTTTGAGATGGCATGGTCGTATGTGTTTAGCTTGTCGGCGGTTTTGTTTTGTGCTGATTGATGGATATGCATATGTTATTTGCTTGTGCAGAGTTTTCTTACTGGGCTTCGGCTCACGGGTGCTCTATGGTGTAGGTAAGGGCAAGGGGAAAGCCAACCAACCATGAGTACAGAGAGCGCGAAGCAACGTGTACATGTTTAGCATGTCTGGCTGCCACGGCCAGGGGTATTTTTGGGAGATGTTTGTATTAAACCTAATTTTTTTGTTTAGTCGACTTTAATTATATTTTTGAGTTGTGAATATTTCTAAAACAGTATTTTGGGATCCCAAATGTTTAACGCTTTATAATTTTCATTGGATGATTACATTTTCAAATTGTATGACTTTTGTTTATAGTTTAGCTACACTTTTAAACCTAAAATCTTGATTTGCGAGTTAATTTCACGTTTTAAACTCACTTAGTAACGACTCTAAGGAAGTAGGGCGTTACTAACATCAACCCTAACTTTATCAATTTTAAGATATAAATAATGTCTTTGTTATATTGAAATGGGTTTTCACATTAAAATAAAACCCAGATGAAATGTACAGAATCTTAATATTTTTTTTTTCGATGATGTGGGAGTAGTTTGCAAAAATTTGATACTTCATGAAGTTCCATCTGCTCGAAGGAACAAAAAAATTGAAGAGGCTATCTCTATTTTGAAGTCTGAATCTGACTCCGACTACCACTGCGACTCTGACTCCGAGACCTCCGACTCGGAGATTTACATGAGTTGTAACTCCTTCTAGAATGTAAGTCTTAGTATTATGTTCACTCTACGTGATGATGTCGAACAAATGAAGAATAAATGTTGCTGCTTTTGTCGTCAACCTCATCAAGAAGTTCCTCCAACTCCACCCCATTGCAACTCTAAGAACAAGTAACGAATGTTGGTAAAAAGCTTATTTTTTGTGTTCTAAAGTGTCTTAATAGTCAAGTTTAGTCATTTTGTTATAGGCTATTTTGGAGTGACAAGAGAACTGTGAAGTTGGCCACTTTTTGAAAGTGGTATTTTGCACAGGCCACTGGCATGTCCCTCTCTGTGATTTTTTCGTAGTGTTGCCAAACGGACCTTGATTTTGGATAATATGTATTTCAGTAGTATCTTATTTTATCATATTCTTTCATTATCTTCCATACTTGATGCATTTCGTTACCCAAATTTATTTTCTTTGAAAATACATAAACCCTAAAGAAATGTAAATAGAATTAATAATTTCTGCAATAATCCATGAACAACATGGTAATAAACTATGCAACGTAAAATAATTTTATGTAGATTAAGGTTTTAGAATATGACATAATTTATATTCGTTTTTAAATATTGGATTAGTATATGACATCCATAACTTGGAGGATGACATAACCCCAACCACTTTCTCTAACAAAATGGGTGCATAAAATACATTTGACATGGTGAAGGTGCTTCAAATGTATACTTTGGTTCAACTTCCGCAGCATTGAACTATATTTTCATCACATGAAATTGTCAATTTTCTATAGTTCAGGGAAATGAATTAACAACAAAAAGAAAATTAAATTCAAATTACCGGGTTAATTATAATTTTTTTAACAAGTTTTGCTTAACTCCAACTTTCACAAATATAATAACTCGCTTCAGTCAACATTGATCCTTATCACGTGGTATTGGTTCAATTATTAAAGTAGCAATGGTTTTTAAAAGTCTTAAAAAGAAGAACAAAAACATTAACGTTGCCAAAACTCATCACAGTTAATTAATTATTTCAAAATAATAAAGTCAGGTAATATCAAATTAAACTTCAATAGTAATCTCATTCATTCAAGATATTTTCATGGAACAGTTCACCAAATCACACACGATAAGGACAACATGCAAGAAAAATTAATTCATGCAATAACTTTGGGTTGGTATCTGGTAGTTAAACTTCTATTACTCCAACTTTATTTAAACCAACAAAACTTCTCATATTAAACTTCCACACATGAAACTTGTTTCAAAAGAACTCCAAACACCAGAAATAAAACCCACCATAGATAAAAACTCATTAAATATGAAGACATCATCTTTTCTATTGGAGTAGAAACTACTGTTGCTCAAGGCACAACAACACTCAAGCGCCAGCGAATCAATTGCGGCCATACTTCAACCAAGGTAAGCCACCTCTCTTTTCAAACTTTCTCTCTTAACGGGAAAAAACTTTACCAAAGAAAAATAAGTGACAAGTGAATTTAATCATTAATATCATGGTTTGAATTAAAAACTAGGCCACAATTTTCTAGCACGTGTAAAAGAGAATTATAACAGAAATAATACACTTCCTCATATAGACTATACAAAAAAAACCCATGAGGGTTTATTGAAAACAAAATAAATGTTACTCTAGGAAAATTGTACATTATTTTTTTTTATATTAACCTCCATGAAATGTTAGACTCGAGTAAAGGTTAAACTACTTGATGACATTACTTGAACAAGATTCTTTACTTTTTCCTTTTAGTTACAATTTCAATGGAGCAGTAGTTGGATAAGATGATATAATGGCCAACCAACAAAGATAAAATATGGACGTAATACCAATTCAAGTATTAGATGACATCAAAATGAAGAATTCTGCTTACGACCCAATGAGGGATAAGATCCGAACACACTTACTACGACATGTTTCACTTACAAAGCAACATACTGAACCATATCCTCTGCCATTTCAAAGAGGGAGATATTCAAAATTTGTATATCATAATGGAAGACATGCAATTATAGTCCTTGAGGAAGGTTGATGTGGTATATACGACATTCTCACTAATTTTTTAAGTTGCTTAACTTAATTTTTTACTTTTCATTTAATAATTTACCAATTCAATTTTTAGACTAATCTTTCTAGCCCTTTATACATGTTGTTGTCACATAATAGATTTAATAACATAAATACTTTTTTCAAATTTCTTGTATAAAAAATTGCTATCCTTGCATTGTTACCAAAAAAAAAAAGCTTTGTTTAAGGTACTACACATGTAAAATTATCCCTTATGGTAATTGCAATCGTGTTATGATCACAACCATTGGAGCCTCTGATTAATATAAAATTATAACAATGTACACAAATGGGTTCAACAAATTTGTTGGATTTGCAAGCTGGACGGACCACCATCCTTCACAGGTCTTGACATATGTACACAACACAAATGCGAATGATTTACAACTTCAACAAGAAACCTACCACAGCCACGCTCCAAGTCAAAATCTATTACTCTATGGAAACAATGAAGATAAACTCATTAAATTATTTGACTTAAGATATGGGGCTATTAAAATGAAATACGATGTTGGAGTTCCTTTACAATCACCCTTATTTTCCTAACCAATGGGCTGGAGTAGCAATAAAACCATTTGTAACGTCCCAAATTCGCTAATAAAGCTTAGTGCCTCGATTAGTGTGTCGGGAGCACTAAATGGATTAATATGTGAATTTAATTGAATATATGTGTGATTATGTGAAATATATGAGTTGTATGATAATATGACTATTTATGAATGATTATGTGCATTACATGCGATTGTGGGCCCATTTTGGTGAAAAAGGGAATTCTCGTAAATTTTACCAGTTGAGGGTATAATTGTAAATTATATGTGCTTTGTGAGTGGGACAACATTATTATGTGGATATATTTGAGATGTGTGACATGAGGCTATCCTTGTTAGAAATTTGGGGGAAAAGTCACAACGGGGAGTTATCCTCGGCTCGAGGTGAGCCTAGGGGTATTTTAGTAATTTGGTGAATTACTGGGGATATTAGAGTATGAGTTATAATTGGGGGAAAATACTAGTTTTTGGAAGACTAGTAGGATTAATTAGGAATTTGTAGTGTTATTTGAGGTTTAGTGGGAAATGATGGAAAATGACGATTTTGCCCTTGAGGACATTATAGAAGCAAGGTAAAGACTAGGGGTATTTTGCTCTTTTACCTAGCCTTAGATTACCTTAGTCCCCTAGAAGCGTTTGGAAAATTAGTACAAAACACAACACTTAGTATCCCTCCCTCCCTCTCTCTTTCTCTCGATTTATCTCTCTTACTCTCACTGTTGGGGCCTTGTAAAGTTGAAGGAAGAGCAGTAATTCCTTGAGTTTTGGGGCAAGGCTTGCTGGGGAATTGAAGCTTGGTTGGGGCTGGGAGCTTCTAAGCTTGAGGGAGAAGCTAGGAAATGATTTGATCAGAGGTAATTTGAAGTTTTAAGTTCTGAGTTTTTTCAAAGCTTTGGAGTTCTAGAAGTTATTTCTTAATTCTTAGTTTCTATGAGGTGTTGATTGAGTTTTGAGGTTGGTTTGTATATTTCTGGGTTGCTGGAAGAATTGGCATGGTCAATTGTTAGTAAAATCGAGTGTTAGGATGATTTTGGGAGGTTGGGCGATTCTTAAAATCACAAGTTTTTTGGGTTCACGGGGTAGCGTTGCGGCCTTGTTCTTGGAGAGCCGTGGACCGCATGAACCTAGAGGCTAGGACGGTTCCTTGAATAACATTGGCACCACGACGCTTGGTGGGCTACGCCGTGGCGCGTGTGTCCAGAGAGATAGCTTAGGGGCTCTCTGACTTGTTGAGTGCGTCATCCCTTAGTGAGGGGGGCGCGCCTCAAATGGGGAGAATTGGCCAAATAGGGGTTTTGAGTGCTAGAACACAAACATAAGAGCTCAGAAAGGATCCTACTGCCCTGTTTAGTAGAAGTTGAGGTTCCAGGGGTTAGGACTTAATTCACAAACCTTTATTTACTCAATATTGATGGATATCCTTTATTATTATTGTTACTAGGGGATTATTCTCAAGGGTCATTTCTATTTATCCATTGCTTGGACCTGAGGTAAGAAAATAGGTATATGCACATAAATTTATTTGTTGGTATGCTTATTAACCTTGAATTACATATGAATGTATGGTATGACTGATAATCGGCCATGGCATTGAGCATAGAGTTTATTGAAAAAGCGTGTGGACCGTTGGTCGTGAAGGAAATTTCAAATTGGGGTTGCGGCCCCTACTTGCCCGGCATGAATCGTGAGTTGAGTGCCTACATACGTACCTCGCTCAGTTGACCCGCTTGGCAAGGCTATTTGTCCCAGGCTGCTTAATTGATTATATGACTAAGATGAGTACTCTTTTGTAAATTGTAGAATGTGTTTACAAGTTATATGATTGGAAAGATTCCATGTGTTATTTGTGAAACATGTGCTTACTGCTTTGAATATTTGTATTATTGTTATACTCTGTGCAATTTTCTTGCTGAGCCTTGGCTCACGGGTGCTCTATGGTCTAGGTAAGGGCAAGAGTAAGATGGACCAATCATGAGTTGGAGAGCTTCAGGGGCGGTGTGTACATATGTAGTCTGCTTGACCACCACGACCGGGATTGCTTGGGAGGAAGTAGGGTTGAACCCTAATTTGCCGCTTAGGACGGCTAGTTTGTATTTTAATTGTCCTTTATGAGTCTGTAAACACTTTTTGGGATCCCGTGTATAAACAAAACATTTTTAAAGGAAAATGATTACTTCCTTGACCAAAATTTTTAATACCTAACCTTTGTTTAGTTTTAATAACAAATTTAAGTCCAAATGACTCGCTTAGTGGGCTAAGCACCATTTCAAATACATCATGTAATGGTATTGGCTAACCAAGGTGTTACCCCATTATTCTACAGCTGACGCATGGATTACAACAATGGGGCATAAGTCGGGAACAACCAATTCAAATACACAATCTACCATCAATGGGAAGTACCATCAAGGCATTTAGAACCATTAAAGATTTCAATGACAACCAAATTGACACCCACAATAGGTACTACTAATTTTATCACATATAAAAATCATGTTATCAATTTTCTCTTACATTCTTTTTAATTTTTTAAATAATGATCTTAAGTATATTACTTTAAACATTGACCACAGGGTTTCGAAGAATGGTGTAGATGTGGTATATTGTATAAAAGTAATCCTCTACTTCTTTGACTCTTGAAATCCAGTCATTAAAGCTATTCACATACCCAAACAAATTCAAGATGTTTTTAGCATAAGCCTTAACAAAGAATCAGTCATCCTAGGAGTACAGACATCATCACAATCAAAATATTTTAATCACCAAGCCAAGATTGTCGTTATAGACACAAGGGGAGGTATTTCAATGACAACATACATGCTTCTAGGATCCTTACACCAGTTACAGTTACATACAAGAATCAAGCAAGTGTGGTCAAATGGAGAAAGAGTATTAGCATTGAACCAGACAAGCATCTTCATTTTTTATCACAATAGTTTAGATTACACTACCGTAATTGAGGACTTTTTATTGCCCCCAATTCAATACACTCGTAATATTAACACCTCCCATCTAGTTGACCCGGTCTTCCATGCAATCAGTGACAAAATAATAATTTCCTCATCAAGTAACTTGTCAATGTTATCTCCTGTTTAAACCGATGTATATACAACAAATTTCAGCTAAACTTTCATAAGTGTAGTCCGAATAATTCATCAATTACGTATATTCTACTATTACCATCAAGTATTATTTTTTAACATAAATACAAAAAATTATTCATTCACCAATTCCAAAATTTTAAATTTGACTAACAAAGAGAAACAAATGGTCAACAACCAATTTCCATAACCCACTACAATAAAAAAATTAAAAAAAAATGAAAATATCACTAATTTGGTCTAAAACATTCCACAAACCAATAACAAAAGAATATTCTTAATAAATCAACCCGTTATTTTTTTGGCCAGTTCTACAACAAACTAACATAAAAAATATTAAATCAACAATAAATATAGGCAAATTCATCTACTTAATTTAGTGTCATGCTAAATTGTGTTCATGGTCTTCTAATCTATCGATGAAAGAAATAAACAAAAATTTTAAATTTCTCAATTCAAACTTAATAAAATAAAGATTTCAATACAATTCAAAAGTGTGAGTTTTTATTACGCTGGTCCATAATAGTGTTACACAACTAATGTTGTTAATTACTTAGCAACGCCCAAACCATTACGTTCCCAATCTTGTAAATAACTCCATGTTCTTACTAAAGGTAAAAATCAATGCCCTAATCACTACTTTTTCACTCGGTTCACATTACCGATTACAAAAGGTAAAAATATATAATATAAATTTTATTTAAATCTATGAAAAATTGACATTTGTAAAAATAAAGGGACCCACATGGTGGTCTCAGTCCAATGAGGGACTGAAGAAACGACCATATATATGTATAAAAGTTATAATATTTTTATAGTAATTTTGGTTCCGACATTATTTCTATATATATATATATATACATATAGAGAAAAATTCTGTTGTGGGGCTTCTACTTTAGACCCTACACATGTGGATTTTTTTCTAGCCAATGAAAATCAGCCAATTGTCTATTTTTGTTGGTATACCATACGATGGTTCGTATAATATATTTGCAAGTATTTTTGTCTACAGTAGTTTGGCTATATTAAAATACATATTTTACTATTTTCTTTATTATATACATTCTATTTTCGCCGTTATAGTCATCTTTGCCAATGCTATATTCAAAAGAAAACCAAAAAACTAGTAATATCGTTTGGCTATTAAATAAAGAGTAATGATATGTGCACTAAAATTATGCACCAAAAGATTACACCAACTGACGTGGCAGTTTCATCTAACCAATTAAATTTATTTCAGGTGGGACCCACTATTTAAAAAAAAACAGTGCCACGTTAGTTGGTATAATATTTTGGTGCACGTGTCATTATTCTTAAATAAAATTATCTTATTTTTCCTACTCATTTTACACACTCTCCTTCCTCTATCTCCTTAGTCATCTTTCTCCCACAACATTAAGAAAAACTCATTTTTGTTATTTCTATATATTCTTTTCTTTCTTTTTCTTAAGAAAGAAAAGAATAGGAGAAATGGTTATTATATATATATATTCTTTCACTTACACCATCTCTTTTTTCTCTTTTTGTTCTCTTCATTAAGATGTAATTTTAATTTTAATTTTTAGTTCTTTATATATAGACATTGCCGAAGACGCATTCACCATACCTAATCAACTAAGTCACTTCTATCAATTCAATCATAAGAAGAAAAAAATCAATACCCATTTGTCATTCCTTAAAAGTTAGATCTCAAAAACTTCATCACTTAGTTTTTAAAGGCATCGTATAAGATTTCTAATAGAAGAGGAGAGAGTGTGCAAAAACCTAAAACCCATAATTTTTTCCCACTCTCATCACCATTTTCACTACAACTAACTTCTCGTTTTCTCGGCAATTTTTGGTTTTCCTAAAAAATCCATGAAGATATTGACTTCTTTTTCTTCATTCTCGTAGCTAATCTTAGTCTTCTTCTCCCACAGAAGCTCCTCCATTGAAGACTAAGTCTACATTGTGTTCGTTCAAGGCATTGGAAAAGCTTGGTTCACTAGTCGTTGAATATAATTGGACAAGATGACTAGTAAAAGAGGAGAGAGAATGCATATAATAAAGAAAGTCATAAAATATTTTCTTAACATAGCCAAATGAGCTTAAAACACCATCAATATAAAAATAGACAAATAGTCTAAACATTATTCAGGTGAGTTTGTCAGAAAAAATTACATATTTTTCACATACAAATGACCTCACTATTACTCAAATACCCCAACATAAATGCAGCCTTTTGATCCAAGATCAACTATTACAAAAAAAGCCTTACGTGTGGAAACTACAGCGACAGCCTCGTAGCAAAATCTCCCTATAAATATATGTAGGGGAATTCTTCCATCCCTCGGTTCATTTTGAAGGACTTAGTCCTATGTTGATTTTGAGCCATTGGATTTATTGATTTGTAAAGTGGATAGTTAGATTTAGTTGTTGAGTTTATTGGGTGTCAAAGTGCCATTATGCCCCTAGTCACCCCTTAGTAACCGGCCACCTTTTGTTGTCGTTTGATATTTTTTCTCCCATTTAGGCCATTCTTCTATTTCAAGGAATCCTTTCAAAAGGATTGTTTCCTCCGAACCCGAACAATAACCGTTTGCAAGGAAGAAATTTGAATTTTTTTTTGGAGCGGGTCGAATGGGAAGGGCCTATTTTTTATCACATTATGGAGGAGTAAACTTGAAAACAATCTTGCAAAATTTGGGTTTGATTTTGATTGGTTGGAGTAGTGGAGGGACATACAGAGATTGGTAATTTCTATCGGCGTGGGTTGGACGTGGACGATTGTACAGTCGATGTTGTTCGTAGCGAGTTGGAAGGACCGATTACCCACTTTTCTGATGTAAAGCATCAATCCGTCTTTGTGTCGAGTTCTTCGGGTAGGTTCTTCTAGCACATTTACTTAATATGTTTTGGGCATTAGTGATTTAGGCAACAAATTTTGTTTGACTCCTTTTTTAATTTTGTAATCGTGCACTCTAGTATTGAGTACTCGATCATATATAATGGTGACAATTCATATTTGAAATTTTGTTTGAGTGGAACTAGTTTAACTGGGTTGAAGCCTTTTTCTTTTAAATTTTAAGGGTTTTTTTTTTGTTTCACTTATGAGTCCCCCAATTTGTTTTTATTCATATTAAGTACTAATTTTCCTTTTGAGGTTTGTATTATTAATGTTAACTTAGCTCTCTATGATTGAGTTTAACTATTCTATCTTCTACATTTTATTGTGAGTGTATATTTAAATATAGATAGAGACAAACAAGAGAGTGGGGTGGAGTAAGATCTTATTTACTCAAGGTTGGGCTTTTACTTATCTATTAATTCAATGTGTTAAGAGTTTGATAAGACTTTTGTAAAAAGAAACTTGCAAAACATTAATAAGAAAATACAACTTAGGTGCTTGAAGGGACTTGGGACTTCCCAAGAGTTGTTTCATTCTAGTTACGCAAGTAGGTAGGTTGTTTACGTAAGTGCATTAGAATGTTTACTTAGCATTACTTTAGTTGAGCCCACAATTTCTCCTTTATATTATTACAATTTTGATTTGATATAAACAACATAGTCATGAGTACAATGTAAAGTGAACGTTGGAAGGATGCAAAAACTATTTGTTTCCTTTGTAATTAGTAAAGTTTATGATTGCCGAAATTGTGTATTAATTTTATGAGTTTGTAAATCTCAACCCACGTGTGAATAACTTTTTTCCCTTTTTTATTTGGCAGGTTAGTTTGGACTGATTAAAAGCATAAAAAATTGTATGAAATAAAGAAATTAGAATATAGATGCTCACCTCGTAGGGTATTTTCTGTTATTTCCAAATTCAATGGGGATCAAAAAGACGTAGTGAAACAATTGGGATTTGGGGCACTTTTGTGGATGAAATATTGTGTCGTACGAAGGAATCTAGTAACCTGGTTGTTGTCTAGGTTCAACAACGAGGAAGGGTTTTTGGAGGTTCACGGAAGATAGTTTAAATTGAACAATCAAATATTTGGTGCTACGATTGGTGTTAAGGACGGTGTTGAAGATTCAGTTCATGACAGGAGGAAGCAACATTCGAAAAAGAAGGTTGAAAGCACTGTTGTGCAAGTTCTGGAGTAAAAATTGATAACATGTCAATTGGCGAACATGTCCTTCATTGAAGACTTCTTGTAGTTTATTCTTGTTGTATTCTTGATGCCTAATACGTCTATAAATGTTGCCTGCAAATTCGAGGATCTTATAAAGGCTATAAATGACATTACAGCAGTTTATCGTGTTAACTGGGCATCACTGTCATTTAATTATCTATGAAAGGTCATTCGACGGCATCAGAAAAACCAAAGCATGTTTGTAGAAGGAAGAATATATTTTTTATAGGAACCTGCTTTTAATACTTAGCTGATCTAATTATTTAATCTGTGATTGGTGTATAATAGTTTTTGTTTCTGCATGTTGTAGTAATTTTACTCTCATCACATTGTTTGGGAGGAAAAATATGTTGATAGATTCCTATGCCCTTTAAATGTGTGGTCTGAGGATGATTTCAAGGTTGTACTAGATTGGGTAGAGGAGCATGGGGGGTTTGAGTCAAATAGAGTAAGTAAATGATTACCTAAATAATTATTTCTCCTTTGCACAACGTGTGTTTTGGTTGAATTAATAGTATTTTCTCATGTCTTTTAGATTCCAATGATAGAGTTGCAGGATGGTGCTTTAGCATTGAAGAGGCCTGCCACTCTCGCCTCTTTGTGTGATGATGTTGAACCGTTAGAGCACAAATTGATTGAAAAGGAAAAATAAATGGTAAAATTTTAAGAGGATCTTAAGTTGCAGCTGGCCATGGAATTAAAATGATTAAATAAGAGTTTGAGTGGTGGAATCAGTTTAGGTGTGCGTGGTGGTGGTGTTCCTAAGTTTAGTAAGGGAAATGAGGCTCGGGACTCAACCATGTTAATTAATGACCCTATCCAGGAAAACATACATTTGGATGAGAAGAGGATATTGGAGAAGCTTTTGATTAGGAATGACCCAGTGTTGTTGGAGTGCGGTATAGGTTTTCAGAATGAACCTTCTTATGGAAAATATTCACCTTCCTTCAACGAAAGCAACCGCACTTGATTTCATTGATTTTTAACCAACATTTCACCACCCAAGGAGATCTTAAATGAGGTCCCAATAAACACTCATCCAAATTCTTTTCCATGTAAACCATCTAATTCAAAGAATGGGAAGACCAAGGTCGAAATAGAAAAATATTTGAACGAATCTCTTGCTAAACTTAGACCTCTTGAGAAAGAAAAGAAGGAGGTTGAGAATGCGAAAGGGAAGGATATTGTGGAGGAAGTCATGACTCATGAACCTAGTATCAAGGGGATCACGGTTGATCATGTTGTGCATGAAATAAAGGAAGATGATAATGACAAGATCGATCCTACCATTCTAAGGAGAGATAAGGAGCTATACAAATTGGATAACTTGTTTCATAATATGATTCATACATATAATGAGAGCAATTACTACCAAGTTGAGGCCTTCAAATTGCAGAGACCCCTGCCGCGGGCTAGTTTCGAAATCACAATTTTTATTTTTTACCTCAGTTTGTCTTTGAGGAATGTGATACTTTCCCATCTTGAATATAAATGTTTTATGTCTGCCACAATTTCTACATTGAAAATATTCATGCTGTTTGGTTTGCTTTGTTATATTTTTCAACACCATAATTTTCAGTGACGTGTTGGTTGTAAATCCAATGGGAAAGTTGCAATATTGGTACTTTAGGAGACTTAGGCCTGAAGCTCATGTGGACATGAAGGTAAGTACCTTTTTTACATAGTTGACTTTTATTAGGATACCCAAAGAATCTTATGAAAGGTTACGTCTTAGATATGTTGAATAAGGTTTGTTTGGATATATGGTTGTATACTTAATTCTGTTTTGAAAATTATTGATGATTTTGCCCATGTACTATGATTTAGACATAAAGAGGATTGTGCCAAAATGGAAGATATGAACACTCTAATTTTTTCCACCTATCATCCTAATTTGGTAAGTTGTAACATATGTTTGATTGCCTCGGTTTAACATTGATAACGTAGTTAGTAGTTGCTCATTTTCTATTAATCTAATAATAGGAAAGTGCTTATGCAGGGAACTTTTGGGAGATGGGGGATTTTGGTTCTCTGGGTGTACCTGTCGATGTGACTTTACTACTAAAGAATGCGCAAAAGGTATTCCAAGCCTTCGTATTGCAAGTTCTTTATTTTCCTTGAATAATTCACTTATCTAATCATCTGTTTTTGGCTATGCATTAACTTAGATCTTGTTGCCTATGAAGGACATCAAATACAGTCACTAGATACTAGCTATATTGGACATTAAGAGCTGCTCTGCATCGTATTGGGACTCGATGTCCATCATACGAGTGAAAAGGCACATAATATATATGCTTAGCGTACTTGTATGTGTGTCTTGTGAATTTAATATTATTGCTGTTAAATAATGGATAAACTACATGTACTATTTTCTTCTTACTATAGTTGAAGAAGCTTGATAAGTTGCTATTGACGATGATGGATGATATGCATTCTGGCCGACCTGTTTTTGATTTTATCAGTATAGTGCTTGCTGAAAAATTCTGCAACAGAACAATGGACATGATTGTGGTGTTTTTGTCATGAGGTTTATGGAATACATTGCATTTGGACAATCTCCTCCCTCGAGTTATGTAGCTGTCTTTACCTTATTTTTTTAATTTTGGTTAAACAACCTATGCACTATGTTTAGAATACTACCCTACTTTCTTAAATGTTTACATGCCTGATTGTATTTGTATAGAGTCGACCATAATGAAAGATTTTGATTTGCATTTGATAATGTTTTCTCGGAGTCCAATGTCCTATTTTGGTAGGTCGTGCATGACGCAACCACTTATTATGGAGTTTTTTTAAGTGAAGGTGGTGAGTCATCAACCTTAAAAGAATGTAAGTGTTTTCCCCAAGACGTGATGCTTCACCTCCTACGCTTTCAAAAAAAAAAAAGGATGGACAACAACACTAGTCCAAGTGCGGAAAGAGAAAAAAGAGGAATCCAATGAAGAGAACATCTATTGATATCTTTTGTCTTCAAACTTATAAGAGCATGTCATGTTTAGGCCAGTTAGCTACTATACTGTTAATTTCTGTATGACCAAACAATAGTTGGCCATGCATGTGTTTCACATTAATGTCTTTTATGAACAAAATTGGATTCTTCACTCTTAAATAGGAAGCCATTATTTGGGCATATAAGTATAGTATCCATCAATGTTATTAATAAATGCTCGGCTTATGTTATGGTACTGCTCAAAGATGCAACAGATGATCATCTCCTTTTTTATGTTGGAAAGATGGTCATGTACTTAAACTATTAATTTTCACACTATATTTCATGTTTTACGTAGCTTTTAACTATTGTTACATAGCATATGACATGTATTACGTTACTGAGAACACTTATTACGAGCCCACTACATTCATTTTCACTCTTTAACTAGTTTAAGTGAATTGCTAAGACCTTCACTTTGGCAGGAGATTTTGATTCAATTCTTAGATTTCAATACACCAAATCGGTTGGAACCACGAAATAGCCTGGTTTATTGGTAGAGAGCTTAGGAAACTAGCTACCAAAGGCAATCTCAAAAATTAAAGTAGAAATTGATACGACCTGATTCCTAGTCTTCATTGTTGATATTTCTAATATTATTGTTATCATAATTAGTCCAATTTTTTTTCTTATTCTGTACCAATAATGGAACTTATTAACATATATGTTGAATGTGTAGTCTATCCACTTGCTTTGGGGATTACTTGTTGGGCATTTGAAATTGTTGTTGATGTCAAGGTAGGCTCCAACATTCCCGAAAAACCGTGCTTCTAATTTTACTTAAATGCACTGGTACAACCATATTCAATATGGTTTATGGTCATAATATGGTATATATCATCGTCAATGTTGTAGTGATGCTTTTTCTTATATTACATAATTCTTGTAATATAGGGTTCATCTGTATATAGCATAAATTTGTAATTAGCTACAAAATAATTTCCCTTTTAGGTTTTTTTTTTCTTCTATTCATTGTTATAACACCAGAGATTAGTAAGAAAAGTCGACATTATGAGAGTGAAGAAGGAAGAACCACTTCAACAAGCTAATTTGGAACGATCTTCCATGATAAACATTAAGCGTTGATAGGCTCTGGCAACGTAATGAGTGCTTTAAGTTCATGAGTATGTTTGTCAAGTAAAAATAATCTCATTCTTCCCTTATGTTGTACAACTGTTTGTATCACTAAATCAAATTGTATCATGTAAATATTAAAATAGTTTACGAAAAATAGGATTACTTGAATGACTCATTAATTTATTGAATGTATTAATCTTGAATTTATACATCTAAATGTATAGGTTAAATGAAATTTAAAATATATTTACCTTTGGTTAGAAGATAAATTTTAATATATTAAAATAGTTCTCATTTTCATCTCCCCCAATCACATATTTTGGTTATGTTATCTTTTCAACTTTTATACCAATTACATTTTTAGTTTATTAAAACTATTTTTTTTTTTACAATTATTGAACCATGAATATTTTCATCAACTTATTTTAAGATATTAATTCCAAATTTCAATTTTAGAATCACAAGTATTGAAAATACAACTTTGTAATCGCTAACCAATTCAACCTTAAACAATTTTCGACTTAAATTGAACTCTCATTAGGCACATAGGAAAAAATTGTACTTAGCGTGAGTTTTTTATTTCCTGGATCTTTGGTGGGTTAGTTCGAATAAATTTTATGGGCCACGAGAAAAGCCCAATTATAGAAAAACCATAAAACCCAAAATTAGGACAAGTAATGATTTTGAACAGTTTGTGAAGAAGTAATTCAAATATTGATTTTTGGGTTTATAAGGTCCAAGCTTAATTCCTTTGCTAGGCCCAAAAATAAATTATAAAAAGAGAATTAATTTTTAAACACCACAATCATTGACCTCATGTGTATGAGGTAAGATGATATAGAAAAATTATTCTCAAGTCTAATTTTTTAGCAAACACGAAACACATACTATATAGGCTTACTCCAACATATTGCCCAGTATGTAGGATTTTGTTTCTTTTCTTCTGACATTGCTTAGAAGGCCATGACCTAAATATTGTTAGATCTACCCACCCTACAAATAGACTGCTCTTTCCTTCTTATAGGGTTAGGAGTTGAACAATCCTATCAATATACTTGTAATTAGATACACTGATTGAGGATTTCATTTCGTTACTCAAACTAATATATTTCCAAATTTAATGTTAAAATAGCGAGATGAGTCCATAAATAACAAAGGAAAACAAAAAGTTATTAAATATTATATAGAAGACCCTCACCTACAAACTAATACACAATTAAAAAAAATTCAAGCGATGTCGAAAATAACATAGGCAAGGAAAGATTTATAATGGGAACTAAAATTTAAATTACATAAACTATGACAATAACAAGTACTAGATCAAGCTACTAACTCAGGTGTTGGTCATCATCTTCCACCACCAAAAGGAGAGTTCACGACCCACAATATTATTCACTTTCTAATCTAGGTATTCTTGGTACCTAGTAATTGACTTCGTTTTAAGTTGCTGTTAGTTTTTATTGAGCAAATCAGAGATTATGCGCAGCGGAACAACAATCAAATTGTTAGTTTAATCCCATAAGATTTCTATATCTACTTGTTCACATGCTTATATATATTGAATCAAAGACATGAATAGAAAAATTACCTCAGGTCCTTCCTTGCTACTATCTTTTTGTATGGCTAAATCCTTGAGATCTCACACCAAGATCTTCCAAAATGTTCTCAGCACACATAGAACGAGTGTGGGCTCGCTATACAAACAATAGGCAAAAAACTATTTATCAGATGTTCTCAACACATGAAATTTGATAAAGTTTGGACCTAGGTTTTGTGAAAAATAGTGACTTTTGTTTGTGTCACTGTTCTCTTTCTTTGAGAGAGATTTCTAGATATTTTTCTATCCCTAAAAAGTTACATTCTGAAAAATTGATATCCTATATTTAATATATCCAATATATTAAAATAAAATCTTAGTTATTTTAAACAATTTGAAAATAACTAATCAGTTATCAGATTTTTGTTTAAATAATAATATTTTAATCAAATTACAATATCTCATTATTTATTTAATATGTAAATAAATAAAATTGTGGAACCTAGAAACTGATCACAGTCTCCTATGCGTGTAGCATAGTGACTGTGCACTGTGCTACACGTGTACCACATGCCAGTGATGGCATGTAATTTTTCCCAATTTTTATTATTATTTAAATACCAAAAATCCCAAAAATAAATTAATTCAAAATTAATTATATTTTTGTTAAATCAAATAACTAATTAATTCTTAATAAATTAATTACACATAATTATACAATAATTATGTTTGATACATAGAAAAATATTTTACTTATCACATAAGTCCTTTTTTTTATTTTTTTATTTACCTTTATTAGTGATTGTTTGAGCCATTTCGGGGACCATAGACCTATAACATTAAGCTCCAATAAATAAACGAAATAATTAAACTCTTTAATTATAATAGTTAATTTATTAATTCTGATATTACTCCACTATAAATTCAGAATTGCACTCTTTATGTTATAGATATACTTTTACAGAAATATTTTCTTAAGTCGTCCATTAATATAACCATCTTACAATAGTTCAACCCTCTAATTAATTAGTTCATAAATTAGAATGGAAGAATTACCATTTTACCTTTCTAATTTACTTCTTATTCCTTAAGTACCATTAATTCAGTAGTGAATAATTAATCTATAATCTAATTATAGATTTGAGCTCAAAATCATTCAGTTCTAGAATTAACCCTTAAAGGAACTAATATACGATCCGTTAGGAAATATTAGATTCTGTATTATTGATCATGTTTCCAGCCATTCATGATATTAAATCTCCAAAACAAAAGTCATTAGCCTCATTCTTTGAAGAGACCTTAATGAATGAATCAAAAGATTTAATAAACATGAACAGGAGTTCATGAACACTCAGGATTTAGGTTGATCTATAAATGATCATCAGTTATTGTTTATCCATAAATCAGCTGCTGATGACGTGGCAAGGATTTTTGATACGTGGCGGACACGTAGCAGAGATACGGCTCACCTATCGACCAGAATTATTTCTACACGAAGAGATCAAGTTCTATATACGACCAGCTTGGTCATATATTTCCCTCATTTATGTAAAGATCTGTACAGTTTTGATGATATCTGAGAATATCTCTTCATTATGACCTGCAGATCCGATCATTAAGGGTAGATATTATTTCCTAATTCATGTAACTCTTCCCGAGCCTATAAATACACAAGAGATAGCTCAAGGAAGGGGATCGGTCTTTTTTGCTTGGAGAATTATATTGCTATTGTCCATCGTTGTATTGTTTTCTTCTTCTAAGGTCCGTGAAACTCAGGAACCCTAGTTTTTTTATCACACCATGGGAGCTCAATATTAATAATAGTATCAAGTGGACGTAGGTCATTACCAATCACTGGGGCCGAACCACTATAAATCTCTGTGTTCTTTATCTTTCCATTTGATTATTTTTAAGCTCTATATCATTTTCCTGTCATTTCCTAGACTTCGTGTCGTTGACCAAAATCATGGTCAACATTCTAGTGCTTTCATTGAGAGACTTGAATCCAAGAAAATCTAATTGCAAAGGCTACCAAGAAAACTGGATAGGCTACTGTCGAACCATCCCAGCCTCCTCTCCCAAATATGGCTAATGACGAACCTCATTTGGAGTTCGATGAGGAGGAAGTGGACTCTGAGGCCCTGAAGAGAACACTAGGGGTGTTGCAAGATGAATTGGCCGCTCTGAGGGCCAATCAAGAAAGTGTCGCCGAGATAATGTTGTAACAGCAGAGGGAGATAGAGCGCCAGCACCAAAATTTGAGCGAGAGACAGGCGGAGATGGACCGTCGTTAGAGGGACGCCATGGCAGCCCTTGAAGCAGCCCTCTAGTTGGCTAGGAATCAGGCTGCACCTGCCTCGTAGCCTGATCAACCCCCAAGTGGGCCACCTCAAAGAGGTCCCAATCCTAGCCCTCCGCTCTAGCCAACGAGCCCTCAAAGGTCGGAGCAGCCACCGATGCCTCAGGATGATATCCCACCTAGGGACCCTGAGACGCAGCCTCCATCCCAGGCTGGTCGAGGCAATCCCCCACATCCAAGGCAGAATAGGGTCGGGCGACAGCCTCGCAGCCCTAGATGCCCAGGGGGTGAAGAGCCGCACCCACTGAGCAGGGGGCAGCGTCCTTCTGACAACAGAAGGAACTCAGAGACAAGTTATGTGGTCAGGGGCCCTCCACGGCATGACAATGCATGGGGACCCACCGACCAGTGCAGGCCTCCCCCTAACACTCAGGAAGTTCCAGCCCAAGGAGGCAACAAAGGAAACAGTCGGTCCCACCATAGCCAATTACGGTTCAGAGATGGCCACGGCTACAATGAGGCCGACTCAGGCAGAGGGAATGCTGGTCGGAGAAACGAGGAGAGCGGTGGAGGCAGAAGCCCCCCACCTAGAGAAGACCGACAAGCAGGACATAATGCTGGGGGGCAGCCCAGACAAAACAACGTCTTTAGCCAGCTCGGAGCTAGCAAGCAGCAGTGAAGAGATGATGACCTGAGGGATGTACTCAACGATCGCCGAGATAGGCACGATGAATACATCCCCCCAGCGCCAGAGGCCCCAGCAATTCTTGAAGTTGTTCAGGCTCAAATCGATGCCCTGAACCAAGCTGTACATCAGCTGGTCGGGGGGCGGACATCACATATCGAGTATGATTAGAGGAGAGGCACCCCTTTCGTACAAAGGATTGCTGTGGCAGAAACCCCCAGCAAGTTCAAGATGTCGACCCTGCCAAACTTTGACGGGTACGGAGACCCAGTGTCTCATGTAAAAAAATTTGAGATACAGATGGACATTCAGAAAGTCTCTAAAGACGCTCCCTGCATGATCTTCCCAGCAACCCTTTCTGATGCCACTCAGGAGTGGTTCTTTAAGTTCCCTCCTTCAAGTATAGTGTCTTGGGAAATGTTCGTGAAGGATTTTTACGAACAATTCTATGCGGGTCGAGTGCACCCCACCGAGGCAAACCAACTGGTCGAGATACGCCAGAAAGAAGGGGAGCCTTTGAAGGAGTATGTTCAGCGCTTCATGCAAGCTGCAGCAGGAGCCAAGACTGTGGGCGATGAAGGCAAGATGATGGACCTAACCGCTGGGGTTAGGCGCCATTCTCCTCTCTGGAGTAGCCTCAGGAAGCATGGGGTTAACATTACCCAGGAGTTTTTAGAATTGAGCTGATCAGTGCATCAAGCTCGAGGACGCGATTGCCAACGAAGGCAAATTGCCTGCAAAAGACAAGGGGTCCAAAGAAGAACCCGCCAAAGCCGCCAACGGGTCTAAGCCCAATGGCAACGGCAAAGGCAACAGGAATGGCAACGGTAAAAATGGTGGAAAGCGGGCGAATGGCGAACCCTCGACCTCAGAGAGTAAGCGCCCCAAAAATAATCGGTATGAACCGAAATTCACCAATTACACTGCCCTTGTCGAAAGTCGAGCCGAGGTTTTCCAAGCGACTAGCTCGAGCATGCCCTACAAACGACCCGCGCCTATAAGAAAAGATATCTCCAAGAGAGATTCGACAAAGTTCTGTCGTTATCATAACGACTACGGGCATGACACTAATGAGTGTAACCAGCTAAAGGACGAGATCGAGTTCCTGATAAGACAGGGACACTTAAGACGATATGTACGTTCCACGGGAGGTTCTCAACGAGTCGGTGCCTGCATGCCAGCGCTCGCCACCTTTACAGCCAGCTCCCATGGTAGGTACCGTACTCACCATCTGCGGAGGCCCACATCTTGCAGGAGATAGTGGAAAAGCAAGGGAACGATACGCTCGAACCCTACGCCACGACCAGTACATCGAGATGATGAGTGTTGAGGATCGTGCACCAAAAAAAGCTCGAACAGAGGAGGAACTGATCACCTTCTCTGATGATGATGCCCAACATGTGTGATTCCCACACTCCGATTCACTGGTCATGGATGTCCAAATCGCAAATATGATGGTGAAGAGGGTGTTGGTCAATACAGGAAGTTCGGTCAACATCCTATATAAGTCCCCGCTGGAAAGGATGAAATTGTCCACCAAGGACCTAGAGCCATGCAACCAAACCATTTATGGTTTTTTTGGAGAAGGGCTTACCCCAGTAGGGTCAATTAGACTCCCAGCCATAGCAGGTACTGCGCCTACTAACAGGACATTACTCATTACTTTTATTGTAGTTGATTGTCCATTGGCGTATAATGCCGTGATAGGGAGACCAATTCTGGTTGACCTTCGAGCCGTCATTTCTGTATGGCACCTCTCCATGAAATTCCCAACAGACGGAGAGTAGGATGCGTGCTGGGAAACCAGCGAGAGGGGAGAGAATGCTACAACGCCTCAATCACCAAGGAAAAAAAGGGTGTATCAAGAGATGTCGCCAGAAAAGAGTTGCAAATGGCATCCGATGTTCAAGCCCACTCAAGTGATAATCTCACCAAATAGGGCGTTGCCCAAAGTGAGGATAAAGACTTAGATCCTTGCTTGGGGGATTTCGAAGAAGAAGTAAGCCCCATCGAGGACCTTGAAGAAGTCAAAATCGATGAGGGAAATCCGACCAGAGTTGTGAAATTCGGTAAAAACTTAGAGACAACAACAAAACAAGCATTGGTGGAGTTCTTAAAGAGGAACCAGGACGTCTTTTCCTGGTCACATAAAGACATGGTTGGGATAGATCCTGCAGTCATCAGCCATGTCCTAAACATTGACAAAAGCTTTCCACCTGTGCAGCAGAAAATAAGGCTGCTTGACAAAGACCGATCGAAAGCTTTGAAGGAAGAAGTCGAGAAGCTGAAGGAGAATGGGTTCATCAGGGTGGCATTTTATCCATCGTGGGTCTCCAATCCCGTACTCGTGCCCAAGCCGAATGGCAAGTGGCGTACGTGCGTGGATTTTACAGACCTCAATAAAGCCTGCCCCAAAGACTGTTTCCCACTCCCAAGGATCGACCAACTGGTCGATGCCACTGCAGGACACAAGATCCTCTCATTGATGGATGCATACTCTAGGTATAATCAGATTAGTATGCATCCCCCTGATGAGGATAACACTAGCTTTCGAACCGATACAGGGCTCTGCTGTTACAAGGTGATGCCCTTCGGTTTGAAAAATGCTGGTGCGACTTACTAGAGACTCGTCAACCACATGTTTAAGGAGCTGATCAACACAAACATGGAGGTCTATGTCAAAGACATGCTGGTTAAGTCAAAGAAAGCAGAAGGGCATGTAAGGGATTTGGAGGAATGCTTCAACGTCTTGAATAAATATCGGATGAAGTTAAATCCCCTTAAATGTTCCTTCAGAGTTGGATCAAGGAAGTTCATAGGATTCATAGTTAACTCAAGAGGAATTGAAGCTAGTCCTAAGAAGATAAAAGCCTTGATTGAGATGAAGTCGCCAGTGAAGATTAAGGATGTCCAAAGTCTGACTGGGAGAATTACCGCCCTTAGTAGATTTATTTCAAAATCAACGGACAAGTGCGTCCCCTTTTTCAATCTACTCAGAGGCAACAAGAAATTTGAATGGACAGATGAGTGCGAACAGGCCTTTCAAGCACAAAAAATGCATATGGCGCAGCCACCCATTCTGTCGAAGCCAGTCACTAAAGAGACTTTGTTCATCTACCTGGCAATCACAGATTATGCTGCTAGTGATGTTCTGGTGAAGGAAGAAGAAGGTGTGCAGAAGGCTGTCTATTACGTAAGCAGAAGGCTGATCGGAGCAGAATTGAGATATCCCCCCATTGAAAGGTTAGCCTACTGCTTAGTATTGGCCACTAGGAAGTTGCGTCCTTACTTCCAAGCCCATCTGATTACGGTATTAACCAACCAGCCTCTTCGGCAAGTTCTGCAAAAGCCAGAGGCTGCCGGAAGATTACTAAAGTGGGCAATCAAGCTCAGGCAGTTCGACATATCTTACCTGCCGTGAGCAATGATAAAGGGACAAGCCTTAGCTGACTTCATCACCGAGTTCACAGAGCCCGCAGGTGGTGAGCAGATCGAGGAGCCTAGCAAGCCTGAATGTCAAATCCAAGCACCTTCGTGGAAATTGTTCACCGACGGATCATCTAACGAATCCCACGCAGGAGCAGTAGTGATATTGATAATGCCGAAAGGGCATCAATTTCACTACGCAATAAGATTGAACTTCACTGCCTCTAACAATGAGGCTGAATATTAATCACTGCTCACTGGACTGCGGTTAGCCAAGGATATGAACATAAAAGCACTTGACATTTATAGTGATTCTCAGCTAGTCGTGAATCAGATCTTGGGAGAGTATCAAGCGTGAGGATTAAAGATGGTCACCTATCTGAACAAATAAAAGGATCTGTTAGCCCAGTTCGGCAGATACACTCTCCAGCAAGTGCCTCATGATCAGAATTCCAATGCAAACGCTTTGGCAAAGTTAGCAAGTGCAAAAGATGCTGATACTTTGAACATAGTGCCAGTCGAGTGACTACCCGCACCCAGCATCCAAGCAACAGAAACCACCTTAGTCATCTAGATGACAGATACATGGATGGTGCCATATGTAGAGTATCTATCAAGCGGCGTGCTACCAGCAGACAGAAACAAAGCTAGGACCCTTCAGCGACAAGCTGCTAGGTATATCTTGGTCAATGGAATCCTGTACCGAAGGGGATACTCACTGCCACTTCTCAGGTGTATTACAAAGGACAAAGCCAAAGAGTTGATCAAGGAGGGACACGAAGGTTTTTGCGGGGACCACACTAGGCGCCAAAGCCTGTCGAAAAATTTCCTAAGGCAGGGATATTTCTGGCCAACAATGAATGAAGACTCCATGGAGTTCGTACGAAAATGTGACAAGTGTCAAAGGTTTTCTAAGATCCCGGGAGCAGCTCCCAATGAGTTAAAGCAGATGCAGAGTCCATGGCCCTTTGCAGTGTGGGGAATAGATCTAATCAGATATTTGCCTACGGGGAAAGGTAGTGTAAAGTGCAGTGGTTGCCGTCGACTACTTCACCAAATGGGTCAAAGCTCAGCCACTCGAGACTATAACGACAAAGAAAGTGCTTGATTTCATGGTCAAAAACATCATCTGTCGCTATGGACTGCCAAAGAAGATAGTCTCAGATAACGACACCCAGTTCGACAGTGATCTATTCGCAGATTTCTGCAAACGTCACGACATTATTAAAAGCTTTTCTTTAGCCGCTCATCCCCAGGCGAATGGGCAAGTCGAGGCAGTTAACAAAACGCTGAAGGATACACTGAAGAAAAGACTTGAAGAAGCTAAGGGAGCATGGCCAGAGTAGTTGCCTGAAGTCCTCTGGTCGTACAGAACTTCCCACTGAACAGCAACAGGTCATACCCCATTTTCCTTGGCATATGGGTATGAGGCCATGTTGCCTATTGAGGTAGATCCACCCTCTCACCGTAGATTAACATATGACCAGGTTTCTAATAGCCAGCTACTGATGGAATCCTTGGACTCAATTGATGAAAGGCGTGAACAAGCCTAGCTCTGAGTAGCTGCATACCAGCAGAAGGTCGCCCGGTATTTCAACTCCAAAGTTCGAGAAAGAAAATTCAATGTTGGAGACCTTGTGCTCCGAAGAGATTTTCTTAACACCCGCGACCAAGCTGTTGTAGTACTCAGGCCAAATTGGGAAGGGCCTTACCAGATTGATGAAGTCCTTCACCCAGGCACTTATAAACTTGCCCTCTTAAATGGAGATCTCGTTCCTCGACATTGGAATGGAGAACACCTGCGCAAGTATTATCAATGAACAATTCTTCTTAAAGAATTGGCTTGTATAAATTTTACTTTTTACAAGTTTTGTGTAAGATCTTATTGATCACTCGTACAGACATGTTTAGTCCATTTACTACAAGAATAAAAGGGACTGTGCTCAGCCAGTCATTTCTTGCCAACTATTGTATTTATTAAAAGTATTTGCTCATTACGTGTGTTGTTTTGCTGTATTATAATTCTAATCGCATTGCTACGAGCAGTAACGTTCGGGCAGGTTCTAGTCAAGGCAAGTGACCGAGGACCTAAAGCTCCCCGACCACTTGGGGTGCATACAAGGTACAAGTAAGCAAAGCATATCGTTAAAAGTTATGTAAACACATGAGCAAAATAAGTGAAAGCATGCTAGGGCACTTAGAGTATTTTTCAAAATTTTGATATTTTGTTAAATCAAACCAAAGTGCTATGATAAGTTTGGTCATGCGAACAAATAGATGTTATAGTAATATGCAAATATATTATAATATCAAAGCGATCCTTTTACACCACGAGCAGTAACTGCTTGGATGTAATTGTTCAAAATAAAAGTAAGAGCTGCCCATGCAGCGTTTGTCTTCTCCACGTCCTTAACTCAACCCTCCAAATCTCTGGTTTCTTGCCTGCTCGCGATCAAGTCTAGCTCGAGCTGCTTAGCCACTTTATAGTTAGAGTGGTTGGATTCCTTGTATTGGTCCCTCAGCTCGCGAGCTTTTTCCAGAGACTTCACCTTCTCCTCCAACTCCTTAGCCAGTTGGGCCTTTTCCACAGTCACTGCTGCCAGCTGATCAGCATGTCTGGCCTCAACAGCTTTGAGTTTGTCCTCGTGCCGTTGATCCGAGGTCCTGGCTTGCTCGGTGACAGCACCCAGGCGGATGTGGCAGGCAGTAAGGGTTAGCATGGCCTGCATTCAGAAAAAAAATTAGACAAACAGTAAATTACCGAAGACCAGATTTCACAAAAGGAGACAACTTACACTAGTGAACTCATTCAGGGTTCGGTTCAGAATTGGGTCAACGCCCATCATCTCCGTAGCCGCCATTGCCTCCCGACAGCTTTCGTGCTTCGCGATTTTGGTGACCCTTTCCTTGATCAGCTTAAAGGCGCGACCAACCATCAAGTTCCCAGTTGAGGCAGGATCCTCCTGCTGAGGTTGGTCAGATGGGGCATCGGGAGGAGGAGTCGACCCGGCTGTAGCAGATGGAGTCTGCTACTCGCGGGGGGAAGGTGGAGTTGTGGTGGCAGAGGGCCCATCCTCCGAAGGGCCTGCATTCTGGGCCTTGTTCGCCTGAGGCTCTTTGATGCTCTCCCTAGTATGTCTCATACTGGTTTTCTTCTTGCTTGGAGGGGCAGCAGCAGCCTCTGGGTTGCTGTAAAGATCGAACACATTGGTGGAGTCCATGCCTGAAAAACAAGAACAAAGTCCAACAATGAGATAGCATGAATAGCCAAACACATTACATCAGAAGAAGAAACAAAAAAGGATTGCAAAGTCCAATACCCAAGCTATTATTACTGGTCGCTACACTACAGACTCTACTAGTCTTACACTCATTCTTTTACACGAAGAAGTATGGCCCTAAGTGTGGAGCATATTTAAAATTACCGTCCCCGTCGAATAGATGACAGGCAATTGGAAAATTGTTTAAAAGCAAAATTACTATACCGTTTTCATCCGACGAGTCATCAGAGATATCGGCAGGCTCGGTGGCCTTCTGCTTTCCTTTCCTTAAGGGGATCGAGGGCCTCTCTGCTTGAGGAGTGCTAGCAGGTTCCCTGATCGCGACCCCAGTCGGTCTCCTCCACGGAGGAGATGCTTGAGGTTGCTGCTCAGGTTCCTCTTCGGCACGAGCACTCCCTGCCGAAGGCCCCCTCGTATCCGATTGAGGGGCCCAGAGGCCAACCAACCTAAGGTTAGCCTCTGTAACCAGATTCTTGACACTCTTCTCAGCATCTGACATGATGGCTAAGAGTGTCGATCTTGACTCTATTCCCAGAGTTGGGTTTGGTCGCAGCCATGGGCCTAGAAGATATCAAAAGTTTAAGACATTGTGGAGGAAAACACTAAGTGAAGAAGTCAGCCAGTGATACGAAAGTTTTACCTCCTCGCACGAAAGCCAGGTTGTCCGCGACCAGGTCAGCCGTAAGGAAGTACTCTTGGTAGCACCTCCCCACGTTTGAGATGTGGGTCATGTCAGTTAGGAAAGTGCATCCAGTTTCCTGATGACAAAGGTGGAAGAACCCCGTGCCTTCATGGTTGGGGTTAGATTTGAGGTCGAACAGGAAGTTGACCTCATGAGGCAATGGCACGGGCCATTTTTTCTGGCTGTACAGGATATAGAGTGTAGCAAGCATCCTATATCCATTTGGGGTTATTTGAAAGGGGCCAACTTCAAAATAGTTGGCCACCCCCTGAAAGAATGGGTGAAGAGGCAAGGTAGCCCCTGCCTCAATATGAAACTGCGACCAGGCGCTATAGGCGCCTCCAGGCAGATTAGCCCTTTGGTCTGGGTTGGGCTTGACTAAGGTCACCCCTGGCAGACTGTATTTCCTTAAGTAGTTGGCGATCATTCTGAGCGTCACTCTACTTTCAGAGACTACATGCCACTCAACATCCGGCTGAATAACGTGTCGAGGGCGGGCATGTCTTTGGATGTTTGGATCGAGAGTATTTTCGTCTCGACCACTGGTCGAGAGAGCATTAGCCGTAGCAGCAGGTTGATGAGAAGTGTCGAAGTGCGAGCCATGTTTTGGGTCAAGATTGGGGAAGCGTTTGGATTAATACAAGAAAAGGGAATATCGGGTATCAATGTCGAGGGTTGTTCTTCGTCCTCGAGCAGTTGAGCTAGCAGATCATCGTCGATGGGTCTTTCTCCTCCCCACAAGCTGCAAATAGACAAAGGAGGAGATAAGACGCACAGCCTGGGAGCTTATGTTGAAAGTTGGACTAACGTTGCTCACGTCTATCTACCAGCAGCATTCTAACCGAAACACTAAGTTTTATGGAGCAGTTTGAAAAACGGATCAAAAAGTGAAAGTAAAAGGATTTTCTAAAAAAACTTTTTCAACTCCAAAGGGGCGGGAAAAGCTCAGTTTTTCAGCTAGCCGAAAAATCGAATTTTTACTTCAATTTTACGCCCTAAATCCATGATCCTGACTATCAAACTGCTTCCTAACTTATATAGAGCAAAAGTACACTACCCTATCAAGCATCAAACGGTATATGCAAAATCTTCACAAATTTCTACCCAAGAACACAAAAAGTTTCGAAGAATATTTACCTGAATGAAGATTGGAGATCCTGAAAAGGAGAAGCTTTGGGTTTGCAGGCGAGAGATCCTCAACAAAGCGTCTGAAAACTTTAATGTCCTGGGCTCTGGAATATAGTTCTTGAGAGTTCTTGGCAAAAAGATGGCATGTAAAGAGTTAAAAGAAGAATGTGGAGATTATTTATAGAACTGAGGTGTGCCGAAAAGGGGTAATCATGAGTTACCTTTTTCAAGGCATGGGGGAGTGTAACAGCCGTCGGAATGGTTTCTTGAAAACTGAAAAGGCATGATTGGACGTGATTAGGTCACTGTTTTCAAGAACACACGAGAGCTCTGATAGATTTCGTGGGGCATACGAAAAGTTATTTTCCTAAGTTTAGTTATTGCTGGTCGCAATAAATAAACTTGGGGGGCAAATGTTTATCAATAAATCAGCTGCTGATGACGTGGCAAGGATTTTCGACACGTGGTGGACAAGTAGTAGAGATACGGCTCGCCTATCGACCAGAATTATTTCTACACGAAGAGATCAAGTTCTATATACGACTAGCTTGGTCGTATATTTCGCTCATTTATGTAAAGATCTGTACAGTTGTGATGATATCCGAGAATATCTCTTCATTATGACCTGCAGATCCGATCATTAAGGGTAGATATTATTTCCAAATTCATGTAACTCTTCCTGAGCCTATAAATACACAAGAGATAGCTCAAGGAAGGGGATCGATCTTTTTTGCTTGGAGAATTATATTACTATTATCCATCGTTGTATTGTTTTCTTCTTCTAAGGTCCGTGAAACTCAGGAGCCCTAGTTCTTTGATCACACCTTGGGTGCTCAATATTAATAATAGTATCAAGTGGACGTAGTTCATTACCAATCACTGGGGTCAAACCACTATAAATATATGTGTTCTTTATCTTTCCATTAGATTATTTTCAAGCCCTATATCATTTTCCTGTCGTTTCCTAGACTCCGTGTTGTTGACCAAAATCACGGTCAACGGTTATGATATGAATTACAAGTCTTTATTGTTAAATGGTTTTTGGATAAAGACTTTAATTCATATCGATCCATGTCATATATAATCATATTATATAAAGCACCTTTACCGAGATCTCTTTCCACATCAATAATTCGAATCTAGATTATTTGTATCATTATGACACTCAGTAAACCGTACTTACAACTCCAATTAAAGAATTCCATAACATTAATTTGTTGTTGTTGACTATTTTTATTCATTCATGTGATCTTAATTCTCTCGTACTAATACAAGATCACATCCTCAATAATGAATATGGAATTTTTCTGATATTTACAAAATTATTCAAACAATAATTTAACAATCTAAATATAACAACAATAATAAACCATTGTATTTATTCATTCATAGAAAACAAATGTCTTTACATGCTTTTAGGACACACTCCTAACAATCTCCCACTTGTACTTAAAGCAAGTGAGGGATTTCTCTCAATCCCATATTATGTACATGACCCTCGAATTGCTTTGCTAGAAGCGTCTTCGTGAACGGGTCTGCCAGGTTGTGTTCTGATGAGATTTTTACAATGGTCACATCTCCTCTATGTACGATTTCTCTGACTAAGTGGTATTTACGCTCTATATGCTTTCCCCTCTTGTGGCTTCTTGGTTCTTTAGAATTGGCCACTGCTCCACTGTTGTCACAGTAAATAACAAGTGGTTTCTCCACTTCTGGAACTACTCCAAATCTGTGTAGAACTTTTTCAGCCAAACGACTTCCTTAGCTGCTTCACAAGCTGCTATGTATTCAGATTCCATGGTTGAATCAGCTATACTGGATTACTTAATGCTTCTCCAGACAACTGCTCCACCACCAAGAGTGAATACTGACCCAGAAGTAGACTTTCTACTATCCTTGTCAGATTGAAAATCTGAGTCAGTGTATCCAGTGGTTCGAGGTCACTACCCAAATATACTAGCAAATAGTCTATCGTTCTCCTGAGATACTTGAGACTATGTTTCAGCACAATCCAGTTTTCCAAACCTGGATTTGATTGATAATGACTGACAATCCCTATTGCATAACATGTGTTAGGTCTAGTACATAACATTGCATACATTAGGCTCCCTACAGCTGATGCACAGGGATAGTTTCTCATGTCCTCTTGCTCTTGTGGTGTCTTTGGACACTGATCTTTGCAAAGAGTAATTCCATGTCTGGTCAGCAATTGACCCTTTTTGGAATTCTCCATAGAGAATCTTTCAAGCACTTTATCAATATAATTTGCTTGTGAAAGTGCTAGGAGCTTGTTTTTTCTAACTCTTAGAATTTTAATGCCTAGAACATAGCTCGCTTATCCCAAATCTTTCATTTGGAATTTTTCAGCCAACCATTTCTTAACATTTGATAATGTCTCTACATCATTCCCAATGAGTAGGATATCATCAACATAAAGAACTAAGAAAACCACAATCTTTCCTTTGATGTATTTATAAAGACATGCTTCGTCAACATATTGGTCGAAACCATATGTTTTAATAGTTTCATCAAATGTTAAGTTCCAAGATCTTGATGCTTGTTTAAATCCATATATGGATTTCAACAACTTGCATACCTTTTGATCTTGATCCTTCTTTATAAACCCATTTGGTTGTTCCATATAAATGGTTACATCAAGGTGGCCATTCAGAAAGGCTGTCTTGACGTCCATTTTCCATATCTCATAATCATAGATGGCAGCTATGGATAAAAGCATGCGAATGGATTTAAGCATGGCCACAAGAGAAAATGTTTCTTCATAGTCAAGACCCTCTCTCTATGTGTAGCCTTTGGCCACAAGCCTTGCTTTATAGGTCTCTCCCTTTCCATTTGCACCGCTTTTCTTCTTGTAGATCCATTTGCGTCCAATGGCATTAACATTGTCAGGTAGATCTACAAGTTCCCAGACTGAATTGGAATACATTGATTCCACTTCTTGATTCATGGCATCTTGCCACTTATCAACATCACGGTCTTCCATTGCTTCTTTAAAAGTCAATGGATCGTCCTTTTCAGTATCTGATACAAGAACGTGTGCCTTATGTTCGTAGCGAATAGGCTGTCTCACAATCCTCCCACTACGACGTTGCACTGGTTTTCCAGATTTAGGTCTTAGCACATGAGCAGGACAACCCCAAATACGGAAATGTCATAAACTAGGTTTACTGGCATTCTGTTGACGGTGAAATCTCGTCAACGAAATTAGGTCGGAAACCTTACAGGAAAATGCGGTGAAGTTTAGATAAGAACTTAGAATTAACTTATGAAAGGATAAACACAGATGAACAATGGAGTGAAAAATGTATATTACTTAATAGCCTCTGCATACAATGAATTTTCCAACCCCCTTCTCTGTGGAAATGGGGTTCATGTTGGTCCAGGGGACTAGATGGTACACGAGTACACTAACAGGAGAGTGGTTCCAGGGGTAGTGGTGTCGGCTTTGGTACAAGGTCAAAGATGATGGGAGCACCTCACCTTCTGTACCTGGTCATGCCTCCACTACCTGCCTGGTACGGGTGTCAGAGGAGTGGCTGGTTAGGACAACAGATGGTACTTTGTTCGTACCTCCACTACTTATCTGACGTGGGTACTATGTCCGTACTCTAACTCCTTTCAGTTCGTCAGTGGACTTCGTACCTCATGAGATCAATGCCATGTGGCCCTCATTTGCAAGGCATAGATGCGAGGCGGTAATGACCCATGCACTGGTCGTGCCTTGCAAGGCTCCTAGTGGCGAGGGGCCTAGCTATACTTTTCTCCTTGCGGCATGGATCTAGACTAGTGACGCGATGGTGCAGCGGCCTCCCGAGAAGATGGTAGCCCACGGGCCTCGCGGGGGCGCGTGCGCATGAGCGCCTTGCTGGGGGTGCGTGCTTGACGGCCTTGCTGGGGGCGCGCGCGCATGAGGGCCTCGCTGGGGGCGTTTCCCTGATGGCCTCGCTAGGGACGTGTGCCTGATGGCCTCGCTAGGAGGCGTGCGCCTGATGGCCTTACTGGGGGTGTGTGCCTGATGGTCTCACTGGGGGCGTGTGCCTGATGGCCTCGCTAGGAGGCGTGCGTGCCTGATGGCCTCGCTGGGGGCGTGTGCCTGATGGCCTCGCTAGGAGGCGTGCGCCTGATGGCCTTACTGGGGGCGTGTGCCTGATGGTCTCACTGGGGGCGTGTGCCTGATGGCCTCGCTAGGAGGCGTGCGTGCCTGATGGCCTCACTGGGGGCGTGTGCCTGATGGCCTCGCTAGGAGGTGTGCGTGCCTGATGGCTTCGCTAGGAGGTGTGCGTGCCTGATGGCCTCACTGGGGGCGTGTGCCTGATGGCTCGAGGACCCAATGAGAGTGTAGGCGTATGGGGGTCTAAGTGCGTTCTTTGGGTCTTTTATAAGCGTGGAATATTGAGCATCCATAGGTGTTTGTCCCGGGTGTCTTTGGCAGCATTCACGCGTATGAGTGCATCTTGACCCATGAGCATGTCAGCCTTGCGTGGGCACGTCGAACCTCACTATGTGAGGGCCTTGTACACCTATCCTCTTGCAGTATTCATTGTGGCCCCTTAGCTTAGCAGGGCCAAACCTTGTGGCCCATAATGTGTTGTTTCTCATGAGATGATCTCCTGTATTCAACAAGGCCTACAGGCTCGAGTCCAATAGCATGAATAAGCGACCCTTATCCCTATGTTCCAACCAGGGACTAAAGAGTTTCTTTTTGGTGGATTTTTGGCATCCACACTTGCCCCCCAGTCTATAGGGAGGCCTTTAGGCATTCTTGTAGACTCTTCTCTTTCTTTTGATTTCTATTCTGTGTATATATATATATATATTTTTAATGCTCGAGGTCCTTTGGAACCCACGCGAAAGGGGGTTCGATAGGTCTCTCTTTGGTGCACCTTGGTTGCACCTATAAGGATATATTGACCCCTTGGGTTCTAGTTATCCTTTTATATATTTTCGCGCGCGCTTATTATATCTTGCGAGAAGCGTCCTTCTCGTCATTAGGCAGAGTACTATTTTTGCAAGCGTCTTCTTTGAGACCCTTTTTGCAAGCGTCTTCTTTGAGACCCTTTTCGGAAGCGTCTACTTCGAGACCCTTTTCGATAGCGTCTACTTTGGAGGCCCTTTTCGCAGGCGCCTACTTTTGAGGCCCTTTTTGCAGGTGCCTACTTTGGAGGCCCTTTTTGCAGGCGCCTGCTTTGGAGGTCCTTTTTGCAAGCGCCTACTTTGGAGGCCCTTTTTGCAGGCGTCTACTTCGGAGACCCTTTTTTGGAGGCATCTACTTTGGAGACCCCTTTTGGAGGTGTCTACTTCGGAGACCCTTTTTGGAGGCATCTACTTTGGAGGCCCTTTTTGTAGGCGCCTACTTTGGAGGCCCTTTTTGCAGGCGTCTACTTTGGAGACCCTTTTTGCAACTTTTGAGTTGATCTCCCCTCAGGTCGGGACTTTCATGGCTAGATGGTCTTCGTTCAATCTCGAGCTTGGTCAGTGACACCTCTAGCACGACGCCCCATTCTATATGGAATCTTCATACGTATTGGTAGTAGGGCAACTGAAGGAAGGTTCGCTTTCTTCCACGTAGAAGTTCTTATGGCCCTTTTCCACACGTATGTACTTCTGTGCTCTCTCTCGAAGTCGTCCAAATTCGAAACTTCTCTTTTGAGCATGCTCCCCCACAACTTGCTTCCTGGACGAACTCCGGCTGTAATAGCCATATTGTGCTCCGCTTTAGTTAAACCTTTCACCTTTGTTGCTTCTATACTGAACTTATGGATGTAGTCCTTCAGAATTTCATTCTCGCCTTGTTTTATGTTAGCGAGGCTGGTGGTTGGCATGACGTAATCATAGGCTGCATGGTGTTTCTAAAGAAATTCATCAGAGGATTGTTGCCATGACTCAATTGTCCCTGGCCTCAACCTATTGAACCACTTGTACGCCACTCCTTTAAGTGTAACGACGAAGCAATGACACTTTGCCCTGTTGTTGACCCCTCTTAACCTCATCAAGTTATTGAAGGTGTCTAAATGATATTTTGGGTTGGTCGTACCCTCGTACGAAGTCATGCGAGGCTCTCTGAAGCCAGTGGGCATCCGCTCAGCCTGAATCTCCCTTGTGAAGGGTGAATCACGGTGAAATTCTTCGTCATCCATGTGCCCCCCAAGTGCAGTGGTGATCTTGCCTCGAGGGCTTCGTATTTTGGTGTCTAGTCCCCTCCTCTTTTTGCATAAGGAGTTTTGCAGGTTCTCGGGCTGATCCCTTGCCTTGGTTGTGTCCCTCGAGGGAACCGCGGGGGGTACGTCTCTTACTTCTGACCTCTCTCCATGGGGCTCTTTTCTTAGGCCAGGGGGTGCTTCTTTTGAGGGGACTTTGGCCTTGTTCTTACGACCATCACCTTCCGTCCGCCTTTGCTTCTGGGGACATTTCGTTGGCCTAGGGCCCCCTTGATACCTTGTCTGGGGGGTTTTACTGGCGGAAAGTTGGGTTCCCCCATCATCTATGGGGACAGTGCTTTCCCATTTTTCATGCTCCTTCCCTTTACGCGCAGGAGGGGGTGTGCTTGACTTTCCTCGCAATAGGCCATTTAAAACCTCTTGCATGTTCTCTATCTGGGTTTCCAGCTTTCGAGTCTTTTTATGTAACTCTTGAATCTCATCCCTGTAGAGGCGAGTCCTTGAGCCTGAACTTACTGAGCGTACCCCGGGACTCTGGCTTGGCCCGTGCGTTGATGGACCTGGGTCTTGGTGGCCTGAGCGTGGTGTTACCGGAGGCCGATGAAGTGAATGCACTGGCGGCTCCAAATGACCTCCGCCGGGCCGGATGGTCGGAGATGAGGCTTCCTTCTCCTCCCTTGGGGGAAGAGACTCCTCCGGTTTGCCTCCATGTTTAGGCGGAGGGGGGTCTTTCTGGGTAGCCCTCCGCTCTACTTTATCCCGGAGAACCTCATCATCTTGTATTTGCCATAGGCGTTTTGAATGTCTTAGCATCTTTCTTTGCTGGGAATGATGGAAGAACACTCGCTTGATTCTTGTTCTTCCCACAGACGGCGCCAAACTGTTGACGGTGAAATCTCGTCAACGAAATTAGGTCGGAAAACTTAAAGGTAAATGCGGCGAAGTTTAGATAAGAACTTAGAATTAACTTATGAAAGGATAAACACAGATGAACAATGGAGTGAAAAATGTATATTACTTAATAGCCTCCGCATACAATGAATTTTCCAACCCCCTTCTCTGTGGAAGTGGGGTTCATTTTATAGTAGGCTTTAATGGCCCTGGGTACATGGTGGTCCAGGGGACCAGATGGTACACGAGTACACTAACAGGAGAGTGGTTCCAGGGGTAGTGGTGTCGGCTTTGGTACAAGGTCAGAGATCATGGGAGCACCTCACCTTCTGTACCTGGTCATGCCTCCACTACCTGCCTGGTACGGGTGTCAGAGGAGTGGCTGGTTAGGACAACAGATGGTACTTTGTTCGTACCTCCACTACTTTTCTGACGTGGGTACTATGTCCGTACTCTAACTCCTTTCAGTTCGTCAGTGGACTTCGTACCTCATGAGATCAATGCCATGTGACCCTCATTTGCAAGGCATAGATGCGAGGCGGTAATGACCCATGCACTGGCCGTGCCTTGCAAGTCTCCTAGTGGGGAGGGACCTAGCTATACTTTTCTCCTTGCGGCATGGATCTAGACTAGTGACGCGATGGTGCAACGGCCTCCCGAGAAGATGGTAGCCCACGGGCCTCGCGGGGGCGCGTGCGCATGAGCGCCTTACTGGGGGTGCGTGCTTGACGGCCTTGCTAGGGGCGCGCGCGCATGAGGGCCTCGCTGGGGGCGTGTCCCCGATGGCCTCGCTGGGGGCGTGTGCCTGATGGCCTCGCTAGGAGGCGTGCGCCTGATGGCCTTACTGGGGGCGTGTGCCTGATGGTCTCACTGGGGGCGTGTGCCTGATGGCCTCGCTAGGAGGCGTGCGTGCCTGATGGCCTCACTGGGGGCGTGTGCCTGATGGCCTCGCTAGGAGGTGTGCGTCCCTGATCGCCTCGCTTGGAGGCGTGCGTGCCTGATGGCCTCACTGGGGGCGTGTGCCTGATGGCCCGAGGACCCAATGAGAGTGTAGGCGTATGGGGGTCTAAGTGCGTTCTTTGGGTCTTTTATAAGCGTGGAATATTGAGCATCCATAGGTGTATGTCCCGGGTGTCTTTGGCAACATTCATGCGTATGAGTGCATCTTGACCCATGAGCATGTCAGCCTTGCGTGGGCACGTCGGACCTCACTATGTGAGGGCCTTGTGCACCTATCCTCGTGCAGTATTCATTGTGGCCCCTTAGCTTAGCAGGGCCAAACCTTGTGGCTCATAATGTGTTGTTTCTCATGAGATGATCTCCTGTATTCAACAAGGCCTACAGGCTCGAGCCTAATAGCATGAATAAGCGACCCTTATCCCTATGTTCCAACCAGGGACTAAAGAGTTTCTTTTTGGTGGATTTTTGGCATCCACACATTCCATAGTTCCAGAGGTGTCTTTGTCACAGCTTTGGACGGAAGTACATTCAAAATGTAGTTAGTCGTTTGAAGTGCATATCCCCAAAACGATAAGGGAAGTGAAGAGTGGCTTAACATAGACCTGACCATGTCCAACCGGGTTCGGTGTCTTCTCTCTGAAACTTTGTTTTGTAGTGGCATTCCAGGTGCAGTGAGTTGGGATAGAATTCCATGCTCCAGCAAGAATTCTTTGAATTCAAAATCCAAATATTCACCACCACGATCAGATCGGAGTGTTTTTAAAGATTTACCTAATTGCTTCTCAACAAAAGCTTTGAAGTCTTTAAACCTATAAAAAGTTTCTGACTTCTTAAGCATTAGGTAAACATGACCGTATCTAGAATAGTCGTCAGAAATGTGACAAAATATTCATAACCACCTCGAGGTTGAATGTTAATTGGACCACATACATCACTATGTATTAGCTCTAGTGGTTCTTTGGCTCTAGTTCCCTTCGAAGTGAAAGGTTGTTTAGTGAATTTTCCTTCTAAACAGGATTTACAAACCGGTAGGGTTCCAACTGTTAGTTCCCTTAGAGGTCCATCTTTAGTTAACCGGTTTATCCTATCTAGACTAATATGACCTAATCTTAAGTGCCATAGATACGTGTCATTTTCTTTAGAAACCTTTTGTCTTTTGTTACTTTGTGGAACAACTACTTTAAACAATTCAAAATTATTGAGCGATTTTTCTATTGGATTAAGCATGTAAAGTCCGTCCTTTTGTTTTGCATGACAAATATTGTTCCCATCCCTTGAAATAAAAATCATATTATTATTAAAAGAAATGCCAAAATTTTGTTCATGTAACAAAGATAAAGTAATAATGTTTCTAGTAATTTCGGGAATAAATAGCACATTATTCAAAACTAGAAAATTGTTCTTAAAATTCAAACGGACTGTTCCACATGCTTTAGCTTAAACAAGCGCTCCACTTCCCATAGTCATCTCTCCTTGCTCCAACTACTTTGTGGACTCAAGCATCTGCAAACAAGAACAAACATGGTTAGTGGAACCAGAATCAACTATCAATGATAATTTATCTTGTTCCACCATACAAGCTTCGAGTACAAGTAAATCTGATTTACCTTTCTTTTTCTCTTTTAGCTCGGCATGATACTTTGGACAGTTTCTCTTCCAATGACCATTGACATTACAATGGAAACACTTTCCTTTGGGTGCCTTTTGTTTGGGGTCATTGTTCTTTTTGTTCTCGGGTGCCTTGGATGACTTCTTTGCATTTTTCGAATTGTCCTTTTTAGGTTTGATGTCATTGTTATTGCCTTTTCTTTTCTTCTTAAAAGAAGATGGTTTCGCTTCAGCAACATTTGCTTCAGCCTGACTTAAGATGGTCTTATTCAAAGACTCAAAAGTTTATAATTCATTCAGCAATTGTGTCATGTTAAAATCCAATTTGTTCATGACATAATTTGTTGTGAATGTAGAAAAAGCAGGAGTTAAAGACTCAAGTATAATGCTTACTTGTGTCTTTTCATCCATGACTGCTCATGCGTCTTAGCTTCATGGAGTACACTGATCATGTTCAAAACATGCTCATGCACAGATTGACCTTTCTTCATCTTAGCATTCATGTAGGTTCTAGTAGCCTCATGAGGGCTTTGATCAGATGGGCACCCAAACATTTCCTTAAGAGATTCTAATAGCTCAAAAGTATTTTCCATGGATTCATGCTTTGTTCGTAAGACATCACTCATGCTTACAAGCATATAGAACTTAGATTTGTTATTGGATTGAATCCATGCATCAAATTTGTCCCGAACATGTTTCGGGGCATTGACACCAGGTTCTTCAGGACATTCCTCATTTAGGACAAACTTGTGGTTTTCGCTAACCAACAACTGATTCATATTTGATTTCCATTTTATAAAGCTATCACTAGTTAATTTTTCTTGTGCAATTAAAGCAGTGATGGGATTTCCACGATATCATTATTATAATTATATTTAGAAAAATAAATATCAAAGTATTCAGAATTAAAACTTGATGCATGAGCACAATTAAAACACATAAAATAAAGATTAATTTCCACGATAAAATTTTCTAACAATTAAAGTGTCGCCTTAGGGTCAGTCAAATTAATTTTAGAGAATTTATAAGACATTCTTACTTTATTGTTTAAAACTTAAAATAACTCTTTATTTTCTCTTTTAAAAATTAAAGTACCACTTAGTTTGGTCAAGTTATGATTATCCACTACACGAGCTTAATCATAACTTTGTCAGTGTAACCTACAACGACCCAAATTTACTAATGAGGCTTAAGGGCCTTGATTAGTGTGTCAGGAGGGCATAACTGGAATATATGTGATTTAATGATTTAAAAGCATGCTATATGACTATTTGAATATCTGAGATGCATGGCTATGTGTATTAGTATGCATGTAGGCCCTAATTAGGTTAGAAATGGCATAATTGTGATTTTGGCCTGTTGAGGGCATAACTGTATATATATGTGATAATTGTTGAGACCACATTATTATGTGGATATATTTGTGATCTGTGATTTGAGACGATCCTAGTGAACAGGTTAGTGAAAAAGTCACGGCGGGGATTTATACCCGGCTCGGGGCGAGCCTAGGGGTATAAATGGGAATTTAGAGAATATATTGGGGTCTATATTGATATCGAGGAATATAATTGGTGATTAATTAGGTATCGGGAAGTAAGCGGAAAATATTAGAGACACTTGAGGAATTAGCGGGAATTGGGTGAAATGACCAAAATACCCCTAGGTGGATTAAAAGAGTTAGAGTTATAGGGAAGGGTATTGTGGTCATTTGGCATGTAAAGATAGGCATAACTGAGGCTTTATGCTTAGTGGAGTTTGTAGAATGAAGTAGAAGTCCGAAGAAATAAAGAAAAGGAAAGAAAGAAAAGAAGGGAAAGAAAAGGGAAAGAAGAGTAGGCCATTTTGTCAAGGTCGGTCTAGGTTTTTCTTCATCAGTTCTTGAGGTATTTTGGAGCAGAAACCCAGGGGAAACCAGAGTAAGCTTGAGGCAAGAGTTCCTAGTCTGGCTTGAAGATTTGGCAAGGGTTTAGTGTTGCTAAAATTATAGCAATTAAAATACGCAAGTATACGTAGCCGCACAAGTAATATAATGGTAAATGAGTATCGTCTCCACAAGGATTTTAAACTAAATAATTGCAAAATCAACTAAAGAACAATTCAAAAAGACAATAACCAATTCAAGGGAATAATGGGTAAATGAATCTGGAATTAAAAGTATATATGCAGAATTAATTAAACTAAAATAATGGAACCAAGAGAAATCAAGTCTGTGAGGAAATTCTATGTGAACACGTGATCTGGGTGGTTAATCCCCCTATAATTTCTTTCCAGTTGTTATAGCATAAGTTCAGCAATGGCTCAACAATTACATCCAGAGTTAACAGATTTCAAAAACGCCCAGTAAGTCTTGTCCAAAACCCACTGTATAATGCTTACAACCCTCTCAACACACTCCTGTATTAAACCAGATTGCAAACAGTCTATTAAGCATCAAATCTTGTGTTATACTAGGCAGCAAAATATCCCTATTTCACCACTAAAATTTACCTACAAATAGGCAAGTTTCTTGCATCTATTAAATGGGTTCAACTAGCTTAAGTTTTTCCAAACTTAGATCTAGCTCAGTAATTATTAATTATGGCCAGTAAATAACAATCAATAGCAGTAGTCACACTTAATTGAACAAGGATACAATTACTTTAACCATGCATCAAAACATTAATTCATATTGTAGGGTTCATAACCACCCAAACCTCTAAGGATTAGTTCATGTTTAATAATAGAAATACAAAACCAGTAGCCATTAGCAAATCCATGGAGTTTGTTCACAAATTAGGTGGAGAGAAAATATAATACACAATTAAAAGAAAGAAGGAAAGAGTAGAATGAGTTGATGAGCTGAAATCCTCCTTGGCGTCAGCCGTGGTCCTCTTCCCTTTTTTGGTATTTTCTCTCTGTTTTCCTTCCTCTTTTTCTCTGTACTTCTTTTCTCTCTTAAAATGGTGATGAATTTCTTTCAGAAAAATGGTTCCTTTATGTTGCGGCTGCCCCCTCCTTTTTAGGGTACTTTGCTTTACCCTTATAGAAAAGTCAATTCCCACCTTGTCCTCAAAGTGCCACATCACCCAGCTGACTTAAGTTATTGAAATTCTAGCCACATAGGCACTGATTTCACTCATTAAGTCCAGTTGTCTTCTAGCCACGTCACCTTCCTGGTCCCTTGAATTGCTGTGTGGTGATCTTACAGCATTGAAGTAGCAACACGCCCCTTTCAGAATTCGTTTTTTTTTTCTTGCTTCCAGCAGTTCCCTTTCACATATTTTGTAAGCTTCCTTTCCTGATTAATACAACACAGTAATTTACATAAAAAACACTGAAAGTATTACAATACAAACCTAACTCTTACTCAGACTCACTACCTAGAATAACACACTAAAACTGACAAAATTACATGAAATAAGGACTCATTGCTCTTTTTAATTTTTCAAAGCAAGTTCAAAGAATATAAAAATAACTCTAAATCCTGGAGTTATCATTTAGCAAGAATAAGCCATTTAGTTGAGGTAAGACTTTGAAGTTTCTTCAGTTTATGGTTTTGCTATTGAACTATGGTGTCTAAGCTGAATTTGGTGGGAACTCTAGGGAATTCAAGCTAGGGGTTTGAGGAGGAGTAAGCCAAGGAGGTGTAGAAGCTGACTTAGGGTCGAATCTCCATTGAAGGTATGAAATTCTAAGCTTTAAATTCTGAGGTTTTGACTGCTGTGCTGAATTTTCTGAGTTTGAGGTTCAACCATGGTGAATTTTGAGATTACGGGTGCATGTGATTGGATTTTATGTATTTGGGATGCTTGGGATGAGTGGATTGTGTTGATAAGCTTGTTTTTAAGTTTGGTTAAAGATTGGAAAAGTTTTGGTAAGGGTTGGCTCGGGGAAATCGCAGGAAGGAAAAATGCAGGGGTGCTGGTTCTGTGACTAGCGCTACAGCGCTAGCCTTTGGGCGCTGTAGCGCTAGGCTTGGTTGTCTGGGGGATTTTGGTTCTACTTGTAGCGCTGTAGCGCCCTCCAAAGAGCATTGTAGCGCCCTCCAAAGAGCATTGTAGCGCTACCCTACTTCCAGAAGAGGGTTTTTGAGTTATTTTCAAGGGTTTTTGCCCGGGGGTTCGGGGTTCGATTCCACCACCCCGTTTGGTGGAATTAGAGCTTCCCGAGGGCTCAGGATTGGTCCCGAGGTTAGGTTTTGGACTTGAGGTTTGGTGATGGTTCTGACCTGTGGTTGTGACTAGGTGCGCACTAGGGCTCAAGGGGGATCGTGCTCAAGGATCAAAGTGAACAAAGCTAGCAAACTTAAAGGTAAGAAAACTGCACCCGGTTATATGTTTGTGATAGGAATAAGTGCTCCTGATATCTGTATAATGTCATAGATGGTACTATGCCATGGGACATGTGATAAACAGCCTAAGGGTGTCGTATACAATATTTGCGCACAGGGCATGGCTTGGCCACTGGTAGCCGAGGACAGCTTAATATTCACTGAGCTCGGTTTAAGCGGGCCAGAGTCAGTGGGATAAACAGAGGGTGCAGCCTAAGGGCACTAACCCTAGTTATCATTTGTGATTAATTATTGATATGAAATGATATGTCTGGTATGCTGAATACTTGATTATTATGGATATTTGGTTCAATGAGAACTTGCTTATGTGATATGACATTGTGGATTGTTTATTGATTGATAATGCTCTATTGTTGTGTTTTCTTGCTGGGCCTTGGCTCGCAAGTGCTACGTGGTGCAGGTAAAGGCAAAGGCAAGTTGGACCAACCTTGACACGAAGAGCTGCGGGGCTGAATGTGAATAGCCAGCTGGCCGCCATGGCCGAGGAATAGATCAGGACAGGGATTGCTTAACTGTCTATTTTGCCTTAGTATGGCTAATACTGTAATCAAATCTTGAATCTTTTGTAAATGGTTTTGATTCTATTGATTTTGGGATCCCATGTAAACAGAGAACGTTTTATTTATAAGAAATGTTGTTTTTAAGACCAAAATCTTTTAACCCTAGTTCCACAATAGTTTCAATAACACGTTTTCAACTTAGCGTCTTGATTAGCAAGTCTAGCACTTTTGTAAACACCCAGTGTAACGGTCTTGGCTATCCAGGGCGTTACATAACACATTATTTCGGAGTTCATGACATAACTTAGGACATGCCGCCTTAGGGTCGGTCAAGCCTAAAATACATCATTAGTTCCTATCTATGTAAGAAATACAACCTTGCTATTGATATGTCTAAACACCTTCCTTAGGGGGACGAAAACAAAGCTGTCACGAGGCGCTATTCATATCTCACAGTGTTATATTAATAATGGAGACCATGGGTTATGTTTGAGATATCAACCCTCTCCAACTCACTGTTTTGAAATAAGTGTTTTTAACCTAATTAATTCCAAATTAATTATAACATCTTTAAACCTTATGAACATAATTAAAATTGGAAAGAAAGCGAGTTTCTAGGTCCATACCCAATTTTAAATTACCAATCATGTTCATCTAAACTTTACTAAAAATACTTTTAAAATAAAGTTAGTTTAAAGAAAGTAAGTCATAAAGACTTAAAAATTGGTGTGATATTTTACCAAGTTTTCAAAAAAGAAACTAAGTAATTTACATGCAATTGATTTCGCAAAACAATTCATATAAACACATAGGAAAATCCTAATAATCATGTTTCTACTAATGAGATCCATGATTATGACTGTGTGGGTTTTCATGTGTGGCATACAATGCATGAACATGTTATCAATCACATCAATCATATGAAAATAATTATTTAAATAAATAAATACACAATAAATGTTGAACCGGGTGCTTTTGGGTATTTCTAATTTTACAACCACTTTATAAAATTACAAAAAATAAAATAAACCGCCTTGATCTCCATCGGGCTTCTTTACTTTACTGTCAGCAGGATATGTGTTTTTGTTGGTCCAGAATAATAATAAGAAAACAATTTTCTAATTATTTTGATTAATTAAAACAAACTTTTAAATAATCATTATTTTTCTTTTTCTTTTTAATTTAAACAACTTTTAATTAAAATTAGAAACTGAAATAATTAAATAAAATCTGTTATATTTAAAATTAAATTTTGAAATTAGATTTAAAAAAAAATATGTTTGTTAGGATAACAAAATTATCACATTATTTAAATATCAAATTTCTAATAAATAAGATATTTAACATTTAAATTTTTTTCAAAAATAATAGTATAATTTCAGAAAATAAAAAAAATCTGGACCAGCAGGACGGGGAGACGTGGCGTTAAACGGAGCTGCCGGGGCCAGGTTGTACGGAACCATATGGATCAGTACGGACGTCCGTACGACGTCCCAGCAGCAGCTTGGAGGTCGGCCTCGGAGGAGCGGTGGCTGAATTCTGAATCCCGGGCTCCGTTCTGACTTTTGTGTGATCGGAATTACAATTTTATGGTGTCAAAAACCAAATAAAATTACATAAATCCTATGCTCTTTAATGGCTTACACAATGATCTAATCATAAACAAATCCTAACCCAAAAACACCATACAATTAACGATTCAACATTCTCATGCATTCCATCACATTAAGTCATCCATTCATTCTTCAAAATAAATAAATGCATAAAAGTAAACTCACACAGATTCAATATATATATGTGTGTGTGTGTAGATGGCTTTGGTACCATTTTTTGGATTTTATTGATCAAATCAGAGATTATGCGCAGCGGAACAACAATCAAAATGTTAGTTTAATCCCATAAGATTTCTAGATCTACTTCTTCACATGCATATATGTAACGAACCAAATTCCCTAATAAGGTTTAGGACCTTGATTAGGAGGCCGGGAGGGCCATAATTGATTTATTGTGCTATTATATGATTATATGCATGATTATGTGGGTCATATTATTATATGATGATAAAGGCATGCATGGGGCTATATACTCTGCTGTGAGGGTAATATGGTAATTTGGCTCATTGAGAGCGTAATTGCATACTTGCGTATATATTGGTAAGCTAAATTTGAGACCACATTATTATGTGGATATATCTGTGATCTACGACTTGAGACGATCCTAGTGAGCAAATTAGCGAAAAAGTCATGGCGGGGATTTATACCCGGCTCGGGGTGAGCCTAGGGGTATAAACGGGAATTCAGTGAGCATATTGGAGTCTATTTTTAACATCGAGGAATATATTTGGAGATTAGTTAGGTATCGGGAATTAAGTGGTAAATATTTAAGACACTTGAGGAATTAGTGGGAATCGGGAGCAATGACTAAAATGCCCTTAGAATGTTTAAAGGTTTAGTTATTATTGGGAGGGCAAGGTGGTCATTTGGCTTACTTAAGGTTAGGCTATATTCTGCTTTTTGATGTTAGTGGAGGTTGTAGATAAACTTAGAAACTTAAGGAAAAGAAAAGAAGAAGGAAAGAAAGGAAAACAGAACACTTAGATATCTCACTCTCTCTCATTCGGCTGGGGCATCTCTTCACCATTTCTTGTGGGTTTTGGAGCTGGAATTCTAGAGCAAGCTCAGGATGGAGCTTGGGGCTAGGGACTTTGGTGAAGCTTGAAGAACTAGCAGAGTTAAGCCAGTCAATTGAGGTAAGTTTTAAGGTTTTTTGATGTGAATTTCTGGGTTTTAATGAGATAGTTTTTAAGTTTGAGTTTTGGATGGAATAAAGGGATATGAACCTGAGGAGTTGAAGGGCTTGAAGCTGGTTGGATGCTAGAACGATTCTACAGCTGAGGTAAGGATTAATTTGAAGTTTGATGGTTGAATTTGAGAGTTTTCATGGCTGGTTTTGAGTTTGTAGGGTTGAAATTTCAGAAGTTGGAGTTGGGATTTTGGTGAGTCTTAGGCTGGATTTTTGGTTGGGTTGTGTTGTCTAAATCATTATAATGTTGTTATTATTAATTGGTTTTGAGTTGGGGGCTTTAGGATGGTTTTAGGTGAGGTTTAGAGATTGAAAATGGTGGTTTTTTCTGGGTTCGAAGGGTCGGGCCGCGGCATGGTTCTTGGTGAGCCGCGGCCCTTCGATGTTGTAGCATGCTGAGGAAGGAGGGCGGGCCGCGGCATGGTCCAAGCAATGCCGCGGCCCTTACCTGTTTTTGTGCCCATGGAGGGTTCTGTCAGGGGCCATGCCGCGGCATGGATTGCCCATGCCGCGACGCTTAAGGGATTTTGGGATTTTGAGAATTTAGGCTTGGGAATTTAACCTAGGGTGCTCGGGGTTGAGTCTTTTACCATATTTGGTGAAGTTCAATGTTCCGAGGACTAGAACTTGGCTTAGAAGCTCATTTAAGATTGTTAATGGTAACCTTTATCTTGGTTGTGACTAGGTGCTAAGCTAGGGCTCAGGGATCGGATCGCGCTCAAGGAACATCGCTTATAACTAGCTCGTTTGAAAGCCAAAGGTAAGAAAGCTGCACCTGATTATGTGGCTAGGTTGGGACTAAGTGTTCCCTATGTTTGTATGCATTGTTATGTGAATGTGATTAACCTGGTGGACACGATGGGACTAAGAGCTCCCTACATTTGTATATCATGTCGAGAGATGGTGTTATTACGCCATGGGACACGCGATTACCAGCCTAAGGGTGTCGGAATCACTATTGCGCACTGGGGCGCGGCTCGGCCACTGGGAGCTGAGGCAGCTTATTTGTCACTGAGCTCGGTTAAGTTGGCCTGAGTCAGTGAGTATTACACTGGGGGCGGCCCTAATGAGCCGAAGACAGTGTGTTAAATAGAGGGTGCGACTAAGGGCGCCAACCCTGAATGTTATTTGATGGATATGATAACTTACTGATATTACATGTGAATATTGTGTTATGGATATAGTTGGTTGACTGTCTAGATGACAACTGTTATCACTATTTGGATGAATGTTATGAAATATTGAATTCTTGGTTGAGCTTTGTGAAATATTTGATAAGTGTTGCTGATTTTGCTATGTTATTATGCTTTCTTGCTGGGCCTTGGCTCACGGGTGCTACGTGGTGCAGGTAAAGGCAAGGGTAAGCTGAATCGACCATGAGTTGGAGAGCTCTGGGGGCGAGGTGTACATCGTCAGCTGCTCGGCCGCCACGGTCGAGAAATTGTACAGGAACGGAAACCTAAAATGTATATTTTGCCATTAGAGTGGCTTGAACTATTTGTAATTTCTAGAATTTATTGTAACTAAGACATCTAAACCCTATTTTGAGTCCCCAAGTATTAAACCGTCATTTTTAATGAGAATAGCCTGTTTGTGACCAAAATCTTTTTATTCCTACTCTGATAATGGTATAGAGTCTACACTTTGTCTGAATGACTTGATTAGCAAGTCTTGCACTATTTTAAACACACAGTGTAACGGTCTTGGTTATCCAGGGCGTTACAACTTGGTATCAGAGCCGTCTGGGTTTATGGGTTCCTGAAGATTAGCTGGACATGTACACTCGCCGCTAAAGACAAGCTCGACTCAAGGGTTTGTAGTGGAATACATGAAATTCTATGCTTAAGTGCTTGAATGAGATATGGGTGTATTAATTGGTATGATTAATAGGGAGCATGAGATACTGATAGGGCCTGGCCCTTGACTGCTGTGTGATGCTATTAAGGCATGCTGTTTAGCATTGCTCTTGCATGTGGATGAATACATGGATAATGATGATATATGGATTGCGGGTTATTATATGTTTAAATTGAACTTATATGTTATACCTGTTTATTGGCATGGAGGGCATAAAAGGTATGAACGCATCTAGTGATAAATAAATTTGATAATTTATGCATAATATGGGTGTTTGATATGTTTTATGTGTGCTTGATTGTTATGATTATTCGGATCTGCCCTTGAGATGGTTTTGGGTATAAACGTCAGGGCTGAGGAGTTTAGTCGGTGAAGACAGATTAATTCAGGGTGTATGTATTGAGAATGGTCAATCAGATTCAGTTTTGGTTTTGGTAAGGATAGAAGATGACAGTTGGGGGTTGGAATCCTCCACCTACCCTTGAGATTCGTAGCAGATGTTTGCTGATATATGAGTCAGGCTGTGAGGTCTGATAGAATGGATTGGATGGATGAAAAAGGCAAGTTACTGAGGAGGAACAAACAGGAATTGTTGTACGGAAGTCTTATTCTCTAGTTTTGAGGAAGGTTTGGGTTTGTTCAGGAATCAATTAATGAGTGGGGGTGGCTAATCCTGTTCTTAGTAACATGAGAAGGATAAATTAGGACAAAGTAGCCGTACTAGGTAGTTGTGGCAAAAGGGTGTCAAAAGTGGCAAGATAGCGGTGGTATGTATTGCCGAGTGTGGTGGGTTGGTCGATCCACTTTGGGTTATGGTACAAATGGATGAAGTCGGAGATGATAAGTCATTTGCGAGTTAAACTTTGAGATGGTTTTCTGTGCTTGGGCAGTAGAGAGAGGGCCTCATTATCTAAGATGAAAAGAATACAGGTGATGATATTTTTGTTCGTGGAAATGTAGTAAGTGTGGCTACTCGGTGATTGGAAGAATGAGAACCTCTGGTGGTTTTATGGCTCCTGGTTTGGACAGGAAGGGGGTTCAGTGTACAGGTTGGCCATTGAGGCAAGGAAGACTGGGATACTGTACTCATTTAAAGCCCAAGGTTAGTTTCTCAGAAGTGACCAGTGGATTGGATAGCCTTTGCTTTGGTTGGGAAAAAGAGCTGAAAGGATTTGGTGCTGTGCGTTTATTAGGAAGGATTCAGATGAGTATTTGTTGAGGAAAGTTAATATGTTATATAAGGGACAACCCTGGACAGTCATGAGTATCTCTTGAAGTATATTGATTGGACTGAATGGGAATTAAATTAGTCAATAGGAATGTAGATGAGAATGCAGTTTTCGGGCACAGCTTGGAACTTGGGTATGGAAGGAGTTGGTATCGGGGACGCAATGAGGGATGATATTAGGTTGGCTTAAGGAATTATTGAGTCACCTGGAGAAGTATGCGACTTATAAGTGAATTGGGTAGAGTATTGTGTCGTGGGACTTGTAGATGTTGCCTGTTAGGGATGAAGAGTTTAAATGCCTCGTTACAAGACAGGACAATGTCTTCAGGAATTGATTATCGATCTGGTTATTACTAGATAAGGATCAAGGAAAAAGACAACTCAGGAATTATTACTTGTACCGAGAGGGGTGTGATGTATTAACAGTAAGGATTCCTAATCGCTTGGTACTTCAATAACATGGGCAAGTCTGACAGACAGAGAATAGAGAAATGACATGGATGGGTTGTATTCAGATTCACTGGTGATAGGGTAAACCACTCCCCAGCTAGAGGTAGAACATGAACGACTACTATACTGATGATATCGCGACTGAAGCAGCAGGGTCAGAGGTAAGGCTTCAGAAGGTATTAACTTCGATCTTCAAAGGTATTCAAGACTCAGCTACAGGAAGAGAAGAGATTTGATTGGAAGCACACTAAGATCAATGAACATATCAGCTACTACTTGGAGTATCCTCGAAGACAGTCATAACGTTAGGATATTGAGTATGAAGAGTTCGTCAAGTATGGGGAACAGTGATGGGTTGTAAGAAAGGAGCAGTAACTCTTGAGTTTAAAAGGGGAGATCCTCACAGTGGTTAATATTGGTACCTGGAGTGGGAAATCTGTTGCGAGGGAAAGGTTAGAACTTTAGCTAGTATGATGAATACTACTTGAATTGTATCAGTGGGGCAAGACAGACTGGATTAGTTTGTGGGATTCCATATGAGTATCTAAGAAATTTGTCAAGAAGTACGTCTACGTAAAGAGATGGAATGGTGATAAGATTGGTATCAGTGATAGAATTAGATCTAAGACGTTGTATTGAATGATTTTAACAACGCGGTGAGAGTTAAGGTCTCAATTGTTGAGTAGGATGACATTCCTCAGGAAGGATCTTTGATCTGGTTATTACCAGCTAGAGATCAGGAATAGTTAAGGATCTTTGATCTGGTTATTACCAGCTAAAGATCGGGTGCAGTTAGGGATCTTTGACCTGGTTATTACCAGTTGGAGATCAGGGAAGCGGATAGGTAGGAGGTTGCTATTACATTAGATAAGGGCACTAAGGATGCTGAGTTATGTGTTGAGAGTTTGGTCAATGTCAAACTGTTTTGTGAAATAGGTGGAAAGAGTATCCAAAGATTATCTGAATTAGACTTGTAATTGTCTTGATTGACGGCACAGTGATGTATTCTGGTTAGAACTTTGTTAAGATTAAAGAATGCCTTGGAAGTAAGAGTTTTCCTAGGCAAGCATGATGGTACATGTAGTTGGGTTGAGTTCCACGTCTTTGTACAGATTAGAACGGTTGCTATGTTGCTTTGACACCTCAAGACAGGAGGAAGTGATGGTCTATGCATGATGTTGGTTAAAGGATCCGACTAGAACTAGGGTGGAGTTTCTAGTAGGCTTAATAGCCAGTGGATACTTGGAATTATTATTGTATACAGGAACAAGAACGACAGTTAAGGAAATCCCAGATGAAAGGAATTAAAGGCAAGTCTTGATTAAGTTAGCTAAGGATTCTACGGTGTTACGTATAAGTTTATCGTGATGTAAGGACCAAATCTGGACTCTGGTGGACACCGAAATTACATGGAAATTCTGGATGAATCTCATACTACTCTCTTGGTCTTCTCGCCCAGACATTATGAAAAGGTATAATAATTTGAAGGTTTTGTATTGGAGGCCTAGGTATAGAGGAATATAATGAATGAGGAACAAAACTCTTAACCTGATAGCAGTTCGTGATAGGCATCGCAGCCTTTGAGTATGTTATAATGAGAATAAGGAAATATCGTGATAGGTATCGTAGAGAGACTGCCAAGACGGTTGGGTCATCATGGATCAGCATCTGGGGAGAACTTGCTTTTATCAGTAAGGATAATTTAAACAGCTGACCAGTATTCAGAACTTCGAGCGAGATGGGTGGTAAGCCTCCATGGAATTCAGAGTTAATTTCATTGAACAAGGACTTTATCTTACTCTCAGGTCTTGGGAGGATTAAGAAAGGCGATGAACAGATAATCGGAATCTGATGAGTTTTATTATTTACAGACTAATGGTAAATCAAAGAGAAAGGGAGTTATCCAGTTAATGGAAGAACACTTGATAAAATGGAATATAAGAAGGATTGTATATCATCCCTTCGTTGGAATGAGATAAGTGATATGTTGTATTTGGATCTGGAGGTAGATCAGGGGATCATTGAGATTATTAAAAGATTAGAGCATGGGTTGGAGAAACCCATGTGTTGATTGATAAGGATCTACAGATAAAGATGAAGATAATCCATGTGGAGTGACCGGTTCAATCATGGGATTGAAAGAATGAGATTCTGAGGAATAAGATTGTACCTCGAGTTAAGGTAACACACTAGAAATGGTAGGGTCAAGGAATGACCGGGATAGCTGGAATCAATTATGTGGAAGTGGTGTTCCGGGTAGTTCAGATAAAATTTCGAGGACGAAATTTCTGTAAGGAGGGGATAGATGTAACGACCCAAATTCCCTAATAAGGTTTAGGACCTTGATTAGGAGGCCGGGAGGGCCATAATTGATTTATTGTGCTATTATATGATTATATGCATGATTATGTGGGTCATATTATTATATGATGATAAAGGCATGCATGGGGCTATATACTCTGCTGTGAGGGTAATATGGTAATTTGGCTCATTGAGAGCGTAATTGCATACTTGCGTATATATTGGTAAGCTAAATTTGAGACCACATTATTATGTGGATATATCTGTGATCTACGACTTGAGACGATCCTAGTGAGCAAATTAGCGAAAAAGTCATGGCGGGGATTTATACCCGGCTCGGGGTGAGCCTAGGGGTATAAACGGGAATTCAGTGAGCATATTGGAGTCTATTTTTAACATCGAGGAATATATTTGGAGATTAGTTAGGTATCGGGAATTAAGTGGTAAATATTTAAGACACTTGAGGAATTAGTGGGAATCGGGAGCAATGACTAAAATGCCCTTAGAATGTTTAAAGGTTTAGTTATTATTGGGAGGGCAAGGTGGTCATTTGGCTTACTTAAGGTTAGGCTATATTCTGCTTTTTGATGTTAGTGGAGGTTGTAGATAAACTTAGAAACTTAAGGAAAAGAAAAGAAGAAGGAAAGAAAGGAAAACAGAACACTTAGATATCTCACTCTCTCTCATTCGGCTGGGGCATCTCTTCACCATTTCTTGTGGGTTTTGGAGCTGGAATTCTAGAGCAAGCTCAGGATGGAGCTTGGGGCTAGGGACTTTGGTGAAGCTTGAAGAACTAGCAGAGTTAAGCCAGTCAATTGAGGTAAGTTTTAAGGTTTTTTGATGTGAATTTCTGGGTTTTAATGAGATAGTTTTTAAGTTTGAGTTTTGGATGGAATAAAGGGATATGAACCTGAGGAGTTGAAGGGCTTGAAGCTGGTTGGATGCTAGAACGATTCTACAGCTGAGGTAAGGATTAATTTGAAGTTTGATGGTTGAATTTGAGAGTTTTCATGGCTGGTTTTGAGTTTGTAGGGTTGAAATTTCAGAAGTTGGAGTTGGGATTTTGGTGAGTCTTAGGCTGGATTTTTGGTTGGGTTGTGTTGTCTAAATCATTATAATGTTGTTATTATTAATTGGTTTTGAGTTGGGGGCTTTAGGATGGTTTTAGGTGAGGTTTAGAGATTGAAAATGGTGGTTTTTTCTGGGTTCGAAGGGTCGGGCCGCGGCATGGTTCTTGGTGAGCCGCGGCCCTTCGATGTTGTAGCATGCTGAGGAAGGAGGGCGGGCCGCGGCATGGTCCAAGCAATGCCGCGGCCCTTACCTGTTTTTGTGCCCATGGAGGGTTCTGTCAGGGGCCATGCCGCGGCATGGATTGCCCATGCCGCGACGCTTAAGGGATTTTGGGATTTTGAGAATTTAGGCTTGGGAATTTAACCTAGGGTGCTCGGGGTTGAGTCTTTTACCATATTTGGTGAAGTTCAATGTTCCGAGGACTAGAACTTGGCTTAGAAGCTCATTTAAGATTGTTAATGGTAACCTTTATCTTGGTTGTGACTAGGTGCTAAGCTAGGGCTCAGGGATCGGATCGCGCTCAAGGAACATCGCTTATAACTAGCTCGTTTGAAAGCCAAAGGTAAGAAAGCTGCACCTGATTATGTGGCTAGGTTGGGACTAAGTGTTCCCTATGTTTGTATGCATTGTTATGTGAATGTGATTAACCTGGTGGACACGATGGGACTAAGAGCTCCCTACATTTGTATATCATGTCGAGAGATGGTGTTATTACGCCATGGGACACGCGATTACCGGCCTAAGGGTGTCGGAATCACTATTGCGCACTGGGGCGCGGCTCGGCCACTGGGAGCTGAGGCAGCTTATTTGTCACTGAGCTCGGTTAAGTTGGCCTGAGTCAGTGAGTATTACACTGGGGGCGGCCCTAATGAGCCGAAGACAGTGTGTTAAATAGAGGGTGCGACTAAGGGCGCCAACCCTGAATGTTATTTGATGGATATGATAACTTACTGATATTACATGTGAATATTGTGTTATGGATATAGTTGGTTGACTGTCTAGATGACAACTGTTATCACTATTTGGATGAATGTTATGAAATATTGAATTCTTGGTTGAGCTTTGTGAAATATTTGATAAGTGTTGCTGATTTTGCTATGTTATTATGCTTTCTTGCTGGGCCTTGGCTCACGGGTGCTACGTGGTGCAGGTAAAGGCAAGGGTAAGCTGAATCGACCATGAGTTGGAGAGCTCTGGGGGCGAGGTGTACATCGTCAGCTGCTCGGCCGCCACGGTCGAGAAATTGTACAGGAACGGAAACCTAAAATGTATATTTTGCCATTAGAGTGGCTTGAACTATTTGTAATTTCTAGAATTTATTGTAACTAAGACATCTAAACCCTATTTTGAGTCCCCAAGTATTAAACCGTCATTTTTAATGAGAATAGCCTGTTTGTGACCAAAATCTTTTTATTCCTACTCTGATAATGGTATAGAGTCTACACTTTGTCTGAATGACTTGATTAGCAAGTCTTGCACTATTTTAAACACACAGTGTAACGGTCTTGGTTATCCAGGGTGTTACAATATATATATTGAATCAAAGACATGAATAGAAAAATTACCTCAGGTCTTTCCTTGCTGCTATCTTTTTGTATGGCTAAATCCTTGAGATCTCACACCAAGATCTTCCAAAATGTTCTCAGCACACATAGAACGAGTGTGGGCTCGCTATACAAACAATAGGCACAAAAACTATTTATCAGATGTTCTCAACACATGAGATCTGATAAAGTTTGGACCTAGGCTTTTTGAAGAATAGTGACTTTTGTTTGTTTCACTGTTCTCTTTCTCTGAGAGAGATTTCTAGATATTTTTCTATCCCTGAAAAGTTCGATCTGAAAAAACTGATATCCTATATTTAATATATCCAATATATTAAAATAAAATCTTAGTTATTTTAAACAATTTGAAAATAACTAATCAATTATCAGATTTTTGTTTAAATAATAATATTTTAATCAAATTACAATATCTCATTATTTATTTAATATTTAAATAACTAAAATTGTGGAACATAGAAACTGATCAAAGTCTCTTATGCCTGTAGCACAGTGACTGTGCACTGTGCTACACGTGTACCACATGCCAGTGATGGCATGTGATTTTTCCCAATTTTTATTATTATTTAAATCCCAAAAATAAATTAATTCAAAAATAATTATATTTTTGTTAAATCAAATAATTAATTAATTACACATAATTATACAATAATTATGTTTGATACATAGAAAAATATTTTACTTATCACATAAGTCCTTTTTTTTATTTTTGTATTTACCTATTTCAGTGATTGTTTGAGCCATTTCGGGGACCATGGACCTATAACATTAAGCTCCAATAAATAAACTAAATAATTAAACTCTTTAATTGTAATAGTTAATTTATTAATTCTGATATTAGTCCACTATAAATTCAGAATTGCACTCTTTATGTTATAGATATACTTTTACAGAAATCTTTTCCTATGTCGTCCATTGATATAACCATCTTACAATAGTTCAACCCTCTAATTAATTAGTTCATAAATTAGAATGGAAGAATTACCATTTTACCTTTCTAATTTACTTCTTATTCCTTAAGTACCATTAATTCACTAGTGAATAATTAATCTATAATATAATTATAGATTTGAGCTCAAAATCATTCAGTACCAGAATTAACCCTTATGGGAACTAATATACGATCCGTTAGGAAAGATTAGATTCCGTATTGTTGATACATGTTCCCAGCCATCCATGATATTAAATCTCCAAAACAAAAGTAATTAGCCTCATTCTTTGAAGAGACCTTAATGAATGAATCAAAAGATTTAATAAACATGAATAGGAGTTCATGAACACTCAGGATTTAGGTTGATCTATAAATGATCATCAGTTATGATATGAATTACAAGTCTTTATTGTTAAATGGTTTTTGGATAAAGACTTTAATTCATATCGGTCCATGTCATATATAATCATATTATATAATGCACCTTTACCGAGATGTCTTTCCACATCAATAATCTGAATCTAGATTATTTGTATCATTATGATACTCAGTAAACCGAACTTACAACTCCAATTCAAGTATTCCATAACTTTAATTTGTTGTTGTTAACTTTTTTTATTCATTCATGTGATCTTAATTCTCTCGTACTAATACAAGATCACATCCTCAATAATGAATATGGAATTTTTCTGATATTTACAAAATTATTCAAACAATAATTTAACAATCTAAATATAACAATAATAATAAACTATTGTATTTATTTATTCATAGAAAAACAAATGTCTTTACATGCTTTTAGGACACACTCCTAACAGTTGCTCCACTGCTTTGGAAAGCCCTTCCTAATCTTCCATCCACTCCTTGTTTGAGTACGAAGCATCCTGTGTCATTTCTTGTAAATTATTCGACTTCTCCGCAAACTCTGCCTCCAGCCACAGTATCTTCTCCTTCATTGATATGTTTAATTCCTCCAAAATACGTTTTTCCCTATCAATATTAAATATGTCGTACTCCTTCTCCTCTAAACCCATCCTGAGATCGTTACTGTAGTCGATAGGATCGGGCATGAGTGTTGTTATTTTATAGAAAATGAACTATTCCCACTCTGACGGGTCTTGTTGGTATGGTGGCAACTCATGGAGAAACTCTATATTGTAAGTGTTGACCCTGATTTTGTCCAACTGACACGGAGTCAAATTTGCTTGATGTGGACAAACACGTTGGAAAGAATATGATGATGAAATAATAAAGAACACAAGAGTTTATAGTGGTTCAGCCCCAGAATCTGGTAATAACCTACGTCCACTTGAATTGTTATTGATATAGAATTCAAAGGAGGGATCAAAGAACTAGGGTTCAATGAGTTTCACCAACCTCTGAAGAACAATACAATCTGTCAAATAGAATCACCCTAGTCTCAAATAATTCGAAGGCCAAAAGTCCCCTCCTTTAGCTATCTTTCTCCATTTATAGGCTCAAGGGGGATTACATTCATTTGTTACAGATATTCTTTCCTAAATAATAGGATACTCAGGAAATCATGAGAGTCAATTTCGGGATTGACTAAGATCTTTATAAAAATATCATGAGATACGCGGAACCTGCGACCATACTGGTCGCAGGTAAGCTTCGATGACTTTTTGCTTGTAATATCTCTTCTGGTCGATACCCTAGCAGAATTTCGCCAAGTGTCAGCCACGTGTCCAGAAGTCACTTTCCACGTCATTCGTGCCTGTTTTTTGGATAACAATAAGAATTCATTAAATGATTTGAATCCATAATCGAGTGCCCAAAGAAAAATATAGTTTGAATAATTCAGTATAGGCCCCCCTCAATATAATTGATTCATGCATGAAAACCATATATCAAGAGAGAAAGGTAGAGTACAGTGTATATGCCAACCCACTATCCTATATTTTGGGTTTATGTCAAGCTATTGGAAGCCTGATGAAAGTGATATGACGTTGGCCCATGACCACCGAATGTGATATTCTTTAAAAATGTCCATGCAACCTTTGGAAACATGCTAAAATCTAAACCCAAATAGTTAATCAAAAGTGTGGGGCCCTATATAATGATTTTGTGGGTGGATCCAATATTTCTCCTATACATTCCCATAAAACAATAGAAACACATGGTAGTATGGCCCTTATATATATATATATATACAGAGACATTATTTTAAATTGTAACGCCCAGGATAGCCAAGACCGTTACACTGTGTATTTATAAAGGTGCAGGACTTTTGAATCAAGTCATTTAGTTAAAAACGTGTTATCTAAGGTCATTAATGCGCTAGGGTTAAAAGGTTTGGGTCTCAAAAGAAACTTTTCATATAGTGAAACATTTAAGACATGGGATCCCAAAAGAGATAGCATTTAAAAGTCTGTTTACAAAATTTCCAGTGTACGGACAACCACTAGCCATTCTAAAGAAAAAATAGATTTTTATGGTTCTCCTATCCCTGTCTCCCCTCAACCGTGGCATCTGAGCAGTTGTTCATGTACATTCTGCTCCCAGAGCTCTCTAAATTAGGGTTGATCAAGCTTGCCCTAGCCTTTACCTGCACCACGAAGCACCCGTGAGCCAAGGCATAGCAAGAAAACGTAATATCACAACACAAGTACTGATAATAATCATAAACCCCTTTAAGCATGTTTAAACATTTAGCAATCCCTAATAAACATATAACTTACTAACATAAACATGAATTCATAAGCTAATAATTAGCCAATCAGCATATCATATTCAACAGTCAACCACAACAACCATATTACACGATAATTAGGATCGACACCCTTAGGTCGCACCCTCTGTTTACCCCATTGACTACGGCCCGCTTAAATCGAGCTCAGTGCATACTAAGCTGTCCTCAGTACCAGTGGCCGAGTCGCGCCCTGTATGATAATGTAAACATCAGCACACATAGGTCGTTTGTCTACCATTTACATGGCATAATACCATCCTCTATAAGGCATAAAAAACAGGGAACCCTTAGTCCCATTATGAATCCACAACCGGGTGCAGTTTTCTTACCTTTAACTTCCAAACGCTTCAATTACGAGAAATGTCCCTTGAGCACGATTCGTCTCCCGAGCCCTAGCTTTTACCTAGTCACAACCAAGATAAGGGATTCCATTAATATTCGAATAAAGGTTTTTGGGTGAAGTTCTAGCTACTGGGACATCGAATTCCACCAAGCACGGTGGTGGAATCGATCCCGAGCACCGTAGGTTAGGTTCCCTCGCTTAAAACCTTCAAATAACCAAAAATTCCCTTGAAACCCATGCCGCGGCCCTACCCTGTGGCACCGCAGCGTTCCCCACTATAGAGCCTCCTTGGCTCTTCTTTGCTTCGCAGGGCCGCGGTACTCAAGAACAGAGCCGCGGCCTAGCCCCTTGTGCCAAGAAAATCCACCATTCCTAACATCCCAACCTTGCTCAAAACCTCCTCAAAGCACCCTAATTCCAAAACCCATTGATCACAAAACTTCTAACACTATTCTAGCAACATAATCCAGCAGAAAGCCTAGCTTAAAACTCATTAAAATCCCATTTTAATTTCTAAAACCCAGAAGCTCAAGAACATAAAAACCAGTCATAAAAACTCAGAATTCAAACATTAAATCATAATTTCGAGCTTACCTTCACTGCAGAACCAATTCCCCAAGCTACTTCTGAGCTGACCCTCAATTCCTAGCTTCAATTCAGTCTTCATTTTGAAAAACCCAAAAATCTCTTAGAGCTCAACCAAAATCACAGAATTCTAATGAATAAGAGTGTAATTCAATTCTTACCTTAGTCCTGGTTGAATCCCTTAGTTAAAACTAAGTTAATCCCTCAAATTTCAGCCCAAATCACAGAGTTCCAACTGAATTTCCTTAGGTTTCAGTAGTTTTTTCCTTGATAGAGAGAAGAGAAGAGAGAGGGAGGGAAAGGGGTTAGTTCTTTATGTTTCTACTGAGTTCTGAGTTTTACCTAGTCTATCCTTAGTTAATTAAATCAATCCCGAGGCTCGGGGTGCCGGAAACGTCCCCGAGGGAAAAATGGTAAAATTCCCCACTATTCCCACCTAGACTTCCTAACCTTAGATATATCTCCAATTATTTATTTCCATGACCCGATAACCCAGATAACCATCCAATACCTGAAATACCCCTTGACTTGCCCAAAGTCAAGTATTAAGCCCCGTTGTGACTTTCCCGCTAACTAGATCCCTAGGATCGGCTCAGGTCGCATGCTGCAAACTTACCCACATAATAATGTGGTTCTCATAATCATAGCATATAATCACATTTACATTCATATAATCATACATGCATGCTTATCATATAATCATGCATTAAATTAATAAACACACACACCTAAGGGCACACTAACCAAAGCCCTTAAGCCATAATAGTAATTTTGGGTCGTTACAACTATCCCCTCCTATTGCGAATTTCGTCCTCGAAATTTACCTGAATAACTCAGGATACTGATCCCACATCTCTGTCTCAAGCTCCCAGGTCGCTTCCTTGACCTTGCTATTTCTCCATAATACTTTAACTAACGGAATCGTCTTATTTCGTAAAACTTTGTCCTTCCGATCCAAAATCTGAACTGGTCGCTCCTCATAGGAAAAATCTGTCTGCAACTATAAGTCCTCATACTTCAGTATCTGCGTCGTATCTGAAACATACTTCCGTAGCATAGAAACACGAAATACATCGTGCACTCCTGACAATGACGGTGGCAAGGCCAACATGTAAGCCACCTGTCTAATCCTTTCTAGAATCTCGAAAGGTCCAACAAACCAAGGGCTCGGCTTGCCCTTTACTCCAAATCTCTTCACCCCACGCAGTGGTGAAACTCACAGAAACACGTGGTCCCCAACTTGAAACTCCACATCTCTATGCCTAGGATCAGCGTAGCTTTTCTGTCTACTCTGTGAAGCAAGCATCCTGGCTCGAATCTTCTCAATAGCTTCACTTGTCTTCTGAACCATGTCTGACCCCAAGTATTTTCTCTCACCCATCTCATCCCAATAAATGGGTAACCTACACATGAAGAAAGAGTACTGATAGAATATCTAGCTAACTTTGGAGTGAGCAGCTCAAGTTCAACTTGACAGCTTACGACAACCCGATAATATTCAGATCGCCTCTTGGGCCAACAAACTAGTTCGAGATGCGTGATGGCCAGATCGCCTTTATGAAACTCTAAACTTAGCTCATGTCAAGATAGGTTAGTTCTGAGACATCCAGCTCAAAGGAAGTGACCACCTCGCAAAAGCCTAGTCATGATGCACAGTGAAGGATCCCAAAAGACTCGGAGATTCCTTATACGCTCATTAATGCCCATATTTTATTACACATTTGTTACCCAAGATAACAGATGTATTCTATAGTGTAAAGGGGAGATTATACAAATTTATTATTTACCATACTTATGTATGCAGTGACCCAAAGTTGTCCAGGAAAATCCTCCATAAATACTAGGGGAATGGATGGAAAAAGGGATCGATTCTTTTTATACTGAAATTGTCGGGGACAATTTTTCCCAGAGCCCTAAATAGATCAATAAGATTGTCTCGTGGACTAGGTGGATTTTAACCACTGAACCACGTAAATGTTTGGGGGTTTTTTATATTTTTTTATTTATTCAATTACGGTTTAGCGAAAGCCTAATATCTCTATTATCAGATTTCTTAATCCACTGTTGGTGAGAAACCGCATCAACACCATGTAATATGTGACTGCTTCCTTGTTTGGCTAATAATAGCTAAATATGTAATTTTGACAGCTGATGTGTGGCCCTATTTTTGATAAATGACACTGCATTAACAACTCCACCCACTAAATGAAGAAGTCACCTTACACTTACTTGATCCACTCCACCATCACATGTGTTTTCTTTATATATATATATGTAAGGATCGTGTTGACTTCATTTCAATATCTTCAACACCCTACCTGTATACCTGTCTATCCTCTCTTCCTCTCTAACATGGACTTTACACCTTTCCAAATGAATAACATCATTAGCTTTCCCCCATTCGATGACAATCATCTTGGGCAAATGCAATACATTAACCAGATTGTGCATGAAAACGTGAGGCTGGCCACCGAGCTGAACGAATGGGAGAGGAGGTACAATGCATCCAACATCCAGATTACTCTCCTTAAGTCTAACCTATAATCCATGAAGATGGTGGTAGTAGAGTTGAAATAGAAGTCGGTTGCAACAAAGAAGGTTTGGAGAATAGAAATGGAATTTTTCGCAACCATGATCGATGAGCTCCGGAGCTGCTATATCAACATGTACAACAGAGAAGGTCTGGAGAATGGAATCACTGAATATGTATCTTTGGAAGTTTTAATGGCTTTACTAGTCATTTAGTTATAATATGTTCTTTTCGTAAAGAGTTTAGGAAACTCTTCTCTTTTGTGTAACCCCTGCTATAATTAAGGTTTTTCATTAAATGTGTAAGGGGGTCCTTTCATGTGGAATGCAAACTATCATCTATGTATTAGATGTTATGGTTTGAGTTTTAACAATTCAGCCATCTCACCTTGTATGTATTGTGCAACACTAACTATAACCCTGTATGGTTGATTACTCCTATGGTTTTTCAATGAAGGTTGATTACTAGATGGCATCGACCATTAAAAAAAAGTATGTAGTACCATTTACACATTAAAAATCTACATTTGTATATATATATATATATGACGTCTATATATCATCCCCCAGTTCATGTATGTGTCCCAATAATAGTGAGCACTTCCATTTTGCATGCCAAGAAATACAATTCATGTAAGGCAATCATTACACTAAAACTCTATAATATATTATGAAATTTTCTCTATCACCCTTCAATTAATGCATTTAAGTTCATGTGACCATATATGACTTGTTGGAGGGTTCATTAAATTAAAATATTATAAACATGGAATAACATTAATGTCTGTTCATTTAATGTATGGATGAAATGACACCCCATAAACCACTAGGTATAAGAAGAGCAATAATTAAAGTAACATGACTGGCCACAACAAACCAGAACCACCACATTAAATGGCCCATTCAATAGTAGTATATGTGTAACGACACAAAATTGCTAATAAGGCTTAAGGGCCTTGATTAGCGTGTCAGGAGGACATAATTGGTATATGTGTGATTTAATTGTTTAATGCATGATTATGTGGCGTGCATGATTAATATGATTATATGGCTATGTGACATGCATGTCTTTGAGTATTAGATATGCGTGTAGGCCCTTTATAGCTTATAATGACATATTTGTAATTTTGGCCCATTGTGGGCATAAATATTATTATATGTGATAAATTGTTGAGACCACATTATTATGTGGATATATTTGCAGCATATGGCTCGATATGGTCCTAGTGAGCGGATTGGAGAAATAGTCACAGCGGGGATTAATACCCGGCTCGGGGAAAGCCTGGGGGTATTTTTGGGAATTTAGAAAATATCTTGGGAATTATTGAACATTGAATAAATAATTGGTAATTAATTAGATGACGGGACTAGTAGGTAAATATTAGGAACATTTGAGGAAGTAGCAGGAATTAGGGGAAATGACCATTTTACCCTAGGGACAACTTGAAGGTTAGTAAACTTAGGAAGGGCATAATGGTCTTTTGGTAGGCAAGTGATATACTCAGTTTATACTTAGGATTAATTTAGAAAGAGGAAGAAACTTCAGTACACTCCCTCATCTCTCTCCCACTCTCCCAATGGGCTTTGAAGCTAAGGAAGAAAAAGGACAGTAAGCTTAGGCTTGAACTGGTATTCCTTGAAGGAAATTGAAGGGAAAATAAAAGGAAAGCTAGGGAGATTCAAACTAGGAATTTGAGCTGGAAAACAAAGAAGAATTCAGTCATAATTGAGGTAAGAAATATGGTTGAAATCTCTGTATTATACAGATTTATATTAAGGGTTAAGCTTATATGGGGTCTGGGATTATTGCTAGAATTGGACTGATTTGGGGTTGAGTTTTATTGTAAATTCTGGGTTCTTGAGAATGAATTGGATGGTGAATTTGCTGGTAATTTTGGTTGAGTGTTGTGCTCTAGAATGCTTAAAACTAGTGTGTTGAGTCATGGTTTATGTAATGCCCTGGTTACCCAAGGACCGTTACGGTGAACGATGAACCGTGAATTTAACTTGCTACCTGAGTTCTTTGGTTAAAAAACGTGCTTCTAGGTGTTATTAACAGGTAAAGGTGAAAACCAATCAAAAGGAAAGGATATATTTTATTTAAAACATAAAACTGTTCATGGGCCCATCAAAACATTTACAAGTTATCTACAACTCAAAATGATCATTATAGTTTAAATTTACAACCCGCCGACCTAAGCGACAAAAATAGGGTAAACCCCCTAGTTCCTCTGAGAACTCCTTGGCCGTGGTGGTCAAGCGGCCGCATATGTACACAGCACCATGTAAGCTCTCCACTCAGGGCTGGGTGAGCTTTTCGTTCCCTTTACCTGCACCACATAGCACCCATGAGCCAAAGCCCAGCAAGAAAACACAATGGACCTACAAACCTAGGGATCAACTTACCCTTCTTCCTAAACCTTCTCACCTCTTTCCATGGCGAGACTCTAAGGAAGACATAGTCTCCCACTTGGAACTGCACGTTCCTGTGCTTGGGATCTGCATAGCTCTTCTGTCTACTTTGAGAAGCGAGCATCTGAGCTCTAATCTTCTCAATGGCCTCATTGGTCCTCTGAACTGCCTCAGGACCCAAGTATCTCCTTTCACCTGTCTCATCCCAATGAATGGGAGATCTACACTTCCTACCATACAGCATCTCATAAGGTACAACTCCAATGGTAGACTGATAACTATTGTTGTAGGAAAACTCTATCAAAGGTAGATACTTACTCCAAGATCCACCAAAGTCCAGCACACATGCTCGCAGTATGTCTTCCAATATCTAGATCGTCCTCTCAGATTGCCCATCTGTCTTAGGATGATAAGCAGTATTGAACTTCAACTATGTACCCATGGCCTTCTATTAACTCCCCCAGAACTTGGAAGTAAATGTGGGGTCATGATCTGACCCATTCGACCTTGGTGCTCCATGGAGGCGCACGATCTCCCTCAATTAGAGATCTGTATACTGATCAACTATATATGTAGTCCTCACTGGCAAGAAGTGAGCTGACTTTGTGTAGCGATCCACTATCACCCAAATAGAATCATGCTGACCAACAGTCTTGGGTAAGCCCACCACAAAATCCATCGTGATGTCCTCCCACTTCCACTCTGGGATATCCATAGGCTACAATAACCCTGCCGGCCTCTGATGGTCAGCCTTAACCTGTTGACATGTCAAACACTTAGCCACATATTCCACTACATCCATCTTCATCCCTGGCCACCAATTCAACGATCTCACATCTTGATACATCTTCGTGGTGCCTGGATCCAGAATCTCTCGCCTCAAAGCAATGTCTAACGGAACACATATCCGCCCCTTGTATCCCAACAAGCCTAAATCATACACTGTATAATCTCGTGATGCTCCAGCCAAAACATCCTCTCTGATCTTGATCAGCTATGGATCACTCAACTGACCCTCCTTAATTCCCTCCAACATTATAGACTTTAGCGTAATATTGGCCAACTGGCCCACCAGCAACTCTATACCAGCTCTAGTCATGTCATCTGCTAACTCTCTGGCTATCAGCCTCGCACCATAAATCTGTCTCGGACCTTTCCAACTTAAAGCATCAGCTACCACGTTGGCTTTTCCTGGATGATACAAAATCTCACTGTCATAATCTTTTACTAACTCCAACCAATGCCTTTGTCTCATATTCAGATCCTTCTGGGTGAAGAAGTATTTCAGGCTCTTATGGTCTGTATAGATCTCACACTTCTCTCCATAAATATAATGCCTCCATATATTTAAAGCAAAGACCACAGCTGCCAACTCTAAATCATGAGTGGGATATCTCTTTTCATACTCCTTCAACTGACGCGAAGCATAAGAAATTACCTTCTCTGACTGCATCAGAACACAGCCCAAACCTTGATGAGAAGCATCGCAATAAATCACAAACTTCTCCTGATTTGTGGGAAGACTCAGAATCAGAGCTGTAATCAATCTCTTCTTCAGTTCCTGGAAGCTGTTTTCACATTTATCTGACCACACAAATTTCTGACTCTTGCGTGTCAGCTCAGTCAACGAAGTAGCAATCTTTGAGAACCCTTCGACGAAACACGTATAATAACCTGACAAGCCAAGGAAACTTCTAACCTCAGAAGCATTCTTTGGCCTTGACCAATCTTTGATCGCTTCAATCTTCGCTAGATCCACCTTAATCCCCTCCTTATTGACAATGTGCCCAAGAAAGGACACCTGAGATAACCAAAACTCACATTTCTTGAACTTTGCAAACAATCTGTGTTCCCTCAGTCTCTGTAGAACCAACCTCAGATGCTGCTCATGCACTAACTCAGACTGGGAATATACCAAGATATCATCGATGAAGACGATCACAAACTGATCTAGATAATCCTTGAACACTCAGTTCATCAGATCCATAAAAGCAGCAGGGGCATTAGTCAATCCAAAAGACATGACAAAAAACTCATAATGCCCCTACCTGGTACGAAAAGCAGTCTTCAGTATATCTCCCTCCTTGACCCTCAACTGATGATAACCAGAACGAAGATTGATCTTTGACAATACCTTCTTACCTTGTAACTGATCAAACAGATCATCTATCCTTGGCAAAGGATACTCTTTCTTGATTGTTAGCTTATTCAGTTCTCTGTAATCAATACACATCCTCAAAGAACCATCCTTCTTCTTCACAAACAGAACTGGCGCACCCCAAGGTGAGAAACTAGGTCTGATAAAACCCAAATCTAACAGTTCTTGCAACTGTACTTTTAATTCTTTTAACTCAGCTGGGGCCATTCTGTAAGGTGCTCTAGACACTGGCTCCGTCCCTGGTGCCAGTTCTATAACGAACTCAATTTCTCTGTGTGGTGGCAACCCTGGAAAATCTTCTGGAAATACATCCAAGAATTCACAAACAAATCTGGTATCTCCTGGTCTCACTGGCACGACCTGAGTGGTATCAACCACACTGGCTAAAAACCCAATGCAACCTCCTTGCAATAGATCCCTAGCCCTCAAAACAGAAATCATAGGTATGTGAGGTCCATGCACAGTACCAAAAAACACAAAAGGATTCTCACCTTCAGGCTCAAAGGTGACCATCTTCCTTCTGCAATCAATGGTTGCCCCATACTTCACTAACCAATCCATACCCAATATCATGTCAAAGTCAGTCATAACTAACTCTATCAAATCAACTGATAACTCTCTTCCCTCCACTGTCACTGGCAAAGATCTGACCCATCTCCTGGACACCACTAATTCCCCAGTGGGTAACAAAGTTCCAAACCCCACAACATAAAAATCACAGGGTCTACACAGTCTATCGAGAATTCTACTAGCAACAAGGGGTTCCAGCACTAAGAAGTTGACCTGTAACTACTGAGGGAGAAGCCTCAGCTTCTGCTTGTGTCAATGCGAACACTCAAGGTAGGGCTGAGCTGTCCGCTTTCCTGGGTTCTTCTCTTCTGACCTTAGGGCAATCCTTCTTAAGATGATCCACTGCTCCACATGAGAAGCAGGCCCTTGCCCTACACTCTCCCAAATGGCACCTCTTGCATCTAGGGCATTCAGGATAATTCTTATAGGGTTCATTACAACCTAGATAACCCATTGAAATACCACGGGGTCGCCTATAAGGACCTAGAACTGGGAAGGTGTCAGGAACCTTCCTCTTCTGATCACTGGGGCCTCCACCCCTACTTGAACCCATAAATGGAGGACCTATCCTTCTGAACTCCTTTCTGACTGCACCATCTCGCCAGATCTTGTTCTCTGCACTCTCAGCTATGAGTGCCTTCTCAACCACCTGTGCATAGGTAGTAACCCCAACCATAGTGGTAATACGAACATCACAGGCTAATCTGGGCTATAGCCCCTGGAGAAATCTCTCCCTTCTAGTCCCATCAGTTGGCACCAGCTCCATGGCAAACTTTGCCAAATGATCAAACTTCAGGGCATACTCACTCACTGACAAACCTCCCTGAAGAAACCTGATAAATTCCTCAGCTTTTGCCGCCCTGATGACATCATTATAATATTTCTCGTTGAACAGAGTCTGAAACTCTTCCCAACTCAGGGCATTAACATTTCTGGTCTAGGTAATAACCTCCCACCAAATTCAAGAATCCTCCCGAAACATATAAGTGGCACAAGCCACCCTCTCATTACCAGTCACCCTCATGAAGTCCAAGATGGTGGTAATCATACTCATCCACTGCTCTACCTTTGCAGAATCTGCACTGCCTTCAAAAACTAGAGGTTGCTGCTTCCTGAACCTTTCATAGAGAGGCTCCCATTTATTACCAACCTCAGGCAACTGCTCAGCTACTGGCACCGACACAGGAGGTGCCTCCGATACACTGGCCACTGCAGGAGCTTGTTTTGTTTCAGGAATCAGGGTTCTTCTCCCTGTCTCAACACTGTAGTCTAAAGATCGTTAAATAACTGCTGCCAGTTTGCAGGAGCGGGCTGTGGAATCTGTCCCTGGTCATTCTCTTGACCCTAACTATTATTATTCTGGCGTTGATCACTCTGACCAGCTGAAGTATCTGTCTGCCCTAGATTCATTCTTATCAACTTATACCTTGCTGAAACAATAGTCAATACGGCCAGTCAGGTAGTAATAACTAAACCTCTTGCCGCCTTACGGTCCAAGAACAAGCAGATAATTATCATATTCCACAGTCATACAAATATACAAGTAGATACATGTTTATAGCATTTAGCACTTAGCATGTATCACATAATAATTCATAATCAACAATACTAATAAGTACGTTACAGCAATTTCAGTACTATTTAGCACACGGTTGCTGAAGATGCAATACTCAGGGCACAGGTTTAACATGGTGTCTCATGTAAACAGGTAAATCAATTATACTATATTTAAGCAATTATACATATAACTACATAAATAGTTACCAAACCCTGAGTCAAACTTATCTTCAGTGGTGAGTGTACATGCCCAGTTAGTCTACAGGAACCCTAACCTTGGCACGCTCTGATACTAAGTTGTAATGCCCTGGTTACCCCAGGACCGTTACAGTGAACGATGAACCGTGAATTTAATTCGCTACCCGAGTTCTTTGGTTATAAAATGTGCTTCTAGGTGTTATTAACAGGTTAAGGTGAAAACCAATCAAAAGGAAAGGATATAATTTATTTAAAACATAAAATTGTTCATGGGCCCATCAAAACATTTAGAAGTTATCTACAACTCAAAATGATTATTATAGTTTAAATTTACAACCCACCAACCTAAACGGCAAAAATAGGGTAAACCCCCTAGTTCCTTTGACAACTCCTTGGTCGTGGTGGTCAAGTGGTCACATATGTACACAACACCACCTAAGCTATCCACTCAGGGCTGGGTGAGCTTTTCTTTCCCTTTACATGCACCACATAGCACCCATGAGCCAAAGCCCAGCAAGAAAATACAATATTGCATGAATATAATATCAACAATGATCATAATAATCATTCAGAACTTTCAATCCAAAATTGAGGAGTGACAATTGGAAAAGTCACTAAAGTGGGTTCCGTTCCCATTAGCCATGTGACGATAGGGTCACCTGGGCTTTACAAATAAGTGATCCTTTCACTAGTTTATCAAGATAGGTGCTCAATGAACTAGTCACCAATATAACCTACCACGTGACCATAGAGTCACAACCATGGGATTCCGCTCCCTAGCCACGTGACAAGCAGTCACCTAGGCTTTTGGCCCTGGCTATGAGTAACTAGTCCTAGACTAGTGAAGTGCTTATAATTTCATTGACCTTAGGTTCGGTCCTGCATTAATGCTCCTAAAGTCATTCAACGCTGATATAGATTAGATCTAATCTTTTATCGGCCTTGCGTTCATGATGCTTATGCCGTTTCTGACTCTTAAGTCAGTAATACGCGACCAGTGCCGACCCTGACTAGTCAGTGCCATACGCAGATAAGCAAGATTTGTTAAGTATTTAATATGCAATCAATGTCCACATTTAATAACCAACATGCCTCAACAAAAATCATGCATGTCATATACACAGGGTGCAGTTCTCTTACCTCTAATTCGAGCGAGAATGAATAAAAGAACAACCCTTGAGAACGATCAACCTTTAAGCCCTTTAGCAGTCACCTAGTCATAATCAAATATGGGACTCCATCAATAAAATGAATCACAAAGGGTTCCCAAACCAAGACCTAGCCTCCAGGACATTGAATCCCACTAATTCAGGTAGTAGGAACGATCCCGAGGCCTAAAATTGAGTTCCCATGATCAAAACACCCAATTGGCCTCAAAACCACTCATGAGTCGCGGCCCCAGAACCTTGAGCTGTGTCCCCTAGCCACACTAGGAGCAAGCGCCGCAGTGCCCAATACCTAATGCCATGGCCCCCATCACACACAAACTTCACCCCCTTCTTCGAGCTTGGGCCGCGGTGCCCAAGAACAAGGTCGCGGCCCCACCTGGGAAACCTACCATAACTCTGTTTTTCTCCACTTTAAACCTTCCAAAAACATACCTAAACATCTCCAAATCCAAAAATCAAAGTTCCCAAACTTCCCAATGATCCAATATCATCAAATCCCAAAGCTCAAATGAATCAAAAACTCATCGATACACAAAATCCAAATCAAAGCTTAGAAACTCTAAAGCTCAAAACTTAAAGCTTGAATTACCTTTGATTGGGTTGTTTCTCGTTAAATCCTTCGGTCATGAAGCTTCTAATCTTTCCTAGGATTGCTATGCCTCGATCCTCGCTTGATTCCGACTCCTAGAACTCAAGATTTCTTCGAAATTGCCACGAACAGTAAAAAGACTAACGGGAAGAGAGAAAAATGTCTTTTAACGTATTGTTCCTTCTGGCAGACTACTTCAGGCTTAAGTATCCTCAAATAAAACCTAATGCTCGAGGTCCCAAAAACATCCCCGGGGACATAATAGTCAAAACTCCCAGAATTTCCTCCTGATCTCAATAACTCCCAATTTATCATCAAATAATCACTCTCATTATCCAATAACCCAATAATTGACCCCATTATGACAAAACCGCTAATTTGCAACATAGGACTGTCTCATGCCGAATAGCTCGAATATATCCCCATAATAATGGGATCTCATCCATAAATCACAATATGCACCAAAATACACAAATATGCCCTCAATGGGCCAAATTACCAAAATGCCCAAATAATCAAATGTGGACCCACATGCATGCATTTAACATCATATTATAATCAAATTCACATAAACATGCATATAATCATTTAATGGCATAATTAAAAAATTATTGCCTTCTTGGCCTACTAATCCAGCCATTAAACCGCATTAAGGATTTCGGAGCATTACAATTTAGCTCAGGGAATTTAGTTGGAAGTGGGGAGTAGGATTGGTTTGAATCCTAGACGTTTTGGCTGGAAGGAGACGGAGAAAAACCCAGAATTTCTGGGCTCAAAAGAGGCACGCCGCGAGCCAGCCCTGAAGCACTGCGGTGCATGTGGCCTGTTTGGCCTGGGTTGCTCTCTGAGATGGGGGCGCACCGCTACCCACCTGCCCTTTGTCTTGGGTCCTTGCTCTCTGACTTACGGGCAAGTCGAAACCTACTAAGCCAGGTCGCGACCCGCCTAGCGATTTTGGCCTTAGAATGGTTTCTAGGATTGGTAAGGTTCGAGGGTTTCAACCTAGGTGCTCGAGACAATTTCTATTACCTGGTTTAGTAGGAATTGAGGTCCTGGAGGCTAGTCTTTTTCTCATAAGTATTTATTAGGATGGGAAGTTGTTTATTACTCATTCGCCACTATCACTAGGTTTATCGCCAAGGCTCGACGCTGAGGATCGTCCTTGGAACCATTTCATTTTCTCTATTCAGCATTAAAGGTAAGAAAATTGCACCCTTGTGTGGCTGTGTTGGGACTGAGATTCCCTATATTTGAATACATATATTATATGATTGTGATAATACCATGTGAGCATGAAATAAACGGCCTAAGAGAGTTAGGGTTGATAATTTGCGAACAGGACGCGGCTCGGCCACTGAGAGTCGAGGTCAGCTAGATAAACACTGGACTCGACCTACGCGAGCCGGAGTCAGTGGGTTAAACAGAGGGTGCGGACTAAGGGCGTCGACTCTAATTAATGTGTATTGATTGAGAAAAATTGTAGAATATAAATGTTTATTGTTGTTAGCTTGATGCTATGGCTTGTTAAATATCTGGTTAACTGTCTTGTGAATTAATTGATTATCATCATTGATTAAGTTATGTTGTTATGGTTTTATTGTTGGACCTTAGCTCACGGGTGCTTTGTGGTGTAGGTACAGGCAAGGGTAAAATGGATTAACCATGAGTTGGAGAGCTCTAGGGATGAGGTGTACATTGTCAGCTGCTTGTCCGCCACAGCCAAGGAATTGTATAGGGATAGAAACCTAAAATGTGTACTTTTTCATTAGAGTGGCCTCTAATTGTATATAACTTTTGAAAGTTTGTAAATTTGTCTTTTCAACCCTGTTTTTGGGATCCCATGTACAAAACGTCTATTTTAATGAAGATTAACTATTTACGTCCAAAATATTTTAACCCTAACTTTTTTATGACTTTAGGATCACACTTTTATTCAAATGACTTAATTAGCAAGTATCGCACTATTTCAAATACATAGTGTAATAATCTTGGTTATCCAGGGTGTTACAACTTGGTATCAGAGCGATCTAGGTTTAAGGGTTCCTGAAGACTGGTTGGACATGTACATTTGCCGCTAAAGAAAAGCTCGACTCAGGGTTTGGTAATTGTATACATGTGATCATATGCTTAAGTGCTTGAATGAAATATAAATGCTTTACTACATGATTAATAGGGAGCATGAGATACTGATAAGGCCTGGCCCTTGACTGCCGTGTGATGATATTGAGGCATGCTTATTAGAATTGATGTTGCATGTGAATGAATATTTGAATGATTATTTGCACCTTGATTGCTTGTGGTTGGTTGAGTTCCAACGGTGGATCATGGGTAGATTGTTACCCTGTCATCATTGTCTGACCGTCGAGTCGTTGATTGTAGATAAACTTGGATAGTTGTGCGTCCAAGGCGATCTATACGACTAGCTAGCACAGGGTCTGAGGCTAGAGATAATGACCAGGGTCTGAACCCTTCGCCAATCCCTAAGAATTGAAAGCAAATACTTGCAGACATGCAAGCCCAGCTGCAGAGTCAAGAAGAGTAAATCCATCTTCTGAGATAGCAAGCTCCGTCAGGGAGTGTTGCACCTATTTTTCCACCTGCTGTGGCACCAGTTGTACAAACACCTAAGGTTGGGAATAGGTGGGAGCCACTGTATGAGCGGTTCAGGAAACAACATCCTCCAACCTTTGAGGGAGGACCAGATCCATTGAAGGTCAAACAGTGGATGAGTATGATTACTTCGATCATAGATTTCATGAGGGTGGAAGGTAATTACAGTGTGGCCTGTGCCACCTATATGCTGAGGGGGGATGCCCGTATTTGGTGTGAAGTGGCATCACATACTAGGGATGTTTATATTCTGAGTTGGGATGGGTTCAGAGACTTGTTCAGCCAGAAGTACTATAATGTTGTCGTCAGGGCGGCGAAGGTGAATGAGCTCATTGGGTTAGTGCAGGGCAATATGACAGTTACAGAATACGCCCTAAAGTTTGACAAGCTTCCAAAGTTCATACCAAATCTAGTGCCTACTGATGCAGTCAGACAGGACAGATTTATTAAAGGGTTTAATGCTATGATAGCCTGAGATGTGAGAATTATAACGGTAACTTGGGGGAGAAATATGCCCAGGCCGTTGAGAAGGATCTTACCGCTAAGGAAGCAGAGAATAAGATTTGGAGGGAGAACGCTGCGAGATTGGAGGTTCGCAGGGCATTGCCTCCATATTCAGGGCCTGGTAGGGGCGGTGGCCCCAGTGATCTAAAGAGGAAGACCTCTGACACTTCGACCGCTGCTGGTCCTAATAGGAGGGATCGGGATGCTCAGGGTGGCCGCCAGGGAGGCAGTGACACATGCAAAAGCTACTTATAGTGTACGAGGGGTAGAAGACACCATTCGAGCGAATTTCGGGCGAAGGCCTGTTATTTGTGCAGGGTTGTGGGTCACCTCAAGAAGGACTGCCCAATAGTGAAGAAATAGGAAACAGGGAAGGTGGACAACTTGACTCCAGCTCGAGTGTTCACCTTGACGCAGGCAGAGGCCGAGGCTAGTCCCTCGGTGGTGACAGGTTAGCTTTCTAGCACTGGCTCTCCTTTTACTATATTGATTGACTCTGGTGCTACACATTTGTTTATTTCTAGTAAGGTAATTAATAGATTGTGTAGACCTAGTGAGTATTATACTGCGGGGTTTGGGACTATACTACCTACAGGAGAACTGGTGGTTTCTAGGAGATGGATTAGGGCACTGCAAGTGTTGGTTGATGGTAGGGAACTATTTGTAGACTTGATCGAGTAAGGTATGGAGTATTTTGACATGATTCTTGGGATGGATTGGCTTGTCAGATATGAGGCTACCATTGATTGCAGGAAGAAGATGGTGACTTTTGAGCCAGAGGGAGAGGATCCCTTTGTTATCGTGGGTGCAGTACATGGACCCCACATACCCATGATATCATCATTGATAGCTAGAGACCTATTACAGGGAGGTTGTATAGGTTTTCTAGGTAGTGTTGTGGATACTACCAGAGTTTTGCTGGCAGGGCCGGGAGAGACCAGATTAGTTCGTGAGTTCTTGGATGTGTTCCATGAGGATTTACCAGGGCTACCGCCGCATAGGGAGGTTCAGTTCGTCATCGAGTTAGCGTCGGGGACAGAGCCAGTGTCAAGGGCACCATATATGATGGCTCCGGCCGAACTGAGAGAATTAAAGACACAGTTGCAGGAGCTTCTTGATCTGGAGTTTATAAGGCTTAGCTACTCGCCATGGGGTGTTCCAGTTTTGTTTGTGAAGAAGAAGGACGGGACTCTGAGGATGTGTATCAACTACAGGGAACTAAACAAGTTGACCATCAAGAATAAGTACCCCTTACCAAGGATTGATGACTTGTTTGATCAGCTGCAGGGAAAGACAGTGTTCTCGAAGATTAATCTTCGATCTAGTTATCACCAGCTGAGGATCAAGGACAAGGATATACCGAAGACAGCCTTCCAAATAAGGTATGGGCATTATGAGTTTCTGGTCATGTCGTTTGGTTTGACCAATGCCCCAGCAGCATTTATGGACTTGATCAACAGGGTGTTCAAGGACTTCTTAGATCAATTTGTGATTGTCTTCATTGACGACATCCTAGTGTACTCCAGTTCAGAGGCAGAGCATGAACAACATATTCAACAAGTCTTGCAGAGATTGAGAGAGCACCGGCTGTACTCCAAGTTTAAGATGTGTCAGTTTTGGCTACCAGAAGTGACATTCCTTGGACATATTGTTGGTGAGGATGGGATTAAGATGGATCCATCTAAGGTGGAGGTAGAGAGAGATTGGCCGAGGCCAAGGAACGTCTCAAAGGTTAGGATCTTTCTTGGACTAGCAGGATATTACAGGCGGTTTGTGGAAGGGTTTTTGAAGATTGTTGCACCGATGACAGAATTGATACGGAAGAATCTGAAGTCTGTCTTGTTAGACTAGTGTGAGAGTAGCTTCCCGGAATTGAAGCGACGACTTCTTACGACACCTATGTTGAGTCTTCCTTCAGATGGAGGAAAGTTTGTGGTATATTGTGATGCATCGAGGTTGGGTTTGGGATGCGTGTTGATGCATAATGAGAAGGTTATGGATTATGCATCACGATAGCTGAAGGAATATGAGCAGCAGTACATTACCCATGATCTGGAATTGGCAGCGGTGGTATTTGCATTGAAGGTGTGGTGACATTATTTGTATGGAGAGAAGTGCGAGATGTACACCGATCACAAGAGTTTGAAGTATTTCTCCACCCAAAAGGATCTGAACATGAGGCAGAGGCATTGGCTGGAATTGGTGAAGGACTATGATTGTGATATCCTTTACCACCTAGGGAAAGCCAATGTTGTGGAAGATGTGTTGATCTGGAAAGGCCTGGGACAGTCATTTAGCTCTGCACAGATATCGAGCGAGTTCGCAGAAAAGATGACTAGAGGGAAGATCGAATTGGTTATGGGATGGTTGGCCAATATTACCTTACAGTCAACCCTTCTGGAGAGGATAAAAGAGGGTCAGTTGGTGGATGCACAGTTGCAGGAAGTTAAAGGGAATGTCTTAGCTGGGGTGGCTAAGGACTATTTTATTTCAGAGATTGGGTTATTACTGTATAAGGGTCGGATCTGTGTCCCAATTGATATGGGGATTAGACGAGATATGTTAGATGAATCCCATACTACGCCGTACTCACTCCATCCAGGAACCATGAAGATGTATCAGGTTCTACTGTAACGGCCCAAATTTACTAATGAGGCTTAAGGGCCTTGATTAGTGTGCCAGGAGGGCATAATTGGAATATATGTGATTTAATGATTATAAGTATGTTATATGACTATTTGAATACTTGAGATGCATGACTATGTGTGTTAGTATGCATGTAGGCCCTGATTAGGTTAGAAAGGGCATAATTGTAACTTTAGCCCATCGAGGGCATAACTGTATATAAATGTGATAAATTATTGAGACCACATTATTATGTGGATATATTTGTGATCTGTGATTCGAGACGATCCTAGTGAGCGGTTAAGCGAAAAAGTCACGGTGGGGATTTAAACCCGGCTCGGGGCGAGCCTGGGGATATAAATGGGAATTTAGAGAATATATTGGGGTTAATTTTGAAATTTAGGAATATAATTGGTGATTAATTAGGTATCGGGAAGTAAGCGGAAAATATTAGAGACACTTGAGGAATTAGCAGGAATTGGGTGAAATGACCAAAATGCCCCTAGGTGGATTAAAAGATGTAGAATTAAAGGGGAGGGTATTGTGGTCATTTGGCATATAAGGATAGGTATAACTCAAGTTTTATGCCTTAGTGGGAAGTGTAGAAAAGGCTGGAAACTCTGAAGGAAAGAAAGAAAAGAAAAGAATGAAAAAGAAGGGAAAGCAAAGGGAAAGGAAAATAGGGTATTTTTCGAGGTCGGTTTGGCTTTCCCCCATCAGTTCTTGAGGTCCCTTGGAGAAGAAACTCAGGAAGAGTTTGGGAAAGGGATATAGGCTAGGATCCCTGTTCTAGCTTGAGGGATTGGCAGAGCAATTCACTCAGTTGAGGAAAGACTTTGAAGTTTTCTTCAATTTTTGGTTTTGGTGTTAAACTATGATGTTTAAGCTGAATTTGATGGGAACTCTAGGGAATTCAAGCTAAGGGTTTGAGGAGGAGTAAGCCAAGGAGGTGTAGAGACTGACTCAAGGTCAAATCTCCATTGAAGGTATGAAATTCTAGCTCTAATTCTGAGGTTTTGGTTGCTCTGCTAAAGTTTCTGAGTTTGAGGTTCAACCATGGTGAATTTTGAGTTTAGGGGTGCATGTGTTTAAATTTTGTATGGTGGGGATGCTTGGGGTGAGTTAGACATGTTAGTAAGCTTGATTCTAGGTTTGGTGGAAGTTTGGAAAAGTTTTGGTAAGGTTTGGCTCGGGGAAAATCGAAGGAGGGAAAAACACCATTTGCTGTTTTGTGACTAGCGCTAGCCTTTGGGCGCTGTAGCGCTAGGCCAAGTGCCTTGGGACGATTTTGGGCTCTACTTGTTGCGCTATAGAACCCTCCTTAGAGCGTTGTAGCACTACCTTGTTTCCAGAATGGGGTTTCTGAGTTATTTTCAAGGGTTTTTGCCCGGGGGTTCGGGGTTCGATTCCACCACCCCATTTGGTGGAATTGGGGCTTCTCGAGGGCTCAGGATTGCTCCCAAGGCTAGGTTTTGGACTTGAGGTTTAGTGATGATTCTGATCTATGGTTGTGACTAGATGTGCGCTAGGGCTCAAGAGGGATCGTGCTCAAGGATCAAAGTGAACGAAGCTAGCAAATTTAAAGGTAAGAAAAGTGCACCCAGTTATATGTTTGTGATGGGACTAAGTGCTCCCGATATCTGTATAATGTCATAGATGGTATTGTGCCATGGGTCATGTGATAAACGGCCTAAGGGTGTCGTATACAATATTTTCGCACAGGGCGCGACTTGGCCACTGGTAGCCGAGGACAACTTAATATTCACTGAGCTCGGTTTAAGCGGGCCGGAGTCAGTGGGATAAACAGAGGGTGCGGCCTAAGGGTGCTAACCCTAGTTATCATTTGTGATTAATTATTGTTATGAAATGATATGTTTGGTGTTGACCAAGTTTTTGGCCAACGACGTGAGAACGTCAAAAACGACAAACCTTCAAGATAATTTAAACAACACAGACGGTTTAATAAAGAAAATAAAGAACACACAAGATTTTTATAGTGGTTCAGCCCCAATATGTTGGTAATAGCCTAATCCACTTAGAGTTGTGATTATAGATCTGTACTCAAGATCAGATGGACTGAGCCAACTAAGTTTCTTCAGTACAGATTGCAAAAATACAAGAATTCTTTATGATACCAGCACTTTCTCTCTCTAGAAAACTCAGACCCAAAATTTCCCAAAAGTCTCCCAAGAAGCCCCTTTCTGATCCCATAAGCCATATATTTATAGGCTTAGGATCATACATCTGATATCCCCTAGAATTGGGATATTTCATTATATTTATTATATTTAAATTACAAAAAACATTCAAAATGTAACAAAACCCCCAATTTGTGGGAAGAATGAGAGATTCCCGCGTGTGCCAAGACCGGTTCTTGTTGAAGTCATTTCTGGGAATCTTGACTTAGTCCTCCTCTATCTGGTCGACCCATATCTCCTACTAACCATTCATGCAAGTGCTAGTCGGACACATGCATACTGGACATATGCAAGTGCTGGTAGGACATGTATTTGTTGGTAGGACATGCACTTGCTGGTAGGACATGCATTTGCTGGTCGGATATGTGCATGGTGGTAGGACATGCACTCCTCTCGTCTAACATGGCACTCTCCTCTAGCATGCCATGTCTCTCCTCTAACATGGCACTCTCCTCTAGCATGCCATGTCTCTCGTCTAACATGACACTCTCCTCTAGCATGCCATTTCTCTCTTTGGACAACCATGCACTTACTGGACATATGCATAAGGACCAGACCTTTTGGACTCTCCTCGGACCCAATTCTTGGGCTTTCCTCGGACCACACCCTTGGGGTCTCCTTGGACCACACCCTTGGGGTCTCCTCGGACCAAATTCTTGGGCTCTCCTCGGACCACACCCTTGGGGTCTCCTCGGACCACACCCTTAGGGTCTCCTCGGACCAAATTCTTGGGGACTCCTCGGACCACACCCTTGGGGTCTCCTTGGACCACACCCTTGGGGTCTCCTCGGTCCAAAATCTTACCGAGCACACCCTAGCCCAAGTACTCTCCTCAGGTGCACTTGTGCTCTTGCTTGGACATGACACCTCTCAAGCAGTCAAAACTCTTCATCAGTCTACCAGGTCACTTTATCACAACTCTGAGGAGTCAATGTATTTATTGACTATTAATATGTCTTTTACTACCACTTATGACCTCTATTTCCATGTCATCGATCTCCAATTTTTGGGGATAACATTTGGTATGCTGAATACTTGATTATCATGGATATTTGGTCTAATGAGAACTTGCTTATGTGATATGAGATAATGGATTATTTATTGATTGATTATGCTTTGTTGTTGTGCTTTCTTGCTGGGCCTTGGCTCACAGGTGCTACGTGGTGCAGGTAAAGGCAAAGGAAAGTTGGACCAATCCTGAGATGAAGAGCTGCGGGGCTGAATGTACATAGTCAGCTGTTCAGTCGCCATGGCCGAGGAGTGGGTCAGGACAGGGAATGCCTAACAGTCTGCTTTGCCTTAGAATGGTTAATTACTGTATTTAAATCTTGAATCTTTGTAAATGATTTTAATTTTATTATTTTTGGGATCCCATGTAAACATAAAATGTTATTTATAAGAAATGTAGCTTTTGAGACCAAAATCTTTTAACCCTAGTTCCATTATAGTTTCAGTAACACATTTTTAATTAAATGACTTGATTAGCAAGTCTAGCGCTTTTATAAACACACAATTTAACGGTCTTGGCTATCTAGGGCATTACAACTTGGTATCAGAGCGTCCTAGTTTTATGGGTTCGTGAAGACTAGCTGGACGTGTACATTCGCCGCGAAAGACAAGCTCGACTCAGGGTTTGGTAATTTTGTACACATGATTATATGCTTAAATGATTTGAATGAGATATGACTATTGATATCTGTTTGATTAATAGGGAGCATGAGATACTGATAGGGCCTAACCCTTGACTATTGCATGATGTTATTGGGGCGTGCTTATCTGCACTGCTATGCATGTGAATGAATATATGGATCAATATTTGGATAAATTGCTATGAAATTGATTGCTTGTGAATGATTGGAGTTCCAGTAATGGATCATGAAAGGATTATTACCCTGTCATCATAGTCTGATTGTCGAGTCGTTGATTGCAGATTGACTTGGATAATTATGCGTCCAAGAAAATCTACGCCACTAGCCGGCAGGTCTGGGACTAGAGATGATGATCAGGGTCAGACCCCTTCGCCAGTCCCTGAGAATTGGCAGAAACTCATGGCAGACATGCAGGCTCGGCTACAGATCCAAGATGAATAGATTTGAATTTTGCGGCAGCAGGCTCCATTTGGGAGTGTTGCTCCCATTATGCCACCTGCAGTGGTACCTGTTGTGCAGCCAGTTAAGGTTGGGAACAAGTGGGAACCGTTGTATGAGCGGTTTAGGAAACAGCAGCCCCCGATCATTGAGGGAGGACCAGATCCACTGAAAGCTGAACGGTGGATGACCATGATTACTACCATTCTTGATTTTATGAGGGTAGGCGGACATGACAGAGTGGCCTGTGCCACATATATGCTAAGAGAGGATGCCCAAATCTGGTGGGAGGTGGCATCACTGACTAGAGATGTTTCTGCTTTGACTTGGTAAGGATTCAAGGACTTGTTTAGTCAGAAGTATTATAATGTTGCCATCAGGGCAGCGAAAGTAAATGAGTTCGTGGGGTTAGTTTAGGGCAGTATGACAGTTAGAGAGTATGCCCTAAAGTTTGACAGACTTGCAAAATTCGCACCAGATCTTGTGCCTACTGATGCAGGTAGGCAGGACAGATTCATTAGAGGGCTTAATGCTATGATTGCCCGTGATGTGAGGATTACAATAGTTCCTGGAGGGACAACTTATGCCTAGGCTGTAGAGAAGGCTCTTACCGCTGAGGCGGAGAATAAGATATGGAGAGAGAGTACAGTGAAATGGGAGGGCCTCCATATGCTTATTCTGGTAGGGGCGGAGGCCCTAGTGATTTGAAGAGGAAGACTCCTGATGCTTTGATCACTCTTGGTCCTGATAGGAGAGGTCGAGGTACTCAGGGTGGCCGTTAGGGAGGCGGTGATACATGGAGGACTTATCCTGAGTGCACAAGGTGCAGAAGACGCCATCCAGGCAAATGTCAGGCTAAGGCCTGTTATGTGTGCGGGGTAGTGGGACACCTCAAGAAAGACTGCCCAACAGTGAAGAAGGGAGATGCGGGGAAGGTGGACAGCTTGACTCCAGCTCGAGTGTTCACCCTGACGCAGGCAGAGGCCAAGGCTAGCCCCTCGGTAGTGACCGGTCATCTTTCTAGTGCTGGCACTTCTTTTACTATACTGATTGACTCTGGTGCTACACACTCGTTTGTTTCTAGTAAGGTGATTGATAGACTGTGTAGACCTAGTGAGTATTGTGTTTCAGGGTTTGGGACTATTTTGCCTACAGGTGAACTGGTAGTGTCTAGAAGGTTGATTAGAGCACTGCCAGTGATAGTTGATGGTAGGGAGTTATCAGTAGACTTGATTGAGTTGGATATGGAGGACTTTGATATGATTCTAGGTATGGATTGGCTGTTTAGATATGGGGCTACCATTGACTACAGGAAGAAGATGGTGACTTTCGAGCCAGAGGGCGAGGATCCCTTTGTTTTTGTGGGAGCGGTGCATGGACCCTGTGTACCCAGGATATCGGTGTCGAGAGCCAGAGACTTGTTACAGGGTGAATGCATAGGCTTTCTGGCTAGTGTGGTAGATACCACTAGGGTTTCACCAGTAAGACTGGTGGAGACCAGATTGGTTTGCGAGTCCTTAGATGTGTTTCCTGAGGACTTTCCAGGGTTTCCGCCGCGTAGAGAAATTCAGTTTGTCATTGAGTTGGCGTCAGGGACAGAGCCAGTGTCGAGGGTACCATATAGGATGGCACCAGCGGAACTGAAAGAATTGAAGATACTGCTGTAGGAGCTTCTAGATTTGGGGTTTATCAGTCCTAGTTACTGACCATGGGGTGCTCCAGTTCTATTTGTGAAGAAGAAGGACGGGACTTTGAGAATGTGTATAGACTACCAGGAATTGAACAAGTTGACTATCAAGAATAAGTATCCCCTACCAAGGATTGATGACTTGTTCGACCAGCTGCAGGGTAAGACGGTGTTCTCAAAGATTGATCTTTGATCTGGTTATCACCTGCTGAGGATCAAGGATGAGGACATACCGAAGACGTCCTTTGGAACGCGATATGGGCACTATGAGTTTCTGGTCATGTCATTTGGTTTGACCAATGCCCCAGCAGTCTTTATGGATCTAATGAACAGGGTGTTCAAGGATTTTCTGGATCAGTTCGTTATTGTCTTCATCGACGACATCTTAGTATATTCAAGCACAGAGGTAGAGCACGAGCTTCATCTTCTACAGGTTCTTCAGAGGTTGAGGGAGCATCATTTGTACGCCAAGTTTAAGAAATGTGAATTTCGGCTACCAGAAGTGACATTCCTTGGACATATAGTGGGTGCGGATGGGATTAAGGTGGATCCATCTAAGGTTGAGGTGGTTAGGGATTGCCCGAGGCCAAGGAATGCTTCAGAGGTGCAGAGTTTTCTTGGTTTGGTAGGTTACTACAGACGGTTTGTAGAGGGCTTCTCGAAGATAGCGGCACCGATGACAGAATTGACACGGAAGAATTTGAAGTTTATCTGGTCTGACAAGTGCGAAGTAAGTTTTCAAGAGTTGAAGCAACGGATTATTACAGCGCCTGTGTTGAGTCTTCCTTAGGGGGAAGGGAAGTTTGTTGTTTATTGCGATGCATCGAGGTTGGGTTTAGGCTGTGTGTTGATGCAGAATGAGAAGGTTATAGCTTATGCATCACGATAGCTGAAGGAGTATGAACAGCGGTATCCTACCCATGATTTGGAGTTAGCAGCAGTGGTATTCTCACTCAAGATTTGGCGACATTACTTATATGGGGAGAAGTGCGAGGTGTACACTGACCATAAGAGTTTGAAGTATTTCTTTACACAGAAGGATCTGAACATGAGACAGAGGCATTGTCTTGAGTTGGTAAAGGATTATGATTGTGACATTCTATACCATCCGGGGAAAGCCAATGTGGTGGCAGATGCATTGAGCTGGAGAGGCCCAGGTCAGTTATATAGTTCCATTCAGATCTCAAGGGAGTTAGCTGATGAGATGGTCAGAGCAGGGATAGAGTTGGTGGTAGGCCGTTTGGCCAATATTACTCTGTAGTCGACCCTGCTAGAGCGAATCAGAGAAGGACAGTAGGCAAACGTTCAGTTACAAGGGATTAGGGAGGATATCTTAGCGGGAGTAGCTAAGGACTATTCTATTTCTGAGGTTGGTTTGCTTCGGTATCAGGGCCAGATTTTCGTTCCAGCTAATGAGGGAATCAGACGAGAGATACTAGATAAGTCTCATACGACGTCGTACTCACTTCATCCAGGTACCACGAAGATGTACCAGGATCTACGGACATTATATTGGTGGCCTGGGATGAAAAAGGATGTGGTGGAGAACGTTGCCAGATGCTTAACCTGCCAACAGGTGAAAACTGAGCATCAGCGACCAGCAGGGTTGCTTCAGCCTTTGGGTATTCCCGAGTGGAAATAGGAGGACATTACTATGGATTTTGTGGGAGGAATACCCAGAACAGTGGGGCTTCATGACTTGGTGTGGGTGATAGTGGACAGGTATACCAAGTCAGCCCATTTTCTTCTAGTGAGATTGACATATACTGTGGATCAGTATGCTGAATTGTATGTGAGGGAGATCGTACATCTCCATGGGGTTCCTAAGTCTATAGTGTCAGACTAAGATCCTATCTTCACCTCCAAGTTTTGGAGTGGTTTGCAGAAAGCTTTGGGAACTCAATTGAATTTCAGTACAACCTTTCATCCTTAGACTGACGGACAATCTGAGTGGACGATCCAGGTGTTGGAGGATATGCTTAGAGCGTGTGTGATTGACTTTGAGGGTTCATGGAGTAAGTACCTTCCGTTGATTGAATTTTCGTATAACAATAGTTATCAATCAACTATCAGAATGGCTCCCTATGAGTTGTTGTATGGGAGGAAGTGTAGATCACCCATTCATTGGGATGAGATGGGTGAAAGGAAGTATTTAGGGCCAGATATGGTTCAAAGGACAAGTGAAGCTATAGAAAAGATCTGATCTAGGATGCTCGCCTCTCAGAGCAGACAGAAAAGCTACGCTGATCCTAAGCGTAGGGACGTGGATTTCCAGGTTGGGGACCATGTTTTTCTTCGGGTTTCACCATTGCGAGGGGCGAGGTGGAAAGAAGGGCAAGCTAAGCCCTAGGTTTATTGGACCTTTCAAGATCCTGGAAAGGATTGATCAGGTGGCTTACAGATTAGCCTTGCCACCATCGTTGTCTAGAGTTCATGACGTATTCCATGTTTCTATGCTTCGAAAGTACGTCTCAGATGTAACTCACGTATTGAGGTATGAAGATTTGGAGTTCAGACAGATTTGGCTTATGAAGAGCAACCTGTTCAGATCTTGGATCGGAAAGATAAAGTATTATAGGATAAGACGATTCCTCTGGTCAAGGAGTTGTGGAGGAATAGTAGGGTCGAGGAAGTGACCTGGAAGCTTGAGACAGCGATGCGGGATTAGTATCCCGAGTTGTTCAAGTAAATTTCAAGGATGAAATTCTCATTAGGAAGGGATAGTTGTAACGAGCCAAATTTACTAATGAGGCTTAAGGGCCTTGATTAGTGTGTCGGGAGGGCATAATTGGAATGTATGTGATTTAATGATTAAAAGTATGTTAAATGACTATTTGAATATTTGAGATGCATGACTATGTGTGTTAGTATGCATGTAGGCCCTGATTAAGTTAGAAAGGGCATAATTGTAACTTTGGCCCGTCGAGGGCATACCTGTATATAAATGTGATAAATTGTTGAGACCACATTATTATGTGGATATATTTGTGATCTGTGATTCGAGACGATCCTAGCGAGCGATTAGGCGAAAAAGTCACGGTGGGGATTTATACCCGGCTCGGGGCGAGCCTGGGGGTATAAATGGGAATTTAGAGAATATATTGGAGTTAATTTTGACATTTAGGAATATAATTGGTGATTAATTAGGTATCGGGAAGTAAGCGGAAAATATTAGAGACACTTGAGGAATTAGCAGGAATTGGGTGAAATGACCAAAATGCCCCTAGGTGGATTAAAAGATTAAGAATTAAAGGGGAGGGTATTGTGGTCATTTGGCATATAAGGATAGGTATAACTCAGGTTTTATGCCTTAGTGGGAAGTGTAGAAAAGGCTGGAAACTCTGAAGGAAAGAAAGAAAAGAAAAGAAAGAAAAAGAAGGGAAAGCAAAATAGGGTATTTTTCGAGGTCGATTTGGCTTTCCCCCATCAGTTCTTGAGGTCCCTTGGAGCGGAAATTTAGGAAGAGTTTGGGCAAGGGATAGAGGCTAAGATCCCTGTTCTAGCTTGAGGGATTGGCAGAGCAATTCACTCAGTTGAGGTAAGACTTTGAAGTTTTCTTCAATTTTTGGTTTTGGTGTTAAACTATGATGTTTAAGCTGAATTTGATGGGAACTCTAGGGAATTCAAGCTAAGGGTTTGAGGAGGAGTAAGCCAAGGAGGTGTAGAGACTGACTCAAGGTCGAATCTCCATTGAAGGTGTTGACGCGGTTCTTCCCCAACAGGTAATTAAGAGAAAAAGAGAAAGGGATTAGTGCTGAATATAGAACCGTCGCAGATATAGAATCTTAGAGAATGCACTAGGTGACTCAAGACACGTTTTTAAGTGGTTCGAAGGTTAAAATCCTTCTACTCCACTAGTCAATATTATTGATATATTCTGGGTATTTGGTTACAAAGCATATATCTATTCAGAGACTATTTTTCCCAACCCTTATCAACTCCCAGGTTCTCCATATTTATAGGAGAAGGCACCTGGAAGTTGGTAAGGAGGTCATCCCGTGACCTTATTATTTGTCATATCAACTCTGTGACATTCATGATTAATTCCTAAACCTGACACATAAGTATGGTCAAATCGATAGGTAAGGAGACAATGGGCCGCACGGCCCAACCCAGCTGTGGATATCTGAACACGCACGTTCCTGCTGCGTGTCCGAGAAGTCAGGGAGATATCGGACACGTGATGTCAGATATATGCACGCTTATCTTGCGCGTGTTGACTTTACAGAGGGTCAGAGCTCCATACATAGCTCGTGCCATGAGCTGCTCCCCTGACCCGACCTTCGGCCTTCAGATTCCTTGCCCCAGTCCTGGGCAACCTTGGCGAGTCCTCAGGAATTGCTCGAGCTAAGAAGGTACGACCTCGAAACGGGAGCTCCGGTCTTGGGGATGTTAATGGGCTAATCGTGATTAGTCCGTAGCTCAGCCTGCTAATCAGCCCGTGGGAAAACCAGGGCGTACATCTGCCCCCCAAGCTCTTGCTCGTGGTACATGACGTCGTATATAAGACCACAGTAGGGGCTTTTAGACTTCCCCATAAACTCTTCGCATTCCACTCTTTACGCAGGCGTCTGATACGTGGAACGTCGTGGGTGGTGATGGTACGTCTTACGAGAACCGCATTTAATGGCCTAGCCTATGCCCAGCCGTCGTTTCGTATTTCGAGTGGAAGGCCTCGGATCCCTCACCAGGGCCACCCAAGAGCCTTCTACACGTGATCCTTCACGTATATAAAAAGAGGGTGGCCACCCTTTCATTCAAAATTTTCCAAATCTCCTTTTCTCTTCCTTCTCCATATTTCAGAAGAACGAAACCCTCAACCCTGTTGCTGCCATTTTCATCGTTCACGAAGCTTAGGCGCATGGATTTCTCCGAAGCTTTGGAAGCTACTACACCGACGAAGCTCCTACCAACGCAATGCCCTCGTCTACCCCCCAGCCATACACTATAAGTTCCCTGACCCTGTTCACTTTGAAAACATGGTACTGTAGCTTAGGAAAAAAATTTCATTGTAGCCGCATGCAAGGGTTTTCTGGGTTGTGTGGATATGGAGGGTGACAGCCCTTTTTAGGTTAGGGCACATTTGTTGTAAGAAATCGCTTTAGAGTATGGGTTTCAGAGTGCTTTTTCTGGACAAATTTCTGGGTAGGAGTCTTGGGAATTTTTGGGTGCAAAACCGGGTAGCTTAGGGAACACGCCTCATAAGCAGTTTTGTAATTTTCTTCCTATTGAAACTTTCCCCCCAAGGAAAATTCTATTCTGAACCCCCTGGCACGCGAATTCCGAGTAATCTGGGATCTGTTGGGAGTATACGCGCGTGTTCACTGAACCGCGTGGTTCCACTCTCCACGAGCTGGGCTTACCTCAGCTCGTGCAAATAATAATTGCTTCTTCCTCCTGCTTGGGTCGCCTTTTCTAAAGTGTTTTCTTTTGTTCGCTAAGCGACCAGATGGATCCAAAAAAGAACCTCCCTGAGAAGAACGTTGGAAGCTCGGCCTCCAAGCAGGAAAAAGGAAAGGCGGTGATGCCTAGCTCCCCGATCCCCCGCTTCTGGCCGGCCGTGGAGAAGGAGGTCGAGGTGGCCCCCGACGCATTCTTTGAGGCGGAGAGAATCGTCTCAAAGATAACCAACCAGACGAAGATCAACAAACTCTTCCTCACTCACAACATTCCACTGGGGAAAGCCTTCGTTATTGCCCGACCTGCCGCGGATGGCGAGCGGAGCTGCACGCCGCTCGATGAATCGTTCGCGGCCTGGAGCGGTGAACACTTCAAGGCAGGGGCCTTCCTTCCCCTGGATCAGTACTTCGCTGATTTCCTGAACTACGTGGGGTTGGCCCCTTTTGAGCTCCCCCCCAACTCCTACCGTCTGCTGGCAGGGTTGAGGTATTTATTCAAGAAGCAGGAGTGGGAGGTCCCTACTCCTGCTGATATTTTATATTTCTTCTGCCTCAAAGCCATCCCGGATCAGCGGGGGCGAGGTGACAGGTTTTACTATTTAACCCATTTTCCCAATACGGCGGCGGTGATCGAGCTGCCCAGCCACCCAAATGACTTAAAGGACCAGTTCTTCATGTCAACTGGGTTCCGGAACTGCAACCACCACTATTTCAATCGTCCTCGTAAGTAATCCCTGATCTTAGCTCGCCTTTTAAGTGTTATTTTATTTTAGCTCCTCCCGTATTCCATTCTGATTCCAGCCAATCTTGCAGCCATCTACGCGAGGACCGAAAATTCTGTGACCCTCGGGGGCCAATATGAAACACTGGCGGGCTTGCCCCCCAGTGAGAAGGACTATCGCGTGCTCGTGATGGACGAGACAATGGTGTTCTGCAAATTGATCTTCCCAAATCAGACCCTGAACATGAAGAGGCCCCGGGGGCCGCCCCCAGCCCGCGACAACAGACCTATCATCGTTGAGGAGGTCGCAGCAGAGGAAGACGAGGAGGATGAGGCTGCTCAAGTTCCGCTCGTGAGGAATAGGAAGAGGACCTTGGAGGTCGCCCAGAGGATGGGCGAGGAGAGGGTCCAATCCGGAGCAGCCGCGGGTCCTTCTGGCCAAGGTAACCCTTACTTGTTTAAGAGTCTAGATAGGGCCACTGCAGACCCCCGGCTGGTTAGGTTCAATCCTAGGCAGATCATCCATTGTCACCGAAGGGATCCGGACCTGAACACACTCCTGCTCCATTGTGTTGACCGGCTCGTGCTGAATCACCAAGAGAGCCGGCTTAGGGGTACCGTAGTAGTAGATAACACCCTAGCTTTTAGGTCGATCTTATTCGAGGAGTATGGGACCAACCTACGCACATGGCCATCACTCCAGAGGGGTATCTATGCTCCGGGGCTTAGGCAGTATGTAGAAGAGTCTAGCCCTGAGTCAGAACCGGACGTGGAACCTGCGCCAGTTCGTGAAATAATCGTCTTGGGTTCTTCCAGCTCGGGGGGTAGGGCTCCCTCAGTATTCATATGCTTTTTTAGCTTTAACCTTTTGTCTTTATCTTTGTATGATTGCTAACTTGTAATAACCATGTTTTTTTTTTTTTTTGACAGAAGAGATGTCTCAGCCCGAGGATAGCTTGCGGGGCATAGTCTTCCGGGGGAACCCCCCAGCCGAACCAAGACTGAAAAGGCTCCGGGGTTCCAAGAGCTCTGCCGGGGTCTCCACTAAATCTCCTGCAAAGGAGAAGGAGAAAACCCCGCCAGCCCAGGTCGTGGGGGCGATCCTTCCAGCTGCCGGAGCAGGACAAATGCCTCCACCGCCTCAGTGAGTTCCGCCTGCCCCCCAGGACAGAGGAATGGAGATCGGGACTTCATCTGCGGCGGTCTCCGATGTATGCATCCCAGTCAATCCCCAGGACCTGGAGAAGATCCCAGAGGTCTTTCGGGGAACGGTGTACGAATCGGTGAGCTACGCCGTTAACCATATCTACAAGTTCACCGAGAAGGAACTCTGGACTATTGAGACGATGAGCCCGGTTGACGTCATGGACTCTTCCATGAGCATGACCCTAACGGTAAGCTGCCCTATTCTTTTAAAGCTTTTACCATTACACTTTGCCTTATTTTTTCTCTGAGCCAGTTTATCTTTCATTCCTCGCAGGGTGTCGTCGCCCTTCACCGAAGCATCATCAGGGCCAGGACTCAGCTCGATGACATGACGACCGAGCACCAGGCCACCCTTCAGAAGGTTAAGGCGGCCAAGGATGCCCTGACGACCTCGAAGGGCGAGTTGGAGAGGGCCCAGGTCGACCTGGAGAAGACCCGCTCGAAGGTCCAGGAGCTCGAGACATCCCTTGCCACCTCGCAGGCGGACCTTGAGGCAGCGAGGATAGAAATCCGGGCTGCCCTGGAGGAAGAGAGGACCTTCTTGGAGCAGTCCATGCAGGATCTGTTCTACCACTGTTGGCTCCACAATCCGGAGGCTGACTTCTCTTTCATGCCACCGAATTTCTGGGCGCGCTTGTTGGTGAAGTTCCAAGCTCGCCTCGACAAAGAGGCGCCACCTTCGGAGACTGGGGAAGCCTCTGGTGCGGCGGAGCAAGGTGAAACGACGACCTCCAAAGGGCCAACTGACGGAGCTTAGGGCGCTCTTCTCTTTTTCTCTTTATATATTTTGAAGTATTTTTTGTAACTTCTGCATAAGTGTCTTTACCTCGAGACAATTTGCCTTGCGCTTTTAACTCATATTTTTTCATGCTTTCCGCTACAATATATATCTTTTTTTAATAAACTTAGTTCGTGTTAATTTTTATCCATATCTTGAACTCTTTAAGAAGAACAGCGATAAATAGATTTAAATTAACTTCAAAGTTTTATGACCTAGTTAAAACCAGGAACTTATTATGAAAACTTAGTTCGTGTTAACTTTTATCCAAATCTCGGGTTCTTTAAGAAGAACCACGATCAATAAATTTAAGTTAACTTCCAAGTTTTATGACCTAGTTAAAACCAGGAACTTATTTTGAAAACTTAGTTCGTGTTAACTTTTATCCAAATCTCGGGTTCTTTAAGAAGAACCACGATCAATAAATTTAAGTTAACTTCCAAGTTTTATGACCCAGTTAAAACCAGGAACTTATTTTGAAAACTTAGTTCGTGTTAACTTTTATCCATATCTCGGGTTCTTTAAGAAGAACCACGATTAATAAATTTAAGTTAACTCCCAAGTTTTATGACCTAATTAAAACCAGGAACTTATTCTGAAAACTTAGTTCGTGTTAACTTTTATCCAAATCTCGGGTTCTTTAAGAAGAACCACGATCAATAAATTTAAGTTAACTTCCAAGTTTTATGACCTAGTTAAAACCAGGAACTTATTTTGAAAACTTAGTTCGTGTTAACTTTTATCCATATCTCGGGTTCTTTAAGAAGAACCACGATCAATAAATTTAAGTTAACTCCCAAGTTTTATGACCTAGTTAAAACCAGGAACTTATTTTGTATACTTAGTTCGTGCTAACTTTTATCCATATCTCGGGTTCTTTAAGAAGAACCACGATCAATAAATTTAAGTTTACTCCCAAGTTTTTATGACCCAGTTAAAACCAGGAACTTATTTTGAAAACTTAGTTCGTGTTAAATTTTATCCATATCTCGGGTTCTTTAAGAAGAACCACGATCAATAAATTTAAGTTAACTCCCAAGTTTTATGACCTAGTTAAAACCAGGAACTTATTTTGAAAACTTAGTTCATGTTAACTTTTATCCATATCTCGAGTTCTTTAAGAAGAACCATGATCAATAAATTTAAGTTAACTTCCAAGTTTTTATGACCCAGTTAAAACCAGGATAGGACTTAGTTGGTGTTAACCCTTATCCGTGTCTCGAGCTCTTTAGGAAGTGCAACGATCCATAGATAAAAATCAACATCTAAGTCATTAAGGAGACCTGGTTATATCCATATACCATATGCCCCCCAAGTAACTGGGAAAGGGTCTTTCATGGTTACTTTAAGATTACAATTGCAAATGTGCATAAAAAGCTTATTTTTATTAATATATAGAAAGTGGCCTTCCAGGCCTTACAAGTGGATCATTGATAATATTTCTTTAAGTGGATGGCGTTCCAGGTCCGTGGTACGGCTCCTCCATCAAGTCGGGCTAACTTATAAGTTCCCTCCTTGACGACTTCGATGACCTGGTATGGTCCTTCCCAGTTTGGTCTCAATACTCCATCTTTGGGATCTTTTCCGGCCAGGAAACTCTCCTTAGGACCAAGTCGCCAACGCTAAAGGCGCGTTTTTTGACTTTAGAGTTGAATTAGCGAGTGATCTTCTGCTGATAATGGGTGAGCTGGAGTTGCGAATCCTCTCGCCTTTCATCAATTAGATCGAGGGAATGGCACAGGAGCTCATGGTTCCGATTTTGGTCGTAAGACTGGACTCTATGTGAGAGAACCTCAACTTCCACGGGGAGGACTGCTTCACTCCCAAAGGTTAGGGAGAAAGGAGTATGACCCGTAGGAGTCCGATGCGAGGTCCGGTATGCCCATAGGACCTGGGGGAGCTGTTCTAGCCAGACCCCCTTTGTCTCATCTAATCTTTTCTTGGGGCTCGCCTTTAGAGTCTTGTTGGCAGCCTCGACCTGGCCGTTCACCTGAGGATAGGCCACGGAGGAGAAGCTTTTTACAATCCCGTGCCTTTCATAAAACTCGGTGAACAGGTCGCTATCGAACTGAGTGCCGTTGTCAGAGACGATTTTCTTCGGCAGACCGAATCGACAGATGATGCTTTTAACCACGAAGTCGAGTACCTTCTTCGATGTTATTATTGCCAACGGCTCTGCCTCGGCCCACTTAGTGAAGTAGTCTATGGCTACCACGGCGTAACAGACCCTGCCTTTTCCAGTGGGCAGGGTGCCCACTAGGTCTATTCCCCAAACAACAAATGGCCAAGGGGCCGAGATCATCCTCAGCTCGACTGGAGGAGCTCGGGCAACTGCAGCGAATCGCTGGCATTTGTCGCACTTCTTCACGTATGAGATCGCGTCTGTGGACAGAGTTGGCCAGTAATAACCTTGACTGAGAACCTTTAAGGCCATGCTTTGCCCCCCAGCGTGGTCTCTGCAGAATCCTTCATGAATTTCCTGTAGGATGGCCTTCGCCTCACCCGGAAGAACGCATCGGAGGAGAGGTAGGGAGTGCCCACGTCGGTACAATACCCCATCAACTATTGTATATCTAGGGACTTGATATAGGACTCGCCACGCGTCTCTACGTCCTTCAGGCAGCTTGCCCTTGACGAGATATTCAAGAATGGGGGTCATCCAGGTCGGTCGAGCATCAATCATCTCGACCTCTGCCCGATCTCCTTCTATACTTGGTTTTTCCAAGAATTCTATTGGCACCAACCCCAGGGTCTCCGTCTCTCCCGAGGTGGCGAGTTTCGTAAGGGCATCCGCATTGGCGTTCTGTTCTCGAGGTATCTGTTCGATCGATCCTGGCTCAAATGCGGACAGCTCGGCTTTTATCTTTGCCAAATAGGCGGCCATCTTGGGTCCCCGCGCCTGATATTCTCCCAGAACCTGGTTTACCACGAGCTGGGAGTCACTAAAGCACTGGACGGAGCTCGCCTTTAACTCATTGGCTATCCTCAACACAGCTGACAAAGCTTCGTATTCTGCCTCGTTGTTGGAGGCCTTGAACCCGAACCTTAGCGTCGAGTGGAACCTATGTCCCTCGGGGGATATCAGAATGATTTCGGCCCTGGAACCGTTCTCGTTGGATGAACCATCCACAAAGATCTTCCACAACGATTCGGGCGAGGTGAGCTGAGATGAGCCTTCTGATGGATCCTCCTACAATCCTGTGCACTCTGCCACGAAGTCGGCCAAGGCCTGACTTTTTATGGAAGTTCGTGGAGTATAGAAAATCTCGAACTGACTGAGTTCGACCACCCACTTTAACAAACGTCCCGATGCTTCAGGTTTTTGCAAAACCTGCCTTAGAGGCTGATCGGTCATGACGTGTACCGAGTGGGACAGGAAGTATGGTCTGAGCTTTTGCGAGGCCGTGATTAGGCAGAACGCCAATTTTTCCATCAGTGGGTACCGTGATTCTGCTCCGAGGAGTCTCTTGTTGATGTAATAAATTGGCTTCTGCACTTGGTCTTCCTCTCGTACTAGTACGGCGCTGGCCGCGTCCTTAGTGACGGCCAGGTAGAGGAAGAGAAACTCTCCTGCCTTGGGCTTGGATAGCACAGGTGGTTCACCCAGATGTGCCTTCAGGTCGAGCAATGCGCTTTCGCATTCTACTGTCCATTCAAACTTCTTGTTTCCCCGGAGCAGGTTGTAGAAGGGCAAACATTTATCGGTTGACTTGGAAATGAACCAGTTGAGTGCTGCTACCCTTCCTGTGAGGCCTTGGACATATTTCTGCGACCTGGGGGAAGGAAGCTCGAGCAGTGACCTAATCTTGTCGGGGTTTGCCTCGATTCCTCGGGTATTAACTATGAACCCCAGGAATTTCCCGGATACGACACCAAAAGTGCATTTCTGGGGATTGAGCCTCATGTCGTATTTCCGTAGTATTTTAAAACATTCTTCCAGGTCAGAAACATGGTTGTCGGCAGTCTTTGACTTGACGAGCATGTCATCAACATATACTTCCATGTTCTTTCCGATCTGGTCCGCGAACATTCTGTTTACTAGCCTTTGGTAGGTAGCTCCGGCGTTCTTCAGACCGAACGGCATGACCTTGTAGCAATAGACATTAGTCGGGGTCATGAAGCTAGTGTGTTCCTGATCCGCCGGATTCATCGCGATCTGATTTTAGCCTGAGTACGCGTCCATAAAGGACATGAGCTCGTGCCCCCCCGTGGCGTCCACCAGCTGGTCGATCCTCGGCAATGTAAAACAATCCTTGGGGCAGGCCTTATTCAGATCGGAGAAGTCAATGCAGGTCCGCCATTTCCCGTTGGGCTTCGGAACTAGCACGGGATTGGCGACCCAAATTGGAAATTTGGCTTCCCGGATAAAGCCACATTTTTTGAGTCGGGCTACCTCTTTTTCTAGGGCTTCAGCTCGGGTTGTCCCTAAACGCCTTTGCTTTTGAGACTTGGCAGGAACGCTTTTATCCAGATGGAGCGTGTGCATGATGACACTCGGGCTAATTCCTACCATGTCCTCGTGGGACCAGGCAAATACATCTAAATTAGCCCGGAGAAACGTAACCAGCTCCGTCTTCCTCTTGCTACAGAGGTTTTTCCCGAGCTTGACCATCCGAGATGGAATTTGCGGATCGAGGTTCACCTCCTCGAGCACCTCAATGGCCTGGAGCCCGGATCTGTCTTCGCCTACTCGGGGGTCAATGTCCTCACTCAAGGCGACCTTTTCCTCTTCGGCGCCCTGAGGTTTTTCAATCTCAGGATCCACCAAGGGTCCCTGAGATTCCTCTTTGCCCTGAATAGCCATTGCCAACTGCCCGGGTTTAGATTTTCCCTTCATGGAAATGCTGTAGCATTCCCTGGCAGCGAGCTGATCGCCCTTGATAGTACAGATTCCGGTTGAAGTAGGGAACTTCATGGCGAGGTGTCGAATGGAAGTGATAGCCTCGAAAGCTATGAGGGTAGGCCGACCTAAAATGGTGTTGTAGGCAGCGGAGCAGTCAATGACCACAAACTCAAGTAGCTTGGAGACTGTTCGAGACTCTTCTCCTAGGGTGATCACCAGCTCGATCGTCCCTATCGCTGCCGAACCTTCTCCCGAGAAGCCATACAGTATCATGGAGGTCGCCTTTAGCTCGGCGACAGTCAATCCCATCTTTTCTAAGCTGGAGTGGAATAGGAGGTTTACCGAGCTTCCGTTGTCCACCAACACTCTCCTTACTCTCCAGTTGGCGAGCTGGACTGCTACGACCAAGGGATCATTATGAGGGAATTGGACATGGCCTGCGTCTTCCTCCGTAAAAGTGATCGGTTGCTTTTCTAACCGCTGCTGTTTTGACTGACGTTGCTCCGGGACGAACTCCGCTCCGGGACGAACTCTGCTCCGTTGTGGGCCTTTAATTCATTCACATATCTCTTCTGGGTGCCTCTGCTCATTCCAGCCATGTGCGGTCCTCCAGAGATGGTGGATATCTCTCCTTCGACCACGGGAGGAGGGACGTCCTGATCTACACGAGGCCCGGGCTGACTGGCTGGGACTTCTGGAGGGGGTCGACTCGCTGGGACCCTATTTCGTGAGTATTGCACCAAGGGGCCTGCTCGGATGAGAGTCTCGATCTCATCTTTTAGATGCCTGCAATCGTCGTTATTGTGGCCGACGTCGTTGTGAAAACGACAGAATTTGGAAGTGTCTCTCTTTCCCTTGTGGTGTTTAAATGGTTCCGGCCTCTTCCAGGGGACCCGAGTAGAGTGGGCCAGGAAGATACTTTCCCTGGACTGGGTGAGCTCGGTATATGTTGTGAACACGGGCTTGAACTTATCCACGGACTTATTCTTCTTTTGACCGTGCTGACTGTTTTCACCATTCCCCTTTCTTTTGCCACCACCGGGCTGGTTATTCTGCGCGACGTCCGGGGTCGCCATCACGATCTCCGTCCCCGTTCCAGCGGGCTTCTCGGGAACCTGGCTGGTCCCCGCGGCTGAAGCTTCAGCTTCTTCCAAGTTTATCCACTCTTGGGCTCTGTTAAGGAATTCGTTAACCGAGCTGACTCCCTTCCTCTGAATGTCATTCCACAGGTCTCCCCCGACCAGGATTCCGGTTCTCATGGCCATGAGCTTGGAGCTATCATCTGCGTCCTTGGCTCGAGCAGCGACATTCGCGAATCTGCTCAAGTAGGCTTTCAGCGTCTCACCGGGCTGCTGCCTTACGTTGGCTAGGGAGTCGGCCTGAACACGGGCGGCCTGAGAGGCGCGGAACACCCTTTTGAAATCAGCTGAGAAGGTCTTCCAGGAGCTGATTGACTGTCTTTTACTCTGCTTGAACCACTGCTTGGCAGGTCCAGTCAGTGTGGAAGGGAAGATCAAGCAATGCAGCTCCGGGCCAATGTTATGGACCATCATTAGGGTGTTGAACATCCCTAAATGGTCCGACGGATCTCCGTCCCCGTTGAACTTTGACAAGTGAGGCATACGAAAACCAGATGGGTATGTCGTCGCTGCTATGTTGGGGGCGAAGAGTTCCATCTCGTCTCCCGAATCATATTCGTCTTTTTCTTTTTCTGATAGGAGCTTCCTCATCAGTTCCTCCATCTGAGTTAGGCGCTCAAGGGTTTGGTCCTGAGATCCTGGGTCATTCCGGGGCTGCTCAACAACTCCGGGCCCATTGTACATATTAGGTGGGTTATTGCCCCTCCTATCTTGAGATAGGTTATTTGGGACATTCCCTCCGTTATGTACTTCGGATCGGACCCCCCCCCCCCCCAAGCGAGCCTGGCTACCATCTCTAGCTCGATCCTCTCTGTGAGAGTTGAGGCGATCTCGAAGGTCGCCTCCCTGAGTGGTCTGGTGGCTTTGTGCCGAACTTAGTCGTTGACGCAGGTCTCCTCCAGAGAGATCACTCCGGCGACTGTCGGTCCAATGACTCCTACCGGATAGGCTTAGAGTCTGCCTTTGGTGGTGAGGACCTGAGCTTCCTTCAGGCACCCTGCTACGCCGGGAAGGTCCCGCTGATGGTGGGTTTCTCCTACTACTTCCGTAAGCTAGGATGTCTCGGATGGGCCGAGGAGGAGACGGATATCTGATCGGAGATGGAGGATGCCTGACTGGAGAAGCGATCCTAGTTCCGTCTGGACGGATCAAATTTGGTGGGGGCATTTTGGCCCTGCCAACTTGCTGGTCCCGCGCCGGGCGATCTGGACGGGGAGCAGTACGGTCTTCGGGGACGGGCTGACGTAGTGGGCCCTCCCCGGACCTCCATCGGGAATTCCCTCGATCTCTCCTGGGCGTTTCCGATGAAGGTTGAGAGCTAGGAGTTGACGTCTTGACCGAACGGCTATATTGCTGTTGTCCGATCCCAAGCATTTCCCTGAAGTTGGCCTATCGATGGTGTGATGAAGGGGTGGAGTTGGCTGCCGGAAGTCTATCCGAACGGCTACGCCTGGACCGATTACCCCGGTGAGACTTTGGAGCCTCACCTTATCTCTCTTCAACGTTAACGTTGGTTGTGAGAGGGGGTAGTCGGGCCAGAATATCCTGGAATTGCTGACCGGCTGCTGCTAACTGGCTCCTCAGTTAAGCATTCTCCATCTCCACCGCAATATAATAACACGGGTTCGGATTAGGTGGCTGGGGCGCCGAACTACCTGTATCGTCCTGGCCCGCCGGCTGCTTTCCTGGCCTCTGTTGGACTTCAGGAATTTGTTCATTAGGGATGGCAATATGATGAGCCTCCTGCCCATCATGCTGCTCTGTTTCGTTGCCATGCCTGGACCGAGTGGTCACCATAGTTGGATGTTTGCGGCAGCACTAATCGAACTTGCTCTCAATGAAAGCACCAAACTGTTGACGCGGTTCTTCGCCAACATGTAATTAAGAGAAGAAGAGAAAGGGATTAGTGCTGAATATAGAACCGTCACAGATATAGAATCTTAGAGAATGCACTAGGTGACTCAAGACACGTTTTTAAGTGGTTCGAAGGTTAAAATCCTTCTACTCCACTAGTCAATATTATTGATATATTCTGGGTATTTGGTTACAAAGCATATATCTATTCAGAGACTATTTTTCCCAACCCTTATCAACTCCCAGGTTCTCCATATTTATAGGAGAAGGCACCTGGAAGTTGGTAAGGAGGTCATCCCGTGACCTTATTATTTGTCATATCAACTCTGTGACATTCATGATTAATTCCTAAACCTGACACATAAGTATGGTCAAATCGATAGGTAAGGAGATAATGGGCCGCACGGCCCAACCCAGCCGTGGATATCTGAACACGCACGTTCCTGCTGCGTGTCCGAGAAGTCAGGGAGATATCGGACACGTGATGTCAGATATATGCACGTTTATCTTGCGCGTGTTGACTTTACAGAGGGTCAGAGCTCCATACATAGCTCGTGCCACGAGCTGCACCCCTGACCCGACCTTCGGCCTTCAGATTCCTTGCTCCAGTCCTGGGCAACCTTGGCGAGTCCTCAGGAATTGCTCGAGCTAAGAAGGTACGACCTCAAAACGGGAGCTTCGGTCTTGGGGATGTTAATGGGCTAATCGTGATTAGTCCGTAGCTCAGCCTGCTAATCATCCCATGGGAAAACCAGGGCATACAGAAGGTATGAAATTCTAGCTCTAATTCTGAGGTTTTGGTTACTCTGCTGAAGTTTCTGAGTTTAAGGTTCAACCATGGTGAATTTTGAGTTTAGGGGTGCATGTGTTTAAATTTTGTATGGTGGGGATGCTTGGGGTGAGTTAGACATGTTAGTAAGCTTGATTCTAGGTTTGGTGGAAGTTTGGAGAAGTTTTGGTAAGGTTTGGCTTGGGGAAAATCAAAGGAAGGAAAAACAGCATTTACTGTTATGTGACTAGCGCTACAACGCTAGCCTTTGGGCGCTGTAGCGCTAGGCCAAGTGCCTTGGGACGATTTTGGGCTCTACTTGTAGCGCTATAGCACCCTCCTTAGAGCGTTGTAGCACTACCTTGTTTCCAGAATGGGGTTTCTGAGTTATTTTCAAGGGTTTTTGCCTGGGGGTTCGGGGTTCGATTCCACCACCCCATTTGGTGGAATTGGGGCTTCCCGAGGGCTCAGGATTGCTCCCAAGGCTAGGTTTTGGACTTGAGGTTTAGTGATGATTCTGATCTATGGTTGTGACTAGATGTGCACTAGGGCTCAAAAGGGATCGTGTTCAAGGATCAAAGTGAACGAAGCTAGCAAATTTAAAGGTAAGAAAAGTGCACCCGGTTATATGTTTGTGATGGGACTAAGTGCTCCCGATATCTGTATAATGTCATAGATGGTATTGTGCCATGGGTCATGTGATAAACGGCCTAAGGGTGTCATATACAATATTTGCGCACAGGGCGCGACTTGGCCATTGGTAGCCGAGGACAACTTAATATTCATTGAGCTCGGTTTAAGCGGGCCGGAGTCAGTGGGATAAACAGAGGGTGCAGCCTAAGGGCGCTAACCTTATTTATCATTTGTTATTAATTATTGTTATGAAATGATATGTTTGGTATGCTGAATACTTGATTATCTTGGATATTTGGTCTAATGAGAACTTGCTTATGTGATATGAGATAGTGGATTGTTTATTGATTGATTATGCTTTGTTGTTGTGCTTTCTTGCTGGGCCTTGGCTCACGGGTGCTACGTGGTGCAGGTAAAGGCAAAGGAAAGTTGGACCAATCCTGAGATGGAGAGCTGCGGGGCTGAATGTACATAGTCAAATGTTCGGTCGCCATGGCCGAGGAGTGGATTAGGATAGGGAATGCCTAACAGTGTGTTTTGCCTTAGAATGGCTAATTACTGTATTTAAATCTTGAATCTTTGTAAATGGTTTTAATTTTATTATTTTTGGGATCCCTTGTAAACAAAAAATGTTATTTATAAGAAATGCAGCTTTTGAGACCAAAATCTTTTAACCCTAGTTCCATTATAGTTTCAGTAACACGTTTTTAATTAAATGACTTGATTAGCAGGTCTAGCACTTTTATAAACACATAGTGTAACGGTCTTGGCTATCCTGGGTGTTACATCTACAGACATTGCATTGGTGGCCTGGGATGAAGAAGGTTGTGGTGGAGTACGTGGCCAAGTGTTTGGCCTGTCAGCAGGTGAAGGCTGAGCATCAGCGGCCAGTGGGGTTGCTACAGTCTTTGGGTATTCCTAAGTAGAAATGGGAGGACATTACGATGAATGATAGTGGGGTTGCATGACTCGGTGTGGGTGATAGTGGACAGATAAACCAAGTCAACTCACTTTCTGCTTGTGAAGATGACTTATACTATAGATCAGTATGCGTAGCTGTATGTGAGGGATATTGTACGTCTCCATGGATTTCCCAAGTCAATAGTATCAGACTAGGATCCTATCATTACCTCCAAGTTTTGGGGTGGATTGCAGAAGGCTATGGGGACTCAGTTGAAATTCAGCATGACCTTTCATCCTCAGACTGATGGAAAATCTGAGAGGATAATTCAGGTATTGGAGGACATGCTCAGGGCATGTTTGTTAGACTTTGAGGGATGTTGGGGTAAGTATCTCCCATTGATTGAGTTTTCATACAACAACAGTTATCAATCAATGATTGGAGTAGCTCCATATGAGATGTTATATGGGATGAGGTGTAGATCACCCATTCATTGGGATGGGATGGGTGAAAGGAAGTATTTGGGACCGGAGACGGTTCAAAAGACTAATGAGGTTATTGAGAAGATCCGAGCTTGAATGCTCGCTTCACAGAGCAGACAAAAAAGCTACGCTGATCCTAAGTGTAGGGACGTGGAGTTTCAGGTAGGGGACCACGTGTTTCTGTGAGTCTCACCACTGCGAGGGGTGAGAAGGTTTGGGAAAAAGGGCAAGCTGAGCCCTAGATTCATTGGACCTTTCGAGATCCTGGAGAGGATCGAGCAGGTGGCCTACAGATTGGCACTGCCACCGTCGTTATCAGGAGTTCATGATATATTCCACATTTCTATGCTTCGAAAGTACATCTTAGATACGACTCACATGTTGAAGTATGAGGACTTAGAACTACAAACAGATTTGTCTTATGAGGAGCGACTGGTTCAGGTCTTAGACAGAAAAGACAAGGTTCTACGGAACAAGATGATTCCTCTAGTTAAAGTATTGTGGAGGAATAGCAGGTTCGAGGAAGAGACCTGAGAGCTTGAGTCAGTAATGCGAGATCAATATCCCGAGTTAATCAGGTAAATTTCGAGGAAAAAATTCTCAGTAGGAGGTGATAGTTGTAACAACCCATAATTGCTAATAAGGCCTAAGGGCCTTGATTAGCGTGTCGAGAGGGCGTAATTGATATATGTGTGATTTAATTGTTTAATGCATGATTAATATTATTATATGGCTATGTGACATGCATGTTTGTTAGTATTAGATATGCATGTGGGCCCTTTATAGCTTATAAGGGCATACTTGTAATTTTGGCCCGTTGTGGGCATAAATGTGATTATATGTGATAAATTGTTGAGACCACATTATTATGTAGATATATTTGCAACATATGGCTCGAGACGGTCCTAGTGAGCGGATTGGCGAAATAGTCACAGAAGGGATTAATACCCGGCTCGGGGAAAGCCTGGTGGTATTTTTGGGAATATAGAAAATATCTTGGGAAATATTGGACATTGAATAAACAATTGGTAATTAATTGGATGACAGGATTAGTGGGTAAATATTAGGAACATTTGAGGAATTAGTAAGAACTGGGGGAAATTACCATTTTACCCTATGGACAACTTGAAGGTTAGTAAACTTAAGAGGGCATAATGGTCTTTTGGTAGGCAAGTGATATACTTAGTTTATACTTAGGATTAAGTTAGAAAGTGGCAGAAACTTTAATACACACCCTCATCTCTCTCTCATGGTTTCACTCTCTCCCCCACTTTTCCAATGGGCTATGAAGCTAGGGAAGAAAAAGTGCAGTAAGCTTTGGCTTGAGCTAGTATTCCTTGAAGGAAATTGAATGGAAAACACAAGGAAAGCTAGGGAGATTCAAGCTGGGAAACAGAGAAGAATTCAGTCATAATTGAGGTAAGAAATCCTGTTGAAATCTCTGTATTATACTGATTTATATTTAGGGTTAAGCTTGTATGGGGTCTGGGATTATTGCTGGAATTGGACTGATTTGGGGTTGAGTTTTAGTGTAAATTCTGGGTTCTTGAGTATGAATTGGATGGTGTATTTGCTGGTAGTTTAGGTTGAGTTCTATGTTGTAGAATGCTTAGAATAAGTGTGTTCAATCCTGGTTTAGATCAGTGAATTTAGTTGGAAGTGGGGAGTATGATTGGTTTGAATCCTAGAATTTTTGGCCTGAAGAAGATGGAGAAAAACCCAGAATTTCTGGGCTCGAGGGAGGGGCGCCGCGACCCATCCCTGGGGCGTCGCGACAAGTTTGGCCTGTTTGGCCTGGGTTGCTCTCTGAGATGGGGGCGCGCCGCGACCCACTAGGCCAATTCGTAGCCCACCTCCCTTTTGGTTTGGGTCCTTGCTCTCTGACTTGGGGGCTATTCACGACCCACTAAGCCAGGTTGTGACCCGCCTAGGGATTTTGGCCTTAGAATGGTTTATAAGTTTGGTAAGGCTCAGGGGTTTGAACCTAGGCGCTCAGGACAATTTATACTACCCGGTTTAGTAGGAATTGAGGTCCCGAAGGCTAGCTTTTGTTTCATAAGTATTTATTTGGATGGGAAGTTGTTGATTACTCATTGGCCACTGTCACTAGGTTTATCGCCAAGGCTCGGGACTGAGGATCGTGCTCGAAACCATTTCATTTTCTCTGTTCGGAATTAAAGGTAAGAAAACTGCACCCTTGTGTGGCTGTATTGGGACTGAGATTCCCGATATTTCAATACATATGTTGTATGATTGTGATAATTCCATGTGAGCATGAAATAAACGGCCTAAGAAAGTCTGGGCTGATAATTTGCACACAGGACGCGACTCAGCCACTGTGAGCCCGGGTCAGCTAGATAAACACTGAACTCGACCTAAGCGAGCCAGAGTCAGTGGGTTAAATAGAGGGTGCGGCCTAAAGGCGTTGACCCTGATTAATGTGTATTGATTGCGAATTTTTTTTTAATATAAATGTTCATTGTTGTTAGATTGATGTTATGGCTTGTTAAATACATGGTTAACTATCTTGTGAATTAATTGATTATCATCATTGATTATGTGATGCTATTATGGTTTTCTTGCTGGGCCTTGGCTCACGGGTGCTTTATGGTGCAGGTAAATGCAAGGGTAAGATGGATGAACCAAGAGTTGGAGAGCTCTGGGGGCAAGGTGTACATTGTCAGCTGCTCGTCCGCCACAACCGAGGAATTGTACTGGGACCGAAACCTAAAATGTGCATTTTTCCATTAGAGTGGCCTTTGATGGTATATAACTTTTGAAAATTTGTAAATTTGTCTTTTAAACCCTGTTTTTGGGATCCCATGTACCAAACATCTATTTTTATGAGGATTAACTATTTATGATCAAAATCTTTTAACCCTAACTTGTTTATGATTTTAGGATCACACTTTTATTCAAATGACTTGATTAGCAAGTCTCGCACTATTTCAAATACACAGTGTAACAATCTTGGTTATCCAGGGCGTTACAAGATGTATGAGCCATTCACATGTTTTTTGCGAACCAAAATGATGTTAAGTCTCTCTTTGCCCTTGGGTGGCAAGATCTTCATCCACTATCATAGAAATGCACTAAGTAAACGAACGTTTACTTGTTAGTAGATAGTGTATGAGCGGATGAAAGAGGTATTTTTCATATCATGCTCTTCTAAACCAACTATATATAATTTTTATACTTTGTTTACGTTTCGGTTTTCAAAAAGATATACTTATTCTACTTGTTGTGTAGTGTTCATTTTTTTTAGGTGAAATTTTTCACTTATGGTTTCATTATTCTCTCCACCAATCGTAACGTTCAACTAACTGTCCTTATTAAGGAAGACTAACTTTCTTTAAATCATTAAACTTTACATTATACGTACATATTATATAATCGAATCGACCAATTCACAACAAAATATAAGATATTAATTTTGCTATTAATAAGGTTGTACAGGATCTTCTTTGGAATGGAATGTTAGGCGAAGATTGTTTCCTTTGATTTAACTCCCCGTAATTGAGCAGGTGGAATAGAAAGAACGGAAGCAAGTGTCCAGATAGCGTGGGGCCACAGTGACTTAAAGGTAACATTGACCTTCACCGTACATACTCTTTGCTTGAAACATGAGACTATGCCACTTCAGATTTGTAATCTTGAAACTCTAGTTTTGTTTAGGGTTTAGATTTAGTGTTACGCATTTTTCGTTAAGGGTGAATATAGCATCCTTAAGCAACATTTTTTTTGGTAGGAAGTTTTGATGAGAATTAACAATCACTCATTCGTAGTATACTATAACACTTCGGCTCAGTGAAACCCGCCACCCCAATCCCTCGCCTTGTACTCTAGATTTTTGCACTTAACTATTAGAAAAACATGGCATCCTCTAACTTATGCGTCAATCTATTCCCAAAGTAGTTCATAGTGAAAACAGAGCCTGAATCACCAAAGCATAAATTTTCAATTCCTTTCCATGTTGAGTCAACTCCCACTCCACCTCCGTCCACTATGAACACTGAAACGACAATCCACTATATTCCTTCCTCATCGAATAGGTCTGCCACGGTGTTGTCGAGTGATAATGGGAATAAAAAACACAAAAGTAAGCCTGGGTTTCGTGGTAAGTGCAAAAATTATATGAAGAAAGATCTTAAGATTGAGAAGCTTTCAACATTCAAAAACATTGCTACGAAGATAGCTTTGACTTTAAGGGTTAATTCAATTAACATTATGTCTTTCCTTTTCCAACAGTGACAAATTATAGATTATCTAGGGACTGTGGTGAAGCGCCAAGAGACCATTAGCATTGAGTTGTGTGTGAAAGATAACAACTCAGGGAAAAAGATGGAGATCATAGTGCTTGACTGATATTTCACAATATCATGCTTTCTGTTATAAGCTCCAGTTACAGTTTGGTAATCAATGTGCCTGAACATTGATTACTAAATTGGGCCAGGGCTACTATGCGACCAAGAAAGCGACACTTACGATCAATGAATATGATGTCCCGTCCCACCCATCTAACAGAGAGATCCGAGATCCAACTTTAGTCTAGACTAAGGGGAGGGAACCAAATAAAAAGTTAAAACGAAAGGACAAGGAGCACAATAACAAAGTGGCTAAGAAGAGTAGGTGCAGAAAGTGCAACTAATTAGGGCACAACAGGGCGACTTGCAAAGTTCAACCTCAAATTGAAGCGACACAACAATTTCAACAATTTTCTAAGATTCCATCAACAAAAGTAGATGTATGGGGTGGCTTCATGAAGCGTGGACCAAGCAATGACGAGCACAACAATGTCACACTTGAACCATGGTAAAATAACATTTCCGCCAGTGGTAGTGTTCCTCTAAATGAACGTCATGATAGTCACTGTAACGCCCTACTACCTTAGAGCCGTTACCAAGTGAGTTTTAAGACAAAACAGTGTGCAAGGAACTCGCTAACCGAGGTTTTTAAAACGAAAGTGTGACTAATCAAATGTTGAGGCTGTAATCTTTTGAAAATGGTTTACTTTATTGAAAACTTCAAGTATTTAACATTTGGGATCCCAAAATAAGGTTTGAAAACTATTTACAACTTAAAATACGTTTACAGTCCATAATTATTAAAATCACAGATTATTACAGCCATTTCTCATATAAACCCCCAACCAAAGCAGTCGAGCAGGCCAAACATGTACGCGTCGCTTCACGCTCTCCGTACTCATGGTTGGTTTACTCAATCTATGCCCTTACCTGCAACACAGAGCACCCGTGAGCCGAAGTCCAGCAAGAAAACTCATGCAGCCCATAACATATGCAAATTATACAGTTAATCATATCAGATAGTCCACAGATAAACAGGTCAACCATTAGACTAAGCAAACACGGCCATGCCGCCCCAAAAGCCTTACCACAGCCTGGGGTCTCGGTCCTCACCGTAGGGATATCACACGTATCCACTGGGTCCTACCCTGACCATAAGCATCCCATGTGCTAAGTGTTACTACCGGCCCCGCTGCCGTTCTCGGCCTTTCGCCGTTCTCGGCTCCATTGCCGTTCTCGGCTCCGTGCCGTATCATTCCACTATAATCACGAATAGTATACTCAAACATCATTCAAACAAATATCAATTCATTTAATTCTACACCCTAACATGTAATGCAATATAGGGTCGTGCCCTGCAATCATCTCATCATGCAATATAGGGTCGTGCCCCGCAGTCACACTATGGGCCCATGCCCTATCCTACGGGTGTTATAGTTTTCTTACCTTTCAATTCGATGGCTTTCACACTTGACTCCTTGAGCACGATCCCACTCGAGCCTTAGTGCACACCTAGGCACAAACATAGGTCAAAGTCAACACCGAACCCGAAGTCTGAATACCTAGCCTCGGGACCACTCCCGAGCCCCCGGGAAGTCCTAGATCCCCAAAACAAAGTGGCGGAATCGAGCCCCGAACCCTAGGTCAAAATCCCTCTCAAATAGCCCAAAAACCCCTTCTGTGAACAGTGCAGCGCTACAGCGCTCTAAAAAGGGCGCTGTAGCACTACAAGCAGAAACACACCCCCAGAAAACAGGGGCTAGTGCTACAGCGCCCCCTGACTAGCGCTGTAGCGCTAGTTGAAGACCAGCACTACCCAAAAATCGCTTCTTGCGATTTCCTTCCACCAATTCAACCCCAAACTTGTCCAAATCATTACCAAACTCAAAACCAAGCATATAAACACTCTCCATTCATCCCAAGCATCCCTAAATCTCAAAACCCAAGCACACACATCCCAAATCTCAAGATTCACCATAGATGAACCCTAAACCCAGAAATTCAGTCAACAACAAAGTTAAAGGCTTAGAAATCATACCATTGATGCAATTTCGACTTTGATTCATTCCTAGACCTCCTTAGCTTGTTCATCCTCAAGGCTTGCCCAGAAATTCCCTAAAATTCCCATCATCTCAGCCCAAAACACAGCTCAAACCAGCCAAACCCTTAAAACTGAAAACTCAAAGAACTTACCTCAAAAGTTAATGTGTTCTTGCTAATCCTTGCCAAATCTTCAAGCCTAGCTTTAAGATCCTTGATGCTCAGCCTATCCTAGCACTCCACTGAGCTTTGTCCCAAGAAATTTGAGGAGAAGAGGTGCTAGAACCCCAAACCGATCCTTTGGAAAACCCCTCTGTTTTTCTCTCTTTTCTTTCTTTCCTTTTTCTTTCTTTTCTTTCTTTCTCTCCACAGCCAACACACTTTCTCTATAAATCCCACTAAGTGTAAAGCCTTATAAATAATTCTCTAAAAGCCAATTGACCAAAATGTCCTCCCTAATAGTTCAAATCCCTTTTTGTCCAAGTAGGGCCATTTTAGTCAATCACCCAATTCCCGCTAATCCTCAAGTGTCTCTAATATTTTCCCGTTGCTTTCCAACACCTGATAAATCACCAATTAAGTATTCCTCGATATCAAAATAAACCCCAATATACTCACTAGCTTCCTATTTATACCCCCCGGCTCGCTTCGAGCCGGGTATAATTCTCTGCCTCGACTTTCCGCTAGTCTGCTCACTGGGATCGTCTCGAGTCACAAATCACAGATACATCCACATCACAATGTGGTCTCAACAATCATCACATATCAATATAGTTATGCCCAACATGGCCAAAATTACAATTATGCCCTTCTAACACAATCCGGGCCTACATTCATACTAATGTACATAGTCATGCATCTCAAATAATCAAATAGTCATATAACACACTTTAAATCATAATCATGCATTTAACTCATAAAATCACACAAAAGTCCCATCATGCCCTCCTGGCACGCTAATCAAGGCCCTTAAGCCTTATTAGCGAATTTGGGTCGTTACAGTCACAAGTCGTAGTTTTGCGACATATGGGTGAATAGAAGATGTGTGGTTACATTTATTTTGTTGTTTGTGTTATGCTTTATCAGGTTATGAACTTCGCCCATTATTTCATATCGTACTTCTTAAGGCTAATGATATGAAATAATAATCCTTTTGAATATTTCCCTTGTCCAAGATTATGAACTCATGGAGTATTATTTCATATCAATGATCTTATTTCATTATTAAAATGATAATGTGTTTAACCAGAGTATACATCAAAGAAATTTATGCTAAAATATTGATTTAAAAAGCATGACCCGTTTGTTGGAAAATAAGATCCATGTATGGGCAATCAGTATTCTAATGAACCAATTTTTTTAACGAGATTGTCAATGCCTTGAGCTTGGAAGGGATTCATAAAAATTGATTTGTACCTGCATATAGATATGGTCGTAATTGACGATGGGATATGTTGTTTTAGTATGGCAAAAATCAAGTGTACATAGAGTATATGAACCTTCTCCCTAGATAGGTGCACTGTATTATGCTACTCTAACAAGAGTTTATGATGGGAAGATTCACCCACTAAGTCTTCTCAAGTGTAACTCTGACATTCATTTAGATTAATATTAGTAAACATAATTCCATATATTTTAATTAATTAATTAATCATCAAATGTACTACAACGCCATATTATGAAAGTTTAGTCAAATAAGATGAAAAACAAGTCATTGTAACATAGGCCACATCAAGAAACTAACAAACTAAACCTAAATGAGAAACAATTAAAATCTAACAAACCTTTGATAGTCGACAAAAATAATGCAATGCACCACCCACTTAGACAAGCTTAGACAAGGATAATATCATAAAATTTTGAAGTTAAAAAGACAGTGTTATTCATCCTCTTCTACCTTCCATTTGCACACGTACGCCGACTACATTGCTCACTTTTTCATCTTGATACTATAGATATCTAGTCATTGCCTCTGACTTAAGTTCATTCACTACTAGGGACAGCATATGATGGTCGGCCATGGAAGCACTCTGTCTCAATCCTTCAAATTCCTTGCACCGTTCAACGATTTTGGCGTCTAGTGTAGCATCCCAAATTTGCTAATAAGGGTTAGTTCCTTGAATAGTGTGTCGAAAGATCAATAATTGATTTAATTATGTTAATATGTGAAGTAAATGATTATGTGATTAAAAATGCATGTTTAGGTGAATTAAATAAGCATGTGGGCCCAATTTGGTTAATAGGGGTGTATTTGTAATTTTGGCCCGTTGAGGGCATAAATGTGAAATACATGTATGTTGTGCTTGATACCACAAGATTGTGGTGATAAATTTGCATTGTGCGATCTGAGACAGTCCTAGGGAGCAGAATAGCTAAATAGTCAAATCGGGGTTGAGTACTCGGCTCAGGATGAGCCTAGGGGTATTTTGGGAATATATTACGTGATTGGGATTACCGGGTAATGGGTAAAGACTTAATGATTGTTTAAGTACGTCAGGGATTAAATGGGGATTTGATGGAACACTCGAGGAACTAGCGGGATGTGGCAATTGACGAGGTCGCCCTTGGTGGTATTAAGGGAGTGAGGATAGACTTAAGGGTAGTTTGGTCAATTTGGAGGCTGAGGATGGTTGGACTTATCTTAGACCATAGACCTAACCAGAACACATTAGAAACTCAGCTCTCTCTTTCTCTCCCTCACATCTCTCTCTCTCTCTCTAGGCTAGGGGGGGGGGGAAATTTGGCTGAAATCTTGAGGAGTTTGGCTAAGGAATTTGGCGAATAGGAAGCTTGAGGTGATTGGAGTAAGCTCAACTGGAATTGTTCATTGAGGTAAGAATTTATTGTACTTGATCACCAAGTTTCTTGCTGTGATTTCTCAAACATTGTTTAGTCCTAAACATTAAGTTTAATTTTTTGTTATGGTTGGGATTAGAGGATAGTTTTTGGGATGTTTAAACCAGTTAAGTTGTCTTAAAATGAATTGTAGATTGAATTCTAGATATAGGATTGATTTGGCTTAGAACTGGTACGTTTGGCTAGGGAAAAACGCAGTAGAAATGCATGGCATCTAGGTTTTGGGGTTCGCACCTCGGCCCTGTTCATCAGACATCGCGGCCCGCTTGAACTTTGAGGCTTGGGAGCCTTAGATTTTGCCCAGGCACCGCAGCGCAAGCTGCGGAGCGCTGTGACCCGTGATCCCCAAATACGAGAGCTATGTTCTCAAAATTGAGCGTGCCGAGGCCCTTAAGGGCTGGGCTGCGACTCAAATGGGAATTTTTTGCTATTTGAGGGTTTTAGGCTCGGGAACCCAAATGTTAAGGCTCGAGAAGGATCCTACTACCCGGTTTAGTAGGATTTTAATCCAAAGTTCTAAATTGATTAGAGATTGATGGATATCTATTTATTATGGTGTTATGACTAGGTTTTTACGTCAAAGCTAGAGTTAGGGGAACGTGCTCGGGATTGCATTAACTTGTCAGCTCGAGACACAGGTAAGAAAACTGTTTGTGCCCATAGAGCAGGGCATGGCTCTATTATTTGTGTTTCAGGGCATGACCCTGTTAATTGCATTTAATATATGTGTGAATATCTGTGAATGCTATTCTGTGTTATGCACGCTTATGAATGAACGGCGAAGGCCGGGAATGACGAAGGCCGAGAACGGTGAAGGCCGGCAATGGCAAAGGCTAAGAATAACGAAGGCTAGGTACAGCAAAGGCCGAAATCGACGTTAAGCACGCTGAGTGCAGGCCACTAGGGCAAGACCTTCCAAGGGTGTTGTATTCACCCGATCGGTGAAGATCGCGAACCCAGGGCCTGGTAAAGCACCTGGGTCGACATAGGTCGCTATGTATTAGTTTGTTGACTGTTTATGTTGTTTATTATTGGAATGAATTGTGATTTGTATGCGTTGAGTTTTCTTGCTAGGCTTCGGCTCACGAGTGCTCTGTGGTGCAAGTAAGGGCAAGGGAAAGGTCGACCAACCATGAGTTGGAGAGCATGGAGCGACGTGTACATGTTCGGTCTACCTGGCTACCAAGGCAAGGATTAGTTTGGGAAATGTATTGTAATGATTCGCTTTGTCGATTAGGTCGACCGTATTTATATTTTTGAGTTGTAATACATTTTCTAAATAGTATTTTGGGATACCAAATGTATAACTCTTATGATTTTAATGGATGTCTAAATCTTTAAATTCAATGTTGTCAAATGAATCTTTATTTCAATCTAACCATGCTTTTCAACATGAAACCTCGATTAGCGAGTTAATGGCATATTTATAAATCCTAGGGTAACGGCTCTAAGGTAGTAGGGCATTACATCACATGGTAACGGCAATAGTTAATCCAAAAAATTAGCATTTGTAGAGTCAAACACGTTGCTTTCTACTAGGCTATAAAACAGACAACCCTAAGTACCTTTAGAATAGCCAACAAACAAGCACACCTCAATTCATTGTTCTAGCTTTCCTACCATTTTTCCTCAGGACACCCCCAAATTCCATAATGGCGTAAACCAACTTCACGACCATTCCATAATTCTAGTAGTGTGTTGGAGACAGTTTTGAGACGTCACAACATTTAAAAAAAATTCACATGTGGTCTAGGTAGTGGTCTCCAGAAAATATCTAGGTAAGAAGTTGATAGAGTTGAATAGCTTATCATAGAACACAAAATTTCATAAAGGCGCAATTCACACCGCTCAACAACACCATTCTGTTGCAGAGTCCTTGGGGCAGTTGCTTTATACAATTCTCCAAGTTCAATTAAATGATCTTGATTATGATTATCCAAATATCTGTCACCCCTATCAGATCGCAAGATCTTTAATGTTTTACCTAATAGCCATCGCAATGAATTCTTTGAACTTCTTAACAAATTCTCAGAATTCCTATGCTTTAGGTTCTTACATGAGTCTCTAGGGAAATCGTAGATGAAGGTGATTACTCATAACCACCCCTCGCTTAAACATTCATTTGTCCATAGAAATTTGAACATACTAGCCCTAGTGGTTCTTTGGCCCTTTCTCCATTCACATAGAATGGACGCTTTGTCATTCTGACCTCGAGACTAGATTCACAAACAAGTAGGTCATCCTAGGTGAGTTCCTTCAAAGGCCTAGCCTTTGATAGTCTTTGAATCATATCATAGAAAATATGACCGAAGTGAGGATGCCAAAGGTACGTCATTTCTAACGTTATTGACCTTTTGTCGTTTAACGGTCCTAGATTTAACTATCTTAAAACAACTTATTATTTAGAACATAGGGTTCGTTTAGTTGCAATAGGTATTGCCTGTTTTAAATAAATAGGATTTTATTACTTTTGGAAGTAACACCACACCAAACACCACTTTTCACAACACATGGATATAAGATTATTGAAAAAGTATTATAAAAGCTAGTTAAAAAAATGGGACATAAAATGTGCTATAGTGTAAAAGGCGGGTCTGTGAATTTATTTAGAAGGAAAGTGAAAATTAAAATGGTCTTTATTTTTTTTCTACTTCTCTCTCTCGTTTTCTCCTCTATCTTGCCCAAATCATTTTCCCTCTCATAGCTCTTCTCTCATATTTATCGCGTTTATTTTCTCTTACATCTAGATTCTAATTAGTGTAGCTAAGGTGAGGGTTGTAGTTATTTGTTTCTATTTTTTGAAAAATCTGGATCGTTTGGCAAGTTTAAGAAAGTCTAGATATCTTTTGGGCCAGCTGAGCGACCTAGAAGGGTTTTATATTTTCTCATCTTCTTAGCACCGAAGGTACGGTTCATTCCTTTTTTTTTTTCTATCTCTTTTTCATTTTATCTCTTATAGTGTATAGGGCAAAGGTAAGTTTCTTTGGTATTTTTTTAATGAATAAAGTTGTCTGGGATTGTTCTAAAAGTTTCGAAATATATGGATTAAGTACATTTTGTATTTTTTTTTCTTATTAGGTCTACCATGTTTTTTTTGGCATTTAAATATTGTATATTTTTTTTGTGTGATCTTTGTTTGTTAACACGATGAGAAGCATTTGGGGATAATCTGAGTTTTTCTTCTCAAGTCATAGCATTTTTTATCCAAACATTTCCTAGTTCCATTTGGTAAGAACTTATATTTATATAATTATATATTAGTTTCCCGTCATGCATACATACATCTATATATTACATTTGTGTTGTTATGCAATTTGGTTAGTAAGTGATTCTTAAAAGAATTTAATATTTGAGAAATTGACAAGATTTCATAAAGATGTGCTATTTCTCACTATATCCAGAGTTAGAATGATTTATACTTTTTTTGTGTGTTTTATTTTTGTATTGGGGTTTTTACTTTATTCTTGCTAGCTGAAATGTATATAGGGAATTCACTTTGGATTGACGGTTGGAACATGTATTTTGCCTTTTTTCTTTTTCTTCTATTTTCAATTAAAGATATCACTATTTTAATCTTCCAACCACAAGTAATTTTTTTCATAAACTATATATTGTCTCACTTTTTCAAATTATAATTTTTTGATTATTTTTTTCTATTACCCTTCAGCGTGCTGGAGCAGTATTTTCGCAGAGATCTGAGAGAGTTGCACCGGTCTTTACCCCTCCACAAACGCAACCATTGTATTCATATCCACAGAATCTGCGCAGTTCTGACATTCATCAAGATACAGCTGAGTCGTCTGCAGAGTTTGAGTTTCCTACCTTGAGGTGCATACACGGATCCTTGTATTGCTATATGAATTGAGGGCAACTTAATTTGCTTATTGGTATAGCACTTTACCGCATCTTTTGCTTAGTTATAAATCTGATTTTTTAAACATACTGCTGCTTGAAGTATATTTTAAGGAATATTTTATTCATTATTGCAGCAGTTTCTCTGGCTCCTTTCCTTGTTGCACTTGTTCATAGTTGTTATGAATGAATGGTTTAAAATATTTATTATACTTACAACTGCATGACAAGACACTGCAGTAGTCTATTACTCTAATATTAGAAAGTAATTAGTTGGTGTAAAGCTTTTACTGCATCCTAGAATTTTAAACACCAGATGATTTATCTGCTCATTTCTATCCTTGTAGGGAAGGTTCTTGAGCTTTATTTTGAGATGTTGTCCATATGTATAATAACTAAGGGAAAATTGAATGTTTTTTCAATCAAGTGTTATACTTTTAAAGGGTCGATGTTTGCAATAAGCTATCATCTATGTTGTACATGAATTTATTGGTTAAATAGAAATTCTTTTGTTAGCTTGTCAGAAATTCAGAATGCATGTGGCATAATGGATGTTCTTACAGAAATGCTTAGCGCAATTGATCCAGATAATAAATAGGTACTTATTTGACTAGAATTTTTTTTGTAAATTAAAACATATATTATTACATTTGCTTTGTTAAATTTCCTTTTCAAACAGATCTTTTTTTTCCTTTCAGAATGTTGTAGTTGTTGCCTAAAGTTTTGTAATTTAATTTACCTAATTAAGAGAAGTGTCTGTTATAGTTAGGAGTAATTTATAATTCTCTAGCTTGTAATTTAGTGTCGGCAATTTGTCAAACAAATTTTCGTGACAACTGGAAATATATTTAATAATTTAATATTATTTTTTGCAATCTTTTGCTTCTTATGATTTACAAGGCCTTAGACAAGAGGTAATTGTTGATTTGGTTGAACAGTGCCGGGCATATAAGCAGAGAGTGGTACACCTTGTTAACTCCACCTCGTAAGGCTTCAAACTTCTTTGCTCCATTACTCATGTATTTTAGATATTTTATAAGAGCAACAAGGCCAGATGCATCATCTAATCTTCATTACTTGCGGTTGGAAGATTAAAATAGTGATATCTTTCATTGAAAATAGAAGAAAAAGAGAAAAAGGCGCCATAACATTTTGTAATATTTTTTTAACCTATTTTTTTGTTAAATTCGTATCTTTGTCCTTATTATAGGGATTGACCTAACTGAAGACATTGAGACATACAAAGTTTCTTGAATCATGGGGTGACAAGGTATTCAAAGATAAATGGTGGGTCTTTCAAGGTGTGTCGAGTTTCTACTTCTATTTTTGTTGTTGTTGAATTTTTGGAGCTTGTTTTCCTTGGTCAAAAATAAAATTTTATTTTAGCAAGAATGAAAAAGATAAAATATACTATAGTTGTTGCATCACTTTATGTCTTAATCAATTGTTAGTAACTTGATCTTGGGGATTGGTAGTTTAGTTTGTTGGCTGGAATTTCATTGCATTAGAAAGCTTTAAGGAGTTTAGTTGATACAAGAAGAATTGTACATTCGTGTCTTCAAGAGGAATTTACAGAGTATGCATGTACCCAATGTTCTTTTATTAACCATCTAGCAAAAAAAAATTATTTTTCTAATTTTGGAATAAGAATAAATGATTGTATGCAAGCCAAACTCGTATATAAGTTGTATTTGTGTTAATTGATGTTGTGGTTTGCTCAGTCAGGTTATGTTGTAAGATTATATCATTATAGCAGTTTGTGCATATTCTACAATTTTCTTGCATAGCACCTGTTTGATGAAAGTCCTAAGTTTTATCATATAATCTCAATATTAGACTCCAAAATCTAAAGGTTTGAGACATGTTTAAGCTCCTTTAGAAGAGTTCCAAGTTTTGTGTGATGATCTTAATGCTATATTTGAGACACTTTTATGCATTTTTTAATGAGTCAATCGAAATATTATATATTAATTATATATAATTAAGGTCACCTCTCCAATAGGCAAAGACGTTTATATAAGCATTACTTGAATATAAACTATGTAATTAACCACCATCATTTGTGTGGGGTCCAATGTTGTGGAAATTGATATTCTAACACATTTGCCCATATTTTTCTTCTTTTGCTGTTTACAATGTTTCATCCAAATTACTTAAAGTTATTTTTGCATCATTCAATTTACAAGTAACAGTTACAACAGGTTCTGGCTTTGTATTTAATTTCCTTTAGTCCTTAATGCATGCTTTTTTAAAGATATATGGATTAATTGCTTGTTCGATCTGTAATAAAGGCAAAAGCTTCATGTGGAAAGTGTTTGCATGGTTTTCTTTTATCTGTGTATGTTTAGTTGTTAAATATTTATTTTATTCTTTTGAATGTAATATAATATATAGCAGTGTCTTTATGTAACACTGAGAACAAGTTTAAGATGTATACTTTATATTTTTTAGGAATACTATTGAACTTCTTACTTCTCAATTTGGTTTCTCTAATTTTTGCTGTTGTCTCCTTTATTTTATTCTACGAAGAAAAAAAGCAGGGGAGAGCATTATATTGAGTTTTATAATTCTTTTCATTTGCCATGTGTAAGTTTGGTCTTTATCTAATGAGATGTTTTATTTTTTGGGAGTACATCAAATAAGTGTGGTAACTTAATATGACAAAAGTATGTGTGGACCTCTCTCCTGTTTTTTATTTCTAATTGTCTCAATATGTTAAGAACTTTTTATTTTCAGTGGAGAAACATTTTATTATTTTTTTAGTTTTTTGTTCTCTTTTGTTTTGGTGATCATTATTCTTTTAGTTCATACTACTGTGCTCTATTTAATTCTTTGATGATAATTATTTCTTTATCAAGCTAGGCAGTTGACAAATTGGAACAGTTGGTTTTGGAGAAAGAAAAGCAATATCTATTTGGAGTAAGATAACAACTTTCAAATGCACATGACACATGTATGTTAGCTTTCCTATATAGCTTGGTAAATGTGTGTGTTGCATTGCTATAGGTTATCTCTTGTATTGTAATCCTTATTCTCCTATTAATATTTAGTATAATTGTCTGCCTACTTTTGTTTAGGATTCTTTCTCTAAAATCTGTCTTGGTTTTTCTATTGATATAGAAAATAGCTTAGTGTGGCGAAAGCTAGAGTTTGTCTTTAGTAAGGACTTTCAACACTAGTTTTACAGAATTGGAGTAACATATTTTCTAGTGTGGTCCTAAGTGTAGCTTTAAATGACTTATACCGAATGATATCTATATTTACACATATGTTTTAGCTGACAATTTTCATTATTTTTTATTTTGTAGGCATTACGAAATAAAAATGCAAACAAACATAATGAAAAGGAGGCTCAAAGTCTATTGTGTGTACTGAAAAGTCCAAGTATCCCAAATATAGACATGATACTCTTGTAGGTCAGCCATGTTGGATTAGTTCTCCTCGTTTCTACTGTGTATTGTGTGTACAATTTATTTATTTATTTTTGAATTTAATAGATTTTTCCTTTTTTGGAATCAACCAAAGAAAACAAGAATTACAAAGCTGAGATCTTTGAGATTGACACTTGCACTATGAGTTTCTCTCATGAAATCAAACATATATTTATAAATATATATATATACATTCACATACATATATTTGTAAGTTTATTTATGGAAAGTATATGTAGAATCGAATTAGTAGCAACAAAGCAATTTTACTAATTATGTTTGCTGCTTGCAATACTTGCATGTTTCTTTTCTACACATTTGTATATATATGTGCCTATATAAATATATATATACATCCCATTCTAATTTAATCTGGTTTCTTGCTTTTCTTATCTCTAATTCAATATCTAAGTATATGATACGGAGACATGAAATCTTGGTACATGGGGAATTGATGTACCTAATGACTTGGCCCTTGACCATAAAAGACTCTCTGAAGCTCTTAAGAAGGTAAAAATCTAGGCTTATCATATTTATCACTTTTGTATCTTGTTCTTTTATTTATATATATATATAAATTGAAATAGAAAAGAAACTTTTATTTTATATCAAAATTTCAACCGTTTTTGTTGTATCCAACATTAGAGAAGAATTCTAACTGTGTGTGTTCATTCTTTTTTTTCAACATATAATAAGTTTATACATGCATGCTTTTTAATTGATGAACAAAGATCATTTAATAATTATTTTGTATATCTCATAAGAGACATCAATAACTCTATAGTAGTAAAGGCTATTCAAAGTAATGGACATCTTGCTCGGGGTTTAAGAACTAATTTATGTGAGAGTTCATGCTTCCTACTGTCGTCTTTGCTTGTAATTTTACGTTATTGTGCTAAAAAGAATATTGATTATTCTCTTCCCTAAAACTCAAAATGAACATTAGTTTTACCAAAGATATTCTCTTCCGTAAAGCTTTTTAAATAATATAAAAGCTACTTATTTGGTAAGCTAATAAACAAGATCTTGTTAAACAATTTATTCTATCAAGAATAGTAATTATGTTTTGTTTATTAGTGTTGTACTTTTCAGGTAGAGTAAGTGTCCCTCTGAATTTCTATCTTAGCTCTCTATTAACTTAACTTTTTTTTTTTGTATTCTTTCAATGTACTTGTAGTTTGTGCTTCATATAATTATTAAGTTTTTAGACTACATTTACTAGTTATTTATTTTTCTTAGTCTCTTTGTGTGCTACTTGTAACCAGTACCCACCACCGCCTGCATCATTGGTTCTCCTCTGCTTTGCAGCTAGATTATATTGTCGAGGGAAAGAATAAAATCTAGCTTCAAAATTACATATTTATAATGTTACATATTTTAACTTTTCAGCATTTTGAGATTTGTTTTTTAAAAGTTATATATTTATAATGTTATATATCTTATTTTTGTTTTATTTGTTATTTAGTAAAGTATTGTAGATAGTTTTTCTTGATCTTTCTAATAACAAAATGTCACTTTTAGTTTACATAAGATGCTTTAGCTAAACAATTGATTTAAAGAATTTGAGAAGCTTTAGTCTAACTTTTTTATGGTGTTATATATCATTGTGAGTGAAGCAAGTTTTGTCTTATCAAAAATAGAGGTATAGTTGTTCTCTTATCACTTTACTCCTTTTTATATAAATAAACTTTAATTACTCTTACTTTTATTAGTGCCTAAGTGTGGTCCACATTGAAGCAAGTTTTGCTAATACCATATGGTGGATAGAAAATCCTCATTCTTATTATGTTGGTGATCCGCCAGAAGTAAAGAACTATTTTGGATATGTAAAGGTTTGTTATTGTTAATGAGACTAAATTTTTATTTGAGTAAATTTCCTCTATATTTTCTCCTACAACCTGTTTTGTTTGTGGCTTTGTTAGGGTGTTGGGATATAGGATCACTATTGTGTTGGTAGTAGATAACCTATTTTCACAACTTGCTTATGTATACTTCGAAGCATATGTTATCATGACCAAAGTCATTTTCTAATTCTCTGGCATAGTGACCTCACATTAATAATATTTATTCTTTTCACACTGTATTAATTTAGGCGTGTCAAATATAATAATTGCAATTCTTATGTGAGCTATAATATCAATTAGATTCTATATGCTGATTATATTTGTGGTGCCAAGCCCTTGATTTCCTAAAAACAATGGAACATAGTGGCCAATAAAAAACTAGAGGATCAATAACCTTGAATCTTTAACAAATAAGTTATCACAGTGGCCAATCCTTAATAGTTGTTTGCTTATGGTAGTTTGATTTTGTATTGGATTTTATTTCTAATTTTTTATGATGTTGGAAAATATACTACTGATTACTGTGTCATTTTGTAAACTTGTCATTGCAGATGGTATATAGACATGTGGATTATGCTCAAATGTATAGGATGATCAGATTCCTCTTTTGTGGACTGCTCAATTCTGTCCACTGTATTCTTTAAGAGTAAAGGAAGTCTTAATCTGAAAGTTACAAAACTGAGACTTGGAATTCATGCAACAAGACTATAAGGCGTATTCGTGTTGAATGGAGGGCGTTTGTTAAACAAAAAAATAGTAAAGAACATACGGTAAGATTTGAAATAAGTGATTGAATATTTAAGTAGAGATCAAAATATTATTTTTCCTAATGCTGGTTTCTTTTATGTTTTATTTACCAGATTCAACAAGTGAAGTGTAAAAGAAAATTTGATTTGGAAGGCTTTGGTGTGCTGACATTCGGAAAATCATGAATTCCTACCTTTACTTTTGAATATACAACTGTTTAAGACTATTTTGTTGACTATTGTGAGAATGTTTTGTTTATGTTAATTAGGCAGTGTTGAATATCTTAAGACTTTTGGATTGTTTTTTAGATAATCTTGAATGTATTTTGACACATTTATTTAGTTATATGTGCTATGACCCATATAATTGGTACTCAAAAATATATTTGTACAATGTTAAGGAGTATATTAAATGAAGCGGGTTTGAATTAAAGCAATAAAAAATAATTATAATGTACAGGTTTATATAATAATAATTCAAGCTTATCCAAATATTAGAATAATACAAAAAATGTGTTATTGTATCTTTTACAATAACACTGGTTTATAAGCATAAAATTATGTTATGCAAACTATTTTCTATAATGTAGAAAGTGTGCTATTATAAAGTGTATCATAACACTACTTTATAAGTACAAAAAAATGTTATATAATCTATTTATAAATAGCATAATGAAATACTTATCTAACTATTAAAATAACACAACAAAAGTGTTATCGTAGGCTATACCATAACACATGTCAATAACTATGGAAAAGTGTTATGCAAAGTGCTTCGACCTACGATAACACTGCTTTCCTTAACACATCAAAAAGTGTTATGGTATATATTTGATAATACTTTTTCGGTCTTATTGAAAGTATTTTTTCTTGTAGTGTAACTACAAATTGTAGTTGATGCAATAAGAAAAACTAAAATTAAAATTTCCATTGAATAACGAACTAAAATAAACATTGTCTTAAAACAATATATTTATTTCCAAAATTCATTCAAGATTATCTTTTTGCCTTGTTTGATACGAAAAACCCTTGATGGATTCCAAGATTTGGCTTTTTAGCCTTCATGGCTTTCCCAATGCTAAAATGGTGTAAAAACAATACACACATGTTTAGTAGATCTTGATTCAGTGATCCAAAACTAAAGTATCATCCTCTAAAATCACATGCGTCCAAGACAAATTTCGTTATCTTAGGTTTCATATGCATTGAGTGTCAGGCAATCTTGTTCCAATTCCCAGTCTCCTTGCATTTGGAAGCACTCCCCTTTTTATGTACTTATAATAAGGCCTTGCTCCAAGATGCTTTGCGGCATTTGGTGCCTCGCCAGTGGACTTCTTGTTCCTTTTGTTTGAATTTCTTGCTCATTTGCTCTTCAAAGAAGAAGCTTACAGCAACTTCTCCTTGAGCTTGTTTAGTAGTATTAGCATTCTTTCTTTTGCTCGAACCACCATCAACAATCCCATTTGAAGGATTTGATGATCTTTGCATAGGAAAAATAGGAATATCTTTGACTATCACGAACTCGATGTTGTCCATAGTCAACACCAGTTGATGTTGGACAAACATTTCATGATGTTCTCACCATATGGTAACCTTCTAGAGATTAGAGATAGTATGGGGTGGGATGCCTAGAGCTACGATATAAGAAAAATACTAAAACACTTATCTTCTATATCATAGGAACTTTAACTAGAGAGTCACAAATAGTCACTTAGCTAAATTGAGAAACAACTCAATTAATAAAATATCATAGACTTTTATTAACTACCTATTCATCTTATCAATGTAATGAAAACTCATGTGTCCTGGTAGGCGAGAGTCCCAAATATTTCTTAATTTATGAGTTTGACCCACGATTTCGATTATTACAGACTTAATTCCTATAGTCATCATAGGGATGAGTCTATAGAATGTCCATCTATAGCCATCTATCATAAAAAATTTAACCATGTTAAGATGTCCAGTGAACACCTTACGTAGGGAGATGAAATCAAAGCATCATGAGGCCCCACTGAACTCTAACCTTGTTAAATCAACGGTGGAGATCGAATTCAAATTTTAAAAACTCATTATTAAATAATTTAGTAATTTATTCTTTTTGAAAAATATCAACTTAGGTTTCCCAATTTATTAAAACAATGAATAAATCAACTTAGGTTTGCCAAATTATTAAAATAATCAATAAACCCACTTAGGTTTGCCAAATTATTAAAATAATCAATAAACCAACTTAGGTTTGCCATATTAATAAACCATAGTTTATAATTTTTCCATTAATTCTAAAATTACCATTGAAAATTAATCCAAAAATTAGAATTAATTAGTTTCTAATCAATTATTAGGTCCAACTAAAAAGAATAACCTAATACAAGTAAGTCCAACTTAGGTAAATTGGCCTTAATAATTCGAGCTTGCATGGAGAAGAGCTGGGTTCAGTATGTTGGACCAACTACTAAGGCTCCCTAACTTCCATACAAAGCCCAAAAACACACAAATTTGAACCTTCGTTTTATTAATTATTATTCAATTGATTAAGCCAAATCTAGTAATGCAGAGCAAATTGGCATGCACAAGTGGAACCACCAACAAGAGAGAAATTTAAACTTTACATGTTCAATTAGGCCCAAATAAAACCTAACATTTTATGAAGGTTTTATTTTATTTTTCCCACATTTTTCAAACACAAAAATTGGATCATCGTTATACTTATATTTAAAGTCTAGATGCAAAAAAAAAAAAATAACAACTTAGTAATGATGCTAGATATGTTATTAATTGGATGGACTTAACATGTTACTCTATAAGCTTGTCTTATTAAATTATGTAAATATACCACAACAGTATATTATTTTGCAAAATATCATAATTAATTAGCATAGAATTTATCAGACAAAATTTAATATAATTAATTAAACAAGTTGAAAAATATTAAATTAATTAAAATAGAATTTATCAAACAAAATTTAATTGCAAATAATTAATTTAAACTAGGCTGTTAAAGTACCTATGTCGGCATAGGCCGCTATGTATTTAGTCTGTTGATTGTTTATGATGTTTATTTTTGGATTGAATTGTGCTTTGTATGCGTTGAGTTTTCTTGTTAGACTTCAGCTCACGGGTGCTCTGTGGTGCATGTAAGGGCAAGGGAAAGGTCAATCAACCATGAGTTGGAGAGCATGGAGCGGCGTGTACATGTTAGCCCTACCTGGCTACCACGTCCAGAAATATTTTGGGAAATGTATTGTAATGATTTGCTTTGTCGCTTAGGTCGACCGTATTTATATTTTTGAGTTGTAATACATTTTCTAAATAGTATTTTGGGATCCCAAATGTATAACTCTTATGATTTTAATGGATGTCTAAATCTTTATATTCAATGTTTTCAAATGAGTCTTTCTTTCAATCTAACCACAATTTTTAACATGAAACCTCGATTAGCGAGTTAATGACACATTTGTAAATCACATGGTAACGACTCTAAGGTAGTAGGGCCTGAACAACTTGGTATCAGAGCCTTGACCTAGCCAGAAGTGTGGCTGTCGGACCCCAAAGGGGGGGGTGATTGTTGCAATCAGTATCCCGTGATCCGTAGGGGGAAACACAGGGTAAAGTTGTGCAATCCCACATTGCCTGGGGAAGGTCAAGTGTGATGATTCTAAGACTGTGTAGGTATGGGAATACAAAGTTGAAGAGGGCTTAAATTGATTGATGGGTACTACCTGTGCCAACAAGATGCATCTTCTTTTTGGTAGCCCATCACTTGAGAACTCCAAATTTAAGCGTGCTTGACCTAGAGTAGTCTCATGATGGGTGACTACCTGGGAAGTATTCCCAGGAAGCATGCGAGTGAGGACAAAGCCCACTGGAAAAACTCGTTTTGGTTTGTAGGGCATGTCATCATTCCAAGAAGTAGTCAATGTGATGTAGGGTGTTACAATTGGTATCAGAGTGTGCCAAGGTTAATGGTTTCTGGAGATCAATCGAACATGTACGCTCGTTGCCATTGACAAGCACGACACAAGGTTGGTTGGTATTTAATTAACTATATGCTTAACTGCTTATTTAATTTGCTATGTTTGCCATAATGTATAAATAGAGCATGATGAATTTGTTTATATATGCATGATGTTCGGGCATGGCCCCCTTGACTGTTAAGTGTTGTGAGTGTTGTGTTGATTTATTGATTGTGACTGAGTGATGGGATTGGCAGGTGGTTTTGGATGTTGTTATCATGCCTGGTGTGCAGCGTCATTGATTTCAGGCATATTATAGTTATACCTCAGCGATCGATCAGACTCCACGGCAATAAGGCCGAAGATGACAACGAGGGTTAGGACCCTCCACTTGCCCCACTGAATTGGCAACAGTTTCTTGCTGAAATGGAAGCCAGACTTCAATGAACAGAAGATGAGCTTCGAGAGATTAGGCAACAGACCCTTCCTTAGGGTATTGGGTTACGGGTTCCATAAGCTGTGGCACTAGTGGCAGCCCAACCTGCAATGGAAAATAGGTGGAACCCTTGTACGAGAGGTTCAGGAAAAAGCATCCTCCCACCTTTGAGGGTGGTCCAGACCCAATGTGGGTAGAGCAGCAGATGAATATGATTTCCTCCATCCTGTATTTTATGAGGGTGGAAGGGAATGAGAGAGTAGCCCGCGCCAGCTCATGTTAAGAGAAGACGCCCACATCTGGTAGGATGTTGTGTCCCAGAGAAGGGATGTGAAAGTTATGACTTGGAAATAATTCAGAAACATCTTCAACGTGAATTACTATAGTGTTGCAGTCCGAGCTGCAAAGATTGATGAGTTTGTCAACCTAACTCAGAACCAAATGCTAGTTATAGAATATAACGAGAATTTTGACCGGTTAGCAAAGTTCGCACTAGACTTGGTGCCTAGTGATAAGGCACGGAGGGATCAGATTATGCAGGGATTGAATGTTATGATCGCCCGTGATGTCAGGATAACACTAGACCCGGGGACTACCACCTATGCACAGGTAGTGGAGAAGGCCCTTATAGCTGAGGGGGCCAAGGATCAGATATGGAGAGAGGGTGTCGCTAGGCGCAATGCTCGGAGGACAATGCCTCATTTTACTTGATCTAGCTAGGGTAGTGGTCCTAGTGAGCATAAGAGAAAGGCCTCTTATTCTTTTGTTCCTCCTGGCTCATATAGGAGGGTACAGGGTGTTTTTAGTGGTCATCAGGGCGGGGGAGATAACTGGAGAAGTTTCCCAGTGTGTCCTCGGTGCAAATGAAGACATCAGGGAGACTACCGAATCAGAGCCTGCTTTACTTGTGGGAGTATTAATTATCTGAGGAAGGACTACCCAGGAGCCAGGATAGAATAACCAAAGCAGAGTGACAACTTGACTCCACCCAGAGTATTTACCTTGACCCAGACTGAGGCTGAGGCTAGTCGCTCAGTCGTGACAGATCAGATTTCTAGTGTCGGTTCTTCTTTTGCTACAGTGATTTATACAGGGGATACTTATTCATTTTTATCTGCGAGAGTGATAGATCGGTTGTGTAGACCTTGTATGCTAGGGGTTTCAGAGCTTTGTTGCCAACTGAGGAACTGTTAGTCACTAGGAGATAGGTTAGAGCATTGCCAGTAGAGATAGACAGTAAAGAGTTGTTTGTGGATTTGATTGAGCTAGAAAGGGATGACTTTGATATGATTTTAGGGATGGATTGGTTGTTAAAGTATGGGGCGACGATTGATTGCAAGCGTAGAATGGGGACCTTTGAACCGGAAGGAGTGGTACCCTTTGTATTTATGGGGACAATGAGTGGACTTCGAGTACCTATGATCTCAAAACTGAAGGATAGAGACCTAATGCAAGAAGATTACATAGGATTCCTAGCGAACATTGTGGATACCTCTAGGATTGTTTCGGTTGGACCTGATGTGACCAAATGAGTATGCGAGTTTCCTGATGTATTCCCAGCAGACTTGCCAGGGTTGCCACCACACCGATAGAGATTGAGTTTGTCATAGAGTTGGCGCCAAGGGCGAAGCTAGTATCTAGGACACCATATAGAATGGTTCCAGCAGAGTTGAAGGAACTGAAGATTTCGTTGCAGGAATTGTTGTATTTAGGATTTATCAGACTAAGTTTTTCACCATGGGGTGCTCCAGAGTTGTTCGTCAAGAAGTAGGATGGATCCTTAAGGATGTACATTGACTACAGAGAGCTAAACAAGTTCACCATCAAGAATTAGTACCCACTGCCCAGGATCGATGACTTGTTTGACAAGCTACAGGGGAAGACGGTGTTCTCCAAGATTAACCTTTGGTCTGGTTACCACCAGTTGAGGATTAGAGAGGGGGACATACCAAAGACCGCATTCTACACAAAGTATAGGCACTATGAATTCCTGGTCATGTCCTTTAAATTAACCAATGCCCCAGCGGCCTTTATGGACTTGATGAATAGGGTCTTCAGGGATTACTTGGACATGTTTGTGATTGCATTCATCAATGACATATTGGTGTGCTCTCAGTCAGAGACAGAGCACAAGCAGCATCTTCGTTTGGTACTACAGCGATTGAGGGAGCTTAAGCTATATGCTAAGTTCAGCAAATGTGAGTTTTAATTACCCCAAATAAAATTTATGGGCCACCTTGTGAGTAAGGAGGGGATTTTTGTGAACCTAAGCAAGATTGAGGCAATGAGAGATTGGCCCAGGCCGAGCAACGTACCAGAGGTTAGGAGTTTCTTGGGATTGGCAGGGTACTATTGCCGATTCATTGAAGGATTTTCCAGAATAGCCACATCGTTGATTGAGTTGACACATAAGAAGACCAAGTATGTCTGGACAGATAGATGCAAGAACAGTTTCAAGGAGTTGAAGCGGCGATTGATCACCGCTCCAGTATTGAGTCTGCCATTAGACAATGAGAAGTTTGTAGTCTATTATGATGCTTCCAGGTAGGGTTTGGGGTGTGTATTGATGCCAGCTGGAAAGGTGATAGCTTACACATCAAGACATCTGAACGAGTATGAGCAGAGATATCCCACTCATGAACTTGAATTGGTAGTGGTGGTATTTGCACTAAAGGTTTGGAGGCATAATTTGTATGGGGAGAAGTTCGAAATATACACCGACCATAAGAGTTTGAAGTATTTCTTTACTTAGACGGATCTGAATATACGCCAGAGGCGTTGGCTGGAATTGGTAAAGGATTACAACTGCAACATTCTATACCATTATGGGAAGGCCAATGTGGTGGCTGACGCACTGAGTTGGAAGGGCCTAGGACAGTTATTCAGTTCGAGGCAGATATCAGATAGGTTAGCTGAAGAGATGAATAGAGTGGGAATTGAATTGGTAGTGGGTCAACTAGCCAATATCACTCTTCAGCCCACACTCCTTTAAAGGATCAAGGAAGCACAGGGGGAGGATCCCTAGTTGAGGGAGCATACAGAGGACATCTTAGCTGGGGTGGCTAAGGACTTTTCCATTTCAGAGATGTGTTTACTGAGGTGTAAGGGTCGGATTTGTGTTCCGATGGATTCCAATATCCGGCGAGATCTTTTAGATGAGTCTCATGCCACTCCCTACTCCTTACATCTGGGTACGATGAAGATGTACCAAGATTTAAGAACCTTGTATTGGTTGCCGAGAATGAAGAGGGATGTGGTGGATTATGTGGCCAAGTGTTTGACTTGTCAGTAGGTAAAGGCTAAACATCAGAGGTCAGCAACGTTGTTGCAGCCTTTAGGGATTCCAAAGTGGAAGTGGGAGGATATCACCATGGACTTCATGGTTTGATTATCGAAGACTATGGGACAATATGATTCTATGTGGGTGATTGTGGATAGGTACACCAAATCAACCCACTTTTTCCTGTTAAGACAACTTATACATTAGAGCAATATGCTGAGTTGTATGTGAAGGAAATCGTACAACTACATGGGGCTTCGAGGTCGATAGTATCCGACAGGGACCCCACCTTCACCTCCAAGTTTTGGGAGAGCGTGCAGAAGGCTATGGGTACATAGTTGTAGTTTAGTATCGCCTATCATCCTCAGACGGATGGATAGTCTGAGACGACAATTCAGATACTGGAGGATATGTTGTGAGCCTGCATGCTAGATTTTGTGGGATCTTGTAGTAAGTATCTCCCTCTGATTGAGTTTTCATACAATAACAGCTATCAAGCGACTATCGAGTGGCTCCATATGAAATTTATATCGGAGGAAGTGCAGATCTCCCATCCATTGGGATGAGATGGGTGAGAGAAAGAATTTAGGTCCAAAGGTTGTTCATAGAACCAATGAGGCGATTGAGAAGATTAGAGCTCAAATGCTTGCCTCCTAAAGTCGACAAAAGAGTTACTCGGACTTGAGACGCAAGGGTGAAGAGTTTCAAGTCGGTGATCATGTGTTTCTCAAAGTTTCTCCCTTGAGAGGGGTGAAACGATTTGGAGTAAAGGGCAAGTTGAGCCCTAGGTTTTTTGGCCTCTTTGAGATTCTGGAACAGGTTGGAGGGGTAGCCTACAGATTGATGATGCCTCCAGCTCTATCAGGGGTTCAAAATGTATTTCATGTGTCCATGCTCTGGAAATGTGTATCAGATCCTACGCATGTGCTGAGTTATGAGAACATGGATTTGGATCAAGGTTTATCTTATAAGGAGAAGTCAGTTCAGATTCTAGACCGAAAATATAAAGTCTTGCGAAACAAGACCATCACCATAGTGAAAGTGTTGTGGAGGAACAACAAAGTGGAAGAGGTGACTTGGGAGCTTGAGACTGATATGCAAGATCAGTATCCCAAGCTATTCAAGTAAATTTTGAGGATGAAATTTCTATAAGGAGGGGATGGTTGTAGCATCCCAAATTTTCTAATAAGGCTTAGTGCCTTGATTAGTGTGTCGGGAGGGCAATAATTGATTAATTATGTTAATATATGAATTAAATAATTATGTGATTAAAAATGCATGTTTAGGTAAATTAAATATGCATGTGGGCCCAATTTTGTTAAAAGGGGCGTATTTGTAATCTTCGCTCATTGAGGGCATAAATGTGAAATATATGTATGTTGTGCCTGATACCACAAGATTGTGGTGATGTATTTGCAATGTGCAATCTGAGATTGTCCTAGGGAACAGAATAGCTAAATAGTCACAATGGGGTCAAGTACCTGGCTCGGGCTGAACCTAGGGGTATTTCGGGAATATATTACGTGATTGGGATTACCAGGTAATAGGTAGTGATTTAATGATTGTTTAAGTATGCTAGGGATTAAATGGATATTTGTAGGAAAAATCGAGGAACTAGTGGAATGTGGCAATGGACGAGGTCGCCCTTGGTGGCTTTAAGGGAGTGAGTATAGACTTAGGGGTAGTTTAGTCAATTTGGAGGCTGAGGATGGTTGGACTTATCTTAGACCCTAGAGCTAACCATAACACATTAGAAACTCAACTCTCTCTCTCTCTCTCCCTCACGTCTCTCTCTCTCTCTAGGCTAGGTGGTTTGGCTGAATTCTTGAGGAGTTTGGCTAAGGAATTTGGAGAAATTGGAAGCTTGAGGTGATTAGAGTAAGCTCAGCTCGAATTGTTCATTGAGGTAAAAATTTAAGGTACTTGATCACCAAGTTTCCTACTATGATTTCTCAAACTTTATTTAGTCTTAAACATTAAGTCTGATTTTGGTTATTGTTGGGGTTAGAGATTAGTTTTTGGGATGTTTAGACCGGTTAAGTTGTCTTAAAATGAACTGTAGACTAAATGTTTGGATATAGGGTTGATTTGGCTGAGAACTGGTAGGTTTGGCTGGGAAAAAACACAGTAGAAATGCATGGTTTCTGGGTTTTGGGGCTTGCAATGTGGCCCTGTTCATCAGGCATCACGGCCCGCTTGAACTTCGAGGCTTGGGAGCCTTAAATTTTTCCCAGGTGCCACGGTGTAGGCTGAGGAGTATCGCGACCCGTGTTCCCCAAATGTGAGAGCTATGCTCTCTGACTTGAGCATGTCGCAGCCCTTAAGAGGTGGGTTGTGGCTCAAATGGGAATTTTTGGCTATTTAAATGTTTTAGGCTTGGGAACCCAAATGTTAAGGCTCGGGAAGGATCCTACTACCTGGTTTAGTAGGATTCGAGGTCACGAAGGCTAGTACTTTAATCCCAAGTTCTAAATTGATTAGAGATTGATGGATATCTATTTATTATTGCGTTGTGACTAGGGTTTTACGTCAAAGCTCAGGTAAGGGGATCGTGCTCAGGATCGCATTAACTTATCAGCTCAGGACATAAGTAAGAAAATTGTTTGTGCCTATAGAGTAGGGCATGTCCCTATTATTTGTGTTTCATGGCATGGCCCTATTAATTGAGTTTAATATATGTGTGAATATTTGTGAATTTTATGTTGTGTTATGCACGCTTATGAATGAACAGCGAAGGTCGAGAACGGTGAAGGTCAGGTACGGAAATGGTCGGAATCGGCGTTAAGCATGATGAGTGCAGGACGCTAGGGCGAGACCCTCCAGGGGTGTTGTATTGAGGCTCTCGGTGAAGACCGCGAACCCAAGTCCTGGTAAAGCACCTTGGTCGGCGTAAGCTGCTATGTGTTTAGTATGTTGACTGCTTATGTTGTTTATTATTGTATTGAATTGTGCTTTGTATTTGTTGAGTTTTCTTATTGGGCTTCAGTTCACGGATGCTCTGTGGTGCAGGTAAGGGCAAGGGAAAGGTCGACCAACCATGAGATGGAGAGTGTGGAGTGGCGTGTACATGTTCGTCCTACCTGGCTGCCACGGCTAGGATTATTTTAGGAAATGTACTGTAATGATTTGCTTTGTCGCTTAGGAAAACCGTATTTATATTTTTGAGTTGTAATACTAAGTCTAAATAGTATTTTGGGATCCCAAATGTATAACTCTTACGATTTTAACGGATGTCTAAATCTTTATATTCAATGTTGTCAAATGAGTCTATATTTCAATCTAACCCCGCTTTTTAACCTAAAACGTCGATTAGAGAGCTAATGGCACATTTATAAATCACATGGTAACGACTCTAAGGTAGTAGGGCATTTCATCCAGCTCCAATATCTTTGCTTCTAGTGACTTGTTACATTCCTCCAACATACTTTTCTCAAAATTTATTTGCCAAATCTTGAACTTCTTCTCCTCCGATTTATCCTTCAAATCATTAATGTAGTGTATAGGGTGTGAGGGAAGGGTTGTTATTCAATAGTGAGTGAACACTTCCAGTTCTGAGCAGAGGTGTTTGTAATGCCCTACTGCCTTAGAGCCGTTACTAAGTGAGTTAAAGAAATTTGCAAGTAACTCGCTAATCGAGGTTTTAGGACAAAAGTGTAATTAAATCATAATCATAGTCATAAATTAGAAAATTAACCTTTCATTGAAAATTATAAAGCGTTTAACATTTGGGATCCCAAAAACATAGTTTAGAAATATTTACAACTCGAAATATAACCAGAGTCGACTAGACGACAAAATTAAAGTTTACTACAATCATCTCCCAAAAACGCCCCTGGCCGTGACAGCCAGGCAGACCAGACATGTATGCCCCGCCCATCACACTCCCTATACTCAAGGTTGATCAACTTTCCCCTTGCCTTTACCTGCACCATAGAGCACCTATGAGCAGAAGCCCAGCAAGAAAACTGTAACGCCCTACTACCTTAGATCCGTTACTAAGTGAGTTTAAGATGTGCAATTAGCTCGCTAGACAAGGTTTTAATAATAAAAGTGTGATTAAATAGGAATATAGGTTGTAATCTTTAAAAGCACTCTAACTCGTTAAAAGTTTAAATGTTTAACATTCGGGATCCCTAGATGAGGTTTGCAAAATATTTACAATTCAAAATAGGATTACAGATGACTAATTATCAAAAACACAGTTTAATACAGCCATTTCTCAAAATGCCCCCAACCAAAGCAGTCGGGCAGGCCAAACATGTACGCGCCGCCCCCATGCTCTCCGTACTCATGGCTGGTTGACTTTCTCCTTGCCCTTACCTGCAACACAGAGCACCCGTGAGCCGAAGCCCAGCAAGAAAACTCATACAGCACATAACATAAGCATATTATATAACCAACATGTTAGGCAATCCATAGATTAAATAGACAGCCCTTAAGATTTTAACACATATACGGCCATGCCTTCCCAGAAGCATTACCAAAGCCTGGGTTCTCGGTCCATACCGTAAGGATATCCCATGTATCCACTGGGATCTCACCCGAACCACAAGCACTCCATGTGCTAAGTGATATTCCCGGCCCCACTATCGTTCTCGGCCCTTCGCTGTTCATTCTGCTATAACCACATATAACATTCGCAAACAACAATCAAACATATAATAATTCATTTAAAGCTACATCCTAGCAATAATACAATTTAGGGTCGTGCCCTGCAACAACACTATGGGCCCATGCCCTGCTCTGCGGGTGTTACAGTTTCCTTACATGTATCCCGAGCTTCACAGTGCACCAAGGTCACGAGCATAGTCCTCTATCCCGAGCCTCTCCGAAGACCTAGTCACAACACACATAAAACATCCTTTAATACTAACCAATCCAAAACCACTTCCCGATACCAATCCCACACTCTCAAAATCCCCAAATTCTTAAAACAACACATCGGAAACATCCCCCGAACCCCCGGAGCAAAACCCCAAAATTGCAAAATTCCTTGCTCTGAAAATAGCCTAGTGCCGCGGCGCTGCCCTTGAGGGCTGCGGCGCCCATTAAGTCAGAGAGCATTCCCCAACCCTGAAGCAGCCTCACGCCACGGCGCCCAAGAACAGGGCCGCGGCGCCCCTTCGCGAACCCAGAAATCTGGGATTTTCCCTGCGTTTTTCCGGAGCCAAAACACCTCCAACTCAACCCAAACACATATCTAAATCCCAAAACCAATTTAAAACCCCAGATAAACCATCTAACAACCGTTAAACATCATCCACAAGTATAGATACATAATCACTTCCATAAATCACACTTGATTCCAAATTTCAATAGTTCAAACCAGTAAGTTTAGAAATTCAGACCAAAGCCTACAAAAACCTAAACTATACTTCAAATTCCTTAAGGCACAACAGAAACAAACTTCATAATTGCACAGAATCCTTACCTCAAGTAGAGTATTCAACCTTAAGCTCCCTTAATTCCAGCCCCAAGCTATGCCCTCTGATTTCACAAGCTGAATTCCCAAACAAGCCAGCCACAAACCATCTTTCAATTCCAACCTAAATTCTATAAAAACTTACTAAAAACACAGAGATTTCAGAGATAAAACTTACCTCTGACCAATCTTGACTTCTGCTTGGCTTTGATTGCTTTAAATCACCTTGATTCCTCTCCTAAATCTCAGAATTCCCAACTCCCTTCCTTTCTTCCTTTTTTCCCTTAATTCTCTTTTTCTTTCAGCACAAACTGAATTGCCCAAGTGAAATAACGTGAATGATCTTTGCCTTAGCTGAAGTAATCTAAATCCCTGCCAAAAGACCACTTTGCCCTTCCATCTATTTCCCTTTCTAACTAAACCTCAAGGCCCTTTCTGTCATTCCTACTTTCTTACAATTCTACCATTTCTTTCATCTAAACTTGTTACTCTCAGCAGTTACTAATGGTTACTCAGGTTACTCAATCTCCAATAACCATTAACCACTAATTCTCAACTCAACTTACGAAATTCCCCAAAGTATCCCTAGGCTCCTCCTGAGCCGGGTATAAAATCTCGTTGTGACTTTTAAGTTAACTAGCTCCCTAGGACCGTCTCGGCACGTGCATCACATTAACATCACCACACTCACGTGGTACAAATCACATAATACAATTATCACATTTATGCCCTCACCGGGCTAAGATTACCAATTTACCCCTAACATACAAACGGGGCCCACACGCATATTTATACCACCTAAACATGCATTCTAATCACATACTCACTTAAATTCATATATATTATCATGTTAATTCACTTATTGTCCTCCAGGCATGCTAATCAAGGTCCTAAACCTTATTAGCAACTTGGGGTGTTACAATTATCCCCTCCTTACAAGAATTTCGTCCTCAAAATTACCTGAACAACTCGGGATGCCGCTCCCGCATATCAGACTCAAGCTCCCACGTCGCCTCTTCAACCATGCTGTTCCTCCACAGCACTTTAACCAGGGCAATGGTCTTGCTTCTCAGGACTTTGTCCTTCCTATCGAGGATCTGAAAAGGCTTCTCCTCATATGATAAATCCTGATCCAACTCCAAGTTCTCATAACTCAGCACATGAGTAGTATCTGATACATATTTCCGAAGCATGGACACATGAAACACATCATGAACCCCTGATAGAGCTAGAGGCATCACTAATCTGAAAGCTACCTCTCCAACCCGTTCCAGAACCTCAAAGGGGCCAACAAACCAGGGACTCAGCTTTCCCCTAACACCGAATCGTTTCACTCCTCTCAGGGGTGAAACCCTGAGGAATACATGATCGCCGACCTGAAACTCTACACTCCTGCGTCTCAGATCTGAATAACTCTTCTGGCGACTCTGGGAGGTGAGCATACGAGCTCTAATCTTCTCAATTGCCTCATTAGTCTTCTGTACCATCTCAGGACCTAAATATCTTCTCTCACCAGTTTCATCCCAGTGTATCGGTGACCTACACTTCCTCCCATACATTATCTCATACGGAGCCACTCCGATAGTCGCCTGATAGCTATTATTGTACGAGAACTCAATAAATGGGAGATATTTACTCCAAGATCCCCCAAAGTCCAACACACAGGCTCGTAACATATCCTCCAATATCTGAATCGTCCTCTCAGACTGCCTGTCTGTCTGAGGATGATAAGCGGTACTGAACCGTAGCTGTGTGCCCATTGCCTTCTGCAGGCTCTCCCAAAACTTGGAGGTGAAGGTGGGGTCTCTGTCGGATACTATCGACCTCGGAGCCCCATGAAGTCGAACAATTTCCTTCACATATAGTTTAGCATACTGCTCCACAGTATAAGTTGTTCCCACAGGTAAAAAGTGGGCGGACTAAGTATACCTGTCTACAATCACCCACACCGAATCGTGCTGACCCACGGTCTTCGATAATCCAACTACAAAGTCCATGGTAATGTCCTCCCATTTCCACTCGGGAATCCCTAGAGGCTGCAATAACCCTGCTGGCCTCTGATGTTCAGCTTTGATCTGCTGACAAGTCAAGCACCTAGCCACATAGTCCACCACATCCCTCTTCATACCTGTCTACCAATACAATACTTTCAAATCTTGGTACATCTTCGTAGTACCTGGGTGTAAAGAGTAAGGAGTGGTATGAGACTCATCTAGAATCTCTCGCTGAATATCTGGATCAATCGGAACACAAATTCATCCATTGTACTTTAATAAGCCCATCTCTGATATAGAGAAATCCTTAATCGTTCCAGCTAGGACATTCTCCCTACGTTCAACTAATTGGGGATCCTTTCCCTGTGCCTCTTTAATTCTTTCAAGGAGCGGGGACTAAAGAGTAATGTTGGCTAACCTACCAACCACTAACTCTATACCTGCTCTAGCCATCTCCTCAGCTAGTCTGTCTGATACCTGCCTCGAACTATACAACTGACTTGGGCCCTTCCGGCTCAATGCATCAGCCACTACATTAGCCTTCCCAGGATGGTATAAGATGTCACAATCGTAATCTTTTACCAACTCTAGCCACCGCCTTTGGCGCATATTCAAATCTTTCTGAGTAAAGAAATACTTTAAACTCTTGTGATCTGTATATATCTCGCACCTTTCGCCATACAGGTAATGTCTCCAAACCTTAAGTGTGAATACCACTGCAGCCAACTCCAGATCATGCGTGGGATATCTCTGCTCGTACTCTTTTAACTGCCTTGATGCATAAGCTATTATCTTCCCAGCTTGTATCAACACACATCCAAAACCCTATCTAGAAGCGTCACAATAAACCACGAACTTCTCATTGTCTGTCGGCAGGCTCAACACTGGTGCAGTAATCAATCGTCGTTTCAACTCTTTGAAACTGTTCTCACACCGATCTGTCCACACATACTTGGTCTTCTTTCTTGTCAACTAAGTTAATGGTGTAGTAATTCTGGAGAACCCCTCTACAAATCGCCGGTAGTACCCTGCCAACCCAAGAAAACTTCTGACCTCAGGAACACTGCTCGTTCTAGGCCAATCTCTCACTACCTCTATCTTACTTGGGTCAACCAATATCCCCTCCTTACTAACGATGTGGCCCAGAAATGTAACTTGCGGTAACCAGAACTCGCACTTGCTAAACTTAGCATATAACTTATGCTCTCTCAATCGCTGTAACACCAGGCGCAGATGATGCTCATGCTCTGTCTCTGACCGGGAGTATACTAGTATATCATCGATAAATACAATCATGAACTTATCCAGGTAGTCCTTGAAAATTCTATTCATCATATCCATGAAAGCTGCTGGAGCATTGGTTAATCCAAAGGACATAACCAGAAATTCATAATGCCCGTACCTTGTTCGAAAAGCAGTCTTCGGTATGTCCTCCTCTTTAATTCTCAACTGATGATAGCCTGACCGGAGATCAATCTTTGAAAACACTGTACTCCCCTGTAGCTGATCAAATAAATCATCAATCCTAGGCAGTGGATACTTATTCTTAATGGTCAGCTTATTCAACTCCCTGTAATCAATGCACATCCTAAGGGAACCATCCTTCTTCTTAACAAAGAGCACTGGAGCACCCCATGGTGAGAAACTCGGTCTAATGAACTCCAAATCCAGTAACTCCTGTAGCTGAATCTTCAACTCCTTTAACTCTGTCGGAGCCATTCTATAGGGTGCCCTAGAAACTGGCTCCACCCCTGGTGCCAACTCTATGACGAACTCAATCTCTCGTTGTGGCGGAAATCCTGGCAAGTCTGCTGGAAACAAGTCTGGAAACTCACATACCAATCTGGTCTCATTCGATCCAACTGTCACCACCTTAGAGGTATCTACAACACTTGCTAGGAACCCTATACAACCTTTCTGCATCAGGTCTCTAGCCTTCAGTGCCGAAATCATAGGCACTCGCGGTCCATTCACCGTCCCCACAAATACAAAAGGCACCTCGCCTTCTAGTTCAAAAGTCACCATACGCCGCTTGCAATCAATCGTTGCTCCATACCTCGTTAACAATCCATCCCTAATATCATATCAAAATCATCCATGTCTAACTCAACCAGATCAACAAACAATTCTCTACCATCTATCTCTACTAGTAATGCTCTAACCCATCTCCTAGAGACTACCAGTTCTCCTGTTGGTAACAAAGTCTGAAAACCCCTAGCATACACAATACTAGGTCTACAAAGCTGGTCTATCACCCTAGCAGATACAAATGAGTGGGTAGCCCCCGAATCAATCAATGCAGTATACAAAGAACTAGCGCTAGAGATCTGACCTGTCACAACTGAGGGACTAGCCTCAGCCTCAGTCTGAGTCAAAGCGAATACCCTGGCAGGAGCGAGACTGTCTCCCTGCTTTGGCTCTTCTTTCTTAACTTGTGGGCAGTCTTTCTTCAGATGGTTGGCACTCCCACAGATAAAACATGCCCTAATCCAGCACTCACCCTGATGTCGTCGTCTGCACCGAGGACACACTGGAAAACTTCTCCAGCTGTCACCTCCGCCCTGACGGCCACCAACAGAACCTCGTACCCTCCTATCAGAACTAGGAGGAACAAATGAATCTGGAACCCTTCGTTTCTGCTCACTGGGGCCACTGCCCCGACTAGACCCAACAAAAGGAGGCACCGTCCTCCTGGCATCGCGCCTAACAGCGCTGTCCTTCCATATCTGATCCTCAGCCCTCTCTGCAGTAAGGGCCTCATCCAGAGCTTGAGCATAAGTAGTGGTCTCTGTAATCAACGTAATATTCACATCACGGGCGATCATCACATTCAACCCCTGTATAAATCTATCTTTCCTGGCCGCATCCGTCGGCACCAGGTCTGGCGCAAACTTCGCCAGACTGTCAAATCTCAGGGTGTACTCAGTAACTAATAACATGTTCTGAGTCAGGTTGACAAACTCATCAACCTTCGCAGCTCGAACTGCTATGCTGTAATATTTCTCATTGAAGATACTCTTAAATTCTTCCCATGTCATAACCGTAACATTCCTCCGCTGACTCACTACATCCCACCAGATGCAGGCATCCTCCCTAAGCATGTAGCTAGCACAAGCCACCCTTTCATTTCCTTCGACCCTCATAAAGTCTAAGATCAAGGAAATCATGTTCATCCACTGCTCGGCCCGTAGTGGGTCCAATCCACCCTCAAAGATAGGAGGTTGTTGCTTCCTGAATCTTTCGTACAAGGGTTCCCACCTCTTCTCAATCATAGGCTGAACCAATATTGGCGCCACATTCTGCTGAATTGGTAACCCTGTAACCTATGGAGGGGCCTGTTGCCTCATCTGACGGAGTTCTTCCTCTGTTCTCTGCAACCTAGCCTCCATTTCGGCTAATATCTGCTGCCAGTTCTGTGGGGCAGGTGGAGGGTCCTGACCCTGATTGTCATCCTCGGCCCGACTGCCGTGGAGTCTAGATGATTGCCGAGGCATTACAACTATATGCCTGCAATCAGTGACACCGCTCATCAGGCATGATAACAAGATCCAATTCCACATCTCATTCTCAACAGTAAACCAAGATCAACAACCCAAATAACATATAAACAGCATATAGCACACAACGGGCCTTGCCCTGGCATCATGCATATGTTATTTCACTCATCATGCTCTCTATAAACTAAGCAGGCAAATAAGGCATTCAAACACATATTCAAGCATATTAACCAACCATACCAATCAACCCTGAGTCGAGCTTTTCAATGGCAGTGTGCGTACATGTTCGATCAATCTCCAAAACCAATAAACCTTGGCTCGCTCTGATACCAAGTTGTAACGCCCTACTACCTTATAGTCGTTACTAAGTGAGTTTAAGATGTGTAATTAGCTCGCTAGACGAGGTTTTAATAATAAAAGTGTGATTAAATAGGAATATAGGCTGTAATCTTTAAAAGTACTCTAACTCGTTAAAAGTTTAAAAGTTTCACATTCGGGATCCCTAGATGAGGTTTGCAAAATATTTACAATTCAAAATAGGTTTACAGATGACTAATTATCAAAAACACAGTTTAATACAGCCATTTCTCAAAATGCCCCCAACCAAAGCACTCGGACAGGCCAAACATGTACGCGCCGCCCCCACGCTCTCCGTACTCATGGCTGGTTGACTTTCTCCTTGCCCTTAACTGCAACACAGAGCACCTGTGAGCTGAAGCCCAGCAAGAAAACTCATACAGCACATAACATAAGCATATTATATAACCAACATGTTAGGCAATCCATAGATTAAACAGACAGCCTTTAAGATATTAACACATATACGGCCATGCTGTCCCAGAAGCATTACCAAAGCCTGGGTTCTTGGTCCATACCGTAAGGATATCCCATGTATCCACTGGGGTCTCACCCTAACCACAAGCACTCCATGTACTAAGTGATATTCCCGGCCCCACTGTCGTTCTCAGCCTTCGCCGTTCACTCTGCTATAACCACATATAGCATTCGCAAACAACAATCAAACATATAATAATTCATTTAAAGCTACATCCTAGCAATAATAAAATTTAGGGCAGTGCCTTGCAACAACACTATGGGCCCATGCCCTACTCTACGGGTGTTACAGTTTCCTTACATGTATCCCGAGCTTCACAGTGCACCAAGGTCTCGAGCACGGTCCTCTATCCCGAGCCTCTCCGAAGACCTAGTCACAACACACATAAAACATCCTGTAATAGTAACCAATCCAAAACCACTTCCCGGGACCAATCTCACACTCTCGGAATCCCCATATTCTTAAAACAATACATCGGAAACATCCCCCGAACCCCCGGAGCAAAACCCCAAAATTGCAAAATTCCTTGCTCAGAAAATAGACTAGTGCCGCGGCGCTGCCCTTGAGGGCTGCGGCGCCCAGCAAGTCAGAGAGCATTCCCCAGCCCTGAAGCAGCCTCATGCCACGGCGCCCAAGAACAGGGCCGCGGCACCCCTTCGCGAACCCAGAAATCTGGGTTTTTCCTTGCGTTTTTCCGGAGCCAAAACACCTCCAACTCAACCCAAACACATATCTAAATCCCAAAACCAATTTAAAACCCCAGATAAACCATCTAACAACCTTTAAACATCATCCACAAGTATAGATACATAATCACTTCCATAAATCACACTTGATTCCAAATTTCAATAGTTCAAACTAGTAAGTTTAGAAATTCAGACCAAAGCCTACAAAATCCAAAACCATACTTCAAATTCCTTAAGCCACAACAGAAACAAACTTCATAAATGCACAGAATCCTTACCTCAAGTAGAGAATTCAACCTTAAGCTCCCTTGATTCCATCCCCAAGCTATGCCCTCTGATTTCACAAGCTGAATTCCCAAACAAGCCAGCCACAAACCATCTTTCAATTCCAACCTAAATTCTATAAAAACTTACTAAAAACACAGAGATTTCAGAGATAAAACTTACCTCTGACCAATCTTGACTTCTGCTTGGCTTTGATTGCTTTAAATCACCTTGATTCCTCTCCTAAATCTCAGAATTCCCAACTCCATTCCTTTCTTCCTTTTTTCCCTTATTTCTCTTTTTCTTTCAGCACAAACTGAATTGCCCAAGTGAAATAACGTGAATGATCTTTCCCTTAGCTGAAGTAATCTAAATCCCTGCCAAAAGACCACTTTTCCCTTCCATCTATTTCCCCTTCTAACTAAACCTCAAGGTCCTTTCTGTCATTTCTACTTTCTTACAATTCTACCATTTCTTTCATCTAAACTTGTTACTCTCAGCAGTTACTAATGGTTACTCAGGTTACTCAATCTCCAGTAACCATTAACCACTAATTCTCAACTCAACTTACGAAATTCCCCAAAGTACCCCTAGGCTCCTCTCAAGCTGGGTATAAAATCTCGTTGTGACTTTTAAGTTGACTAGCTCCCTAGGACTGTCTCGGCACGTGCGTCGCATTAACATCACCACACTCACGTGGTACAAATCACATAATACAATTATCACATTTATGCCCTCACCGGGCTAAGATTACCAATTTACCCCTAACATACAAACGGGGCCCACATGCATATTTATACCACCTAAACATGCATTCTAATCACATACTCACTTAAATTCATATATATTATCATGTTAATTCACTTATTGCCCTCCAAGCATGCTAATTAAGGTCCTAAACCTTATTAGCAACTTGGGGTGTTACAAAAACCCTCACAAGCAGATAATATATGCATATTAAACACATAACACAAAGTCAAGCTGTAACCAGGCTTTACACGTACGGCCATGCCGTCCCAGGCGTTTTACCAGGCCCTGGGTTCGCGGTCTATACCGTAAGGATATCCCAGGAATCCCTTGGGGTCTCACCCTGGCAACTCGCACTCCGCATGCTAAACGCTGCTCCTGGCCCCTTGCCGTTCTCTGCCTTCGCCGTTCCCGGCCTTCGCCATTCCCGGCCTTCGCCGTTCCCGGCCTTCGCCGATCCATCATTTACATACACATATGATATAGCTAAGCAGAAATCTAAACACATATAAATTCAATCAAAGGGCCATGACCCACAACACAATCATATAGGGTCGAGCCCTGCAACTCAATCATATAAGGTCGAGCCCTGCAACACAAGCTCTATGGAAACAGAAGTTTTCTTACCTGTGTCCCGAGCTTTCTAAGCACCGATGCTCTAAGCACAGTTCCCTAGTCCGAGCCTCGCTGAAACCCTAGTCACAACGCATTAACAATTTCCACCCATCAAGCTCTATACCATTAAATAACTTTGAGTCATAGTTCTTGTCTCTAGAACCTTGGGTTTTATCAATCCGAGTGATAAAATCCATCCCGAGCCTTAAACATTAGGTTCCCAAGTCAAATTCCATTAAACACCCTGCATCTTGAACTAGGGCTACAGCCCAACCCCTCAAGGGTCGCGGCTAGCCTCAAAACAGAGGCTAAACACCTTTCTGGAAGCACACACGGGCCGCGGCATGCTTGGCCAAGCGTCGCGGCGCGCCCCATGGTTAGTGGCCTCCCAGGCCTAGCATGCACATGGGCTGTGGCATGCCCCTCCTAGGACCGCGGCCCTCGCCTCCAAACCCAGAAAAACACCATATTTCCCTGCATTTCCTTCGAGCCAATCCTTTTAAAATCATCCCAACTCAATACCCAAACCCAAAATTAAGCTTGAGCCTCCCTACCACGTCATATAAGCTCCACAATAAATCCAACACAGTCTTATAAACTCAACCCACAACAAGATTTAATTCTTGCTACTAGTTCACATGCAGCTTATAGTTCTAGCTATAGCTCAACTGAAACTCAAGGGATTTTAAAGTTAGACTCCTTACCTCAGCTGATGATTTCTAGCTTTCACTTGCTCCTCAACTTTCAAAGCTCACCCCCTTCAAGCTCCAAGCCTTAGATTTCTGACTAGAGTCTCCCAAACTCAGCTCCAATTTCTCAGCTTTGACTTGTTTTCCTCCAATATATCACTAAGCCTCCAAGTGTAAAAGAGATAATAGAGTGAGGGAAGGGAGTGGGTCGGTTTAGAGAGTTCCAAATAGTTCTAGGTTTTGTTTTATTCAGCTTAAGTCTATAAGGGTACCTCAAGGCTCGAGGTACCAAAAACGTCCCCGAGGCAAAATGGTAAATTTTCCCCAATATTCCCTCCTAGGCGTTCTAACCTCAAATATATCTCCAAATATTTATTTCCATAACCCAATAACCCCGTAAAATGACTAACACCCGAAATACCCCTCGACTCGCCCCGAGTCGGATTTTCGACCCCGCTTTGACTTTCTAGCCAACCGCTCCCTAGGACTGTCTCAGATCATGCAACACAGATATATCACAATTATATCACAATCATCATGTTTATACCCTCAACGGGCTAAAATTACAATCATGCCCCTAATAACCAGACGGGGCCCACATGCATATTTAATTCACCTAAACATGCATCACTAGTCACATATTCACACAAATCCTCATATTAAAAAATAATTCACAAATTGCCCTCGGGGAAAACCTCTAGATTTCATGAGTCGAATGGGGAGTCAAAATCCATTTGATGCTTGCTCATAAAAAATTTGGAGTTCAATATGTTTATTCCTAATGCAAACTAATAACATAGTCGAAATAAGAGCAGATGTCATGGATGGTGTACTCTAGAAGCCATTGAGAGATGTAGGTATGCCTAAGTGCCATAGGTGCTATGACACAAATTTGAACTGGGACCAATATGAGGCCACACAATTATTTCTTATGATACGTTTTGGCAGCACTGGCATATGCTTTTGAAATAAATGCAAATAACAATGTAGGACCATGTTATGATTAAATAACAATGTGTTGGTTTTTATTGATCAAATCAAAGATTATACGCAGCGGAACAACAATCAAATTGTTAGATTAATCCCATAAGATTTCTAGATCTACTTCTTCACATACATATATATATATATATTGAATCAAAGACAAGAATAGAAAAAATACCCCAGGTCCTTCCTTGCTGCTATCTTTTTGTATGGCTAAATCCTCGAGATCTCACACCAAGATCTTCCAAAATGTTCTCAGGCACACAAAGAACGAGTGTGGGCTCGCTATACAAATAATAGGCAATTAACTATTTATTAGATGTTCTCAACACATGAGATCTGATAAAGTTTGGACCTAGGTTTTGTGAGAACAATGACTTTAGTTTTTGTCACTGTTCTCTTTCTCTGAGAGAGATTCCTAGATATTTTTCTATCCCTGAAAAGTTACGTTCTGTGAAAACTGATATCCAATATTTAATATATCCAATATATTAAAATATTTATTATTTTAAACATATTCAAAATAACTGATCAGTTATCAGATTTTTGTTTAAATAATAATATTTTAATCATATTAAAATATCTCATTATTTATTTAATATTTAAATAACTAAAATTGTGGAATCAAGAGACTAAGTACATCTCTTATGCGTGTAGCACAGTGCCTGTGCACTGTGCCACACGTGTACCACATGCCTATGATGGCATGTGATTTTTCCCAATTTTTATTATTTTTTAAATACCAAAAATCCCAAAAATAAATTAATTCAAAATTAATTATATTTTTGTTAAATCAAATAATTAATTAATTACACATAATTAAACAATAATTATGTTTGATACATAGAAAAATATTTTACTTATCACATAAGTCCTTTTTGCCCATTTTTTGTATTTGCCTTTGACAGTGTTTGTTTGAGCCATTTCGGGAACCATGGACCTATAACATTAAGCTCCAATAAATTGAAACTAAATAATTAAACTCTTTAATTATAATAGTTAATTTATTAATTCTGATATTACTCCACTATAAATTCAGAATTGCACTCTTTATGTTATAGATATACTTTTATAGAAATCTTTTTCTTAAGTCGTCCATTGATATAACCATCTTACAATAGTTCAACCCTCTAATTAATTAGTTCATAAATTAGAATGGAAGAATTACCATTTAACCTTTCTAATTTACTTCTTATTCCTTAAGTACCATTAATTCACTAGTGAATAATTAATCTATAATCTAATTATAGATTTGAGCTCAAAATCATTCAGTTCCAGAATTAACCCTTAAGGGAACTAATATACGATCCGTTAGGAAAGATTAGATTCCGTATTGTTGATACATGTTCCCAGCCATCCATGATATTAAATCTCCAAAACAAAAGTCATTAGCCTCATTCTTTGAAGAGACCTTAACGAATGAATCAAAAGATTTAATAAACATGAACAGGAGTTCATGAACACTCAGGATTTAGGTTGTTCTATAAATGATCATCAGTTATGATATGAATTACAAGTCTTTATTGTTAAATGGTTTTTGGATAAAGACTCTAATTCATATCGATCCATGTCATATATAATCATATTATATAAAGAACCTTTACCGAGATGTCTTTCCACATCAATAATTCGAATCTAGATTATTTGTATCATTATGATACTCAGTAAACTGTACTTACAACTCCAATTAAAGAATTCCATAACTTTAATTTGTTGTTGTTGACTATTTTTATTCATTCATGTGATCTTAATTCTCTCGTACTAATACAAGATCACATCCCCAATAATGAATATGGAATTTTTCTGATATTTTCAAAATTATTCAAACAATAATTTAACAATCTAAATATGACAATAATAATAAACCATCGTATTTATTTATTCACAGAAAAAACAAATGTCTTTACATGCTTTTAGGACATGAAGTGGCACCCGTAGAAGTGGCCCTACGATGGATATTATAATCTAATTTTGATAGGACATGAAGGTGTGATGAGGGTGGGTAGTGTTTGACTCAAACAAGCCATAACGTGTATAAATACTTCAAATTGGTCTGGACCCCACCACAGTGTATTCAATTTTAATGTAATGTATGTTGTCGCTCAATCATCGAGTGCTTGGCGAGTATTAGGGAGATGTAGGGGTTCTCAATCTATAGATACACTGATGTACATGCAATACAATGAGACAAAACTACTACAAACCTAAATAATCCCTATCATAAAATTCCAACCCTCTTATAAACACAGCTTTGCATTCCATTTTTCACTTTGGCCAACATAGACATTAAGCATAATATTTCCAAAAGATGATGGCCACCTCAAGCAACGATTCAAAGAAGAAGAAATGTGTCACCCATTTTGATGCGAGCGAAGACACTATGGATGGATCCATACATACGATGGATACTGGCTGCAGTGCCCTTGCATAGAATTTAACTCCTCTGGTTTACTTTTGAACCACCTAGGTGGTTCCAAGCATAAAATTAATTAAAAGATTATGTTGCGCCAACCCTTTTGTTATAATTAGAAATCAAAATATGTGTTATGTTACCTATTTTCATATCTTTCAGCATCCTCTTGTTTTGGAATGAAACTAAAAACACTTGATATTATGTTTAGTATTTATTTAAAATTTCGGGAGGGAAGATGTTCAGGCAATGTTTTGAGTGTGGTGTGAACTTAATTTTCAACAAATTATTGTATATATATATATATGATAACCTAAACGGTAAAATCAATTTTAGTGACTTAAATTGATTTTCTATGGAGTGATAAGCTAGTTTAGCAAAAAAAAATTAACTGAATTCAATTAACTAAAAAGCACAAATGTGATAGTGCACCTGGTCAAACCCTCTCCCTCCTTTAACAACTTGTGGATGTTCAAAACTCCATACTGGTGAAAGATCCAAAAGCACGTGCCAAGGTCCCCCAGAGGACTAGATGCCTACTTCGGCCACGAACCCCATGGGGGATCTTCTTCTCGTAAGGAGGCACGCGAGGCTATTTCCGACCTGCCCCACACCAGTGCCTCTCGACGGAGGTTCTCAGCATGTTGAACCCCCATATGCCAAGCGAGGCCTAGCCCCGCAAAGAGCCCCTCGCGTGCCACGAAAGACCCGCGCGCGCTAGCCGCGCGACACCCCCAGCTCCGCGTGCGCTGATCGCGCGACACCACCGGATCCGCACACCCCAAAGGGCCTCGCCCAAGAGCTACGCACGCCTAATGGCCTCGCCCCAAAGGGCCTCGCCCAAGGCCATGCACGCCTAGTGGCCTCGCCCCAAAGGGCCTCGCCGAAGGGCTATGCACGCCTAGTTGCCTCGCCCAAGGCCACGCACGCCTAGTGGCCTCGCCCCAAAGGGCCTCACCCAAGGGCTATGCGCGCCTAGTGGCCTAGCCCCAAAGGGCCTCGTCCAAAGGGTCATGCATATATGGCGGCCTCGCCCCAATGGGTCTCGTCCAAAGGCCTCGCGTGCATGATGCCAGTGTTCAAGGTGGCCCACAAGAGACAAAAAGAATACGAACAAGGTACCTCTAAAGGGGTACGTACATGCCTGCAAGGATCAAGGGACAGGCCTGACACCTGTACCCGACAAATAGTGGCGGTTGGGAATAGTACGAGGAATGGCTACACCACCACCACGTCTCTGACACCCGTACAAGGCAAGTAATGGAGTCATGACCGGGTACAAAAGCTGAGGTGCTCCCACGAACTCTGACCATGTACCAGAGCCGAAACCACTACATCTGATACCACTATCCTGATAGTGTACTTGTGCACAGATTGGTCCCATGGACCACAATGTATCAGGGGCCATTAGAGCCCCCTATAAAGGGAACCCCTCTTCTTCTTTGAAGGGGGTTGGAAAAATTACTGTAGCAGTGCACCATAGTGAATACAAACTGATTTCACCATTGTTCTTCTGCCATTGTTCTTGGAGTTTATACTTAGATTTCTAAAGCTTTTCTTTTGATAATCTCTACTTTACAATTTTTCTAACTTAACTTAGTTGACGAGTTCTCACCGTCAACAGTTTGGCGCCGTCTGTGGGAACCTAAGTACCAAGCTATTGTTCTACCATTACTTCCAGCAAGAAGAAATGCCTAGACATTCAATGTGACTCAGGGAGCCACGAGAGGTGGAGGTCCACCTTACCGGAGTCCAGCGGAAGGCCTCCATGAAAGATCCTCCTCCACCCAGAGATGTGGAGCCCCCAAGGGACCCTGAGGTTCAGGAGGGTGATAGAGAGGCCTCGTCACCAGCCGTCTCGCCTGGAGAGAGCCCTCCAAGGGCACCACCGGGAAATGCCAACGAGTTCCCGCCTCCTAAACCACCACAAGTACCGAACTCCGGCCGGCAAGACCCTGGCCCCTCAACGCATAGACATGATAAACATCCCCGGGTCCATTCCGTGACCTCGAGTTCAAAATCTCGGTTCTATGAAGAGGAAATACGTGAGCTGCACCGTAAGAACCAAAGGTTGGAGACCACCCTGGAGAATATGCAAGAGGCGCTGAATGGCTTGTTGCAAGGTAAGTCAAGCGTGACCCTGCCCAAGAGAAAAGAGAAAGGTCAGGAGGGGGCGGAGACCACCGTCCCGGTAGACGATGGGAGGACTCGACATTCCACTAGTAACACCCCCTGAATGAAGCAACAAGAACATCCTGAACCACCGAAGCAGGCCCAGAAGCCAGAGCCGAAGACCAATGCTGCCCCTCGCAACGATGACGAGGTCACCATAAAAAGGGCACCCACAGATTTATGGGAGGAGCTCAACAAGAAGAGGACAGGCCAAAGGACCACGCTCCCTATGGCGCCTCGAGAGGGCAAAGGAAAGGGGGATCTTAACCCGTCCGCTTTAAGGGACTCCCTAAGCAAGAGGAGGCAGGACCTGGACACAGAAATGAGGAGCCTTCGAAGCAAGATCGTCACCGCCTCTGGAGGTCAAGCTGTTGAGGAAGAGTTCGACCATGAGTCACCCTTCGTTAGGGAGATCCAAGCCATCTGCCTCCCTGCCAATTTTAAGGAGCCCCATATGACCCCCTACGAAGGAAGCACAGATCCAAAATACCATCTAGATACATTTAACGACCTGATGAAGCTGAGGGGAATTGGCAGCAGGGCGAGATGTCATTGCTTCGCTGTCACCTTCAAAGGACCTACATACAAATGGTTCAAAAGACTTAGACCGGGGTCCATCAGATCTTGGCAACAGCTTTCTGATGAATTCCTCCAGCAGCACCACGCCGTGCGCGACTACATGATGCCAGGCACCAGCCTCGCAAATGTGAAGCAAGGAGAAAATGAGAGCCTGAAGAGCTATATTCACAGGTTCAATATGGAGGCAACTAAAGTAGGGAGCCTGACCCGCCTAGAGCTGAAAATGACCATCACAGCTGGAGTACGCCCAGGAAGCAAGTTATGGGATAACATGCTCAAGAGGGAGGTCATAGACTTAGATGATTTATATGAGCGGGCACAAAAATACATTCACGTGGAGGATCGTCACGAGAACCTCAAAGCCGGAAAAGGCCCGTCGCCCCCGAAACCTTCAGCCCGAGAAAACCCAAGCGATGCAAAGAAGAAGGGGGTTCATGAGGGAAAAATAGATGATCGACCCCGAAAGCATCAACGCTCTGAGGAGCGCCTACAGGGCCCCTACACCTTTTACATTGACCTCACCCATGCGAGGGAGCATATTTTTGTTGCGAACGAAAACCAAGTCCCTTTCAAAAGGCCCCCGCCAATGAATAAAGACCGGTCCAAAAGAGACCCCAGCAGGTATTGCCAGTATCACAAGGATGTCGGCCACACCACCGCGGACTGCAACCATTTGAAGGTGGAAATCAAGGAGCTCATTCGCAGGGGACATTTGGGCAGGTACGTGCGCAAGGAGAGCCAGAGACCTGAAGAAGGAGCGTCCCTGCCGCGGGTGCGAGAGGTGGCCCCAGAAGTACAGGGAGAGGTCAGGACCATATTTGGAGGACCAGGATTCGGAGGAGATTCAAGGAAGGGACGAGACAAATACGCCAAGGAGGCCAGACGAAGTCCACCACCTTGAGTTTTAAGTTTGGAACAACGCCCCCCGAAGAGTTTCAAGGGCGAGAATGACTCAATAACTTTCGCTGAAGAAGACGCGCAGGGGGTGCATTTCCCTCATAATGAACCCCTGGTGATAACTGTCCAGCTTGTGAACATGAGAGTACATCAATGCCTAGTGGATAATGGAAGCTCTGTGGACATCTCGCATCGCCCCGCTTTGGAGAAGATGGGACTGAGCGTCCGACACTTGAAACCCTGCAATTCCTCCCTTTACGGGTTCACAGGGGACTCGATACAGCCCCTAGGTGCGATTGAATTAGCCCTCACCATGGGGGAACAACCCAAGCAAACCACCATAATGGAAAAAAAAAATTGTGGTGTATTGCGCCTCAGCCTTAAACACGATATTATGGAGACCCTCTCTGAGAGAATTGAAGGCAATAACTTCTGTTTATCACCTGGCTATGAAATTCCCAACCCCTGGGGGAGTAGCATGCATGAAAAGGGAGCAGAAGGAAGAGAGGGAATGCTATAACATGTCCCTCCGCACTGCCACAAAACCATCGGTGCCGATGGATATGGTTGTGTATGAAGGCGCGATCCACGCGAGTTGGACCCACGAGTTGCGGAACACCTCGAGAAATGCTACCAGTGGGGCTCCGGCCCCTGGTGCACAGAGGACCTATGTTTAGCTTGTTCCTTGTTATGTTATCATAGTGTGTAAGAATCAAAGAGGCTACCTAGGTAACCTCCCAATTAGATGTAACCCTTCTTTAAATATGCCGTTGTAAACCATATGCTATGAATGAAACTGTTTGCAACTTCACGTGTTATTTTTCTTCTCTATGCGAGCATCAGCCAAAGTGTCTGCCGAAATAAATTTCACCAAACACTTGGGGGGCAAGACAGGAGGTAAAGACATACAGCAAGCAAAAAAAAAAAAAAGGACCCTCTAACAGGAGGATCCTTAAAAAAAAAAAAAAAAGGACCCCCCAGCAAACAGGAGGATCCAAAAAGGGACCCCTTGCACCAGGATCCTAAAAAGGACCCTCTATCAGGAGGATCCTAAAAGGGACCCTAAGCACCAGGGGGATCCTAAAAAGGACCCTCTATCAGGAGGTCCTTAAAAGGCACCATGATCCCAAAAGGACCCCTTGTATCAGGGCCTTAAGCGAAGTCCTTATATTTATAAAACAGGGAGAGGACCTTACAAGGCATCCCTTGGGTTCACAAGGATTAGCTACCCTTGTGAACATCAAGGAGGCCAAAGGGTCTTACAAAAAAAAAGAGTATAGTAACAACAATAATAAGTCTAGAGCGGCCACCAAGCCGCCTAGCCAAAAAGGGTCCTAAAAGAGACCCTTGCAAAAATAGTACTATGAATAACGACGAGAAGGACGCTTCTCGCAAAAAATAATAAGCGCGCGCAAGAATATATAAAAGGATAGCTAGGACCCAAGGGGTCAAAATATCCTTATAAAAATAATCAAGAGGTACCAAAAGAGGTCCCATTGAACCCTTTCACATGGGCTCCGAAGGACCTCCAGCCTGGTAAATAAAAGAGGGGAACCCGCCAAACCCCATCATACAGGCTCAAAAGGGCCACAAATGCAGTGGAATAAGAGATAAATAACCACACATGTATATATATATTAATAAAGGGAGTCTTGAGGACATGACAAGATTTACAAAAGAAAAATAGTAATAACAATAATATTACAACGGCTTAAACGAGCATACATCTACAACGGGCGGGCTGGCAGAGGTAATGAAATAGCAACCTCAGGGCCTCCTGCCCCGGGCGCTCCACCCAGTCGCCCAGGCCACGGCATACTCGCCAAAGGAGGAGAAGTCGAAGTTGGGGTCCTGCCTCCATACGCCATAGAGGGCGCGCTCTATGGGCCTATGCTCAGTAGTCGCCCTCTCTGCTTCTAAAGAGGCAACCCTCTCCTGCGACGCAGTAACCTCGGCTCTAACAGCTTCAAGATCGGTCTCTAGGGAAGAGACCCTCGCCTGCGCAGCAGCCGTGGTAGCCTGGCACCCTGGAGCTCGCTCTCTAGGTTGGTAACCATGTCCTGCCGCTTCGAGGCCTTGATAACCGCTTTCTTCCTCCTTTTTAACGAGTTGGCAAGTTTGGTCCAAGCCCTTGTCAACTTATCCTTGGTTTCATTAAGCTCTCTCTTGAGCTCCTGAGCCCGTGCTGCAAGACGGTCCCTCTCGGTGCATGACGCGGAGAGATTGTTAGTCGAGTCAGCAAACCGCTGAGCCACAACATGGGCCTGCACAAGAAAGTTAATAACATAAATAATAAGTAACAAAAAAAAATGTGTGTATGCACATCTATATATAATAGGGCCAACATAAGATGCATGAACTCACCCAAGCAGTGGTGCGCCTTAGAGTTTCCCCAAGGTCTGACAGAGCAGAACTCCCAAGACTATTCCAGTCGGGTTCAGGGAGGTCCGAGGTGAGTTGGATGAACCGCCGCCCGTAAGTGGTCGCCATACGATTCACCCAGGGCGCCCCATCCAGGCCAAGGTCACACGGCTGGGTAAGGACCGACGACCCGCTCACTGAAACGGGAGGGGGCGCAGAAAAAGTGGAAAAGTGAGGCCCTGGTAAATCAAAGGGGGGTGCTGGGAGATTGGCAAAATAAGCCCCCGATGGTCCAGGGTCGAGAGGAGCCTGAGTGAAAGTGTCATAGCCCTCAGGGTCGGGGCAAACAAAGCACCCCGATGCAGCATGCTGGTCCTGAGATTGGGAGGCTATGTCCTTGTCATAAAAGACATAAGGGGGGCATCCCCCAGGGGACAAGGATCGCTGGTGAGGTCCCCCGCGTTCAAGGGGGGCTTCCCCCGGCTCATCCTCAGCTTCACCTTCCTCTGGGCAAGGCTCAGCCGACGCAGCCGTAGTCTTCTTTGACCCAGAAATCGACCACAGTAACTTGGGGTTCGAAACCGGGGACAACTGGTGGAGGTTTAGATTTTCCACGGTGAATAAGAATGTCGCCTTCTTCAGGGCGGGGTCAGCATTAATGAGGTCCCTCACAGCGTCCGCCTCCGACCCAACGACTGCGGGAATGGCAAATTGCTCTTTATGATCCACGCCATTGTCAATGCAAACATAAGTATAAAACTGTAAGTTCCAACAAAAAGAAAAGGAGGCCCAGGGTACTTACTGGGGGTGGCGCGGAAGTGCTCGCTGACAGAGAGAGGGCCCTCTACAAAGAAAAATTCCTGTTTCCAAGACCCCATATTAGACACTGAGCCCTCTATCAATGAGAGCTCGTTATTGGCCTTTTGCAAATAGTAGAAGCCCTTGGACTTAGGAGAGGGCATGAGGTTATACAGGAAGTGCACCTCTTGCGCCGTAGGAGCACGTTTGCCAAGTATTGCGAACGCCACAAATAGGCAGCTCAGGGTCAACCAACTGTTGGGTGACAGCTGAAGGGGGGCCAGGTCGAAATAGTTAAGGACCGCTATGAAAAACGGGGGCAAGAGGATGGTACCACCCGCCTTCAGAATGTGTTCACTAAGGGCCACGAGGCCAGTCCTGGGGCAGTCGGCCAAGCATGCCTCCAGAGGAGCGTATAAGTCATACTCTGGGGGAACACGATAGTGCTTCACAATTTCTCTCAATTTTTTCTCTGACACATGCGACACCAGCTCGGATGCCAGTAAAGGAACGTCGTCCGGCTCCTAGGTAGATACCTGTCGTCGTGCCCTCGGCATATCTGCAAAATCAAAAGAAAAAGGTGAGGAAGAGACAGAATACTTGACCCTCCATTTTCTCCTTCTATCAAGAGTCTTCCACCGGGGCACCAGCTGCGGAAGCGCTAAGCTAGGAAAGATCGAAATTAAGGGCTGAGGGGAAGCAGGAGCGGCCCCATGACAGTCATAAGGCGAGGATGGGCTGGAGGGCTCAGGTGGAAGGTGCCACACCATAAACTCCAGCTCCCTCTGCAACTCTAAAAGGGTCACCCTAAGGCCCGCTACATGGTCACTAAGGTCAAGGGGAAGGGTGTTCCGTCTCCTCTTAACGCCGAGTCGATTTCACTCTCCACCACCCAAATTTTACGCCTAAGTTCAGCCATGTGCTCAAGGTGACGGATATGGGCCTGCCTTAAGGAGTCATAGTCTTGGTAAGGGTTTTCCTCAGGGGACTCTGAGTCTGAGGACAGGTCAACAAACTCAACTCCCGGAGGTATGTCGAACGGACCGTCACTGGCCATGAGACCTCGTCCCGAAAGCAAAAAGGGGTTCACGTATAAATGAGGGGATGGCTACAAAACACAAAGGAATGGGCTTAAAACCTCTAGATGCAAACGCCCTAAATGACCCACTATAGGGTATAAAAAAGAGGGGCATGCAACTAGGCAAACTCACTGCAAGCTCAGGCCATGGTACCCCATCCCGAGTAACGCTAATTTGGACCCAATGAAAACAAGGGAAAAAGAGAATATACCTCGAGATGTAGAAATTAGAGGCTATCAAGTTCAAAGAAGAGGTATAGGGCCACAAGCACCAGATGGTCGAAAATATGCGTCTGCAAAAATACACAAAAAGGATGCGTTAGCCTCCAAATAGACATGCCAAAAATTAGCTCATATGTTAAAACAAAAATGAAATGAAATGAAAAATTAAAATGAAGGAAACTATGGCCAAAATGAGGATGTGGGGGATTGAACCCCTTACCTCTTGAAGGAGGAAGAATTCTCAAAACCACTAAGCCAGGGAAGTAAGGTGAAAGTAATAAGCCTTGCATGAAGGCCTATTTATAAGAGTCAAGGAGAATAGTCTACAAAAGCACCTAAAGGTCCTCTCCTAGACTGGGGGGCAAGTGTGGATGCTCAAAACTCCATACTGGTGAAAGACCCAAAAGCACGTGCCAAGGTCCCCAAGAGGACTAGACTCCTACTTTGGCCACGAACCACATGGAGGATCTTCTTCTCGTAAGGAGGCACGCGAGGCTATTCCTGGTCTGCCCCACACCAGTGCCTCTCAACGGAGGTTCTCAACATGTTGAACCCCCATATGCCCAGCAAGGCCTAGCCCCACAAAGAGCCCCTCGCGTGCCACGAAACACCCGCGCGCGCTAGCCGCGCGACACCCCCAGCTCCGCACGCGCTGACCGCGCGACACCACTATCTCCGCGCGCGCTGACAGCGCGACACCACCGGATCTGCACACCCCAAAGGGCCTCGCCCAAGGGCTACGCACGCCTAGTGGCCTCGCCCAAGGCCACGCACGCCTAGTGGCCTCGCCCAAGGCCACGCACGCCTAGTGGCCTCGCCCCAAAGGGCCTCGCCCAAGGGCTACGCGCGCCTAGTGGCCTCACCCAAGGACACGCACGCTAGTAGCCTCGCCCCAAAGGGCCTCGCCCAAGGGCTACGCGCGCCTAGTGGCCTCACCCAAGGATACGCACGCCTAGTGGCCTCGCCCCAAAGGGCCTCACCCAAGGACTATGCACGCCTAGTGGCCTCTCCCCAAAGGGCCTCGCCCAAGGGCCTCGTCCAAAGGGCCATGCGTATATGGCAGCCTCGCCCCAATGGGTCTCGTCCAAAGGCCTCGCGTGCATGATGCCAGTGTTCAAGGTGGCCCACAAGAGACAAAAAGAATACGAACAAGGTACCTCTAAAGGGGTACGTACATGCCTACAAGGATCAAGGGATAGGCCTAACACCTGTACCCAAAAAATAGTGGTGGTTGGGAATAGTACGAGGAATGGATACACCACCACCATGTCTCTGACACCCGTACAAGGCAAGTAGTGGAGTCATGATCGGGTACAAAAGCTGAGGTGCTCCCACAAACTCTGACCATGTACCAGAGCCAACACCACTACATCTGATACCACTCTCCTGATAGTGTACTTGTGCACAGATTGGTCCCATGGACCACAATGTATCAGGGGCCATTAGAGCCCACTATAAAGGGAACCCCTCTTCTTCTTTGAAGGGGGTTGGAAAAATTACTGTAGCAGTGCACCATAGTGAATACAAACTGATTTCACCATTGTTCTTCTGCCATTGTTCTTGGAGTTTATACTTAGATTTCTAAAGCTTTTCTTTTGATAATCTCTACTTTACAATTTTTCTAACTTAACTTAGTTGACGAGTTCTCACCGTCAACACAACTCATATAGCTCCTTGCCAGTTATGCAAACAAAATTTAATTAAATTATTAGAATTTTGAAAATATATATTAATTCCCTTTCTATTTGTTTTTTAAAAAATTATGGTAAGACAAATTATATAATATAGTAATACATCATTAAAAACTTAATTTTGCAGTTACGACCATAACTGCAAAATGCGGAGACTGTTTTCCCAAAATGGGCATAATGATGTGGAATTTCAGTGAAATACTTATGTATCACAATTATTTATTATTTCAGTGCTAATTACAATACTTTTATAAATAAAATATGAGAAATTTTATATAAATTAAAAAAGAAAACATAACAAATGTAATTAAGTATACGTAATTAACAGATGATTTGAGCTTAGGCCTGCAAAAATAGCACAAACCTCAGTTTACTCATTTTCTCCATTTAAATTGCCTATGACAGCTTTAACCTTGAGTTCAGTGTAGTGCAAACGCAACTTGGACACCATGCCCATATAAAAATGAGCATAAATAAACTTGTACAATTAATGATTCTATTCAATGAAACAGTAATGGCCCAAGCTCGTAATGAGGACTAGTACCCTTAATAGCATAGTTTGAGGGCAGGTAATTATCATTGTGAATCATATTATTATAATTAAACATGCTTCATTATGGGTATGGAATTGGTTTTGAAGACCCACTTTGGATGTTTGCCAGAATAATTTAATTCTTATCATAATTGATGACCATTTGTAGGTCAGTTTGAATCTCGAGTTATCGTGAACACATGTTTGTGTGTACTAGATATTTTGATTCATTCGTTAATGTAGCGTCCCGAAACCACTATCATAGAATTAAGTGCTTTGATTAGCGTGTCAGGAGGACATGTGGGGTAATTATGTGTTAATTAAGTGATTTATGTGATTATATGATTGAGTATGGATGATTATGAATGTGTAAATGTGTTTAAGGGCCTGCTTTTGTTATATAGTAGGGTGTTTTCGTAATTTGGAACTGTTTAGGGTGTAGCTGTAATTTTTATGTGTTATGTGCATTGGACCACACTATTATCTAGATATTCGTTATATTTGGCATTAGTCGATCCTTTCAATTAATTAGCAGAAAAGTCACAACGTGAATAAATACAATGGATGCAGTTAGGCAAGGGTATTTTGGGAATTTCACATATTTTTGGGAATTATTGCCAAACAAAAATATTTTTTGGAAGATTGGTGGATAAATTTCAGGAATTATAGGTATAATTTTAGGTTTTGTGGGAATTATCTAGTAAAAGAAATCCCTAAACAACTCTCAAGTGTATTAGGGATTTCTTTTACTAGATAAGAGTATACTAGATAATCCAGAAAAGTAGCATTTGTAGAGTCAAACACTTCTTTTCTACTAGACAATAAAACAGACCACCCTAAGTACCTTTAGAATAGCCAACAAACAAGCACACCTCATTTCCTTGTTCTAGGTTTCCTACCTTCTTCCTCAGGACATAAACAGGACACCCCCAAATTCCATAATGATGTAAACCAGGTTCACGACCATTCCATAATTCTAGTGGTGTGTTGGAGATAGCTTTGAGATGGCACAACATTTAAAAAAGGTCACACGTGGTGTAGGTAGTATGTCTCCAGAAAATATCTAGGTAGTAGAGTTGAATAGCTTATCATAGAACACACATTTTTATAAACGCACGATTCACACCGCTCAACAACACCGTTCTATTGCGGAGTCCTTGGGGCAATTTCTTTAGACAATTCTCCAAGTTCAATTAAATGATCTTTGTTCTTATTATCCAAATATCCTCCACCCCTATCAGATCGCAAGATTTTAAAGCCATAGCATTGAATTCTTTGAACTACTTAACAAATTCTCAAAATTCATATGCTTTAGGTTCTTACATTAGTCTCTAGAGCAGTCATCGATGAAGGTGACAAAATACTCATAACCACCCCTCACTTGAACATTCATTTGTCCCCAGAAATTTGAACATACTAGCCCTAGTGGTTCTTTGGCTCTTTCTTCTTTGACAGAGAATGGATGCTTTGTCATTCTGCCCTCGAGACTAGATTCACAAACAGGTACGTCACCCTAGGTGAGTTCCCTCAAAGGCCTAGCCTTTGATAATCTTTGAATCATATCATAGAAAATATGACCAAAGCAAGATGCCAAAGGTACGTCATTTCTAATGTCATTGACTTTTTGTTGTTTAACAGTCCTAGATTTAGCTATCTTAAACAACTTATTATTTAGAACATACGGTTCGTTTAGTTGCAATAGGTATAGCCTGTTTTTCATACATCCACCACACAATTCACATCCATTTAAAGAAATAGGATTTTATTACTTATGAAAGTAACACTAATTGTTGTTGATGTCATAAGAAAAAATTAAATTAAAATTTCCTTTGAAAGTCAAAATAATATAAACATTGTCTTAAAACAATATATTTATTTTCAAAATTCATTCAAGCTTATCCTTTCGTCTTGTTTGATACGAACAACCCTTGATGGATTCCAAGCTTTGGATTTTTATCCCTCACGGCTTTCCCAATGCTAAAAATGTGAAGAAAAAAAATACATGCATGTTTAGTAGATCTTGATTCAACGATCCAAAACTGAAGTATCATCCTCTAAAATCACATGCATCCAAGACAAATTTCGTTATCTTGGGTTTCATATGCCTTGAGTGTCGGGCAATCTTGTTCCAATTTTCAGTCTCCTTGCAGTTGGAAATACTCCCCTTTTTTGTGTACTTATAATCAGGCCTTGCTCCAAGATGCTTTGCAGCATTTGGTGCCTTGCAAGTGGACTTCTTGTTCCTTTTGTTTGAATTTCTTGCTCATTTTCTCTTCGAATAATATGCTTAAAGCAGCTTCTCCTTGAGCTTGTTTAGTAGTATTAGCATTCTTTCCTTTGATTGAACCTCCATCCACAATCCTCTTTGAAGGATTTGGTGATCGTTGCAAAGGAAAAATAGGAATATCTTTGATTATCATGAATTATATGTTGTCCATAATCAACATCATGTTGATGTTGAACAAACATTTCGTGAAGTTCTCACCATATAGTAACCTTCTAGAGATTAGAGAGAGTATGGGGTGGGAAGCCTAGAGCTACGATTATCAACTAAGTAGAAATCAATGCATTGCTTGACAAACATTTATTCGTTAAATTTTTAGAAATAGCAAAACATACAAAATGTATTGAGATAAGCAAAATACTAAAACACTTATCTTTTATTTCTTAGGTACTTTAACTAGCCATGAACCCACGTGTCCCGGTAGGCGAGAGTCACAAATATTCACTTAGTGAAATAGAGAAACATCTCAATTAATAAAACATCATAGACTTTTATTGACTACCTATCCATCTGATCAAAGTAACGAAAACTCATGTGTCCCGTTAGGCGAGAGTCACAAATATTTCTTACTTTATGAGTTTGACTCACAGTTTCAATTATTATATACTTAATTCCTATAGTCATCGTAATGATGAGTCTATAGAAGGTCCATCTATAACGATCTATCCTAAGAAATTTAACTATGTTAAGAAGTCTAGTGAACGCTTTCCGTAGGGAGACGAAATCAAAGCATCATGAGGCCCCACTGAACTCTAACCTTGTTAAATCAACGGTGGAGATCGAATTCAAATTTTAAAAAATCATTATTAAATATTTTAGTAATTTATTATTGTAACGACCCCAAATTCGGTATTAAGGCTTGGGGCCTGGGATAGTGTGCCTGGAGGGCATAAAGGAATTCTGTGTGTGTCTTTTATGAGTTTTATGCATGATTATGATTTAATGCACGTTATATAATTATGTGATTAATTGTGATGCATGACTACGTGAATTAGTATGCATGTAGACCTGATTGAGCATGTTTGTAATTTGGCCATGTTGGGCATGACTATGTTGATACCTGTGATCTATGACTCGAGACGATCTTAGAATGAGCGGGTTAGCGGAAAGTCAAAGCGGGAACCTGTGCCAGGCTTGGGTTAAGCCTGGGGAGTTTAATTGAGAATCTGGGAATATATTTGATGATTAATCCGGTATTGGGTAGCGAGCGGGAATTATTAGGAACACTTGAGGAATTAGTGGGAATTTGGGTAATATGACTAAAATGCCCTTTATGGACATAAAGGTTTAGAATTAGTAAGGGAGGGCATTTTGGTCATTAGGCTTGTAAGAGAGAAAATAAATAAGGTCTTTATACTTAGTGGATTTTTTAGAGAAAAGGATAGGCTGAAAGAAAGAAAGAAGGAAGAGAAGGAAGAGAGGGAAAACTGAAGGGTTTGGCTTTGAAGATTCGGTTTGTGGCTCTCCCAACCATTTCACTTGATTTTTCTTGAGGTTAAGCTCAGTGGGAAGCTAGGGTTAGCTGAGCATCAAGGATCCTAAGCTAGGCTTGAGGATTGGCAAGAGATTAGCAAGATCAAATCAGAGATTTGAGGTAAGTTCTTGAGATTTTCGGTTTTAGGGTTTTGCTGGTTTTGAGCTGTGTTTTTGAGCTAAATGGATTGGGTTTTTGGGGAAAACAGGTCAAGGTTGTGAAGGTGCAAGCCAAGGAGGTCTAGGGTTCAGTTCAAGGTCGAAATTCCACCCACGGTACGATTTCTACGACCCTATCCTTGTTGTTTGAGTGATTTTCTGGTTTTTGGGTTCATTGGGTTAGATTTTGAATTGTGGGTTGCTTGAGCTTGGGATTGAGTTCATGGGGTGCTTGGGATGAGTGTGTGGTGTATATAAGTTTGTTTTTGGGCTTGGGAAAGAGTTGGACAAGTTTGGGTTCGAAATGGAGGAAGAAAATCGCAAGATGCGATTTTTGGTTTTGGTCTGCTGCAGCTAGCGCTACAGCGCTAGGCAGGGGGCGCTGTAGCGCTAGCCCCTGTCTGGTGAAGGTGGTTCTGCTTGTAGCGCTACAGCGCTACCTTTTGAGCGCTGTAGCGCTGCACTGTTCACAGAGGGGATTTTTGGGCTTTTGTGAAGGGATTTTGACCTAGGGTTCGGGGCTCGATTCCACCACTTTGTTTTGGGGATCTAGGACTTCCCAGGGGCTCGGGATTAGTCCCGAGGCTAGGTTTTGGACTTGAGGATTGGTGATGACTTTGATTTGTGGATTTTGCTTAGGTAAGCGCTAGGGCTCGGGTAAGATCGTGCTCAAGGAGTCAGGTCGATCAAGGCTACTGAATCTAAAGGTAAGAAAACCGTAACACCCGAGAATAGGGCATGACCCCACCGTGTGATTGTAGGGCATGGCCCAGATTGTATTATGTGCAAATGTTTAACCTTAAATGAATCATGATGTGTGTGAATGATTATTTTGAATGTACTATATGTGTGATTATGATAAAATGAACGGCAAGGGCCGAGTGCAGCGTAGGCCGGGTACGGCCGTGGGGCCAAAAGTAACACACAGCACATGGGATGCTTATATTCAGGGTGGGACCCAAGGGATACATGAGTTATCCTCGCGGTGAAAACCGAAACCCCAGGTTTTGGTAAGGCCTCGGGGGCAGCTTGGCCGTACTTGTTTATTATGATGGTTTTTCCTATGTATCAGTGAATTATGCCAACTATTTGATTTGCATATGTTATGTACTATTTGGGTTTTCTTGCTGGGCTTCGGCTCACGGGTTCTCCGTGTGGCAGGTAAAAGCAAGGAGTCTGTCAACCGGCCATGAGTATGGAGAGCGTGGGGGCAGCGCGTACATGTTCGGCCTGCCCGACTACTTTGGTTGGGGGCATTTTGTATATGGCTGTATTAAATCATTCTTTTGATAACTGATCAAGTGTAAATCTATTTTTGAGTTGTAAATATTTTGTAAACCTTACTTTGGGATCCCATATGTGTTACATTTAACATTTTCAATGAAACTAATCATTTTCGAAGAGTACAGCCTTAAACTCTGATTTATTCACACTTTTGGTTTTAGAAACCACTTAGAGTCAACTAAATGCACAATTTCCTTTTTAAACTCACTTAGTAACGGCTCTAAGGTAGTAGGGCGTTACAATTATTTTTGAAAAATATCAACTTAGGTTTCCCAAATTATTAAAATAAAGAATAAACCTACTTAGGTTCACCAAATTATTAAAATAATCTATAAACTAACATAGGTTTGCCAAATTATTAAAATAATCAATAAACCAACTTAGGTTTGCCAAATTAATAAAGTAGTTAATAAACCATTGTTTATAATTTTTCCATTAATTTTAAAATTACCATTGAAAATTTATCCAAAAAATTAGAATTAATTTGTTTCTAATCAATTATATGGTCCAACAATTAAGTCCAACCTAGGTAAATATGCCTTAACAATTCAAGCTTACATGGAGGAGAGCTGGGTTCAGTATGTTGGACCCACTACTAAGGATCCCTACCTTCCACACAAAGCTCAAAAAGACATAAATTTGAACATTCGTTTTACTAATTGTTATTCATTTGATTAAGCCCACTCTAGTAATGCAAAGCAAATAGGCATTCACAAGTAGAACAACCCAAAAGAGAGGAATTTAAACTTTACATGTTCAATTGGGCTCAAATAAAACCTAACATTTTATGAAAGTTTAATTTGAGTTTTTTCATATTTTTCAAACAAAAAAATTGGGTCATCATTATACTTATATTTAAAGTCAAAATGCAAAAAATAACTTAATAATGATGCTTGATATGTTAATAATTGGATGAGCCTAACATATTACTCTATAAGCATGTATAATTAAATTATGTAAATATACCACAACAATATACTATTTGGCAAAATACCATAATTAATTAGCATAGAATTCATCAGACAAAATTCAATATAATTAATTAAACAAGTTGCAAAATATTAAAATAATTAAAATAGAATTTATCAAACAAAATTCAATTTCAAATAATTAATTTAAACTAGGTTGTTAAGTTGTTAGAAATGACAATATATTTTATTTTTAAATATTTTAACCAATTTTAAAATATCAAAATATCTTTTAACCAAATTTAAAATATCTAAAATTATCTAATAAACAATTTCAAAAATTTTAAACAATAAAAATATCTTGAATAATCAAATAACTAATTTTAATATTTCATTTATAACAAAATAAAAAAAAATCTTAAAATATAACCAATTCAAAATATTTTAAAAAGCTAAAATATCTAAAATACTCAGATAATTCATTTTAAATATTTTAAAACTTAACTACACACAAAATATCCAATTTTTAAAAAAAATTAATATTTTTTGTGAAAAAGCGTGCTGCGGGCCCGCGTGGGTCCACCGTACGGATGCCATATGGCCCCGTGGTCCCAGTGGCTTTTTCTTGCGTGCCCGGTATGCATACTGCCCAATTAGTCCAATTTTTTTTTTTTTAATTTGTGCAGTTTTTCAATCCCAAAACAAGCAAAAACACAACCAAATTATTGCTAAATTTACATAACAAAACATAAACATCCACCAATCACATGTACCATCCAATTAACACCCTAACATATCAATCAATTTCATACATGTTCATTTATGAAAATAAACTAGCAACTTATGGCTCTGAGGCCAGTTGTAGGAAATACATATTGCAGGATCTTTATTTATTTTCATGTAATTTACATATTATCAAACAAACATGTAAATTCCTAGAACATGCTCCTATAAAATTAATACAAATACAGAGTAAAGTAAAAACATACATTACGCAGCAAAACTGGAACAACTCCTTCCTTCAATATCTCTAACCCTTTATTCCTTTCTATAGCAGAGTATTATCAAGAGAATGAACTAGATCAGCAACACAATCTTCCTCACCAAGCCTTTGGTCAACCCAGAACTAGTGTGGGTTGGTTCTCAACACATGAGATAGAGATCTAGAAGAGAAGAAGAGATAGAGGCTAAGAAAGGACTAGACTGTCTAGGTTTTCACTTACCCAATGAATCAATTGAGACTGACTTCCTTGAAAACCCTAGATATCATATTCCTTATATAGGCAACTTAATGGGCTTTATTTAAATTAATTAAAATAATAAACAAAAAGATAAAAGCCTTGGGCTCCCACAAATGGACTTGGGCCCAATTTGTTGTTTTTGAATTTAAATCTCAATTGGGCCTAAATTCAAAACCTTTTATTTATTTTTTTAATTAATTAATTAAATTCTTATTCAAATAAACTAATTATAATTTGAAACTTGATTTAATATTATTTATTTATATTGATATCAATTTATCAATATTAATAAATTTACCCAATGATGCTCTTTTATCCTCTAAATCTCATATCTCTGTAAATTTTCCAAAATTGACCTAGTCAACTTTAAAAAAACCTAATTGATAATTAAATCAATTAATTGAGACATCCTAGATGATTTACTCAAAGGCGATGTGGGGACCATGAATCCATGAAATCAAGCTCCAATAAGTTACTGTGAATTTATTTACGAATAATTTCACTACCTTATTAATTCATCGTGACTCCACTATAGACTCGGAATTGAACTCTTGAATTCATAGAACGTATTTTCCAAACCACAAATATATTATCAATTGTTATAATCATTACTGCCAGTCAACCATCTATAGATGACTTACTAACGAGCTGGGTGCAAATTACCGTTTTACCCATCATTAGTATTTTATCCTTAACTCCCACTAAGTTCCTTATAAATGATATTTCCGTGAACTTAATCACAGAAATGAGATCTCAAAAATTTAACATTTTGAACAAAGCAATTAAGGAAATCATCTTTTCACTTCTCATACAGAAGTTATAGATTTCATATCTATGAATAATACTCCCACTCAATTACACTACTAAATCTCCAAGATGTAAGTATGAGCTAGACCGTAGGGTAAGCTGGTAACGAACAAGTTAAAATATTTAAATAATATAATTACAAAAATATTATCACTCAGAATTAAGATCGACTTAACCTATGGTCAACGTTATGACATTGATTAGATTTGATAACAACAATACTTATTTATCAATCAATAATCAATATCGATCCTAGTCTAATGTACCATATACATCTGATCTTATATACTTGGTCAATGTCTTGGATAGGACATCACACCCTGAATGTGTAAGTAGATCATATCGTAGATTACCATATCAGAGAAAATCCAATGCACTGACTTAATCTTAGGCCTCATTCAGCACGAGTCTTTTATTTAGCTCGTGCACAGCTGGCGAATAAAGAACTATAACAGATGATCCATAAGTCCATATTTTCTCCGCGAAGATAGCTCGGCTCACCAGAACAATAACACGAGCTGGGGAATGCAAAGCGACAAGCACGAGCTTGTAATTTTTATAAGGCATAGCACCCATGACACGAGCTCACGATATATTCAGCTCGAGGTGCGCTAGAGACTTGACGTGTCCTTGGATCTTTAGAAACCCGGATACTTATATAGATGTGCATGGTCAGACAAAGCATGTCCACGGATCCCTAAAAACCCGGACACGTAAGATAATCATGCATAGTCAGGCATGACATGTCCGATTATCTTTGAGGATCCATGATCAGTTTTACCTAATGTTAAGACCATACCTAAAGATGAATTGTAATATTTATAATTAGTGTGAGACATGTAACACTGAAGGTTAAGTCACGTGATGACACTAGGCCTATCCAGGAATTTTCTCTATAAATACTAAGATCTTGGATAGGGAAGAAGGTTGTAGTTTTCTGTAATACAAAATCTCTGTCAAAATTTAAAGAGAGAATCAGTAATAATATAGACTCGCGGACTAGGTGGATTTTAACCACTGAACCACGTAAAAAAGATGAGTGTTCTTGAGAGTTCTTTTCTAGTGCTCATGAGTATTACTTTTCTTATTGCGGTTTATCATTAAGCACTAATTCATTCCTGCTATTTTCATAATTCACTATTGGCGAAAAACCGCGTCAACATATAATTACAATTATAATCCACTGTGACCTAGTCACTATAATTGTAACTATCCATATGTTCGAGATTTTATAAATGTTTGTAATTTTTCAATAATCATGTAATAAAACAAGCAAGCAATACGGTTGTCAAACTAAATGATTTCTACTACTTTTATTGACAATATAAAATTGCATTACATGTCCAACATGGTTTTATAAGGGCATAAAACCCAATAGGCAAAAGAGTGTTGGAATTAGACAAATTCAACTAAGTGCCTGGGTAGCAGGGGTTCACATTTACTTGATGCAATCATTATCTCTCTCTATCTTGGATTTTCAACTTGCTCTAAGGAAAGGAACTTGAACTAGAAGGGAAATCTTGGAATTTTGAGGCTATCTTTGGGGATTTGAGCTACAAACGGGAGAGATTAGGAGTTGTTGATGTCATATCCAGCTAGGGAATTCCACAAATTTTAAGGTAAGTTGTGGTTTTCTGTTCTTCATTTTTCTTGGTTGTTCTTCATAAGGTTTTTGGGAATTTTTAGTTATATTTTTCGAAATTGATGAGTTTGGTCTGTTTAAGTTAATTGGGTAGGTATAGAATCTGTTTAGAAGTTTATTTGCAACACGAAATTGGATTGGAATCTGTAAATGGAGGACTGAACTACATTTATTGATTATATCATTAGACTACAAGAGAAAACTCTTTAAATATAATTATATAAATACTTATAGTGTAATTTCATTTTTATAGTGGAGTAATCATGGAATTAATAAATAAGACTACTCAATCAAACAATTTAATTAATAATCTGATTTATTGGAGCTTAATAAATACGTGGTTCAGTCAAAATTTAGAGAGAGAAACAATAATAATATAGACTTGTGGACTAGGTGGATTTAACCACTGAACCACGTAAAAAAGACGAGTGTTCTTGAGAGTTCTTTTTTGGTGCTCTTGAGTATTACTTTTCTTATTGCGATTTATCATTAAGCACTAATTCATTCCAACTATTTTCATAATTCATTGTTGGCGAAAAACCGCGTCAACAGTTTGGTACTTTCATTGAGAGCTGCAGATTCGTGCTTTCATCACCATCCCAATCAAAGTTCATCATGGTGGTCACTCGATCGAGGCACGACAATAAAATGGAACAGCCTGGTGGGCAGGAGGTTCACCAAACTGCTATTTGCGATGAGCATCGCCCTGAAGTTCAACAACGGTCGGGAAAACAACCGATGGGCCACGACGACACTGGGAGTTTGGCATCATTTCCGCCAAATCCGAACCTAAATTACTTGACTGCGGTAGAGCTAGAAAACATTCACTTAAGAATCCATTTGGCCAAAGAAAACAAGCAAATCGAAGATGTTTTGGCTCGACTACCCTCTCTTGCAACCGACGTTAATGTCGGAAAGAGGCAAGGTGGGACTCATAAGTCCCCCCGGGATGGCCGATCTAGACCAAGTCAATCGATTAGGACCTCAACCCCAAGCTCTGCGCCCATGGCACAAGATCACCAAGAAATTCAGCCCGATGGCCCTCTCAGGGATCATCGGCAAGCCAGCCGGTCGGTTAGGACCTTGACCCCAAGTTCAGTACCACCATCATATGCGCCTAGAAATGCCCGTGGCAACCCACGGGGAAGATCTGGGGCAACCTCACAAAGACAACATGTTCCAGCCAACCCCCCTGCGTCATGATCAGATCGCCAGGCGCAAAAAGTTAGAAATGGTGGAGCAGAACGATTGCGGGCTAATTTAGTCCGTCCTGACGAGACGAGAATCGCCTCTCTAGTTAGGCATCCCCCATCACCCATAATACATCCAACACCGCCTCGTTCTGCGAAAAATGTTCCTGCTTATGGGGAGGGCAGCAAAAATCCTCCTCCCACTGCTCCTACTCATGCCCCACGGACACGCGATAGTATCCCAGATCCTCATCCTCAACCGCGAGCACTGAGCTTCGCTAATGGGAGTTATTAGACTGAGAGTTGTCGAAGTAGCAGGTCTGATACAGATTTGAGAAATCACCTGAGTTCGGCTCAGAGCCCTCAAGTCGATCCCTGGGCCAATCTTCGAGATCGCCTAAACCCACAGAGGAGAAATTCAGCCCAGAATGGAGTTAGTTAAACTCATCAAGAGGGAAGTCCTTCCTAAGTACGTTATAACGAGAATGTCCCACCAAACCAAGCTCGAACTTGGAGGGACAACAACCCGCCGAACGCATACGGTAGGATGGTAGCTACTGAACAGCCCCAGAATAACCAAGGAATCAAAGACCAAACCCTCGAAAGGTTAGCCCTGATGGAAGAGCTGATGAAAAATGAATATGATTCAGGGGATGAGCTCGAGCTTTTCGCCCCGAACATTGCGGCAATCACATACCCACCGGGCTTCAGGATGCCCCATTTATCAAAATTTGATGGAGATGGAGATCCATCTAACCATTTGGGAATGTTTAACACCCTAATGATGGCCCATAACATTGGACTCGAGCTAAGGTGCCTGATATTCCCCTCGACTCTGATCGGGCCAGCTAGGCAATGGTTCAAACAGTACAAAAAGCACTCTATCAGCTCGTGGAAGAATTTCTCTGCAGATTTCAAGAGAGCTTTCAGGGCTTCTCAGGCAGCTCGAATTAAGGCCGACTCCCTAGAAAATGTAAAGTAGCAGCCCAAGGAACCTTTGAAAGCCTACCTAAGTAGGTTTGGCAATGTTGCCGCCCGAGCTAGAGACGCCGACGAGAGTTCTAAACTTGTGGCAATGAGGACGGGGATCCTCGTGGGAGGAGACCTATGGCAGGAGTTACAGAGAAAGGGAGTTAACACTGTGGACGAGTTCCTAAACCGAGCCCAGAGGTTGATTAATTTAGAAGAGGCTTGAGCTTCTGTTGCAGGAACCAGCCAAGCCCCTGTTCAGCCGGTGCTACAGCTCAAACCATTACCCAGAATAACCAAAGGGGTAGTAAAAGAAAGGGAAATGGTGAAGGCAGCCAGAGCGGGTTAAAGAAAAACAAGCCCGTTGAGAAGTTTAGCCGATCTAATCAACTTATTATGACCTCACGGATACTAGAGAGCGCATCTTCTTGGCGAATTATGCCCGCCTTCAGTGGAAAAAGCCGGAACCATTAAAGAATCAAAGGACGAAGAGAGATCCCTCAAAATTTTGTCGATTCCATAATGATATCGGTCATAATACTGATGATTGCAGACAATTAAAGGACGAAATTGATACTCTCATCAAGGCAGGACCTTTGGCTCAGTACGCTCGGAATAGAGGAACTCCCAAACAGCCCGCTAGACATAACATTCCATCAACTCCGGAGGCTCCAATGAATCAACATGGAGATCAGGTGAATCAAGACAACCTTCCTCCGATCACAGGAGGAGATATAGCAACCATTTCCAGAGGTCCTCACCTGGCAGGCATGAGCAGAGGTGCCCAGAAGAGATATATCAACGAGCTGAAATCCCACAATAGAGTGGAGTTCGTCTCGGAGCAACGACTATCAAAGCACCAGCAGTTAGAAAAGCAACCGATCATTTTTACTGAAGAAGACACCAGCCATGTCCAATTCCCACACAATGACCCTTTAGTCGTAACTATTCAGCTCACCAACCGAAGATTTAGGAGGATACTGTTATATTATTTCATATAATATAATATTAGATTAAATAATGTGACAAAATGTGATTTGTCACACAAATGTGATTTGTCACATCTTGTAACATATTATTGAGAGTCACAAAATTGGACACATGTGTGTGTCCAAATGTGACATATTTTGGAGTTAAAAAATCAGTTACAAATTTGTAACTCCCAAATATTACCCAATAATGTGTATATTATATGTTACACATTTTGAGATTGGATTTCATAAAGCCATATGAGAAATGGCTGATAGAGATGTAATTTTAACTCCCATATTGTGTATGGAAGTTACAAAATCAAGTGGGAATAAATTGGAACGTTTTGGAAAAAAACTGAAAAATTCGTTGCTTAAATTGATTGAGCGCCGCGGCGCCTGGAACGAGCGCCGCGGCCCTAGTGGCTGACAATTTCTTTGAATTTCGGTTTTTATCCAATTTTGAACGTTTCCAACAGCCAAGTAACTCCCAAATCTCTATTTTAATTCCATAAAACATCAAATTAAACATTGGTAACAGCCATGGGGGTTGGTGGAATTTGAAATTCAAAGGGGTATCTCAAACTCTATAAATAGGAGCCTAATGCTCACTTGTAAGACACACCATTTTTTCATCCACAAAGCACTTGGCTGAAAAATACACCAAAAGGCTTGATAATTCCAAAGAGCTATTTCCTAGAGAGATCCCTTAGTGCTTAGAGAATAGGGGGAAATAAGCTTTTGGACAAAGGTCTTGAACCTTGTTCAAGTTGGTGATCCCCACTACTCTACACTTTGGTTGTGTGAGAGTTTGTTTGTGCTTTTCATTCTTTTGTTCTTCTTATTTACTTGTATTGCTATAGTATTGAGTTTGTAATCTTCTTCTTCTACATCTTTTTATTTACTTGTATTTTAAGCAATTGAGTTGTAATACTTATTTAATCAATATTATCTTGTCCATTGTATTTTTGCATAGAGTTGTATTTGGTTTTTCCACTTTTCCATTGAGCAATAATTATTATTTTTTCTAACAATCAAAAGCTTAATTTTCCTTTTCAATGGAAGGAGAAACCATAGAGATGTTGTGAGGATCCAAAGATGGTAAGATAAGGTAATGTTCTTCTTTGGTTTTCTTAGAAGATCTAATGGTTTTCTTATAGTGATAGAAATGAGAAGAAGAAAATGTTATAAATGAACTTCATTGTTTTCTAATCTCCTTTGTTTTTAGTGGTTAGATTAGAAGATAATTTAATATCTTGAGTTTTATGATATGTGATCAATGTGTAAATGATAACATACAATATGAGATACTTTGTAACATATGTTACACATCTTTTTATGAAAGTTAAATCTTTAGAAGTGAACTTTTGAGAAGCTCTACATAATCTAGTGATTTTTAATCTTATGTGTATGTTATATGTGAGATAGTAAGACATACATTTGACATGAAAATTATTTTTTATAAATCATGATAATTAGGTAGTTTTTGACATGCCTATATATTGATTTTTGTGAATCAATAGAATATATCAATATGTGGACATGTGAATTATTGTATGATATTTGTGATATATTTACAATATTATTATGAGATTAACAATGCATGCTAATATGATGGATTTATGTTGACAAATTGTGTGAAATTTCTTTGAGACATAATTATGTTAATATATAAATGTATTTTGATATATACATGAGAATTATCATGATTATTATGGTGTGCCATATAATATGATTATTAAGGTGATAATAATATAAATATGTTTATCATATATTATTGAAATGTGATGAGTTACCATTTATTTGGTAAATAAAGAGAATTATTTGAGAAATTAAATTTCTCATTTAAGTGTTTATCATCTCATTTTATGAGATAAGAAAAGATGAAACTAAGGGGGTTACATCTTTTAATGGTTGTGTCTTGCCATTGCAAAAAAAATGGATCAAAGTGGATTAAAAAAAAAAAATTATGGGATGACATATTGACTCAATAGAGTTATAGTCTAAAGAATAGAGAAAATATTTGATAATTATTTAGTGACAATAATTCTTAAATATTGAATATCTCAATGAGGAGACATTTTCAAAATTGGAGAAGCAATTTTGAATAGTTACACCAATGGTGAATAAAAGAGAACTTTATTCATTTTGGTTAAAGATGGTGATATGTTTAAATTAATCTCAATGAGGAGATAATTTTAAACAAAACATAAGAAATCAAAGTGTTTAAATAAATCAATGAGGGTTTATTTTCTTTGATTTAAAGTGTTTAAAAATTGACATTTTCATTTTGATTTTGATGAGAAAATCAATGGATGTCAAATTGATGTTTTCAAAAGAATCTCAAAGAGACTCTTAGAAAATACACAAAAGTTGTTTAAGTGATTTTGAGATTATTTAGACAACTAAAAGTAAAAGTTGCTTTGAAAGAAATGTGCCTTGTTTTAGCAAGTAAATAAATCAAGATAAACATTGAGGTTTTATCTTGAGAGTTTATCATGTGGCATAGAGGACTCATAATGAACTTTGAGAATCATAGGTCTAGATTTATCTTGGAGGATAAATGACTTATTAGAAATAAAGAGATTTCTATTTTAAAGTGGTATTTTATTATCACTATGTAAGAAATGTGGGGGTGATGCTCCAAAGTTAATCAATTTATTTTGTTGTTAATCAATTGATTAATTTGGTCATCCTATCAAATAGGTGATTTGGAATTCCACATTCTAAATCACATTGGCTATATGTGTATAGAATGAACAAATCTAGACATGTTTGGTGTCTAAAGTCATTGTTTGTAATATTTTGATTCAAGAAGAAATCAATTTAAACATAAAGGAGAATTTTAGAAACAAAGAGGTTTCTAGAATTAATATTCAAGGAAAATGTTTATCTTGGATATAAAACTATAAAATAGTGGGGGTGTTGACTATGGTCAAAATCACTATTTTAAAAGGGTAACTATTTTAAACAAACTATGGCTAGCAACAAAGTTTGAATAAAATAATGAAAGTGTCTAAGTATGCATACATGAGAAAAGAAATGATTCAAATGGAATCATTTCTACATCTCAAGGGGTGGGACTTAGACTCCCTAAAGAGATTCACGGTTGATGGTAACCTATCTTAATACTAGTAACCAAACTAGTATTAGGTTCAATAGGTAATAACAAGTCAATCAAGTGAATAGATAGTAGTACTCAAATTTTGTCCCATCTGATATATGAGTACTAGTGTGTTACCAAAATGAGGGTTAAAACCGAAAGGTTTTTTAATAGAACTCAGTCTTGAAAAGACAAGTATTTTAGGGTAACAAAATACTGTAAGAGTTCTACCTATATAGACCTAGGGGTGGTGCCGCCCCTCATGAGAATTGGGAGTCATTCTCAAGAAAAGTCTATGAATGGAATGTGCACATGGCCATTAACGGTGCAAAAGCGAGACATTGAGGTCTCAAGTGAACACAGCAAAGGTGTGTGTGTTATCACCGGTTTGTTATCAAGGGATAGTGGTTCAATGCTTCGACCACCAAAATTTCAACAAACTTTGTGATAATTACACTAAGGTAAAATTCAAGTCGAAAGACATTTTACTTTATGTACCAATGCAAAGGTTTCTATAGAGAGTGATTATTTAATCAAGTGGGGGAATATTATATTTTAATATAATGTTTGATTGATTAAATAAGTGTTACAAAAAAGTGATTATTTAATCTAGTGGGGGAATGTTATATTATTTCATATAATATAATATTAGATTAAATAATGTGACAAAATGTGATTTGTCACACAAATGTGATTTGTCACATCTTGTAACATATTATTGAGAGTCACAAAATTGGACACATGTGTGTGTCCAACTGTGACATATTTTGGAGTTACAAAATCAGTTACAAATTTGTAACTCCCAAATATTACCCAATAATGTGTATATTATATGTTACACATTTTGAGATTGGATTTCATAAAGCCATATGAGAAATGGCTGATAGAGATGTAATTTTAACTCCCATATTGTGTATGGAAGTTACAAAATCAAGTGGGAATAAATTGGAACGTTTTGGAAAAAAACTGAAAAATTCGTTGCTTAAATTGACTGAGCGCCGCGGCGCCTGGAACGAGCGCCGCGGCCATAGTGGCTGACAATTTCTTTGAATTTCGGTTTTTATCCAATTTTGAACGTTTCCAACAGCCAAATAACTCTCAAATCTCTATTTTAATTCCATAAAACATCCAATTAAACATTGGTAACAGCCATGGGGGTTGGTGGAATTTGAAATTCAAAGGGGTATCTCAAACTCTATAAATAGGAGCCTAATGCTCACTTGTAAGACACACCATTTTTTCATCCACAAAGCACTTGGCTGAAAAATACACCAAAAGGCTTGATAATTCCAAAGAGCTATTTCCTAGAGAGATCCCTTAGTGCTTAGAGAATAGGGGGAAATAAGCTTTTGGACAAAGGTCTTGAACCTTGTTCAAGTTGGTGATCCCCACTACTCTACACTTTGGTTGTGTGAGAGTTTGTTTGTGTTTTTCATTCTTTTGTTCTTCTTATTTACTTGTATTGCTATAGTATTGAGTTTGTAATCTTCTTCTTCTACATCTTTTTATTTACTTGTATTTTAAGCAATTGAGTTGTAATACTTATTTAATCAATATCATCTTGTCCATTGTATTTTTGCATAGAGTTGTATTTGGTTTTTCCACTTTTCCATTGAGCAATAATTATTATTTTTTCTAACAGATACTAGTAAATAATGGAAGTTCTGTGAATCTACTGTTTAGGTCCACCTTAGAAAAAATGGGGTTATGTGTAACTGACCTGAAGGCAACTTCCATAATTTTATATGGATTTTCCGGTGAGGGATGAGCGGCTATCGGGACGATTGAACTAGTGGTGACATTGGGAGAAGGTCCATGAATTGTCTCCAAAATCCTTGAGTTTGTGGTGGTCGATTGTCCAGCGGCCTATAATGCAATCTTGGGCTGACCTGTGTTGATGACATTTGAAGCCATAACCTCTATCCGCCACCTGGCAATCAAATTCCAATCCTTTGTGGGAATATGCACTATCAAAGGTGGTCAGCTTGCTGCCAGTGAATGCTATAGTATTTCCATGAAGGGAAAATCCCAACTCGGGCAGCAAGCAATGGCCGCACATGACGGAGGTGAGGAGCCCTAGGAAGTAGAAGTTGCTCCCGTGAAATAAGAACCTCAGAAATTCAGGGATAGAGGCATCGCCCCAAGCGATGATATCAATCCGTGAATGGGTGAGGATAGATCAGAACTCTAAGCTATCGAAGAGCTCGAGGAGGTAAATATAGATTCCAGCGAAGCTTCGAGAATCGTTAAGAATGGGGAAAAATCTTGACAATGAGAGAAAAATGGAGCTGATACAATTTTTTCAAGAGAATCTAGATGTATTCGCCTAGTCTCATGAAGACATGGTGGGAATAAGCCCGGGTGTGATCGTGCACACCCTAAACTTGGATAAGAGCATACCTGCGAAATCCCAAAAACAGAGACGTATAGGAACAACCCGAGCTGAGTCGTTGGAGGAAGAAGTAGCTCGGTTATTAAAGTGCGGGTTCATTCGTGAAGCAAAATATCCAATCAGGGTCGCGAATCCTGTCCTGGTCCCGAAGTCCAATGGAAAGTGGCAGACCTACATCGATTTCTCTTACCTGAACAAAGCTTGTCCCAAGGATTGCTTTCCATTGCCGAGAATTGATCAGTTGGTAGATGCCACTGCGGGGCACAAGCTCATGTCCTTCTTGAATGCATATTATAGATATAACCAGACCGCGATGAATCTTGCTGACAAGGAGCATACTAGCTTTATGAAACCAACAAATGTATACTGTTATAAAGTCATGCCCTTTGGATTAAAGAATGTCGGGGCTACCTACCAATGGTTAGTTAACAAAATGTTCATTGGTCAGATCGGGAAAAACATGGAAGTGTATGTCGACGATATGCTAGTCAAATCCAAGATTTCCAACAACCATGTATCTGACCTGAATGAATGTTTTGAGATCCTGAGGAAATATAATATGAGGTTGAATCCCCATAAATGTACTTTCGGAGTGGCATCGGGAAAGTTTATGGGATTCATAGTCAATACAAGGGGGATAGAGGCAAATCCAGATAAAATCAAGTCATTATTGGAGATGCCTTCGCCCAACTCATGTAAATAAGTCCAGAGTCTAACTGGAAGAGTGGCCGCCCTTAATCAGTTCATTTCAAAATCCACGGCCAAATGCTTTCCATTCTATAACTTGCTCCGGGGAATAAGAAATTTGAATGGACTGAGGAGTGCGAACAAGCATTTCTCGATCTAAAGACACATTTGGCCGAACCCCTAGTATTGTCTAAACCAGTGGTAGGGGAGCCCCTATTCCTTCATTTGGTTGTGACAGAAAATGCAGCCAGTTCTGTATTGGTCCGAGAAGAAGACCAGGTTCAAAAACCAGTATATTATATCAGCAAAAGACTTCTCAGAGCTGAGTCGCAATATCCCCTAATGGAAAAGATGACGTTCTGTCTGATATTAGCCTCCAGGAAGCTTAGGCCATACTTCCAGTCCCATTCAATCCATGTCATGACCGACCAACCTCTAAGGAAGGTATTACAAAAACCTGAAGTGTCGGGACATATCTTAAAATGGGCAATCGAACTCAGCCAGTTCGAAATACTATACATACCATGGACTACGATCAATAGCCAGGCCCTTGCTGACTTCATGGCTGAATGCATTGGATTTCAAGAAGAGCTTTTGAAAGAACCAGTATAGATGTTGTGGAGAATATTCGTGGACGGCTCCTCTAATGAGAACGGGTCCGGAGCTGGGATCATATTGATTTCTCCGGAAGGGCATTGATTTCATACCGCGCTACAATTCGAGTTCGAGGCATCGAACAACGAAGCCGAGTACGAGGCTTTGTTAGACGGGCTTAGAGTGGCAAAGGAATTGAAGGCCATGGTCGTCCAGTGTTATAGCGATTTCCAGCTCGTGGTCCATCAAGTGTTAGGGGAATACCAAGCGCGGGGTACCAAGATAGTAGCTTACCTAGCCAAGGTGAAGAAAGAGCTATCAGAATTTGAGTATGGCGTCGTCGAACAGATCCCTCACGAGCAGAACGCTAATGCAGACGCTTTTGCGAAGCCGCCACCTCCAAGGAAGCTAATACTTTGAACGTAGTACCGGTTGAATTCTTGAAAAGTCCAAGCGTGGTAGGAAGCACGACGGAGGTCGAGATGATTGACGCTAGGCCGACCTAGATGACCCCCATGATAGAGTATCTTACAACAGGAAAACTGCCCGAAGAAAGATAAGATGCGAGAAGGATACTCTATCAAGCTCCAAGATATGTGGTAGTGGATGGTACATGGTACCAACGAGGCCATTCCTTGCCTCAGCTACGGTGTGTTCTGCCAAAGGAGGCTAAAACTATCCTTCGGGAAGTGCATGAAGGCTTCTCTGGGGATCATGCTGGGGGGAAAAACTTGGCCTTAAAAATATTAAGGCATGGTTATTTTTTGCCCACTTTGACAAAAGATTCCATCTCCCATGTTCGAAAATGCAACAAATGCCAACGATTCACCACAGTTGCACAAGCTTCGTCGGTCGAGCTAGCAATGATCTCATCCCCGTGGCCATTTTCAGTATGGGGAATTTATTTAATAGAAGCTTTACCGACAGGAAAGGGAGGAGTTCGTTATGCGGTGGTGGCCATTGATTACTTCATGAAGTGGGTAGAGGCCGAGCCGTTGGCAACCATCACCTCAAAAAGAGTTCTCGACTTTGTGGTTAAGAGCATTGTGTGCCGGTTTGGGCTTCCGAGGAAGATCGTGTCAGATAAAGGAACTCAATTTGACAGTGATCTCTTCACTGAGTTCTGTGAAAGGCACGTCATAGTTAAAAGTTTCTCCTCAGTTGCATACCCGCAAGCCAATGGGCAGGTCGAGGCCGTGAATAAGACCCTCAAGGAAAATCTTAAGAAGAGGTTAGACGAATCCAAGGGAGTCAAGCCTGAGTAGCTCCCGCAGGTACTATGGGCATACCGGACTTCCACAGGGCATACCCCTTTCTCCCTGACTTTCGGAAGCGAAGTCATCCTTCCTGTCGAAACAAAAGTAACCATGCACAGGCTCCAGACATTCAGCCAGGAGCGGAATGATGAGTTGCTTAAGGCGTCTCTCGGCCTAATTGATGAGAAACAAGAGGATTCACAACTACAGCTTGCTCATTACCAACAAAAAATCACTTGTTATTTTAATTCCAAGGTTAAAAGGCATAATTTTGGTTTGGGCGACCTAGTCCTCCGAAGGGTCTTTTTGGCAAACAAGGACCCCAAAGACGGTGCTTTAGGTCCGAACTGGGAAGGACCCTATCAAATAGTGGAGGTCGTGCATGAAGGAACTTCAAATTAGCTCGACTGAGTGGAGAAACATTCCCACAGACCTGGAATGCCACACACCTGAAGAAGTAATATCAATGATGATACCATCCATCTATGTAAGGCTTAGTTATAAAAGCCATTTGATTAAGAAATGAAGGGATCGTTGTGTATTTCTTGTCTTTCATATAGTTTATTTATGTATTAGTTTGTGTGAAAACATTTGTCCAAGCAACCGAGAAAGTTCACTTTCTAGTTACTTGGGGGGCATATAACCCGAGATGGATCAGAATATTTGAAACACTTAAAATCCTAGACATAACCAGGTACAAAACTATTATGGATACAACCAGGTCCTAAACTTAAAAGTTAGTAAAATGTATTAACCGGTGTTTTTTTTAAGAAAACACGAGGTGTCAATAAACCTTGCAAGAACTAAGTCTTAAAACATTTAAAACCCTGGATACAACTAGGTCCTAAACTTAGAAGTTAGTAAAATTGATTAACCGATGTTTTTTTTAAGAAAACACTAGGTGTCAATAAACCTAGCACGAACTAAGTTTTAAATCATACAAAACCATCCTGGAGTCAACCAGGTCCAAAACTTAGAAGTTAGCAAAATTGTAAATTCGATGGCTTCCCTAGAAGCTCGAGATAACAATAAACCTAACATCGACTGAGTTTGAAATATTTAAAATCCTGGATATAACCAGGTCCAAGGCCTGATGCTTGACATGTACGATACAAATCAACACATTAATTTTGGATATAACCAAGTTCAAAATGTCTATTCTGATCTAAAAGTCGATTCCTAAGATTTTTAGTGTGCAAGTCTAGAAAAGCATAAACATGAGAAGCAATCAAGGAAAAGACAAACAGATAAAAAGTTAGATATATGAATTAAAAACAAATTGTCTCGAGGAAAATAACCTCAAACTAAGCCAAATGGAAAATGTTTACAAAAAAAAAAAAAGAAACAAAGGGAAAACACCATCAAGCCCCTCCAGGCGCTCTGAGGATGTAACCTCTTCGGTCTCCTCCTCACCCACGGTGGAAGCATCCCTAGTCTCAGACTGCTCTTGTAGGATCCGAGCTTTGAACTTCTCGAGGTACGGATCCCACACTTCAGGAGCTAGGAAGGAGAAGTTACCATCCTGGTTGAAGGCCCAGCAATGGTACAGCATGCTCTCCATGGAGGTCAGCGAGGCCGCTTTCTCCTCTTTAACATCAACCTCGACCTCTAGTTGTTTGGCTATGGCCTTCGCGACCTCAACTTGAAGAGTGGCTAAGGCAACCTTTGTAGCCTGCTCGCTTTCTTGAGATGATGCAAGGGCACCCTTGGCATCGAGCTCGCCTTTTTGAGCAGTTGCAAGGGCAGCTTTGGCAGCTCACTCATTTTCCTGAGTAGCATTCAGGATGGACTGGGCAACCTGGAGCTCAACTTGAACCTCCTCATTCCTAGCCCTGGCTAGGCTGCGGTGCTGAGCTAGGACCGACAACAAAAATAAAAATAAGGAAACAAGTTAGGTGAATACTGGGGTAAAATAAAAGGAAAAAAATAATATATGCATGTTTAATAGAGGACAGCTATCTTACTGTGTGGGTCATCCCCAAGGCGGACTCCATGACGTTCTCCGAGTTCCTTTCTTTAATTACCCTCAGGTCCTTCAGGTTGGCCTTGTATATGTGCTCCACCACGTGGTTCGCCATCTCATAGAGAGTCCCCTGAAAAGTATCGGGGATCTTCTCCAAGTCCTGAGAGTTGACGGGGATACACACGGTGGTGGTAGGAACAATTGGAGCTGGGGGGCAGCTTGTATTGTCTGGTCCCGAGCAGGAGCTAATGGAAATAGAGGAGCAGGCAGAGGAGCACCCCTTTTCTCCGTCGCGGCTGCAGTCGCAGTGGCCAAGCTCATGCCTTTCCCCTTAGCTGGGGATTTGGAGGTTGTCCCTGTCGCAGGAGGCATCTTCTTTGTTGTGAATCGAGACTTCTTTATGGCAGGCCCCGAGCTGGTTTTTCCCTCCCGGAAAATCGTGCAGATGTCGAGAGCTCCTGGTTGTGCCATTTCTTCGCCTCGAAAGAAGGAAAAGGAAGTTAGTATGCATGTGAAGTCATCAGTTTACATAAAATGTGTATACACACACAATATAATAAAAGATCCCACCCTCCGGGCTAGGGGATGAGTCTATTGTCACGACCTCTGGCCTTGGAACTGCTAGAGGAGAGGGGGAGTCTAAGTCTATAATTTCTTGGATTAGGGGAGGTTCTCTCTCGGGGCTGGACTCCTCTACGTACTGCCTGAGTCCAGGGGCAAGGGTGCCATGGAGCAGAGAGGGCCACGACCTGAGATTGGTCCCATACTCTTCAAAAAAGGCCAACCTAAAGGATAGGGTATTGTCTACGACAACGGTGCTCTTAGGGTAGCCCATGTCATGGCGTAACACTAAGTGGTCCACGCACTGAAGCAGGGTTATATTACGGTCTGGGTCACTAGGGTGACGATGGACGAGCTGGTTTGGATTAAACCTAACTAACCTAAGGTCAGCGACAGCCCTATCTAAATCCTTATAGGGGTATGGGTTACCTTGGTCGGAGGGGCCGACTGCTGCCCCCGAAGAAGCTCACTCTAACTTAGGGTTCTGAGCAGCCTCGGGAGCCCGCTTCTTCTTCATGAGGGGCACTTCGTCTTCTTCTTGCTCCTCGCCTTCTGCGGCCTCGACATCCCCTTCATGGGTATGCTGGAGCTCGCAGACCACCGGGAGGTTAGCCCGTGTTCTTCTCAAATCCAGAATCTGGCCTTCAGCAATTAACTTACACGCCAGCATCGTGTCATCTGACACGAGCAGTCTGTAGTCCTTCTCACTAGGCAGAAGCCTAGATAGCGTATCATATTGACCCCGAGGGTCGTAGACTTCTCTGTCCTTGCGAATATGGCTGCAAAAAAATACTACTCAATTAGTATATACACGAGAAGTTGATCTAGGTACAAAGAGAATGATTTCATGAGCTAAGAAAGGAAAGGAAAGAAGACTTACGAGGACAGTTGAAGTATCGGTGTTCGCAATTGCGAAACCCATTCGACATAAAGAATTGATCTTTATAGTCATTGGGATGGCTGGGGAGCTTGATGACCGAAGGCGAGTTCAGGAATCGGGTCTAGTAATAGAACCCGTCACCTCGCCCTCATTGTTCCAGGCTAGCCTTGAGGCAGAAAAAGTAAAGGATGTCCATTGGAGTGGGGACCTCCCATTCATGCTTCAGGAAGAGATACTTCAACCCCGCAAATAGTCGGTATGAGTTCGGGGGAAGCCAAAACGGCGCCAACTTCACGTAGTTGAGGAAGTCGATGAAGTACTGATCCAGAGGAAGGAAGGCCCCCGCCTTCAAATGCTCGTCGCTCCAGGCCGCGAAGTCATCCTGGAGAGGCGCGCAGCTCCTTTCCCCTTCATACGAAGGTTGGCCTATGAGGACAGTGGTCCTGACCTCAATGTTATGGGACAACATTATATTGTTGACCCTTCCTTGGGTCGTGATCTTGGAGACGATTTTCTCTACTTCAAAGAAGGCGTTAGGACCAACCACGACCTCCTTCTCCACCATAGGGCTGAACTGAGGAATAGGAGATTCGGAGGCGATCTCCTTTCGCTTATTGATTTGTCGAGACGAGGAGCCGGCTGCACTCTTCTTGGGTACGCTCTTCTTGGGTGCCATTAGATCGCCTAGCGAACAAGAACGACGAGTCACTTAGTAGGCGACCTAACATTTTTATAAAGGCAAAGGCAAGGAAGCACGAAAGGAAGTAATGCTTTTGAAGCCCGAGCTAAGCTAATCTCAACCCGTTGCGTGGTGCCATGCGCTACCTACACTACACGCCTAGGTCTCCCAACAGACCCCTGGCATTCAGGGATTCGTGTGTCAGAAAATTTAGCCACTACTATCCTTGGGGGGCGGTTTGAAAAAAAAACCACCCAAGAAAGTGTGTTCCCTAAGCAATTTAATGTTGAACCCTAACCTTTCATCTTCTATGCACCAAATGGGTATTTTTTAAGGTTACCCAAATCTACCCCGAAAATATCCTATATCGTAAGCGTCATAATTTCATGAAAGGTTCCAAACCTTCTGTATAAACCTAAAGTTGATACCTATGTGCCAAAAAATCAAGAAGAAACCCTAATATCGACCACAACGAAGCATGAAGAAGCATGGTAAATAAAATGTAGAAATCAATAAAAATAAATAAATAAATAAATAATAATAGAGCCCATGTGAAGTGATAGGACTTACAATATGATTGTCGATAGAAGAGGTGTATCTCGTAAGGTCTGAAGGATTCACTTCTGAGCAACTGAACAGATGGGTCTCCGAAAGACTTTGGAACAAAGGGTTTTGGGGATCTTTCTTTTCTCTGAGAAGAGAGGAGGTTCAAAAACTCAGAAGGTAGAAGATGGAGAAATTTTTTGAATGAAAGATGGTGATTTGTAAGAGTTGTTTATCCCTTTTATTCGTAAATGGTGTAGATCAGCATGAGCCGCCCGATTTGTTCAGAACCAGATCCAAGGGATATGTTTCGAAGGGAAAAACGGTGACAAAAAGTTGGCCAAACCATTAATGCAATCCTCGAAACCCGAACAGACGCCAATCGTCGTGTTCCACGTGTCCAGTACTCGAGTAGTGGGCAAGCCTAGATAATTGTGACGAAAGTTTAAAAGTCCCCACCGTGTAAGTCAGAAGGTGACGTCATAGAACACGAGCAAGGACTTGGGGGGCAAATTTACGTCCTAAAATTCTGCATGAGTCTTTTATTTAACTCGCGTACAGCTGGCGAATAAAGAACTGTAACAAATGTTCCATAAGTCAGTATTTTCTCCGCGAAGATAGCTCGGCTCCCCAGAACAATAACACGTTCTTGTAATGTTTATAAGGCATAGCACCTGTGACACGAGCTCACGATATATTCAGCTCGGGGTACATTATAGACTTGACGTATCCTTGGATCTTTAGAAACCCGGATACGTTATATAGACGTGCATGGTCAAACATAGCATGTCCGTGGATCCCTAAAAGCCAGGACACGTAAGATAATCGTGCATAGTCAGGCATGAACATGTCCGATTATCTTTGAGGATCCATGATCAGTTTTACCTAATGTTCAGACCATACCTAAGGATAAATTGTAATATTTATAATTAGTGTGAGATAGATAACACTGAAGGTTAAGTCACGTGATGACCCCTAGGCCTATCCAGGGATTTTCTCTATAAATACTAAGATCTTGGATAGGGAAGAAGGTAGTAGTTTTCTGTAATACAAAAACTCTGTCAAAATTTAGAGAAAGAAACAGTAATAATATAGACTCGTGGACTAGGTGGATTTTAACCACTGAACCACATAAAAAAGACGAGTGTTCTTAAGAGTTCTTTTCTAGTGCTCTTGAGTATTACTTTTCTTATTCCGGTTTATCATTAAGCACTAATTCATTCCAGCTATTTTCATAATTCACTGTTGGCAAAAAGCCGCGTCAACATATAATTATAATTATAATCCACTGTGACCTAGTCACTATAATTGTAACTATCCATATGTTCCGGATTTTATAAATGTTTGTATTATTTCAATAATCATGTAATAAAACAAGCAAGCAATACAGTTGTCAAACTAAATGATTTCTACTACTTTTATTGACAATATAAAATTGCATTACATGTCCAACATGGTTTTATAAGGGCATAAAACCCAACAGGCAAAAGAGTGTTGGAATTAAACAAATTCAACTAAGTGGCTGGGGAGCAGGGGTTCACATTTACTTAATGCAAATCATTATCTCTCTCTATCTTGGTTTTTCAACTTGCTCTAAGGAAAGGTACTTGAACTAGAAGGGAAATCTTGGAATTTTGAGGCTATCTTTGAGGATTTGAGCTACAAACGGGAGAGATTAGGAGTTGTTGATGTCATATCCAGCTAGGGAATTCCACAAATTTTAAGGTAAGTTGTGGTTTTCTGTTCTTCATTTTTCTTGGTTGTTCTTCATAAGGTTTTTGGGAATTTTTAGTTATATTTTTCGAAATTGATGAGTTTGGTCTGTTTAAGTTAATTGGGTAGGTATAGAATCTGTTTAGAAGATTATTTGCAGCACGAAATTGGATTGGAATCTGTAAATGGAGGATTGAACTACATTAATTAATTATATCATTAGACTACAAGAGAAAACTCTTTAAATATAATTATATAAATACTTATAGTGTAATTTTATATTTATAGTGGAATAATCATAGAATTAATAAATAAGACTACTCAATCAAATAGTTTAATTAATAATCTAATTTATTGGAGCTTCATATTATAAGTCCATTATAAGGATGTCAAAATGAAGGTTTATAGAGAGCGTGGCTAAATTGCAAAAGAATTAATTTTCTAAAGAAAAGAAATAATTATGTCCAATTTATTAATTATGAATGAATTAATTAATTAACTATATAATTTTTATACTTATAGAAATGATAAACAAGTATAAATAAATACGCCCCCAAAATAATTAAAAATTATCTAGCTAGAAGAGAAACTAAAAAGAAATGCTGGTAAAAAAGTAACACCTCTCTCTATTTAGTTAAAAAGAGGTCAAAAGGTGGAATTTAGTTAAAAAGAGGTCAAAAGGTGGAACTTCATATACAAATGGTGACTTTTGAAAATGATAAAAAAAAAAAAATTAAGATGGTTGTTCGTATAATGATCTGTACGTTTTGGTACTACAAAGCTAAAAATAATATAATACAATTTGATTAATTTAATTATTGTTCCTCCTATATATAGTTGGGGAGAGTTTGACCATGAATTTATAAAATGACCGATTTGGACCCTCGTAACAGGCTACTTAATTACGAAAGGTTGGAAGGTGATGCCCTTGTTCAGGAACATTCATCATAATCCTGAATTTTTCACCGAACCTCAGAAATTTGATCCCTCAAGATTCGAGGTATGCACCACTTAATTAAGACATTACAAGCTGATTACCAAACTTAATTATTTATTTATAAAGAATCATTGGTTTAATTACAATACAATTTTTGTTTTTTTGTGTGGGTGTGAAGCTAGGTGTCCTCCAAGCCCAATACATTTATGCCATTTGGCAGTCGCATACATGCGTGCCCAGGAAATGAACTTGCCAAGCTGGAAATACTAATTATGCTCCACCATTTGGTCACTAACTTCAGGTCACTTATACCTTACTTTATTTTTTCTTTATTATTACGTTTTTATTATCATCAAATACGCACAAAACGTTTGCAATATATCATAACGTAAAAACACACGAGTGATTGTGTGGTAATACTATAATGCTAGCGGTGTAACGACCTAGAATTACTAAGGCTTAAAAATCTTGATTAATGTGCCGGGATGACACAATTGTAAGTTATGTGAATTAATAGTAAAAATGCATAGTTATGTGAAAAACATGCTTAAATGATTATTTGGATAAATGTGATGCATGACTATGTGTATTAGTATGCATGTAGGACCTGATTAGATTATAAGGGTATATTCGTAATTTTGGCTCGTTGAGAGCATAAATGTAAATGTTTGTCATAAAATGTTGAACCACATTATTATGTGGATATATTTGTAGCTTGTGACTCAAGGCGATCCTAGTGAGCGGTTTAGCGGAAAAGTCACGGCGGAGATTTATAACCGGCTTGTGGGAGTCCGGGGGTATTTCTGGGAATTTGAGAAGTATATTGGAGATTATTTGATATTGAAAAATATAATTGGTGATTAGTTAGGTGTCGGGATGTAAGTGGTAAATATTAGAGACACTCGAGGAATTAGCGGGAATTGGGAACAAATGACCAAAATGCCCTTGCAGGGACTAAGGGCTTAGATTTAATGGGAGGGTAATATGGTCATTTGGTCTAATAAGAGGATAAGTCATACTCAGCCTTTATGGACTTAGTGGAATGTGTAGAATGAAATAGAAGCTAAAAGAAACAGAAGGAGGAAAGAAAGAAAGAAAATAGAACACTTAACCTCTTCCTTTTTCTCTCATTCGGTTCCCTCTTGCATCACCATCTCTTGGGGAATTTTGGAGCTTTAACTCAGGAAAGCTTAGGCTGAAGCTTAGGGTTAGGATCTTTGGTGAAGCTAAAGGTTTAGCAGGAGTTAGTCACACAATTATGGTAAGTTTCAAGGTTTTCTTCAATTTTTGGTTTTGGTGTTGAAATGGATTTCTGAGCTGAGTTTTAATGGGAATTCTAAGGAATTAAGGCTAAGGTTTTGAGGAGTGAAAGCAAAGGAGGTTTGGAGGATAGCCTAAGGTCGAATTTCCCCATTGAAGGTAAGAAACTCTGGACTTGGTCACTTGAATTCTGGACTGTTATGATTTCTGTTGAGTTTTTGAGTTTCAAGCTCAATCATGGTGGTTTCTTTATTTTGGGGTGCATGTGGTTGAGTTTTGTATGGTTGGGTCATATGGGGTGAGTTATACATGTTGGTAGGCTTGTTTTGGTGTTTGGTTGAAGTTTGGAAGGATTTGTAGAGGTTTGACTCGGGGAAAATCGAAGGAAGAAAAAACAGGGTTTGGCTGTGCTGTGACTAGCGCTGTAGCGCTAGCCTTTGGGCGCTACAGTGCTAGGCCTAGTTGTTTGGGAGCTTTTTGGCTCTGCTTGTAGCGCTATAGCTCCCTGTTTGTAGCGTTGTAGCGCTACCTTGTTTCCAGAAGATGATTTCTGGGTTATTTCTTAGGGTTTTTGCCCGGGGGCTCGGGGTTTGATTCCACCACCCCGTTAAGTGGAATTAGGGCTTCCCGAGGGCTCGGGATTGGACCCGAGGCTATGTTTTGGAATTGAAGTTTGGTATGGTTCTAATTTGTGGCTGTGACTAGGTGTATGCTAGGGCTCGGACGAGATCGTGCTTGAGAGTTGATTTCATTGAACAAAGCTAGCAGAATCAAATGTAAGAAAACTGCACCCGGATATGTGGATGTATTGGGACTAAGAGCTCCCTATATCTGTATGATGTCATAGATAGTATTATGCCATGGGACATGTGATAAATGGCCTAAGAGTGCCGAAATCAATATTTGCGCACAGGGCGCGGCTCAGCCACTGGTAGCTGAGGACAGCTTGATATTCACTGAGCTCGGTTTAAGCGGACCGGGGTCAGTGGGATAAATAGGGGGTGCGACCTAAGGGCGTCGACCCTGGTTATTATATGTGAATTGGTTATTAATGTGAGTTGATGAGCTTAGTATGCTGAATGCATGATTATGTTAATGGTTTGAATTATTGAGTATATGGTTATACTGTACGAGTTATCTGATTATTTGATTGTTGATTATGCTCTGTTATTGTGTTTTCTTGCTGGGCCTTGACTCACGGGTACTATGTGGTGCAGGTAAAGGCAAGGGGTAAAGTGGACTAGCCTTGAGTTGGAGAGCTTTGAGCTGAATGTACATAGTCAGCTGATCGGCCGCCATGGCCGAGGAGTGGTACAGGACAGGAAAAGCCTAAATGTCAGTTTTGCCTTTAGAGTGGCTAGTAGCTGTACTTTTAACCTGAAATTTTATAAATTGTCTTTTAAACGTTATTACTTTTGGGATCCCATATAAAAGAATGTTTGAATATATGAAATGTAACTTTTGTGACCGAAATATTTTAACCCTAGTTCAACTAGTCTCAGTAACACGTTTCTAACTAAATGATTTGATTAGCAAGTCTTGCACCTTTATAAACACACAGTGTAACGGTCTTGACTATCCAGAGCGTTACAAGCAGTTTGCGTGAAACTCATGTAACACCCTCACTTATTTTAGTTAAAACCATATTTGAGGTGTTACGTTTTAAAACTATATCATAATTTATTACTGCGGAAGTCTGGACATTTTTTTTTTTTTTTAAACTTGAAAACTTATTTCACATTATTTACATTAAACATAAAGTGTGTCTCAAACATATTATACATAAGAATTAAATAACCCAATTTATTTTCAAAACATAACTTCACACTTTATTACAAACATCTCACTGATAACTGAAATAACCCACAAAAGGTCGATATGTTCATATGTACAAATCAGGGTCAGGACCATGCTTCAGTTCTCCTCATGTCATTCACACATTTCTTTCTCTACCTGCAACACAAGACAACTGTGAGCCTAAAGCTCAGTAAGCAAAGTAATGCATGCAATGCTAATGATTACCCAATATCAATGGACATACACAACTTCTTTTTAAATTTTTGGGCCCCTTAATATTGTGCACATTGTTTGAATTGGCCAATGCCTGCAGGGCTTGTTACACATATCATATAAAATCCCATGGGTTCTCCTCTAGCTAGCCATCACCACAGTAGGGCACATTAAAAACCTTATTCCATCGTTGCCCCGTCGGGCTCAAGAGTTAAGGCGGCCACACACTGTGGTGTCAATACATATAACAATAACTCATATGGAGGAGAAATAAAAACGGAAACATGGCAAACAATATAATTGGTTCACTAAAACCTAGCCCAAATTATTGGGCAGCCACTATAAGCCTACTATAGGCCTCCGTTTACACTTATTAACACTTTCATTTGCCTTTTCAAAACAGTGGCACTGAACTTAAACTTCTTATTCAACTTTCTTTTATGTTGCACAAAACTTGCAAAGGCATCATATAATTAATCATCATAATATCATGCATGGTCTTATATCATATAATAATTTACCATATCACTATTATGCCATGCATACAAATTTATGATGAAGTGTCAATGTATGTTAATACCACTTACTCACAAAATATTCATATAATGCATACTTTCACATAACATGTAATTCTTGTGTTGCAGTTGAGTACTTTACTTACCTTCTATCCAAAATATAATTCACCGTGTAACAAGTGGTGTCTTAGGTATTGATGTGCTTATCTTGACAATGGCATAGATTTCTCATCATAATGATGGCAGTAATACATTGAACTCTCATTTAAAAATACCCATAAAACATCATATCAAATTTCATACCCAAAACATGCCTAAAATGCCTTAAACCACCTAGATCGAGCATTAGATTTATCTTAGACATTTGGAGAAATTTTGACAGAGTTTCCCCTTAATTTTAGCTATCCTCAAATTTCAAAATCAACCAATAATCAACATCAAATAACCTGCCATAACCATATATATCCCAAATACCAACATAATTCATCATAAAGTCATATACCGATTTTGATAAAATTCTAATTTCCTAGATCATCACCTAAATTAAAATAGTCTCCACATCTATTCAAACATTTATAAACATATATACTCTCTTATAAACTCAATCAAATAACCAAAAATCAGCTTGTACTCCAAGAACCCAAAAAAACCTCATAAAACACAAAATTTCACTTACCGAGCAACTTTTCGGCGAAAACAATCTCTTCTAGCTTTTCTAAACCTCAAACCACTTGGAAACCACCAAGAAATATCTTAACAAGAGATAAAACACCATAGATAAGCTCTCAGCAAAATTCAAAAACATAGTTTAACTTCCAAGTACAAGAACTTACCATAAAAAGGCTAGAACTAAGCTTAATCCACTTCTTTGGCTTTGATTTCACTTGGATCTCCTTAGAATTTCTTCAAACCAACCAAGAAATGGTTTTTGGTTTTCTTTTCTCTCTTTTTTTCAGAGTAATGGTCGTGCAAAGTGATAAGGTTGATGAAAATTCTTTATTTTCAATGATTTAGCCTTATTCTATCAAAATTTGACACCTTTCATCTCATCATTTCACCTTTTGACTTATGAAAACCTTATCACTTCAATAATTTCGACTTAATCATCTGCTAGGCCTATTATCCTTATGTGTAAAACACTCACACCAAACCTTAGGTCCATATGACTTCATACCCAATAGTTATGCTTACCCGATCGAGCGTAGCGCACTTATGCTAAGCTCGTTTTGACTTTGCATCAATACCACTGATTATGTATACCTCCTGTACGCCCTGATTTTCCCACAGGCTGATTAGCAAGCCGAGCTGCGGCCTAACCATGATTACCTCATGATCATCCCCAGGGGCCGGAGCCTCTGTCGTAATGTCGTGCCTTCTTAGCTCGAGGAAGCCCCAAGAGCTCGCCTTCACTGCCCAAGGCCGGGGGCAGGGATTCCGAAGGCCGAAGGCCGAAGACCGAGCTAAGTATGAAGCTCGTGGTACGAGCTTCATATGGAGGCTGTGACCCTTTGTGAAGTCAACACACGCAAGGTAAACGTGCATATATCAGGCATCATGTGTCTGATATCCCCCTGACTTCTCGGACACGCAGCAGGAACGTGCGTATTCAGACACCCACGACTGGGTTGGGCCATGCGGCCCATTACCTCCTTCCCTATTGATTTGACCACACTTATGTGTCAGGTTTAGGAATTAATCATGAATGTCACAGAATTGATACGACAAGGAAGAAGGTCACGGGATGACCTTCTTACCAACTTCCAGGTGCCTTCTCCTATAAATATGGAGACCCTGGGAGTTGATAGGGGTTGGAAAAATAATCTCGTGTAAGAAAACTCTGTAATCAAATACTCAGTATAGATCAATAATATTGACTAGTGGAGTAGAAGGATTTTAACCTTCGAACCACTTAAAAAACGTGTCTTGAGTCACCTCTTTCATCCTCTAAGATCATATATCTGTTTCGGTTCTACATTGGGCACTAATCCCTTTCTCTTCTTCTCTTAATTACCTGTTGGCGAAGAACCGCGTCAACAGTTTGGTGCTTTCATTGAAAGTAAGTTCGATTAGTGCTGCTGCAAACATCCAACTATGGTGACTACTCGGTCCAGGCATGGTAACGAGACAGAAAAACATGATGGGCAGGAGGCTCATCATACTACCATCCCTGATGAACAAGTTCCTGAAGTCCAGCAGCGGCCAGGAAAACAGCCGGTGGGCCATGATAATACCGGTAGTTCGGCGCCTCGGCCACCTAATCCGAACCCATGTTATTATACTGTGGTGGAAATGGAGAACGCTCAACTGAGGAGTCAGTTAGCAACAGCTAGCCAGCAAATCCAGGATATCCTGGCCCGATTACCCCCACTCACAACCGGCGTTAACATCGGAGAGAGGCAAGGCGAGGCTCCTAAGTCTCGCCGGGGTAACCGGTCCAGACATAGCCGTTCGGATAGACTTCTAGCAGCCAACTCCACCCCTTCATCACACCATCGAGAGGCAAACTTCGAGGAAATGCCTAGGACCGGACAACAGCAATACAACCGTTCGGTCAGGACGTCGACTCCTAGCTCCCAACCACCCTCGAGAACGCCCAGGGGAGCTCAAGGAAACTCCCGAAGGAGATCCGGGGCTCGCGACGTCAGCCCGTCCCCGACGACCGTCCTGCGTCTCGTCCAAATCGCCCGGCGCGGGACCAGCAGGTTGGCAGGGCCGAAAGGCCCCCACCAAACTTGATCCGTCCAAACGGAACTTGGATCGCCTCCCCAGTCAGGCATCCTCCATCTCCGATCAGATATCCATCCCCTCCTCGGCCCGTCCGGGACATCCCAGCCTATGGGAGTAGTAGGAGAAACCCGCCATCAGCTGGACCTTCCCGGCGCAGCAGGGCGCCAGGGGAAAGCTCAGGTCGTCATCACCAAAGGCGGACTCCAAGCCTATCCAGCAGGAGCCACTGGACCGGCAGTCGCCGGAGTGATCTCTCCGGGGGAGACCTCCGTCAGCGTTTAAGTTCGGCACAAAGTCACCAGACCACCCAGGGAGGTGACCTGCGAGATCACCTCAACTCTCATAGAGGGGACAGAGCAGGAAGAGATGGCCAGGCTCGCTCAGGGGGGGCCCTGTCCGAAGTACGCAACAGGGGGAATGTCCCAAATAACCTATCTCAAGATAGGAGGGGCAATAACCCACCGAATGTGTACAATGGATCCGGAGCTGTTGACATCAGGACCAAACCCTCGAGCGCCTAACTCAGATGGAGGAGCTGATGAGGAAGCTCCTGTCTGAAAAAGAAAAAGACGAGTATGATTCAGGGGACGAGATGGAACTCTTCGCACCCAATATAGCATCAACGGCATACCCATCTGGTTTCCGTATGCCTCACTTGTCAAAGTTCAACGGGGATGGAGACCCGTCGAACCATTTAGGGATGTTCAACACCCTAATGATGGCCCATAACATTGGCCCGGAGCTGCGATGCTTAATCTTCCCTTCCACACTGACCGGACCTGCCAGACAGTGGTTCAAGCAAAGTAAAAGACAGTCAATCAGTTCCTGGAAGACCTTCTCAGCCGACTTCAAAAGGGCATTCCGAGCCTCCCAGGCTGCCCGTGTTCAGGCCGACTCCCTGGCTAACGTGAGACAGCAGCCCTGTGAGACTCTGAAGGCCTACCTGAGCAGATTCGCGAACGTCGCTGCTCGGGCTAGAGACGTGGATGATAGCTCCAAGCTCATGGCCATGAGAACCGGAATCCTTGTTGGAGGAGACCTATGGAAGGATATACAGAGGAAGGGAGTCAGCTCGGTCAACGAATTCCTTAACAGGGCCCAAGAATGGATAAACTTGGAAGAAGCCGAAGCCTCAGCTGCGGGAACCAGCCAGGTTCCCGATCAGCCCGCGGGAGTAGGGACGGAGGTCGTGGTAGCGACCCCAAACGTCGCACAGAGCAACCAGCCTGGTGGAGGAAAAAGAAAGGGCAATGGCGAAAACGGTCAGCACGGCCAAAAGAAGAATAAGTCCGTAGATAATTTTAAGCCCGTTTTCACGACGTATACCGAGCTCACCCAGTCCAGAGAGAGTATCTTCTTGGCCAACTCTACTTGGGTCCCCTGGAAGAGGCCGGAGCCATTGAAGCACCACAAGGGAAAGAGAGACACTTCCAAATTTTGCCGTTTCCATAATGATGTGGGCCACAATACCGATGATTGTAGGCATTTAAAAGATGAGATCGAGACTCTCATCCGAGCCGGCCCCTTGGCTCAATACTCGCGAAACAGGGTTCCAGCGAGTCGACCTGCTCCAGAAGCCCCAGCCAGTCAGCCCGGGTCTCGGGTAGATCAGGATGTCCCTCCTCCCGTGGTCGGAGGAGAGATATCCACCATCTCTGGAGGTCTGCACATGGCTGGCACAAGCAGAGGTGCCCAGAAGAGATACATGAATGAACTAAAGGCTCATAACGGAGTGGAGTTCATCCCGGAGCAGCGTCAGTCAAAGCAGCAGCGATTGGAGAGGCAACCAATCATTTTTACGAAGGAAGATGCAGGCCATGTCCAGTTCCCTCACAATGACCCCTTGGTTGCAGCAGTCCAGCTCGCCAACCGGAGAGTGAGGAGGGTACTGATAGACAACGGGAGTTCGGTGAACCTCCTATTCCGGTCCACCTTGGAGAAGATGGGTTTGACTGTCGCCGATCTAAAGGCAACCTCCATGATGTTGTATGGTTTTTCGGGAGAAGGATCAGTAGCTATAGGGACGATCGAGCTAGTGATCACCCTAGGAGAAGAATCTCGGACAGTATCCAAACTACTCGAGTTCGTGGTCATAGACTGCTCCGCTGCTTACAACGCCATTTTGGGCCGACCTACGCTCATAGCTTTCGAGGCTATCACTTCCATTCAACACCTCGCCATGAAGTTCCTTACTTCAACAGGAATCTGCACTATCCAGGGCGATCAGCTCGCTGCCAGGGAATGCTACAGCATTTCCATGAAGGGAAAATCTAAACCCGGGCAGCTGGCTATGGCCATTCTGGGTGAAGAGGAATCTCAGGAACCCTCAGCGGACCCTGAGATTGAAAAACCTCAAAACGCCAAAGGGGGAAATGTCGCTTTAAATGAGGATATTGACCCCCGAGTAGGCGAAGACAGATCCGAGCTCCAGGCTATTGAGGAGCTCGAGGAAGTGAACCTTGATCCACAGAATCTGTCACGGACGGTCAGGCTCGGGAAAAATCTCTGTAGCAAGAGGAAGGCGGAGCTGACTACGTTTCTTCGAGCTAACTTAGACGTATTTGCCTGGTCCCACGAGGACATGGTGGGGATTAGCCCGAGTGTCATCATGCACAGGCTTCACCTGGATAAAAGCATTCCTGCCAAGTCTCAGAAGCAAAGACGTTTAGGAACAACCCGGGCTGAAGCCCTAGAAGAAGAAGTAGCCCGACTCAAAAAATGTGGCTTTATCCGTGAAGCCAAGTTTCAAATCTGGGTCGCCAACCCCGTGCTAGTTCCAAAGCCCAACGGGAAATGGCGGACCTGCATCGACTTCTCCGACCAGAATAAAGCCTGCCCCAAGGATTGTTTTCCATTGCCAAGGATTGATCAGCTGGTGGATGCCACGGCGGGGCACGAGCTCATGTCCTTTATGGACGCGTACTCAGGCTACAATCAGATCGCGATGAATCCGGCGGACCAGGAACACACCAACTTCATGACCCCAACTAATGTCTATTGCTATAAGGTCATGTCGTTCGGTCTGAAGAACGCCGGAGCTACCTACCAAAGACTAGTAAATAGAATGTTCGCGGACCAGATCGGAAAAAACATGGAAGTGTACGTTGACGACATGCTAGTCAAGTCCAAGACTGCCGATAACCATGTTTCCGACCTGGAAGAATGTTTTAAAATACTACGAGAATATGGCATGAGGCTTAATCCCCAGAAATGCACTTTTGGAGTCGCGTCAGGGAAATTCCTGGGGTTCATAGTCAATACCCGAGGAATCGAGGCAAACCCCGGTAAGATCCGGTCACTGCTCGAGCTTCCTTCGCCCAGGTCGCGGAAAGATGTCAAAGGCTTAACAGGAAGAGTGGCAGCACTCAACCGGTTTATTTCCAAGTCAATCGATAAGTGTTTGCCCTTCTACAATCTGCTCCAAGGAAACAAGAAGTTTGAATGGACAATAGAATGTGAAAGCGCATTCCTCGACCTGAAGGCACATCTGGCTGAACCACCCGTGCTATCCAAACCCAAGGCAGGAGAGCCTCTTTTTCTCTACCTGGCTGTCACTGAGGATGCAGCTAGTGCCGTACTGGTACGAGAAGAGGACCAAGTTCAGAAGCCAGTCTACTACATCAGCAAGAGACTTCTCGGGGCAGAATCACGATACCCACTGATGGAAAAATTGGCGTTTTGCCTAATCACGGCCTCGCGAAAGCTCAGGCCGTACTTCCAATCTCACTCAGTACACGTCATGACCGATTAGCCTCTAAGGCAGGTTTTGCAAAAACCTGAAGCATCAGGACGTTTGTTAAAATGGGCGGTCGAACTCAGTCAGTTCGAGATTTTCTACACTCCACGAACTGCTATAAAAAGTCAGGCCCTCGCCGATTTTGTGGCAGAATGCACAGGATTCCAAGAGGATATGGTAATCTTAAAGTAACCACGAAAGACCCTTTCCCAGTTACTTGGGGGGCATATGGTACCTGGATATAACCAGGTCTCCTTAACGACTTAGATGTTGATTCTTATCGATTAACCGTTGTTTTCTTAAAAACGCGAGATATTGATAAGGGTTAACGCTAACTAAGTCCTATCCTGGTTTTAACCGAGTCATAAAACTTAGAAGTTAATTTAAGTCTATTGATCGTTGTTCTTCTTAAAGATCTCGAGATATGGATAAAAGTTAACACGAACTAAGTTTTCAAATTAAGTTCCTAGTTTTAACCGGGTCATAAAACTTTGAAGTTAATTTAAGTCTATTGATCGTTGTTCTTCTTAAAGAGCTCGAGATATGGATAAAAGTTAACATGAACTAAGTTTTCAAATTAAGTTCCTTGTTTTAACCGGGTCATAAAACTTAGAAGTTAATTTAAGTCTATTGATCGTTGTTCTTCTTTAAGAGCTCGAGATATGGATAAAAGTTAACACGAACTAAGTTTTCAAATTAAGTTCCTGTTTTTAACCGGGTCAAAGAACTTAGAAGTTAATTTAAATCTATTGATCGATGTTCTTCCTAAAGAGCTCGAGATATGGATAAAAGTTAACGCGAACTAAGTTTTTCAAAAAATTGTAACCGAAGTGCGAAAATGCAAGAAAAAGCATAAATTAAAAACGTCAAAGCAAATTGTCTCGAGGTGAAAACACCTCATGCAAAGGTTACATAAAAAAATACTTAAAAATATTCAAGGGCAAAAGAGACAAAACGCCCTAAGCTCCGTCAGATGGCCCCTGGGAGGTCGCTGTCTCACCTTGCTCCGCTGCGCCAGAGCCTTCCCTAGTCTCCGAAGGCGGCGCCTCTTTGTCAAGGCGAACTTGGAACTTCACCAACAAGCGCACCCAGAGACTCGGTGACATAAAGGAAAAGTCAGCCTCCGAATTGTAGACCCACCAGTGATAGAACAGATCTTCCATGGACTGCTCCGAAGTGGTCCGTTCGGCCTCCAGGGCGGCCTGGATCTCAGTCTTCGCAGCCTCGAGGTCTGTCCGCGAGGTGGCAAGGGAGGTCTCGAGCTCTTGGACCTTCGAGCGGGTCTTCTCCAACTCGGCCTTCGAGGTCTCCAAGGCATCTTTAGTCACCTTAGCCTCCTGAAGAGAGGCCTGGTGCTCGGTCCTCATATCCTCGAGCTGAGTTTTGGCCCTGACGATGCTCCGGTGAAGAGCGACGACGCCCTGCGGGAAATGAAAGAAAAATTGCCTTAGAGGAAAAATAAGGCAAAGTGTAATGGTAAAAGCTTTAAGAGAACAGGGCAGCTTACCGTTAGGGTCATACCCATTGAAGACTCCATTACGCCAACCGGGCTCATTGTCTTAGTGGCCCGGAGCTCCTTCTCGGTGAACTTGTATATATGGCTGACGGCGTAGTTCGCCGACTCATACACCGTTCCCCGGAAGGCCTCTGGGATCTTCTCCAGATCCTGGGGATTGACTGGGATGCGTACATCGAAGGCCACCATGGCCGAAGTCCTGAGCTCCGATCCTGCGTCCTGGGTGGCGGCTGGAGCTCGCGGAGGTGGTGGAGGCATTTGGCCTGCTCCTGCAGCAAGGAGAATCGCTCCCGCGACCTGGTCTACCGGGGTTTTCTCCTTCTCCTTTGCCGGAGACTTGGTGGAGACCCCAGCGGCGCTCTTGGACCCCCGGAGCCTTTTCAGCCTTGGCCCGACTGAGGGGTACCCCCCGAAGACTGCGCCTCGCAAGCTCTCCTCGGGCTGAGACATCTCTTCTGTCAAAACAAAAACATGGTTAGTACAAGTTAGCAACCATACAGAGACAAAGACAAAGGGTTAAAGGTAAAAAGTATGTGAATACTAAGGGAGCCCTACCCCCCGAGCTGGAAGAAGAACCTAAGACGATTACTTCCCGAACTGGCGCAAGTTCTGGGTCCGGGTCTGACTCAGGGCTAGATTCTCCTACCTACTGCCTAAGCCCCGGAGCTAAGATACCCCTCCGGAGGGATGGCCATGAACGGAGGTTGGTCCCGTACTCCTCAAATAGGATCGACCTAAAGGCTAGGGTGTTATCTACTACTACGGTACCCCTAGGTCGGCTATCTTGGTAGTCCAACACGAGTCGATCGACGCAGTGGAGCAGGGTTGTGTCCAGGTCCGGATCACTTCGGTGACGATGGACGAGCTGTCGGGGGTTGAATCTAGCTAGCCGGGGGTCGGCAATGGCCCTGTCTAAGTTCCTAAATATGTAAAGGTTACCTTGGCCCGAGGGACCCGCGGCTAATCCGGACTGGATCCTCTCTTCGTCTGTTATCTGGGCGACCTCCAACGCCCGCTTCCTGCTCCTCACAAGTGGAGTCTCGTCCTCCTCGTCCTCGTCCTCGTCCATCGTGACCTCCTCCACGATGATGAGCATAGAGGAGCGAGCTGGGGGAGGCCCCCGAGGCCTCCTTAGATTCAAAGTCTGATTTGGGAAAATCAGCTTACAAGCCACCATCGTCTCGTCCGTCACAAGCACCCGGTAGTCTTTCTCACTGGGGGGCAAGCCCGCCAGTGTCTCGTATTGACCCCTGAGGGTCGCAGATTTCTCTGTCCTCGTGAAGATAGCTGCAGGATTAATCCAAGTCAGAAAGGGACACAGGAATTGTACGAAATCTAACCTACGAGCTAAAGATAAAAAGAACTTACGAGGACGATTGAAGTAGTGGTGCTCGCAGTTTCGGAACCCAGTTGACATGAAGAACTGGTCCTTAAAGTCATTAGGGTGGCTGGGCAGCTCGATGACCACTGCTGTGTTGGGAAACCGGGTTAGATAGTAAAACTCATTGCCTCGCCCCCGCTGGTCCGGGCTGGCTTTGAGGCAGAAGAAATATAAAATGTCTGCAGGAGTGGGGACCTCCCACTCGTGCTTCTGGAACAAATACCTCAACCCTGCCAGCAGACGGTAGGAGTTGGGGGGGAGCTGAAATGGGGCCAACCCCACGTAGTTGAGGAAATCAGCAAAATACTGATCCAGTGGAAGGAAGGCCCCTGCCTTAAAATGTTCACCGCTCCAGGCCGCGAACGACTCGTCGAGCGGCGCACAGCTCCGCTCGCCATCCGAAGCAGGTCGGGCCACTACGGATGCTTTCCCCAGGGCGATGTTATGGGAAAGGAAGATTTTGTTAATCTTCACCTGGTCGGTGATCTTTGAGACAATCCTCTCCGCCTCAAAGAATGCATCAGGAGCCACCTCGACCTCTTTCTCCACTGCCGGCCCGAAGCGGGGGATCGTGGAGCTAGGCATCGCCGCCTTTCCTCTGTCCTGCTGGGAGGCCGAGCTGCTGACGTTCTTCTGTGGGAAATTCCTCTTTGGAGCCATCTGGTCGCCTAAAACAAAAGAAAACATTTCAGAAAAGGCGACCCAAGCATGAGGAAAAAGCAATTATTATTTGCACGAGCTGAGGTAAGCCCAGCCCGTGGAGAGTGGGACCACGCGGTTCGATGAACACGCGCCTGTGCTCCCAACAGATCCCCGATTCCTCGGGATTCGTGTGTCAGGAGGGTCAGGATAGAATTTTCCTTGGGGGGAAAGTTTCAGTAGGCAGAAAATTGCAAAACCACCTGTTAGGCGTGTTCCCTAAGCTACCCAGTTTTGCACCCAAAATTACCAAAACTCCTACCCAGAAAATTTTCCCCAGAGAAAGCATCCTAAAACCCATACTCTTAAATGATTTCCTACAACAAAGATAACCTAACCTAAAAAGGGTTTTCACCCTCCGTATCCACAAAACCCAGTAAAACCTTGCATGCGGCTACAGTAAAAATTTTACCTATGCTACAGTGGCATATATTTTCAAAACGCACATGGTCAGGAAACTTACAGTGTGTGGCTGGGAGGTGTCGCCTTGGTAAAAGCTTCATCGGTGTATTGGCTTCCAAAGCTTTGAAGAAATCCGTGCGCCTAAGCTTCTTGAACACTGAAAGTAGCAGTAACAGAGCAGAGGGTTTGTTCTTCTGAAATAAAGAGAGAAGAAGAAGAGAAGTTTAAAAAATTTCGAATGAAAGAGTGGCCCGTGCGTAGGGTGGCCACCCCTTTTTATATGCGTAAAGGATCACGTGTAGAGGGCCGTTGGATGGCCCTGATGAGGGATCCGAGGCCCACTCGAAATACGAAACGACGGCTGGGCATAGGCTAGGCCATTAAATGCGGTTCTCGTAAGACGTACCGTCACCACCCACGATGTTCCACGTATCAGGCGCCTGCGTAAAAAGTGGAATACGAAGAGTTCATGGGGAAGTCTGAAAGCCCCTGCTGTGGTCTTATATACGGCGTGATATACCACGAGCAGGAGCTTGGGGGGCAGATGTACGCCCTGATTTTCCCACGGGCTGATTAGCAAGCCGAGCTGCGGCCTAACCATGATTACCACATGATCATCCCCAGGGGCCGGAGCCTCTGTCGTAATGTCGTGCCTTCTTAGCTCGAGGAAGCCCCAAGAGCTCGCCTTCACTGCCCAAGGCCGGGGGCAGGGATTCCGAAGGCCGAAGGCCTAAGACCGAGCTAAGTATGAAGCTCGTGGTACGAGCTTCATATGGAGGCTGTGACCCTTTGTGAAGTCAACACACGCAAGGTAAACGTGCATATATCAGGCATCACGTGTCTGATATCCCCCTGACTTCTCGGACACGCAGCAGGAACGTGCGTATTCAGACACCCACGACTGGGTTGGGCCATGCGGCCCATTACCTCCTTACCTATTGATTTGACCACACTTATGTGTCAGGTTTAGGAATTAATCATGAATGTCACAGAATTGATACGACAAGTAAGAAGGTCACGGGATGACCTTCTTACCAACTTCCAGGTGCCTTCTCCTATAAATATGGAGACCCTGGGAGTTGATAGGGGTTGGAAAAATAATCTCGTGTAAGAAATACTCTGTAATCAAATACTCAGTATAGATCAATAATATTGACTAGTGGAGTAGAAGGATTTTAACCTTCGAACCACTTAAAAAACGTGTCTTGAGTCACCTCTTTCATCCTCTAAGATCATATATCTGTTTTGGTTCTACATTTGGCACTAATCCCTTTCTCTTCTTCTCTTAATTACCTGTTGGCGAAGAACCGCGTCAACACCTGTAACGCCCTACTACCTTAGATCCGTTACCAAGTGAGTTTTAAAAGAAAACTTTGTGCAATTCGCTCGCTAACCGAGGTTTTTAAAACAAAAGTGTGACTAAGCAAAAGTTGAGGCTGTAATCTTTTGAAAATGGTTTACTTTATTGAAAACTTCAAGTATTTAACATTTGGGATCCCAAAATAAGGTTTGAAAACTATTTACAACTTAAAATAAGTTTACAGTCGATAATTATTAAAACCACGGATTATTACAGCCATTTCTCATATAAACCCCCAACCAAAGCAGTCGGGCAGGCCAAACATGTACGCGTCGCTTCATGCTCTCCGTACTCATGGCTGGTCGACTCAAACTTTGCCCTTACCTGCAACACAGAGCACCCGTGAGCCGAAGTCCAGCAAGAAAACTCATGCAGTTCATAACATATGCAAATTATACAGTTAATCATATCAGATAGTCCACAGATAAACAGGTCAACCATTTGACTTAAGCAACCTGGCCATGCCGCCCCAGAAGCCTTACCAAAGCCTGGGGTCTCGGTCCTCACCGTAAGGATATCACCTGTATCCATGGGGTCCCACCCTGACTACAAGCACTTCACGTGCTATGTGGTACTTCCGGCCCCACTGCCGTTCTCGGCCTTTCGGCGTTCTCGACTCCATTCCCGTTCTCGACTCCTCGCCGTATCATTCAACTATAATTACAGATAGTCTAACTCAAATAACATTTGAACATAAATCAATTCAATCAAGTCTGCACCCTAACATGTAATGCAATATAGGGTCGTGCCCTGCAATCATCTCAGCATGCAATATAGGGTCGAGCCCTGCAATCACATCATGGGCCCATGCCCTGTCTTATGGGTGCTATAGTTTTCTTACCTGTCAATTTGATAGCTTTCAACACTTGACTCCTTGAGCACGATCCTACTCGAGCCCTAGCGCTCACCTATGCAAAATCCATAAGTCAAAGTCATTACCAAATCTCAAGTCCAAAACCTAGCCTCGGGACCACTCCCGAGCCCCCGGGAAGTCCTAGACCCCCAAAACAAAGTGGTGGAATCGAGCCCCGAACCCTAGGTCAAAATCCCTTAGCAAAAGCCCAAAAGTCCCCTTCTATGAACAGTGCAGCACTACAACGCTCTAAAGAGGGCGCTCTAGCACTACAAGCAGAACCACACCCCCAGAAGCAGGGGCTAGCTCTACAGCGCCCGCTGACTAGCGCTGTAGCGCTAGTTGCAGCCAGACCAAACCCAAAAATCGCATCAGCGATTTTCCTTCAACCATTTCAACACCAAACTTGACCAAACCTTTTCCAAAGCCAAAAACAAACTTATCAACACCTCACACTCATCCCAAGCATCCCAAGAACTCAAAACCCAAGCACATTCAACCCAAATCTCAAAATTCACCATGATCAACCCTAAACCCAGAAATTCAGTCAAACAACAAGGTTAAAGGCTTAGAATTCATACCGTTGATGCAATTTCGACCTTGATTCATTTCCTACACCTCCATAGCTTGCTCTTCCTCAAAGCTTGCCCAGAAATCCCTAAAATTCCCATCATCTCAGCTCAAAACACAGCTCAAACCAGCCAAACCCTTAAAACCGAAAACTCTAAAAAACTTACCTCAAACATTGATGTGTTCTTGCTAATCCTTGCCAAATCTTCAGCCTAGCTTTAAGATCCTTGATGCTCAGCCTATCCTAGCTCTCCACTGAGCTTTGCCCCAAGAAAAATGGAGAGAAATGGTGCAAGAATGCACAAACCGATCCTTTGGAAAAACCCCTCTGTTTTCTCTCTTTTCTTTCTTTCCTTTTTCTTTCTTTTCTTTCTTTCTCCCCACAGCCAACATACTTTCTCTATAAATCCCACTAAGTGTATAAAGCCTCATAAATCAATCTCTAAAATCCAATTGACCAAAATGCCCTCCCTATTAACTCTAAACCATTTTTGTCCAAGTAGGGCCATTTTAGTCATTTTACTCAATTCTCGCTAATCCTCAAGTGTCTCTAATATTTTCCCGCTTGCTTCCCAATACCTGAAAAGTCACCAAATAATATTCCCCATTATCAAAATTAATCTCAATGTATTTCCCAAATTCTCATTTAAACTCCCCAGGCTTAACCCAAGCCGGGTATAAATTCCCACTTTGACTTTTCCGCTAACCCGCTCATTCTAGGATCGTCTCGAGTCACAGATCACAGATACACCCACATACCACTGTGGTCTCAACAATCATCACATATCAATACAATTATGCCCAACATGGCCAAAATTACAATTATGCCCTTCTCACACAATCCGGGCCTACATGCATACTAATATACATAGTCATGCATCTCAAATAATCAAATAGTCATATAACACGCTTTAAATCATAGCCATGCATTTAACTCATAAAATCACACGTAAATCCCATCATGCCCTCCTGGCACGCTAATCAAGGCCCTTAAGCCTTATTAGCGAATTTGGGTCGTTACAACACCTCCCATCAAGAATTGATCTAATGGTTCTAAAACCATTTTTACATCATCAATGAGACCTTAATCATACCTCGATTACATTTGGTAAATCCATAAATACTCAATTTTACACCGAAATACTAGTAATCGACATTGTACTATTTTTCACTACTTAACCTATTTTGCCTTATATATCTCATTTTCATCACTTAATTCCATGTCTTGTCCATATTTTTCATACTTTCTTATATCTTGAGCACATCAAACACCCATAAAAGACAACTCAAATGCCACAAGGTTAATAATATTGAGCATACATATAGACATCACACACACAACTTTTATACTTATACATAAAAACACTTATAAGAATATGCATATGCTCAAATTATACATATTGTATGATATGTAATGCAATGCAATCATGTGATTATTGACTATATTATATCAAAATAATGTGGGTGCTACAACTCAATCATTAACTACCAGGCAAATCACAAATCTACATGGAAAGAGACAGCGTTAATAAGGAGCACCAGGAAAAAAAACAATAAAGAAATTAACAAAAGAGAATTTGTTCTTAAATATATATCTTTTAATTATGTTGCTGAAAGTTAGCTAAAGGTATCTATGTATGTTCTACTTTTTAAACATACACTTTATATATATAAATTTTATTGGCTCTGATAAAAAGGGTATCTTTAATAAAGGGATATATAAAAATCTTGGCAGTGAAAAATGGTAAATAAATCAGGAATTGTAGCTGGACTAACAAGAACACTTTGTTGGTTTGTAAAAATTTTAGGTGGGAAATTGTGGGATCTGAAAACGGTGTTCAATACGACCCATTCCTAGTGCCTCACAAAGGTGAGCATCTAAGCTCTCTCCTAAACTAAATTATAGGAAAATCTACCTCTTTCGATTTATCAAATTTTACTCTATCAATTATTTTCCAGCATTTATCATCTACCAATATATAAGCCTCTTCGTTTTTCCTACTATCAATTTAATATCTATATGTTATAAAGTTGAGCCTTCTTAGATTATTCAACTTCTTAACTCAGGTAGGTAGCAGTATAATATTGTCTAATTGAAACCATCAATTTTTTTATATATAAATTTTTGTACAGCCAATTGACTTTTCTAATAAAAAAAATAAAGCTATCATAATTATTTTAATCCATAATAAAAGTGTGCAGTTATGAATCAAATTATTCATCAATATATAATATAATAATTATCATCAATATTAATAATTGTATTTTATTTTACTAGAGAAAGTTCAAAAGACAATAATGTGTATGAGTGTATGTAAATATATATATTGTATGTGCACTACAATGGCACCCATAATCTATTTTTTTTCGTATCACTCCAATAAGCAGTTTAATTTAGAAAAATATTGTCATACACCTTTGATGTCATTGTTCTTCTCATTCATTCCTTGATCATCAAGGTCTCGCAATCACAAGAGTGTACTCTTCAACTTAACTGTCTCGCCTTCAAATCAGGCTCTTCTTCAAACGAAGTTCTTTCTAAATCAATCATTTTCATCTATGCTAAATCTTTCAATCTTCAGGAATTTCCATTATTAATTCTTATATAGAAAATGGGCATATCCCTCCAATGTCTTACAAATGTATATCTAAATCATGATATATATATATATATTTTTTCTTTATCAACATATGGTTCAGTTTCTTTTTCATTCGACTTTTGCTTTTATTCAGTTTGTTTTATGCTGTTAATGCCTTCTTTTTTTCTATCTTTACCAAGATATATATATATTTTATAAGGTATATTCAAGTTTTGATGTATTTTATATTATTTCCTTATATTATTTTTATTAAGGTAGTTATCACTTATTATTTATATTGGCTTCTAAAAGAGGATACATGTATTATGAGACCCATCATATACATAAACACGAATCATTAAATCTTTTATATTTTTCTAGGTAATTTTCTTTTCTTAACAAAAAGAATTAAGAAGTGTTAAATAATATTTTTTTTAGATACATAATGATGATAATGATGGGTTTAAAATTAGACACAATGGGTGGAGCAAAACTGCATGCGATTGTGTGTGCTTGCTCATCCTACGGGCATAAATGCAAGCCCATAAAGCCCAGTTTGATTCTGAACCACTTTGTTTGTTTAATTCTTAACCACTTGTTCCCTTTAAGGCTATAAATAAAGGAGCTCACCTCATTGTTTCACACAACAATTTCAAAATCAACCTATTAATTTTCTAATTTCATCTTCCTCTCTTTATTCGAGGTTGAAAGTTCTTCCTGAGTTCATACTATCTAGTGTCGAACCTTAGTCCTTAGTTAAATTTTGGTCGTTCTCTTAGACGTTAGTGCTCATGATATGCTTTATCTTGGGAGACAAATGTCGCATCAATCCTCTAACACCTAGTGAAGATGTGTAAGTTTTTTAATGAGATAGTATGGTACACTAGACTCGGTTTGACATAAAAGCGGAATTTCTAATATATGATTTGATTTATTTCAATTTTCGATATAATTGCACTCTCTTCATCTCCACTTCTCACAATATCTGTTTATGTTTATTGTTATTTATTATATTTATAAGCAATATCACATGCATATTTTCGAATAGAGCATTACTAAAACGCACCCAACCATGATGTCAAACACCATCTTGCATTGATTGATGCAATTTAGTATCGTGTCTCACATATTATAATATGTAATTTGTTGTGTTAGGTGGTGTTGGGCACCATTGTTACCTCTTAGTAATTTTCTCTTGTTATAGAGCTTTCTTTAGGGTCCAAGACTAGGAAAGAGCCACTTGTAGTGACATGATTAGTCAGTCAAATCCATATATTACTTCCGCCCGTAATGTATCCACCACAAAGTTCTCTTTAGCTACTAGTGATTCCCCGGATTCCTGTTTTGCCAAGGGAAATTTGATTATTTATGCATTATGGGGGTCTTAAATAAAAAATATGTTATGTTATATACACATGACCATTTTATGCTATTATTCCCCTAGTTTCCAAAAATGCCCCTAACATAAGTTGTCATTCACTATTCTCTATCTTTCTCACCTTCTCTTCCCCCTCTTCTCATCCTTTTCCCCCATGGCCGAGCACCTCCATCACCACCCGCTCACCTCCATTTTTTTCTTAGTTTTTCCCTCTCTTTCTCTCTTTTCCCCTCCATTTCCCCCTCTCTTTCCCCCTCCTTCCCCATTTCTTTTCTTTCTTAAGTTATCCATGGATACTAAAAAAAAAAAATCATGATATTTTTTGATGATTTCGAACTTAAACCCCTAAAAGTTCAATTAAGACACCAATATATGTATTTCGAACAAATGTGGGCATGATCTTTTGGTTTTTCTTGCAATTTTTCAATTTCGCAATTTTCTTAGATCTGAAACGTTAAAATTTGCAAAAAACTCGATGTGCCTTGATGCCCAACTTGATGGGACATTAAAAATGATAATTTTCATGAAAAAAATAATCTACCACGATGAAATTTGACACACCTCGACACACCTCGATGGACCTCAATGTCATTCATTAAAAATGCATAATTTTTCACTCGAGCGTCCGTTTGAGGTGATTTTTTTTTTTAATTTGGGTATTTTTTTTAGAGATATACGTGTTTGAGATGTGTAAATACACATTTGGGAAGTTGAAAGTTTGATAACACCCCAAAGTTTAAAACATTACCCTGATATTTTCGAAGTTGTGCATTTTTTCCACTTTTAAACTTCTCAAATGTGTATGTACATATCTCAAATGTGTAGATCTCAAAAACATACTCAAATTAAAAAAAAATCACCTCAAAAAGACACTCGAGTGAAAATTTATGCATTTTCAATGAATGTCATTGAGATGCATCGAGGTGAATCAAGTTTTTCATGAAAATCATGATTTTTAAGAGCCCATCAAGCTGGGCATCAAGGTACATTGAGTTTTCTCATGAAAATTATGATTTTAAGGTGCCTCGATACACCTCTATGAAATTCGATCCATCTCGATGAAAATCGATGCAATTCATTGAAAGTTCATAATTTTTTTATTCGAGTGTCTATTTGAGGTGATTTTTTTAATTTGGGTATTGTTTGTGGAGATCTACACGTTAGAGATGTGTATATACACATTTGGGAAGTTTATTTCAACTTTTAAACTTCCCAAATGTGTATTTAAACTTCTCAAACATGTAGATCTTCAAAATAAATACCTGAATGAAAAAAAAATCACCTCAAACGGACACTCGAGTAAAAAGTTATGCATTTTTTATTAATTACATCGAGTTTCATCGATGTATATCGAGGTTTGTCGAGGTGGGGCCTTAAAATCATGAATTTCATGATAAAACTAGATGAACGTCGATATACCTCGATGTTCAACTCGATGGGCCCTTAAAAATGATGATTTTCATGGAAAAGGACCTAGCTCGATGAAATTCGACACACCTCGATGGCCCTCGATGGATCTTGATGAAACTCGATACAACTACAAGAAAAAACAGTATTCATAACACTTAAAAACTGCTAACCGGGACTATTGATAACACTTCTGAAAATGCTAACATAGCCCCTGTTATTAAAAGTCCAGTCTTTTCTATAACAGTTTTTGAATGTTATGTTCGGTGTTATCTTAAACTATTCAATAACACATTTTTAAGTGCTATAATATTGAAATAATAACATTTAGATAGAGTTTTTGGTTATAAATTTGAAGTTTAATCTTGTACTTTTTTCATAACACTTTTCAACTGTTACATTTAATTATTTTGATAACATTTTTAGTTTGTTATATTATATAAACCATAACGATTTTTTACGCTTATAATATGTTTCTAAATCATAACATATTAAGGTTTTTTATTGTGATAATGGTACTTATAAGTTTTTTTTTAATTAAAAGATTTTCATTATTGTATTTTGATAAAAAAAAATCAAAATTAATCATAAAATATAATTCTCAATAGATTGATAAACCATAAGTATTACATTAAACAATAACTAATTCAAACTCTGAATGTGTCTATTTCATGAGATCTTAGTTCTAACTTAAGTTTGAAAGCATAACATAATAAAGTTTTATAATCTTGAACATTTTTTACTTCAAAAATGAAAAACAAAAAATTACAAGATACACAAAAGTAAACCATGCATGAAACTTGCTCCATCCTTCAATTCATCATCCTTTGTGCACTTGTCTTTGTTGTGAGTCCATTTGTTGTGCACTTGTCATATACCTGTTTCCCTTTCTTGTTTCCCTTTCTTCCACAGGTCCATGTGTAATCCTCTTTGCAATAAAGCCAGTTGTAGTCCACAAAAGGCCTATTGCTGCCAAGCTTATGTTAAGCTCCGTCTTTAGAGGACTGTATGCTCCAGTCACATCTACACACCTGTAATATTCGAGTGTAATAATGGAATCACACCAGCAATTACTTAAAGTGGTAATTCTAAGGCTTTTATAAAAAAAAAAAACAGAACCAAATTGCCTTGTATTAATTAAAAATGCATGAAAGTTGTAATTCTAGGTTTCTATGTTGGAAGTAATGAAATTATAAGATTTTATCAATCAATCCAAGTATAGGTGTCAGTGTGTGCCTATGCATGTGTGTAATCGGTCACTTGATATATTATGTCACTGCACAATATAGTATCTGATAAAACTGGAAGATTAGAACTTATTAAAGTGGCAGCTATAGTCATCCATGTTGCATTAATGAAATTATTAGCTCTTATTAAATATATATGTATTATACTTTCAAAAGCATCAATCAAGCAATCAAAGAATATGTACTATTACATGAAAAATCATAGACAACCTATGACTTCAATACAGTAATGTGTATAAAAAGGAAGAATGAAAAGGCTAATAAAAGCAAACATTACATTCTATGATACCCCTTTGAGTTTGGTTGACAAGTCCTGGAAGTGATCTGAACCTAAAACAACACATATGGATTGATCTAATGCATCTAGTGCCATCTAACACTTTCTTAAAGATCATAAATTTTCACCTAAAATATTATAGATATATATAAAAACATATATCCTACTAAACAAACAGTAAGTTACATGATTTACCTGAGAATTTAAAGAGGAAAGAATACTGAAGTTGCTGTACTGGCCAGACGATTCCCTTAATAACTTTTTCACACCAGTAGAAACCTCCTGTCAAGATAAACTAAAGCTTAATATACTTAAACAATTAAACTCTATAAGAATGCTGCAAGAAAATCCCAAACAAAAATACTAGTTTCTAGTTACCAAATAGAGATTAACAATTTTCAAATAAATATGAATTACAATATAGAGAGCAAACCTTATTTACATTCAATCCTAATGCCTTGTTTCCTTCATCCAAGTCTTCCAACTTTTTTAATCTTTCATGCTCCAACTTTAGTGCAGCTTCTGCAGCTTTAGTAATGTCACCTACCACCAATAGCCCCTTTCACGCATCAGATACACAATACAACATTATTAACAAAGGAATTGTAGACTTACATTTTTCTTCCATCAAGTATGGCTGAATTTCAAGTGTCGACTCATTCTCAGAGTCATCATCATCACTAAAAGATAAATCAAGAAAATACAAAGTATTAATAGAAACTAGCGAGATCTCTAGATATATGGTTTGAAGACCAGAGAAAAATCAGTCTTTACAACACAAAAGTTACAGAAATTCAAGATCAGAAAAGTATTTGATTAAATTGCAATGTAATAAATCCAATTTGTTAATAATACTCCATAACTTAACTCTTTTATTTAGGAAAGAGAGCTAAGCAAAACATCCATGTTCAGATTTTTTTTATAATCAAAGACCAAAACAGAGTGTAAGTGCCACCAGACAAACAAGACAACATATATACACAGAGGGCACTAGCACAATTTTGACTAATTATATATAAATGTATCTTGCATTATACCCAAAGCCATGTTTGTTGACAAAAAATCTTTTAGAAACATTAGTGTCATTGATCAAAGTTTTATCCACTACTAAATATGAGGTAATATATTTTTTTAACTTAAAATAAAAAAATAAAAATGCATATTGTTCTAACATAGCATATCTCAATATATGGAGCTAATCTAGACAACAAGGAAAATTACGAAAACATTAATGTGGATCCTATCTAGAGATTTGAAGGCCAAGTAGGTAGCACAGCAAGCATACAACAAACAAAGCTCGTTTGGCTACAAATATCAATCTATTGCTTATCAAAAGCACACCAAAACAGCAAATTCTATAAAAGAAAATATATCCATCCAATACACCATAATACAAAAGCATAAAAAGCTCAATTCAAAAATCCTTTAAAGCTTTAACCTCAATCTATGGAGCTAATCTATAGTTAATTGACAATAAAATATATACAAATCAATAATCTTAGCTTAGAAAATTACAACCTCTTGAAATAAGAACAAGATTAGAACTTGAATACATAGAAAATAAAAAACAAAAAAGAAAAGTTAGGAACTTGAAAGTACCTGCAAAGAGATTTCATTTCTTCTTTCCTCCCAAATTTTATAAGCCTTTCTCTCTTAGAAGCTACAATAGTCTTTCTTATTCACAACTCCCAATCAACTGCCATAAAAAAACACCACAACTTTAGATAGTCAAGAGCAATTTCTTATTAAAAGAGGGTACTCATTAATTATGAAAATAAAAAACCTTCCTTTGTGTTTAGAAGTTCTTGAAGTGTAGGAGGCACTTTTCTGTAAAGAACTGCAACTTCGAGGCTCTATTCTGTAAAGAACTGTAGCTTCAACCTTGCAGAATTCTGCAATCCTTTCTATCAATATCTGCAGCTTTCACAAATAGGCTTTGTTTCTGGTTTCTGTTGAGTCCACTGGTCATAGGGAATGACTTCTAGTGGAAAAGAGCCTGGCTGAATAGTACTGCAAGAAAAGAAGCTCGGCGAAATTAAAGGGAAGACAAACTAAATGTCACAGATGTTACTATCTACAACATAGGCCTTCCCACCATAAAACTTTTCAAGTCTGCAAACAAAACCCCAGAAACAGCAAATTGAAAAGGAAGGGAATTGGTGTTCGAATTGTTGTATATATACATACATATATATATTTAAAGAGAGAGAAAGAGAAGTACCGATCGGCAACAGAGAAGAGGGCATTGGAATCGAAGGTCTCGACCTATCTTCATCGTAGAAGAAGCGCTTGAAGACTTTGTAAAGGATGAGACCGCACAGTATCTTGCTGAGAGAGAAAGATAGAGCATGAGAGAGAAACAGAGGAGGCGTAGGGTTATTAGGGATTCTTTTGCTTTGCCTTTCATTTGGCGCCTAAGTGTATAATTTACCGCCTTATAAATTTTTTAGTCGTGTCAAAAAATAGCGTTTTTTAAAATATGTTATATTTTAATGTAATATATGGGCATAATTGTTGTAGTGGATGATCTATAATGATTAACCAAGTCAATTACAGAGGTAGAACACCAAAAAACTAACACCTATGAAGATAAACCAATAAATTTTCCCACAAACATATTCAATTCTCACCTTGTTTATCAAGGCACGAGCATCAGCTTTTAGCCCAGCACAGGCCAATGCAATGTGATCATCCAAATTCACAATCTTCCTCACCGTTCTACACAAAAACAACCAATAAGAGAAGATAATCTTCTTTTCATCAACATAAAATGATTCCAACACATGAGCATTGCCAACTCCCAGTTCTTATTTAACATAGACTCTAACTAGTTCAATCTCCATTTCTTATAAAACTACACAATCTAAAATAATCCAAATTTCAAGGCTCATGCCTCATGGGGTAAGGGATATAGCTAAATCTCTCTCTATTTCCTCTATCCCCAAAAACTAAACATAAATTCATACACCTGTGGGGCTTAATTGACTATCAAAGTTCAGTAAGATTATGCAAAAAAGAGCCAATTCCAAGATCAAATCAAACCCAATGAATTTCAATTTCCAGCAAAAGTACATTTAAAAAAAACACTACATTTCCTTTCTTTCTTACTCCAAATAAAACCCCTAAAATCATAATTTCACAAAAACTAGATCAACCCAAACCCCCATAAAATGCAAACCGTTTCGGCCTCATCAGACTTTACAAACATCTAAACATAAAACCCTAGTTCAAGTTCAAAATCTCACTCCACTCAAATAAAAAAAAAAACGAGAAAATACCAAAAGAAAACTCAGTTTGTATTTAGTTAAGTGTGCTCTGTAGAAGTGTTTTTTGAACAAACATAAATAAAACCCAACAATGAGAGAAGATAATGAATATGGAAATGTCTTGCTATATAAAAATGAGATACATATATTTTATATCCCTAGATTTTATACATTTGAAGAGATTTTACAATTACTTGCATGATAATTTGTTCACATCCAAGACCAAGTCTTGCTCACATTTGAAGATTGAGTGAACTTGAGCAAAAGCTTTCTTTTGATTTACATAATGGAAAAACTATACCAAATGCCCTTTTGTGCTATCACCTAGTCCATGAAGCTTTAATCTCTAACTAAACATATTATAAAAATAATAATAATAAATAAAAGTAAAATCCAACTTTAAGATCAAACTTGCCCAATAAGAATTTTCTCTAGTAATAATGGTGCCTATATCTCCAACTTAAACACAGAGTTCTCTGATATGACATGAACATTAACAGAATCAGAAGAAAGGGCAGTTAAGTATTAACAAGTAAAACATTTTATTAAAAAGAAAGCCAAAAAATAAATTCATATAAGATAGCATCTTCTTTTCAATAAATAATAAGCAAAACATGCTGGTACTGGAAAACAGATTCAGACTTTAGACACTCAGAAATTTGTATCTGAGAAATACCAAATTAAACAAGGATATCATCATTTATGTCCAGACAGAACTCAGTTAATTGGCATCATTTGGTTTGGGACAAACTGACTATAACGAGACATAGATTTCTGGTTTGATAGATTTCTGGTTTGGTAGATTTCTGGTTTGGTATGTCACCAATTTTTTTTAACGAATAAATTAATAATGTTAACATGGGTGTGCATACAAAAATAAACATAATCAGATGACAATATATCTTCTTATACAGATTTTCTAGCCACTTTACATTGAGAACGAATTCAAGGGAGTGTAAGCATAATGAAATACCCATGAGCAACCTCAATATTCAAATCCCAAACCCCAAATCATATCTGACTTTCACATAGATTATTTTTAATAGTTACATTATGAAGGTAAACCATGAATTAAAGTTAAAATGACGTTCAGAAAACGTAATAATGAAAGAAATAAAAGTTCCGCCAGTAGAGAAGATAATTGAGTTTATCTCTCTCTCTATATATATATATATACACACACACACATATATATATAAATAAATAATCATGTTTAAAGTAGTGAAGTTATTTGAACATTAATAAAATGCAAATGCAAAGAATTACCAATTGTATATATCTGTCACATCTCCATATTCTGCAGCATTCCATACAAAATGTAAACCAGCAAAAAATTAGTCAATGTTAACACAAAGTGAGATTATTTCACAATTTATTTATACAATGGCAAAATCAATGCACCTTTGATTTGTCATTTAATAAAAGCTGCTCAAAGTTCAACGAACAAAGGATCAGAATGAGCAAGAAGGTAAGTACAACACCATCGCTTATCGCCATTTACAGTGTTCCTAATGAGAACAAGAGATAAAATTCTTAGCATTGCTTTGCTTTGACACAAAACACATGAAAAAAGAAAAAGGTTCAAATAAGACATATCTAATGCATTGCATGAAGTTACAAGCTAGCATTATGAGAACATATGGAATCAATGACATGATTGCTCATTATTTATGGAAAAAGAACTGTAAAATACCAATCCCCAAGTCTAGTAATGTTAGCTGAAGGACATATCTTCTGTAATGTTGCTGGAACATTTCCAGAGAATGATGGCAGAACTGAAAAAGATGAAGAGATCAAATGAATCAAGCCATGTCATCATAGTGAAAATTTGACCGGAACCTTCTTAATATTATAGAAATATATAAAGTAAAACTTCTATAAACATAGCATAATAGCCATTACAGAACTCAGCATCACCTGGAGTCATGCCTAGCTCTAGCATCCGGGAAAGTATTTGTTTCTGCTGTGGGATAAGGCAACCAAGTTCTACCTAGAAATTACCAAGGATATAGAGGAACCAGTGTAAGAATTGATTCGGCAGAAATTTTTTGACATAAATTAATAGCCACTTATCATACCATGAAAACTTTTTGCCAAATGGCTTCTTGACCTGTAAATGCTAAAGGCAGATTAATCCCCTGAAGAGCCATCCAATCTATTTATTTCTCCCATCTTTCCCAATCCCACCAAACAAAGGAATCTGTAAAAGAAATATTACAACTTATAAAAATTATAGAAGAATCAAAAGAAGTGATAATGTGAAGTAATTCATATCAACCAAAGTTGAGAGCAACAACATTTTCATGCCAAGGTTTTGCAAGTGTACAATGAGTGGACTTTTCTCACTTCATAAGAACCTTGTCATCTTATGATAGACACGGAAACAACTTGAATCTACAAACCCCAAATCGTATCTGATTTTGGGATGTAGAATTTGGATTAGACTACTAAAGTATTGTAACACCCTGTAAATAATTAAAAAATAATGTACAAACTTGCAAAACAACCAATTTCCCCAAGAATTTTCTTGAGAAACAAAAGGAAATACATAGATGGAAGATTGAGACCTGATGGAAGATAGACCAGTCGAGCCATGTCGTAGACCCATCGCCGCAAGCACCGTCGCACCCACGAGCGAGCCACGCCATAGACCCACGAGTCGAGCCTCCCTATCATACGACCCAAGCCGCGGCCCCCATCACCTTGTTACACACCTGCAACAAACAGAGAGAAGGAAAGAAGGATTGAACGAGAGAGTAGCTAAGAGAGAAAGATAGAACGAGAGAGAGTTACTGAGTGTGAGAGAGGAGGCATAAAGGGTTATTAGGATTCAACCTTAGAGATTAGGGTAAGGGATGAGTTGGAGATTAGAGAGAGTTACTGAGTTGGAGATTAGGAAGCTCCACTCTGGAGCGTGACTTTGTGAGGCGGAGAAAGAGCTCCACTCTGGAGCGTGTCTTCGTGAGGCTGAGAGACGGAGACTTCGTGAGAGATGGAGGCTGAGAGAAATTTTTCGGGTAACTTAGATTTAGGGATTAAAATTTGGGACTCAAATTTTTTTTTTCATTAGGCGCCTGAGTTTTATTCATATGGCGCCAAAATAAATATTTCGTGTGTTTTTAATCACCCCCATTATTAATAGCACTTCTAAATATATGCTATTTTTTAATGTAATATATACTAAAAATTGTTGTAGTGCAATTTATAAAAATGTATAACTTTTCACTTGGGAGTCCATTGAGGTAATTTTTTTAGATCTACACGTTTAAGATGTTTATATATATATATATATTTGAGAATTTTAAAGTTTCAAAATATCCCAAAGTTAAAATAAAAATACCCCAAATGTTTTGAATTTGGGTATGTTTTTAAGCTTTCAACTCCCCAAATGTGTATATATAAGTCTTAAATGTGTAGATCTCGAAAAAATACCCAAATTAAAAAAAATCACCTCAAACAGACACCCGAGTGAAAAGTTATGCATGTTCAATGAATTGCATCGAGATAAATCGATGTCTGTTGAGGTGGCATCGAATTTCATCGAGGCAGATTATTTTTTCAAAAAAATCTTGATTTTTAAGGCCCCATCGAGCTGGGCATCGAGGTCTATCAAAGTGCATCAAGGCGACATCGAATTTCATCGAGGCAGATCATTTTTTTCACAAAAATCTTGATTTTTAAAGCCCTATCAAGCTGGGAATCGAGATGCATCGAGTTTATGCAACATTTAGTGTGTTTAGATCTGAAAAAAGTTGCGAAAAAAAAAAATAATGCCCAAATTTGTTTGAAATGTATATATTAGTGTTTTAACTAAAAGTTTTCTTATTTTAAGCTTTGAATCATAAAAAAAATAATTGACGGTGCTAATAGAATGGGAGCTTCAAGGTGAGAGGAGATGGCGTTAATGAAGGTCTACCTTCCATATTAACGGTAGAGCTCCTTCTGAATATTTTTTCACAGCAATGAGTTGTGGCTGTCATAGGTAGAAGGAAAGAGAGAATAGAGAAATGAAAGAGAGAGAGAAAGAAGAGAGGAATATGGGATGAGTATTTTGGGAAGAATAACAAACAATAACTTATTATTTTAACATTTAAAGTGTGATGTATTTTTTTTATTTAGCCCCCCACACAATGCATAAAAACTCAAATTTCCCTTTGCCAAAATGCCACCTCCATAAATCAACTTGCAAATTGAGGATTATGAAAAAAAAATATTATGATTCTCTTAATTAAATATTTTTAGTTAATTTACAATAATTACAAATTCGATACTTTAAAAATCTACAACATATATAAATTCAAAGAGCACGAATCATATAGTAATATTTTTTTGGGAATTTTTCAAAAATATGGCTTTTATACCATCAATGTGCAAAAATATGGGAGTTATACTTTTCTTAATTTGTATGGGAAATTTATTAAAGAAAAAGTTAAAGTATGGAAATACAATTAGTAGCTAACTAAATATATGAAAATGTCATATTTTTTTTATCATAATTATGTTTTCTTTGATTTTGAAGGTAATTTTATTTTTATTTATTTTATTTTTTTCCATCATTTTTTTATTTTTTTTTAATTTTTTTTCCTTACTTGTTTTTTCTTCCATTTTTTTCTTTTTCTTTTTTTTTTCTACCAATTTTTTTCTTTCTATTTTTTCATTCTTCTTCTTCTTTTTTCCATTTTTATTTATTTATCTATTTTTTTATTTCATTTGTATTGTTTTGTTTTTTTTTCATATTTTTTCAGTTTTTTTTTTCATTCTATTTTTTCTTCATTTTTGTATTTATTTTTTTCTCTTTCAATTTTTTTTCTTTTTTCACACATATGAGCTTTTTTTTTCATTTTTTTCTACCAATTTTTTCATTCATATTTTTTTTCTTTTCATTTTTCCATTATTTTTCTTCTTCTTCTTTTCATTCTTATTTATTCATCTATTTTTTTTCATTCATCATTTCTTTTGTTTTTTTTTTTATATTATTATCATGTTTGTACTTATTCTTTTCTCATTCTATTTTTTTTTTCAATTTTTTCACACATATATTTTAACATTATATAATTATTCTACTATTTTTTTATTTATTATTTTTTAGTATTGTAATTTTTTATAGTGTTTTCCACTATATGTAAAAAAAAATTCAAATCAATTACTGCAACAATTATAGGAATACCAAAATTTGGAAAGAAAACTAATAAAAATATGACAACGTGGATGGGTAACTGGTTACCTTCACATTCTTTGTGTGTATATTTCTGAGGGTAACTGGTTACTTTCACGTTTTGGTGTGTGTATATTTATGGTTTCTTTATGGTAACTAGTTACTTATGTTACTGAAATCATAGTTACTTCTTCTTCATTTTTTAATGAAGTGTTCTTCCATTTTTTCCTTCAAATTTGATGTTTCTTTTCATATTTAATATGAGTAACTCATCACCCCTCTTAGGTAACTAGTTACCTCTCTTATGACAGAAAATTACTCTTCTCAGGATAACTGGTTACCCCTCCTAGTGCATGTTATTTAACTTAACTCTATGATTTTTTTTAAGATCAATCAAGTAACTAGTTACCCTACCCAAGATTTGAAAAAAAAACGTAAAATCTTAAAAAAATGTTTATAATAAATAAATAATAATTTTAAAAACAATTCATATTACCAAAAAAAAATTGTAAAATAACCAAAGAAAAATTTCATATAAAATTAGTAATATAAAAACAATATAAAAAACAAATAACCTAAAAAAATAATAATCAAATTACAAACATTCCCTTCTAAATTTGATTAAGAGTAAAACTATGGCATAAACCAACTTTTATACAAAAATATGGGAAAATAAACCCATAAAAGTGAAAATTCTTAAAAAGGGCCATAGATTAACTTTTTTTTGAAAAAAAGCCATATTTTTGCACACTCTATTAAAAATCCCATATAAAGTGTAATTTCCTCTATTTTTTTTATTTAATCATATAATCAAAATAATTACTTCATATAATGCATTACAGACTTTATGGTAACTAGTTACTTATGTTACTGAAATCATAGTTACTTCTTCTTCATTTTTTAATGAAGTGTTCTTCCATTTTTTCCTTCAAATTTGATGTTTCTTTTCATATTTAATATGAGTAACTCATCACCCCTCTTAGGTAACTAGTTACCTCTCTTATGACAGAAAATTACTCTTCTCAGGATAACTGGTTACCCCTCCTAGTGCATGTTATTTAACTTAACTCTATGATTTTTTTTTAAGATCAATCAAGTAACTAGTTACCCTACCCAAGATTTGAAAAAAAAACGTAAAATCTTAAAAAAATGTTTATAATAAATAAATAATAATTTTAAAAACAATTCATATTACCAAAAAAAAATTGTAAAATAACCAAAGAAAAATTTCATATAAAATTAGTAATATAAAAACAATATATAAAACAAATAACCTAAAAAAATAATAATCAAATTACAAACATTCCCTTCTAAATTTGATTAAGAGTAAAACTATGGCATAAACCAACTTTTATACAAAAATATGGGAAAATAAACCCATAAAAGTGAAAATTCTTAAAAAGGGCCATAGATTAACTTTTTTTTGAAAAAAAGCCATATTTTTGCACACTCTATTAAAAATCCCATATAAAGTGTAATTTCCTCTATTTTTTTTATTTAATCATATAATCAAAATAATTACTTCATATAATGCATTACAGACTTTACTTAACTCGCTCGGACCCAATGACATTTTCCAAAAGATAATAGAATACTTTTTACTCCTCATGGACCACTCTTGCCACTAGGGTCCTAAAATTAGGACATACTTTTTTTTTTTGGTTCTTTCGTAAATACCCATTTTTAATCATTTTTTTACTCTTTTATGGTTTTTCATTTTTTTTATATTTTTACTAACATAAAATTTTAAAAATACTATTTTAATGTTTCAAAATTATAAAAATACGATTTACACTAAACATCAACCCACAAAATATAACGTTAAAAAAAGAAACAAGAAAAGAACACAACAAAAACCTCGCAACAACACAGTACAACCAATTGCAGCTACAAAAAAAAACCCAAAAACAACATCGAAAAATTCGTTATTATATTTAAAAAAAACTAACCACTACAATACAATATCAAAAAAATAATTTAAATGCAACACGACAGCAACCTCACAACAATACACTGTTGAGAAGGTAATTAGACATTAATTCATTGCAATAACTCAAAATAAACAAATAAACAACAAAAAGCAACGTCAGAACAATTTTTCCCTGCATTTTTAAATGTGTCAAAAATAAACTCAAAATATATCTTAAAACAACTAAACATATATCTAAAATAAACTTAAAAAAAAAACATTTGGAAAAACAACCAAACATTATCTCACTACATACTAACACATTAAAAACCAACTAAAAACAAGAATTGGACAACAACTAGTAGTCAACCCATTGCATACTAATGTGTTTTTTTTTTAAATCAAAATATATCTGAAAACAATTAAACAATAATTAGATATTAGCATAACAACAGAACAACGATATATAAACTTAAACAACTAAAAAACAATATGAAAACAACTATGCATAAATCTAAACAACTAAACTGACCTGGAAAAAATTATATAAAATTTATTCAATTTGAAATCAACTAGACATCACAAAAAAATATAGGAAAACTAAATATATATAAAAAAAAATCAATTTGTACAACAACAATTAAAAAAAAAAAACTTAAATGCAACATGATAACATTCTTACAATAATAAATATTGAAAAAGACTTAAAAATACTACTCCCTACATATAATAACTAAAAAACAACTAAAAAAAATGATAAAGAACACAATTTAATTAAATTTAAAACAAAAAATCAACTCAATATATACATAATAAAAAACTAGTTTGAGAAGATAAATCATGATGATGAGCTACAACTCGAGTAACACGTGGTGGTTTAAGGTATATAAAAATTAATCTTAAAATATACCTTATATATTAAAAGAATAAGATGATTATATTTTATTTTTATTAACATATGTGTCAAATTATGAAAACACCATTACGTGCAGTACATATGAATGTGACAATTATGCTCGAATTATAATAATAAAATGTTGGTAATGAATTACAATTATATTAGACATTATAACATGAGTAAAAGATATAGATCATATATCGTTGTGGTAAGCCACATAATTGACACCTGGATTTTTTTTTTTCTCAAAACAACTTAACATATACTCAAAATAAACTAAAAAATAACTAAAAATCAACTAGAAATCAGCTACAATACAGTGTCGGAAAAGCAACTACAAATCAATTCAACATCAACCCACTCCATCAACTCAAAATAAACGAAAAAAAAACTAGCTTGAGAAGATAGGTCATGATGATGAGTTTTATCTAAAACGATACGTGGTGGTTCAAGATATATCTAAAATAAAGTGAAAATATATCAAACATATACCGAAAATAAACTAATAATATCCTAAACTAGATATCAATTAGACATCAATAAAAAAAAGTAACTCAACATTAACTCGTTGCAATATAGTGACAACAAAGACAACTAAAAATCAACTATACCAAAAATATTATGTGTTGAAGTATTTACATTAAAAGTATATAATATTTTAGTATTTTATTTGTACATTTTTTGGGTAAATTATAGAATAATTAATGTTGAATATATATTTATATATGTAAATGTCAATACAAATTCTCTGTTAACTTAAAGCTACATATTCTCCTTTTGTTTATTTATAAGACTAACATAATTATTCTAATATATAATGCAAAGAAGAGAGTCAAGTGATAGTAGCATCGCACATCTAAAATTTGCTACTCAATGTCAGCATGCCAGCATGCAGAAAAGAGAATTTGACAACTAGCAAAATTATAGACCAACATGCAAGAAAAAGAAAACTAATTGAAAAAAACAAGATATATATATATTTATTTATATATGGGGCACTTTTAATGGTTACTTATGATGGTTACTTTAATATTAACTATTAAATTAAGATCAGGTCCATATTTATAATTGTTAATTAATATTTCTAAAAACAAATTTAATTTTTTTTTAATTTTTGGAAAAATTACCTGATTACATTTTATTAAATTAAAGAATTAAAAAAATCTTATTTAAGAATTATATATAAAAATTCAAAATTAATGAAGAAAAAAATATTTTATATATATAAATTCGGAACTCTTCCATATATATTGCATGTTCTTCCATTTTTCCACACTTCAAAGCTATTATTGATTTATTATAATTTTAATTATTTATTATTCAAAAGATTCTAGGAACGAAGAAGAAGAACATGCAGTGGTTTTCTTGAGAGGCTACTTTTATCAGGTTTATAATTAATTTTGAATTTATTTATTGATTAAATTTTGTTATATTTGTTTCTAACTACAATGTGTGGTTTTCACATAATTAGTATGTCTAATGTTTTTGAGCGCATAGCTTGACAATGAAAATGAACTGGAGCAGCTTAAAGCTGCAACTGATTTTCAGCACACATGTTCAACAAAATCTCGCAGCCGACATCGCACTACACCAAGAACCAATAAAATTGTTGTTCCGAGAGATCCGATCAGACTGTGTTATCTTTGGATTACTCACATGGTGTTTGTGTTAGGCAAATGGCTCTCTTCAAGACAGAACTAATCTCCCACTGCAAGCTTGCAATTTCATTCAACATCCTCTTAGAATATTACAAAGAGTTATTTATACTCAGTAGCTAATTAGACAAATACTAATTGAAATTGGTTACATATCCTCACTCCCTCAACGTCCCAATATCATCACGTAGTGTCTCAACCAACTTGGCTTCATGCGCTCTCTCTTGCTACGCACTGTCTCACCTTCTATTCCTTGGCTATTGCAGGTATCGTCTTCATGCCTAGGTGCTTCTTCAGTTGGCTGAGCCGAGTCTCTTTCCCAGCCCTTCACTTGCTCCTGGATTGCCATAGGTTCCAGCTCAATTGGGCCTGCCTCTTGGGCCTCACTAACAGTTTGTGCTTGGGAAATATGGTTCTTTCTCATATAATTATAGATTAATGTGAGATAGTTACATCTCCTTAAGAACCGGTAATTGAATACACACGTTTTAGCTGTGAAGAACAAATAGTAAAAATATAAAATTAAGCATGAAACAATAGAAATGAAAAAAATCTCATCTTATGTAAAAAATGAAATATTTTAAGGCAAAATAGTGTGTTATGTAAATTTCTCATTTTTTTTTATTGAAAAATTTGTATGAGCCTCAGTAACCCGCCTCGGCCTAACTGTTTTTGCTGTGCCCTTGGCAGTTTCTTTTTTATGGAAAAATTGTATGTGCCACGGTAAGACATGAATCACGTTATCCCCTGCCTCGGAGTGCAAGTCTTGATCACATACCAAAACGACAGTTTTGCAAGAAGTTTGAGTTTGAAACGATCTCATTTGTGGAGAGACTCTGAACTAGTAGCCTTAATCTCATGAGGGTCTCAGTAAGCCTTTCACTTCACATATATGATCACTACTTGTGTCATTAAGTCGTACCTTTTCACTAAATAGCTTCAGATAGTTAAAGAATGTGGTGCTATTCCTCATTGGAAAAATCTAAGATGATAAACACCATGATAGTTACAAGTTTCATATACAAACCTCTGCATCAATATTATGCTTGAATCTTAGCAAAAGAAAAAAGAAAATAATAAATAGAAAGGGGATAACCATCCAATGTGATCAATCAAATATAGCATAAATATTAAGTAGGTAGGGAAAACGAGTTTGGGCGTTTTAATATGTGGGGAAGGAAGTCTGTTTAGTATTATACAATCCCTATAAATATGTATATTTGATATCAATGCTGCATAATTTGGTTTTATAGTAACGAAGTCCAGAACTGAAAATATTTATGTAGCTGGAGATGCAGGAGACGTGTATTTACGAATTGCGGCAATAATCCTCTCTTTGTCCCTAGTTGGGAAAGCTTCCAATAGGACCCCATTTTTATAGAAGTAGAAGAGGGGCACCGTCTGCATCAATTTATTATGTTCATTAAATTAAAATCACAATAAGTTTAAAAAGCAACCAAACTAATAAGCCAGCCATGGAAGGCTCAAAATTCTAAAAGAACTTGTCCTAAAACATTTATATGGGAAAAGATTCGAGCATTACCAGGATTCTGATGAAGTATGAAGACTGTATTACTAGTTCTGTAGCTACTTTTTATCATGTGATTCTTTAAAATAATAATAATAATAACGAAACTAGGCCACAGCTGAGGAAGTTACCTTAATTCTTAGTCGTTCAGCAACCTCAGATTGTTCATCATACTCATCAATTACCTGCAAGAAATGACAACTCAAGTTCAAAGCCTCATTCACAATTCCTATGGTAAGATCAATCGCATATAATACTCACATTGTGCTTTAAGAAGATTACTGAAGCTTCTTCATCACCAGCTCCCCTACACAACTTTGCAAATCCTTGCTCTATGTATTTGCAGCTTCCACAAGATGTTCGATAAAAATCTACTACAACTAAAGAACCATGTTCTTTGGCCTTATCTAGGATCTTCAAGAACTCGTCATCAGTCTTGAATTCTCTAACACAATCCACTGGACAAAGATCATCGTCCTCATCCGGAAGCTCTCCTTGATTTCCATCTGCAGCTTTGATTTTGGTCGGTCGGATTGTGCAGCAAGGTGTCAAAGAAATTTTCTCCCTCACCAGGCTAAATGTGACATGAGTTCTAACCGGATTCGAACTGGAAAGTATAGAGGGAGCACTTATCTTGAACTGTCTTTTAATTGCGCTTGTTCTGAAACTGAACAGTTCCTTGTAATGGACTGCATTCTGCCCTTGCATGGCCACAAACATAAACCACTACAAATAGTATATCTACCACTTTAAGGATTAAGACTTCAGTTTCTTCTTTTGTTTTGCATAAGGATTAACCTGTTTGCTAATATACATAACAAATCTTAAAATAGGCATATTAACGAAACATATATATTAGTCTTCCTAACTAGAAAGTTATGCATATGTAGACAGAATCAAATCAGATCAATCTATAAGTATCCATCAAGTATTGGAGATTCTGCATCAGAAGAACCAAAAATAAAGAGTTTATTTATATTATTTTTATTATCTAAATTCTGCTGCGTCAAATGGCTCTTCGTTGAACTCTTTCAGCCACCAGTGCATACGGATAACTCAACTATAAAATAATGGTGTAAAATTTAACTGAGGCATATTCATAAATTTATAAATTTAAATCATGAGTTGATGCTACCCTTCAGTAGTAAAAATGACACAACTTGTCACTGTAGCTATAAAATTAGTAGACTGTGCTGTTTTCTACAAGATATGCATATTTGGTTAATGCCCAGAACGAAATTTTCCTCTCTATTTTTCTTCTTTGAAAATACATCAAAACATGGATAAAAAAATTTAAGTCTCTACATCTTTGATGCAAAGGGAGAAAAGTAAAAGAAACCATTTTCTGGGAACCACATATTATTTTTTCTACACAAAATAACATAGTTTTCAATATGAATCAGTAGAAACGCACTAGTCACCGAGACTCTAATCATTGGAGGTGCTGGAAATATATGTTAATGCATTATTAACTTTATATTAGGACTAGCATAACATATAATATAACGACAGTGACTCTATGATCTGTAGTTTCAAGCTGCTTATCTATGTGTCTAACAGTTAAACTCTGGTTACTGTAATCAGTTTTAAGAAAACTACTATAAAGGAAAGGAGAGCATATGAAGTAGTCCAATTATCATATTTGAAACTTTGTGAAGCTCCAATAGTTCTAACTTCTAACTCTCACATGCCAATGCATTGAAAGTCTAAAGTGACAAAAGAGCAACTGGACAAAAAAGAAATTATATATATATATATATATATTTATATAAGAATGGAGTGAAACATAAAGATATAGTAGTGAATGTTTGTGGGTAAGTGGATGTGTTTTAAGTTTGGTGAACTGAATCGTACATTTGGAAGAGATAATTGGAGCTTACCTCCGATTGTTTGGTGATATGCCGTATCTGAATTCTGAGAGAGCAGAAATCTACGAATGAGAAAAGAACACGATCTAGGCACCATATCCGCTCCTGTACAGTACTTCTATGTTCAAATGGGTTCAGGCATATTGGGACCTGGCCCAATATATAAAAACCTACGTTATCCTAAAGCCCATCTTGGAATATTAATAGGAAAATTTACATATATACCTACAAAACAAAACGAAAAAAGTTTGAAATCCGGGTCATCCAAAATAATTGGGATAACTTGATATCTACATGGTATTTTAGAGTTGATTACCAAAATATACCTAGAAAGCATATTTATTTACTTTATACCCAGTTTTATAATGATATTTCCTACACTAACCTTACTCAAATGCGCCTAATTAGCTTATCTCAACGCAAGTTACGAGTTCTCCCTCTCCCATCGACCACCTCCACTACCAGCTCCACTGCACCACCACGCTTCTGTCTTCGCCACTGTCAGTGCCAGTGCCCCTCTGTTCCTCTGCCACTGCAACCCTAATTATTTGTAATGCAGATTAGAGATTGTTTTAACAATTTAGTGAGAACTGAATTTCATTGAAAATAAATTGGAGTTTACAAAAGAAGCTGTAGAGAATATATATACAACTAACTAGAATAAAATAGCCAAGAACCTAGAGCTAACTAACTGACTTTAACTAATCCTAATATAAACTCTAACAAACAATTAAAACAGAAATAACAGTACAATAGCCTATAGATATGTCTTAATAGCCTCCCCTTAAGATGGATTGTGGATGTCATAAACAACCGTCATGGAGATGTGACCATTGAGAGCTGTAGATGATAAAGACTTTATGAGTGTATGTGGAAGCTGGTGCTGACTAGCAATAGAGATGAACCGTATTGATGAAGAACGAATTTTGTCTCTGATGAAGTGACAGTCTAGCTCGATATGTTTGGTGCTTTCGTGAAAAGTGGGATTATTTGCAATGTGAACAATAGAGCTGTTATCACAGTAAATGAATGCGGTGAAGTTTGTGGTATGTGAAGGTCAGCCAACAAGTATTGGACCCATGTTATTTCACTGGTAGTGGCAGCCAAAGCACAGTACTCAGCTTCAGTTGAGCTTCTTGAGATTGTTGGTTGTTTTTTGGTTTTCCAAGAGATTAAGTAATCTCCAAGGAAAACACAAAAACCAGTTGTTGATCTTCGAGTAACATGATAGGATGCCCAATTAGAGTCTGAATAGGCTCTCAATTGAAGGGAGGATGTTGGAGAATAAAGGAGCCCTTGTCCAAGTTTTCCTTTGAGGTATCTAAGAAAATGGTGAACTGGTTGGAGGTGGGGAGTCCTTGGAGATGACATAAATTGACCCAGAGCATGAAATGAGAAGGTAATGTCTGGTCTGGAGAGTGTCAAATACAATAAACGTCCAATGAGGTGCCTGTATTGAGAAGGATCATCTAGAGGTGTGCCTGAAGAGTCATACAGTTTATGTCTAGGATCCATAGGAGTAGAAGTTGGTTTGCTAGCTAAGTACCCAGTATCTTCAAGTGGTTGGAGAGTGTATTACCTCTATGAAAGAAAATGGCCAGCAGATGAGCGAGCTATTTCAAATCCCAAAAATATTTCAGTGTTCCCAGAGCCTTAAGCTTGAACTGAGTGTGTAAGTACTTCTGAATTTGTTGAACACAGTTTGGAGATGGTCCTATAAGTACTATGTCGTCCACATACACTAATAGTGCTATGAAGTTGTCCCCAGAACCTCTAGTGAAGTGAGTGTAGTCAGCTCTAGATTGAACAAATCCTGCTTGAAGGAGAGCATCTGAAAGCTTTGTGTACCACTGTCTCGAGGACTGCTTGAGGCAATATATAGATTTGTAAGCTTACATGCTAATGGAGTACCTGAAAAAAGAAGAAGAATGTGTTAGTAAGCCAGGGGAGTTTCATGTATATTTCTTCATTGAGATCACCATTCAAAAATGCATTATTAATGTCCAATTGAATGGTAGTCCAATGCTTGATAGCAGATATGGCTAAGAGGAGTTTTAAGGTGACCATCTTAGCCACAGGTGAAAAAGTATCAAAGTAGTCTAGTCCTTCTTGTTGAGTGCAGCCTTAAGCTACTAAACACGCTTTGTAATGTTCTATAGTACCATTACTATGGTACTTTATCTTATAAACCCAACGACAACCAATTGGGTGTTTTTTGGGAGGTAAGGTAGTTACAGTCCATGTTTTGTTGTCTTACAAAGCCTTAAGTTCAAGGTTCATGGCTTGTACCCAATTAGGGTCCAAGATAGAATCTTTATATGGTGTTGGTTCACTTTGTGTAGATACTGCAAGAATGAGAATTTTGTGAGCATTAGATAACTTGTCATAAGAAACATATTTTTCAATAGGATATAAAATGGAAAAGTTATTGTGAGTGAAACTTTGACACTCGAAATCCCTCAAATAGGCAGGAGGATTGTGCTGCCTTGTTGACCTACGCAGAACAGGTGATGGAGTAATAGTATCTAAAGGAGAAGTAGAAGATGGATTCTCATCATTGTCTGCATTGTCTAAAAGATTAGTAATAGAAGTATCTGATGCGATATCAGTGGCATCTGGTTGCATGTCAGAGTTAGAAATAGAAGAGTTTGGATTATGAAAATCCATCACATTATTGTTAGTAACAAATGTAGCAGGTAGAACATGTTGAGGGAAATGATCTATGATTACAGTAGAATCATTTCACTTAGCAAAAGGAAAAATTGTTTCATGAAAAATAACATTACAAGACACAAAGACAAGACACAAAGAATTATTTTGTGCTTATATCATATACTCGATATCCTTTGATTCCTGTAGGATAACCAATAAAAATACAAGTTCTAGCTCTTGATTCAAACTTGGTTCTATGAGTTTGTAAAGTAGAAGCAAACACAAGACATCCAAAAGATCTAAAAATGTTATAATCAGGATTTTGACCAAAAAGAATCTCATAGGGTGTCTTGTTATGAAGATTAGGTGTAGGAATACGATTTATGATATAAGTAGCAGTTAGTACACAATTAGACCAAAATCTAATAGGAGTATGTACTTGGAAATGTAAAGCTCTAGCAACATTGAGTAAATGTTGATGTTTCCTTTCTGCTACAACATTTTGCTGAGGTGTATCAACATAAGTATATTGGTGTAAAATACCTTTGGATGCAAACAAATCCTTAAAGACTAATTCGGGAGCATTATTAGATCGAAAACAATTAATAATCATATGAAATTGAGTCTCAATCATAGAAATAAATTGAGGAATTATGGTAGCAACATCGGACTTATGTTGCAAAAGGTAAATCCAAGTAAAACGAGATTTATCATCTACTAAAGTAAGAAAATATTTTTGATTAGAGTGAGAGGAAATGTGGTGTGGTCCCCAAACATCACAATGAATAAAATAAAAAAGATTCTCAGCAAAATGATTATTATTAGAAAAAGGAAGTTTCCTTTGTTTGGCTTTTGGACAAACATAACAGGTAGAATTCAAATGAAGATCAGAAATTTTACAATTCAAAGTGCTACTAAGTACATGTAATTGTTTAGAAGATAGATGACCCAGTCAAGAATGCCAAATATCAGCACTAACAGAGTTGATATGAGCAGTAGAACAAGGTTGTTCAAAGATGTATAAACCATTGTGCATTCTACCCTTGCCAATTATCTTCATTGTGTTAAGTTCCTGAACACAAAAAGAGTCCATAAAGAAGGAAATATTTATGTCTTGATTGGAAGTAAGTTCAATTACTTAGATGATATTGTATTTGAAGTTAGGGACATATACAACTTTGGTTAAGATTATGTCATTAGATAATAAGACTATGCCACATTGAATAACATTAAGAGATGAATTGTTTGGGAAAATTAAATTTGTAGAAGGGATATTAACCAGAGAAATAAAAAATGAAATATTAGAGCATATATGTCTAGTTTCCCCTGAGTCTATGATCTAAGATTTATCTTGGAATCTAGTAGTAGACAAGATTATACCTGAAGTTTCAGCAGTGTTATTGACGTTAGTATGAGCTTTACCATTTTGTTGAGTGGCAAGGAGGTTGAGAAGTTGCTGATACTGAGTGACACTTAGTTGAGGCAAGAAATTATTGTTGTCACCATTGTTGTTGTGAATAGAAGCATCATTGGTTTGTAATTGATTTGCAGCAACTGAAGTAGAGGCTTATTGTATCCAGGAAGATATCCATGGATCTTATAGCATTTCTCAATAGTATGGCAATGAACAATGCAATGAGAACAAAATGGTATGTTCTTGTGTGGAGGATATTGCTTGTATTGATTAGAATAAGGTTTGGGAGGATTAGTTTTACCCGAAAATGCAAATGCCATTGATGGATTGCTACTTGTGTCTAATTGTGTTGAGGTAGTTCCTTCATCTCTTTGATTTTCTTCTTGTGTAACTAGATTGAATACACTGCTCATAGAGGGTAAAGGATCCATCAAGAGGATGTTTCCCCTGACTTATGAATTGGATTCTTTGAGCCCCATGAGAAAAGACATGGTGTATTCCATGTTATAGCGATCTTGCAAAGATTTCACTCCTCCACAAGTGCATTTGTTGCAGGTACAGGAAGGACGCTACCGAGATAATTCTTCCCAAAGTGATTTCAATCGTGTACAGTAGTTACTGACAGATTGCACATCTTGCTAAAGATTCATTAAGGCTCAACGAAAATTGAACATATGCAGTCCATTCCTCCTCTGGAAACAAGTCTGAAGATCTTTCCATATCTCTGCAGCTGATTCACCATATATGATACTTGCAGAGATATCCTTAGATATAGAGTTCAAGATCCATGAAATAAAAATATTGTTATTTATGAACCAAGCATTATACATCGCAGTGTTAGATGAAGGAGGTTTAGAAATAGTCATCGATGAATCCTAACTTGTTTTTCACATAGATAGCTAACTTCATGGCTCGACGCCAAGCTGCATAGTTGTCTTGGCCGGTTAGCAGTTGAGAAACCAGGATGTTGCCTGGATTGTCTGCGTGGTTCATGTAGTATAGGTCTGAGGGATCTTCCATGGATGTACTCAGCGTTGAAGTGAATCGAGTTCCTTGAGAAGGTGGAGCATCGTCATCTTGAGATACAACAGTCGAGGGATGAGAACTCTCCTCTGTTGCAGGTGTAGAAGACATTATACGAACATATTAAAGATCAAGAATAAGCAAGATTTGTAAGAAAGAGTTAACCGTGAAGAGTCGCCGATCTTTGATAAGATGAAGTCTTCTTCGTCGGAAGAACAGAAATGGAGAAGAGTGGATTGAGCGAAACAGAGAGAACACCAGAAGTGATCGAAGGAAAGGAAGAATAAGAGAAGGAGAATGACGCCCGTTGCCGGAGAAGAAAACATGGTTGAGCAGGGAAGTGGCCGGATGATCTCAGGGAAAGTCTTAACCTTCCCGCTCTGGTACCATAATGCGGATTAGAGATTGTTTTAACAATTTAATGCCAATAGGCACAAGTTCTTAGAGCATCTTAAGCAACTTGTTGATGCACTCTTGGCGATTATGGAAGACGTCCAGAACATTAATTAATTCTTTCACCATGATCAAACATACAATTTTTTTTCTTCTGATTTTTTGCATTTCTGCATATTATCTAATTTTTAGTTACTGTAGAGATTTTTAGTTACTGTAGAGGTGATGATGAAGCAATATTAGATAGATAGTTTACATTTTTTATATTTTGCTTGTATTCTTTAGGTCTCCATTTATAACTTTTATTTCTTGAATTCACTAGGCATACTGTTGGCTTGGTTTTAGAACCACATCCCACGAATTAACGTTAAAGTTTGAAATTCATGCTAGACACATTTCAATTAATTATAAAATTTTGCACCAAATAATGTGCCTTAATCTTATACTATAGTTTACCTCAATTAAATAAAAATAGAGAATTGTTTTTTGTTTTCCAGGTGCCTCCTCCAATCTATGCCAATTAGAACTATCTGAGTCATCTGATCTAGCTTTAGGATAGGGAAACTGCTAATGAAACCAGCAACAACTAACAACCACGAAGATAAGCAAATACAAAGCTTTTACATTTTTTTTACATTCTAAAAAGCCAGAAAAAGAATTGTCCCAAACATTTCAAATAGATAGAGACTACATAAAACATTTTAGGCTACTTCTTTTCTTCCTCATCAAGAAATAATATCATTGTCAATGATAAAAGCTTTTAACATATCTATGTTCTTGCAAGTTGAATGTTTATAAATGTTTTGGTACTTGTTTTTTTTTTTCTCATAATGCATTTGCCATTGCGTTGTGGGCTGGCATATACAACCCCCAAAATGAGCCTCTTGTAAAGCTATGAAGATCCATTTGAAGGTGTGATTTTGGCACTAGCCTCAGAAGAACGGTCAAACTATATTAACTTGTTAAAGTTTTAAGATACCCTTTTAGTTATAATATCAAACAGCACATCTCAACATATATATATATATGTATTATGTACTTTGATGAAGAGAAAATCTCTCCTAACTTATAATCTTAACTGTGGGAAATAAAAAGAAAAACTTGTTAGATGTACGTGACACCTATTCATGAGACACTAGACACAACTTCTTGATATTCAGAGAGAGCATCCATTCGAAAGTGTACATCAAGCGCAGATTCTTTCTCTGATTGGCCTTCTTCGCAGGAAACACATTGGTGGCAGCAACCTTGCCTTTCATGAGTAGCTTTGTCAATTTGTTCGGTTCACTTTCACTCATTGCAGTCACCTTAGTGTTCCAAGCTTGATTTTTCCCAAGGTCAGTTTATTTATTAGAACAGTTTATATATTAGGACATGTAGTTTACATTTTTTCAGATTGTGGTTTACCTTTGGAAATTAATGGTCAACATATTTTAATACATAAGACATGACTTGCATTTCATAATTGGTGGGTTATATTTTTACACATGCAGTTTACATTTTCCAATGTGTGGTTTATATTTGAAAATATTTAAGAAATTAAATTGTATTACAGGTTGACACAATTGATGCTCAAATTCTAAATCAAGTATGGTGATCGAGACTTCGTTGTCAACTTGAATCATAATTCTTGCACATGTAATGAATTTCAAGAAGAATTCCATGTGCACATGCCATTGCAGCAATTGATAACAAATATCTTAACAAATAAAATTTTCTTAAAGTGGTATAATAATTATCTTTTGAAAGAGAGTTTTCCAAATGAAATTAAAGAAGAGAACATGAAGCCTCCAATATTCAAAGTAAAACCTGTACATCGTAAGAAACAAAGAATTCTAACAATAGGAGCATTTTCCAAGCATGCTCGAACAATCAAGTGTGGAAATTGTAAAATATCGGAGCATAATAGAGAAAATTGTAGCAACCCACTAATACTAAAAGAAGGCTAAAAGATCAAATATTTGTGCTAAAAGTTTTTTAAGAGGCACAAAACGTTATATATATATTCATTTAAACTTTACATTCTAAGTATCAAGTATTAAAGATATATGTTTTGATCTCTTGCTTAGTTTTTCACTTTTATGTTTTGATCTCTTATTTGTATATATGTTATTTAAGGTATAATAATTTGACAAGAATTCCAATAATTTTATACTCGTGGTTTACATTTTAAGCCTTTCCACAAGGGTTTACATATATAAGGTTGTGGTTTACATTTTAAATATCTTTTTGTTTACCCCAAAAATAGACATGATGATGTGGCATGACGAAATGACACGTAGAAACAAAAAAAAAATATTTGTTAGCCTTGGTCAAATGGGCTCGACCAGGAGATGAAGAGTTGCCTCCTCAAGTTCATCCAAGTACGTCTAAGGTTGCTGATTGAAGATTTCAAGACAACTACGTGCAAGCTACTCAAAGGAATGCTGCTCGCATGAAGATCCCATAAGCAGTTTCAACAACCAGATCAATCCGCATTTCACGAGATATTTAACTTTATTTTGAATGTCTTTTATTTCATATTCAGTTGTAAAAGACTCACATTATGCGTATAAGACCCATTTCACACTTGTAAGGCCCACTAGAATCTCTATAAATAAGACCTCTCACTGTCATTTGGAGTAGATCCAGGAATCAATTCTCTAGATTCTAGACTCTCTAGAATAAGCGCTTACATATAGAAAATCTTTATGTACTGTATTTTCTCTTCGATGCTTAAGAAACTCAGTTGACTCCGATTTATCTGATCTTGAGTTTGAGACCTTTTTTATTAGTAAAAGTTTAAGTGGACGTAGGTCATTACCAAATCTTGGGGTCGAACCACTATAAAACTTATTTTTATCATTAATCGTCGTTTAACTTAACTTAGTGTCGGTTGACCAATACAATGGCCAATATTTTGGTACTTTCATTGAGAGTTGAACTCAAGAAATAATTAATTTCACAAATTTGAACAAATTGCTATAACTACAAGAAGCCAATGCCCAGAACCTCAATAGGGAAACCAAACCACTGAACAACATGACCACCCTTCGAGTAGTCAACTTCCTCCCTTGCATCCCAGCACACAAGTTCCTCTGATTGGAAATTTTCCTCATCATGGAATACCTGGTAGTGACGAGTCTCGCGTAGATTTGGGGGAAGACCTTACATCGAACAATTGAAGGAAGTCATAGGCCAAATGCAAGAACAATTTGTTGTTTTGCATGAAAATCAAGTAGCAGCATAAGAGGCAGTATAAGTGTAACGCCCTACTACCTTAGAGCCGTTACTAAGTGAGTTTGAAAATGGAAATTGTGCAACTAACAGACTCTACGAGGTTTCTAAAACCAAAAGCGTGACTAAACCAGAGTTTAAGGCTGTACTCTTTGAAAATGTTTAGTTTCATTGAAAACATTAAGTATCAAACATCTCGGATCCCAAAAATAAGGTTTACAAAATATTTACAACTAAAAAATAGATTTACACCAGGTTAACTATCAAAAGAATAAGTTAATACAGCCATATACAAAATGCCCCAACCAAAGCAGTCGGGCAGGCCGAACATGTACGCGCCGCCCCCACACTCTCCATACTCATGGCCGGTTGACTGACTCCTTGCTTTTACCTGCCACACAGGGCACCCGTGAGCCGAAGCCCAGCAAGAAAACTCACACAGTATGTAACATATGCAGAGAATATAGCTGACATATAATCCACTGATAAATAGGAAAACCATTAGACTGAACAAGCACGGCCATGCCGCCCCAGAGGCCTTACCTAAGCCTGGGGTCTTGGTCCTTACCGTAAGGATAACTCATGTATCCATTGGGTCCCACCCTGGCTATAAGCATTCCATGTGCTAAGTGTTACTTCCGGCCCCAAGGCCGTTCTCGGCCTCCGTCGCTCTCGGCCTTAGCCGTTCATTTCATTATATTCATACATATAGTACATTTCGATATAATCATTCCAACATATAATAATTTATTTAAGGTTATACATTCGCACATAATACAATATAGGGCCATGCCCTGAAATAACCCGGTGGGCCCATGCCCTGTCCTCGGGTGTTACGGTTTTCTTACCTTTCAATTCGATAGCCTTGATCACCTGACTCCTCGAGCACGATCCTACTCGAGCCCTAGTGGTCACCTAAACAAAATCTACAAGTCAAAGTCATCACCAAACCTCAAGTCCAAAACCTAGCCTCGGGACCAATCCCGAGCCCCCGAGAAGTCCTAGATCCCCAAAACAAAGTGGTGGAATCAAGCCCCGAACCCTAGGTCAAAATCCCTCAACAAAAGCCCAAAAATCCCTTTCTGTGAACAGTGCAGCGCTACAGCGCTCTAAAGAGGGCGCTGTAGTGCTACAAGCAGAACCACACCCCCCCAGAAACAGGGCCAAGTGCTACAGCACCCACTGACTAGCGCTGTAGCGCTAGTTGCAGCCAGACCACACCCAAAAATCGTTTCTGCGATTTTCCTTCAACCATTTCAACCCCAAACTTGTCCAAACCTTTTCCAAACCCAAAAACAAACTTATCAACAGCTCACACTCATCCCAAGCATCCCAAGAACTCATACCCCAAGCTCAAGCAACCCAAAACTCAAGATCTACCATAATGAACCCTAAAACCAGAAATTCATTCAAACATCAAAGATAAGGTCTTAGAAATCATACCGTGGATGGAATTTCGACCTTGAGTTGAACCCTAGACCTCCTTAGCTTGCTCCTTTTCAATCTTGGCCTGATTTCCCAAAAATCCCCATCTATTTAGCTCAAATACATAGCTCAAACCAGTCAAACCCTAAAACTGAAATCTCCAAGAACTTACCTCAAATTACTGATGTGATCTTGCTAATCCCTTGCCAATCCTCAAGTCTAGCTTAGGATCCTTGGTGCTCAGCCTACCCTAGCTCTCCACTGAGCTTAAATCCAAGAAAAATGAAGGGAAATGGCGGGAGAGCCACAAACCGATTCTTTTGGAACAAAACCCTTATGTTTTCTCTCTTTTCCTTTTTTCTTCCTTCTTTCTTTCTTTTTCAGCCTTAACTCTTTTCTACTAATTACACTAAGTATAAAGCCCCCTTTAACTTATCTCTAACAAGCCTAAAGACCAAAATGCCCTCCCTAATAATTCTAAACCTTTTTGCCCATGCAGGGGCATTTTAGTCCTATTACCCAAATTCCCACTAATTCCTCAAGTGTTCCTAATAATTCCCGCTCGTTACCCAATACCTGATTAATCACCAATTATACATTCCTCATCATCAAGATTAACCTCAATATATTTTCCAAATTCTCATTTAAACTCCCCAGGCTTAACCCAAGCCGGGTAAAGATTCCCGCTTTGACTTTTCCGCTAACCCGCTCATTCTAGGATCGTCTCGAGTCACAGATCACAGATATCAACACAGTCATGCCCAAAATGGCCAAATTACAAATATGCTCTTTCTAAGATAATCAGGTCTACATGCATACTAATTCACATAGTCATGCATCTCAAATAATCAAATAGTCATATAACGTGCATTAAACTCATTAAAGTCACACACAAAATCCCATTATGCCCTCCAGGCACACTACTCAAGGCCCTTAAGCCTTAATAGTGAATTTGGGTCGTTACAATAAGCCTTAACACAAGCAAAGAAATGACTTCCAAACTTGGATGGATCAGCGACAAAGAACCCTAGATGCTCGAATAGAGGAAGCCAATCAAAGGAATGTTGAAGCAACTTGATTGCTAGAAGCTGTCTTATAGCAAACTCAACTTAACCGACTAGCGAATCCATAACCTAACAATGCTGGTCGAGTTAATGATGTTATAGGACACACTTGTTGAGTCGTTGAACCTAATAAACCAACAAGAACTCTAGATCAAATTGTTCCTCCTTGACAAACTCAGAGTAATCGCACAAATAGAGAATATTGGCTAGTGCATCATCGACTGTTGCATCAAGATTAACAAATCCTGCCTAATCATAACCAGGAGCAATATCACGGTAGACAAGTATCCAAAGAAAGAAGACCTATTGATGAACCAAGGAATGATCGACCAATGAGTCAGAATCGAGGCCAACAACCTTGACACAACCATTCGGCTGGAAATTATCAATGATAACCAAGGGAGTATCATCAAAGAAACGACCAAGAAGTGAGTAGTAGCTATCAATCGTCTTACAGATATGGTTACAACGATGATGAAGAAGATAATGGATATTACAACCCTAGAGACAATCAGCAATATGATGTTTTAGTAAGGCCACCTAGACCCTAAAACATCCCTCCTCAGGATAACGTACATGCTGAAGAACCGTTTGTCCCACCAAGGCAACCCAAGCAACATAACCATCCTAATGGACCATTCCCAGTAGCTCCTCAAGTAGATAGCGAAAATATTGAGGGGACACCTAAAGGAAATAGTGTCTTCAATAGACTTAGAAATTAAAGGTAAGAAGACTTGAGGAATGTCCTCAACAACCTTAGAAAAGACAACATATCAAATGTTGTTGGACCTGCTACACCTCTGGTTCCTCCAGTACCACAAAATTAAGCAACAACAGTACCTGCTATTATACCAGCTGCTCCACCCATGGTTGCACAAGCCATTCAAGCGCAGTTAGACACTTTGACTCAAAAGGTTCAGGAATTAACAACCCTGAAATCCACTGACATTGATCTAGAAAGAAGGAAATGATCTCCCTTCTCTGATCACATAAATGCTCCAACAATTCCTCCCAAGTTCAAAATGCATACTTAGAAGATGTATACAGGGAAAGAAGATCCAATGTCACATGTAAACAACTTTGAAATCCAGACCAATTTGCAAGGCGTTAGATATGATGTGGTGTAGGCTTTTTCTTGCTACTCTAATAGATGTTGCTCAACCATGGTTCTTTAAAATAGAACCAAGAACCATTGACTCCTGGGATTCATTTGTGAGACTTTTCTAATCGCAATTTTTTGCTTCTCGAACCCTGCCTACTAAACTTAATGACTTGGTGGATATCAAACAACGTGCTGACGAGCCCCTTAAAGATTATGTACAATGATTCATGCAAGAGGCTGCACGTTCGAAGACTTTTAGTGATGATGGCAATCTGATGGTTATCGTGGCTAGGATAAAGGTTAAGGGACCACTCTGGACAAATCTGAGAAGAAAAATTGTGTATTCAACTAGAGAGTTTCGGACTGCGCAGATGAATTTATCAAGTTAGAAGACGCCATCAGAAAGGCAGACCAAGCTATAGCAGGAACGAGCAATACCCAAAACAATAATCAAGGTACCAGCTCTAACCACAACTAGACTGGTAATGGTGGTGGTAATAAGAACAGTTAGCATGGTAAGCAGAACAACAACTCAAACAATGGCACAAATACTGATAATTGAAAAAGAGCCAAAACCAATGATAAACCACGCGAGTGTGTGCCTCAGTTTCCCACTTACTCTACACTGCCTGGGTCACAAGCAGACGTGTTTCAAGCTACACAAGCTGAAGTCCCATACAGGATACCGACTCCCATTCGAAAGGACATCAACAAAAGAGACATGACCAAATTCAGCATATTCCATAATGATTTTGGTCATGATACGAATGAGTGTAACAAGCTCAAAGATGAAATTGAGTTTTTGCTTCAGAAAAATCACCAATCCATGAGAAGATATGTTCGTCGACCATACAACCAACAACCAACAACCACCTGGTGTAGGCAATCCAGAGGCACTAGCTTAGCCGCTATTACTTTCCTCAGTAGCAGGACAACTGGACACAATCTATGGAGGACCACATCTTGCGGATGAAAGTAGGAAGGCCTTAGAAAGATATGCTCGAACACTCCGCCATGAGCCAAGTAATGATGTATTGGTCATTGAGGAGAGAACTCCAAAATTCTTCACTATGAATGTGAACCCATTACATTCACAGAGGATGACGCCAATCATGTCAATTTTCCACACAATGATCATCTGGTCATCAAAGGACAGATTTCCAACATGATAGTCACACGAAAAATGATTGAAAATGACTCTTCTGTGAACATATTGTTCAAGTCGACCCTTGAAATAATGGAACTCTCTATTCGAGATCTTGATCATTGCACTCAAACTCTTTATGGCTTTACAGTAGAAGGAATGTCCCTGGTAGGAGTAATTAGGCTTGAAGTCACTGTCAGGAGTGCCCCAATGAATAGCATGGTTATGGCAACATTTGTTGTGGTGGACCTTGCATCGGCATTCAATACGTTGCTTGGTAGACCAATTCTCATTGACTTGCGACTCATAACTACAACGTTCAATCTTACCATAAGATTTTTGACCAACACTGGTATAGGCTGTGTTAAAGGGAATTAGAGGGAAGCACGAGAATGCTACAACTCTTCTATTACTACATCTAAGAAAGGCCCGGTGACGATCAACACGACTTCACAAGCTAATCAGAATCAGTAGAATATACATAAGTAAAGTCGAATTGCACCATTAGTATGAGTTAATGTAAGGCTGCTCGTAAGACATGATTTTTCCCATTTATAACACGGCCAGCCATTTCTACTTTCTCTTGTGCTTTCTGGTTGTAAGGCACGATTTGCCCATTTTTTAAACAACCAGTCGTCATTTATTGATTTAAAAAACTGTGTTTACTGGTCGTTAGGCACGATTTTCCCACGTTGTAAACAACCAATAATTTAGTGGCTATTTTAAATTTAGTAATTATAAGGCACGATTTACCCATTTTTAAACAACCAGTTATTCTTTCTATGTTATGAATAGTAATAACCTAATCCACTTAGTCTTTGGTATTGAATCACTCGATAAAAAATTACACGAATGAACTGAAGTATTCACTCGTCACCAATTTGCCCAGAGCTTTTCCCCAGAAAATATCTCTCTCAAACTTGTTCCCAGAAAGATTCCATTTATGAAGCCCTGGGTCCTTTATTTATAGTACCTAGGGGCTGCTACATGATTAGTAATACTGGGGATCGTGGTTTGGTACACAATTATTGAGCAGTGGAGATACGTGTCCACCTCCCCATGATTATGAGATCGCGGGTCTTCTCGTTGTTTCTCTGGATCATGGTTGACGATGAACAATTGAAACCTTCGGGAAAAGGCTAAGTCTTGGTTGGTCTATGAGACTTAGGTGCTAGGCCAGATGACCCTTTAGAGCTTAGGTGCTAGGCCTGATGACCCTCTGGGTGCTAAGCATGATGGTTTTAGCTTGAACGAGCGTGAACTTTATCCAGCAAAGTGTATTAGGGAGTTTAGGCCGACCACCCTATGAAGAATAGGGTGGGCCAACCACGTCATGTAATCCTTGAGCATGCCCGGCCGACCACCCCTAGGGGTTGGGTCAGGCCGACCACCCCTAGGAGGTTAGGCTTGGTCGACTTCCCTATAGGTCCTCGATCTATCCATTTTTGTTCATCGATCTTTTTTCAATACTTTGTCATTTTTTTCAAAACATGTGATGCCACGTGCCAATTTCTCATTCGCCATGTCATCTCTTGAATTTTGAGGGATAACATTTTCCCCAAGTTTATCGTACCGTGTTCAACATTACGGTAAACTTGACCTAGCCCGAGAAACATATTGTAGCAGTACTCTAAATGCAAAGTCCCTCGGGACATTACGTAGTGCTTTTATCAGCTATCGATAATTTGCTCGACACATATTTTTCAAGGATAATTGTAATTCTTAAAAATAATTATATTTTTCAAGGAGTTTTTAAGTCCTAAACATATAACATACTTTTCGAAGAGTTTTGGAGTCCTAAAAATATAATATATTTCTGAAGGAGTTTTTAAGTCCTAAAAATATAATATATTTTTCAAGGATATTAATTCTTAAAAGTATAAGATATTTTTCAAGGAATTTGAATTCCTAAAAATATAAGATATTTTTCAAGGAATTTGAATTTTTAACAATACCAAATATTTTTGAAGGATTGTGAATTCCTAAAAATATGGTTAGCCTGAGTGGCTATAAGTAGAGACTCACTCATCACATTCTCAGACCCATGCGCTAGACTATAGGGTATTCTGAGCGTGATTATCCAATTCTTCATCAACTCTATATGTGTTCACTTGGGTAAGTATTTTCTCCTCATCTTCACATCATTTAATTTAAATGTGCTTAGATTTAGTAGAAAAACTTTGAATCTTTGATAAATCTATCTGAATCTCTTGCTTTGCTCTGCTTTGATTCACAACAACTGACTTGTTTGAACCAAAAGCTTGCTTTTAATAAAAAAATTGCTTTATCCTTGCCTCTTTCTGTGTGATGCTTTAGGGTGTAGAGGTCAGTAGGCAGACCACCTTCAGATTCATTAGCCTGGGCGATTTCCAGGCTTGTGAAACCTTAACCTAGGACGACCACTCTTGATATTCACTAGCCTGGGAGATTTTCATGTTTGTAAAACCCTAGGCTAACCACCCTTATGTTTCCTTGGCCTGGGCAATTTCTAGGCTTATAAAAATTAGGGTTGGGCGATTTTCAGGGCTTCACATTTAGGCATAGGCGAATTCCAGGGTTTCAAATCCAGGCATAGGCAATTTCCAGGTTTGTAAATTCCATCATGGGCCGACCACCCCTAGGGTTTCCCTTGCCATTTGTGATTTCCAGGCCTACATATCCCATCATGGGCCGAGCACCCCTAGGGTTTCCCTTAGCTTGGGAGATTTCCAAACTTGTGAAGTTCATCATGGGCCGACCACCCTTAGGGTTTCCATCATAGGCTGAGCACCCCTAGGGCTTCCATCATAGGCCGACCACCCCTAGGGCTTCCTTAGCTTGGGCGATTTCTAGGCTTATAGAACCTATGATTGGGCGATTTCTAGGGTTGCAAAATCAAACTCTAGACCACATTCCCATGTCCTGGGCGATTTCTAGGGTTTCCAGTCCTAGGTGTCGGCCCAAACCTTAGCATAGGCCGACCACCATACTCCTTGGGCGATTTCCAAGGATCCAAGATCTAGGGTGGTCAGCCCAACCATAAACCGACCACCTAGGACCCTAATTTTTTTTTCTTCGGTTTCATCAAATTTTCTCCTTAGTTAATGGATATGCCCCCAACTATTGCCTTCATTATGTTGATGTATTAACTTTACTCTTTATTTTTCCTTTGTTGAAGATGTCCAGCTCCTCTTCTTCAGATAAGTCTGCAAGCGAGCGTACTACATAGGAGTTCTTGAAAAAGGTGAAAAGGATTTTCCCTCGCTCCACTTTATATTTATTCAGTGAGGAAGATTTCTTGTAAAGGTATAGCCTAATGGCGAGAGTAAAACAGAAAAATTTTCAACCCTCTGAAGATAATCCTCATATTGCAAGGCACATCACTCAGTGCTCTTCACCTGGCTCTTCTTAGAAATCTTCTCAGCATAGTACTCCCCGTGGCTCTCCGGGCACATCTCAGCGAAGTCATTCTTCTTAGCGGAGTTTGTCCGGTCAGCGAGACTCCTTGCAATGCCCTTTGCATCGGGATACCAGTCGGGTTCCCCATCACTCTTCTCAGCGAGAATATACCGAGGGCTCTCATCGCCAGGCTACTCATCCTCAGGAGTTGTAGTGTCTCAGAATTTTTACTTTGCTAGATAACTGTAGTAGTTAGTAGTAGTTTGTAGTATGTTAGTTTCCGTGGATTTTGGTTTAAGCCGGGACTTAGTTGGAAACTCATAGCAACAGTTATGGATTTTATAAGTTTAACCTATAGTTTAGAAATATTAATTATAACATAAGGTTTGATTAATATTGTTGGTCCTAGAAATATTATTTATTATAACCTAAGGTTTAGATAGATTTAATAAGAGCATGACACTTGTAATGATCATGTTTATTAAGGATTTAAGTATTATTGATGAATAGATTCATTAAAAGAAAGATCTAGAAGTCTAGAACCTTCTAGCAGCTGTTAGGATCACGTTTTGACTAAGTCAAAGCTGTTTAATCAATTCAAAATATGCTGAAAAAGTGCAAATACGTGTTTGATATATCAACGTATGCTGATATATTGCAGCTATGGGAGCCGATATATTGCTTACGGGAGAAACAGAAAACACGTCGACTTCTCACGAACGAATGAACGGGGCTCGGGATATAGGTTTAGGCGATATATCGCCCAGGGTAGGCGATAGCCCCTGGGAGTGATTTTTGAAATCTTGAGGATTTTAAATTTTAAAACAGCCTTAACCACTTGGACCTGCCCTTGAACGATTTTGACCGAGTTCTGGGCATCTGCTGAACGAAAATTCAAATCTTTTTTATTTTATATTCATTTATTTATTCATTCTAAAAAGGGTTAGTTTCACTCCTTGAACTTTATAAATATGACCTAGTACTCAGCCATTTTATTCATCATTCAAGCATTGTTCAGAGCTCTAAGCTGCTAAGATTACTATAGAGAGAAATACTTGGGTTTCAGGATAAAAGCTTTTCCAATGTAAGCTTTTCTAAACACTTGGGAAGTAAGATATAATGTTATTTTGGTATCGAGGTGTAGATCAAGTCATAGTTCATCCAAGGTATTCCTATCCTTAAGTTCAATTCTTGATGGTTCTTTAGTTTTCTATTATTTTCTTTCAGATCCTAACTCTTGTTTATGATTCTTGGTTAGGTGTTTAAGTTTCTTGAAACATAAGGTTTTCGGTAAGTTTCTACTTGGATGGTTTAGTTCTCTTTTTCATCTCTTTTTCTTTAGAAACTCACAATTCTTACTGTTGGATTTAGGAGTGTTCCAAATCCCGTTCTTGTCTCCATATCCTGATTTTTGGTACGGAAAATAGGTTATATTATATGTGTTTATATGTTTATGTTATGATATGTTTTATGCTATGATATGTATATGTATAAATATGTTTTGTAGTCACTTGGGCATATGACTTGCTTAGATAGAAAGCCCCAAGATTTTTTTATCATTTTCATGGTTTAGAGTTATGATTTACCCTACCTTAATTAGTAGACAGAGGACCTAGTTGGGTTATCATATACTATAGTTGTGATCTAACCTACCTCGATTAGTAGACAGAGGACCTAGATGGTTTTATCACATACCATGTTAATGAGTTAATGGCCATTAATATTGTAGTCCTATATGATATACATTTTTATAGTCATATGTTTTATTGTATATGTTTATGATATAGTCTTATGTTTATGATTTATGATATATGTTGTTAGTAGATTTTCCTTACTGGGCATTAGGCTCATTCCTTTCTTTTTAGAATGATGCAGGTAAATGAATATGGAAGGCGGGAAGGATTCGTGGTAGCTTGGCATGTGTGTTAAGGATTAATGGATTGAATGGAATGATGGAAGATCGAGGATGACGTTGTTTAAAGTCTTTTAAATTATGCTTTTATGTAAATCCACACTTAGTTTTTAACAATTGATTTAAGTTTATGTTTTATGCTTTTTATGTATTAAACAATGGGTACCCATACCATATTTTCTATTTCATACTTCACTTTGTATTTGGCACAATATTTTGGGTTTTAAATAAAGTTATGTTATTTCTTATATATAGTAGTTATGTTTAGTAGTTTTTAATGGTTCGAGGTCTTAGAAAGAGTTGGGGCATTACAGTTGCTATCAGAGCCACAATTCATATGCATGAATTTCTCCTTGATACACACGCACAAGCTCCGAATCTAATTGCCATTGTAAGTGTTTATGTTTATTATGTTTACGTTTATAGCTAACATTTTAGCCATTATGTTTTCAGTTAAGAATAGATGGAGCCTTGACCTATCAGGATATTTGAGCCATTAAGTCATTGAAAAGGATTAGAGAGCCAAGGAATACAATAGGAGTATTAGAAAGAATCACTCAGAGATTGATCTTATTCCACAAGGAGATAGTCCACCTTCAGACTACTAAGCAATATGTCCTAGTAATTAGACTTTTTAAAGATTTTCCTTCTGTAATTTCAACATTAGAAGAAATATGGGAGACTGTTGATGATGATGATGATTTACCAGTAGCCATGAGATACTATTTTCTCATACTTAGGTTCACCTCTAAGTTGGAGTTTCAATTCACTAATGAACAAAAGCATAGAATCTTTATGAATCTTCCCCGAGGTAATTTTGAGGCTCAAGATAATGATGATCATGAAGAAATAGATGATGATATGTTAGATGAAGGGTAAGACGTAGAAGATCCCGATTTTTAGATTTACCCTAGTTATGTTAGTTCAGTTTAGTTTAGTTATTTATTTATTATTTTTGCATTTATGATTGTACTTAGTGAAAACCTTTTTCCAAATTAATATTATTGTTATTTTTGAATGACATGTATGAGTTTGATTTTTTTTTTTACAATCACAATAAATTTAAATAAAAAAATAATGGTGTGGGTACAAATCAATGGATCGGGTTCTATATTGAGAGTTTAGGGGGCCATAGTAGTGGGAACGATTTTACTGATCCCAACCATCCCTCAATATGGTTAAACTTTGGAACAACGACGAGTTTCGAGCCTGAGAATTAAGTCATATAGGATGATTAGAAACAGACTTAGAAAATAATAAAGGTGGCATATTTTTCTAAGTGTAGAAACACACCCTAATTATAAAGAAGCCTTACACAGTTTTTCATAAGAAATCATAACTAATAGGCCCGAGTTATGTTTGCTTAGACTAAGTTTTGCCTTAGAGCCTATTAGGGTAAGTTCTGACATGTTTTTCTCGACTATTAGGACTTTGTTGAAGATGTCACTCAGAAGGTCTACATGCACAATTGGCAATGCCTCCAGCGCCGCCAACGAGACTAATGAAGCCCTTCCAATCCGAAGAAGGGGAACGCGTGCTACCAATGTTGCTGCTAATAGAAGTGCATTGCCTCTGGTTGACAACATCGCTGAGATTGTCCAACTATGGAAACAAGTGGAAGAATTGCTGCAGCAACAATGATAACAGACTTAGCCTCAACTGCAACTGCAGCCTCAACAAATGGCTCAAGCACCCCAACAAGTAGGTCCTTATGGGGGATGGCCAATACCGAACTATGCGTCTTACCTAGCTCAGTAGATAGAACCAATCTATGAGCAGTTTCGTAAGCAACACAACAACCGACCCCTTCGAGGTGGAAGAATGGCTCAGGAATGTAGAGCTGATCCTAGCACACATGAACCTTGGCAACGCAGATCGCATATCCTGCATTTCTTCTCTTCTAAAGAAGGATGCTAGAATCTGGTGGGATTTAGTACAATAGACTCACGACGTCGCCACCATGACATGGACTAGATTTGTGGAGCTCTTTCACAAGAAGTACTACAACTCAGTAGCCATCGCTACTAGGGTAGAAGAGTTCACCAGTCTGAAGCAGGGCAACTTAACGATAGCAGAGTATGCTTGATAGTTCAACCGACTAGCCAAGTTCACTCCAGAGTTGGTCCCAAATGATTTTTGAGGGTCACCAAGTTCGTTAGAGGAATCAGAACAAAGATTGAGCTAGGAGTCAAACTAGCAAATCCTGGAACCACTTCTTATGCCGATGCTCTAGAAATGACTATAGAAGTGGAAAGGCTTCAGGCGAATGTTAGTAAGGAGGAGGCCAGCAAGCCTGAACCTAAGCAGCAGAATCAACCTCAGAATGGTCAGAACCACAACAACAACCATCAGCATAGCAACAATAATGGCCAGAAGAAAAGGCATCCTGACAATAAGCAATCTGAAAATGACAAAAGAGCACAAACAAGCAATGGTAGCAATAGGACGGGTTATGTAGAATACCCATAGTGCTCCAAATGCCAAAAGGAACATCCTAGTGAGTGTCGTGCAAACACCAAGGGATGTTATAATTGTGGCTAGGAAGGTCATCGAAAGAGGGAATGTCCACAACTCAAGCAAGAAGAGAAAAGGGACAACAAGATGGTTCCAGCTAGAGTCTTTGCCTTGACCCAGGGAGAAGCTGAAGCTATTAACAAAGTGGCCACAGGTCAGATTCCTATCCTCGATAATATATGTTCAATATTATTTGATTTGAGAGTAACACACTCGTATATCTAGTTAGGAATGATAGAGAAATTAGACAAACCATGTGAAAGATTTAGAACTAGGTTTGTGACAGAATTGCCTTTGGGCGAAGCAGTCCTATCATCACGAATAGTACGAGGCGTACCGATCAAAATTGAGGACGTAGAACTAGAAGGAGACCTGATAGAGCTAGAGATCAAAGACTTCGACATAATACTGGGCATGGATTGGCTAGCAAGGTATGGCACAACCATCAACTGTAGACGCAAAAAAGTGACGTTCGAAACCCTTGACGAACAGAAACTATGTTTTATGCGAAAGATTTCAGGAATATAAACACCACTTATTTCATCTCTCAAAGCTTAGAGGATGATGGAGAAAGGATGTCACGCATTCTTAGCCAGTGCCACAGATATGGTAAAGGAAACACCACTAAAGGTTGGAGACGTCCGCATTATAAAGGAATTCTCAAAAGTATTTCCTGGCGACTTACCAGGGTTGCCGCTGACTCAGGAAATTGACTTCACAATCGAACTAGTATCGGGAACCGAGCCTATCTCAAAGGAACTAGACCGGATGGCACCTACTGAACTCAAGGAGTTAAAGATGCAGCTACAAGAACTCCTAGACTTAAGTTTCATTAGACCAAGCCATTAGCCATGGGGAGCACCAGTTTTATTTGTGAAGAAGAAGGACAGAAGCATGCGGATGTGTATAGATTATCGCGAACTGAATAAGGTGACAATTAAGAATAAGTACCCACTACCCCATATCGACGACTTGTTTGATCAACTCCGAGGAGGGACCATGTTTTCAAAGATTGATCTACGGTCCGGGTATCACCAGCTTAAGGTACGGGAAGAGGATATTCCTAAGACAACTTTTAGAACTCGGTATGGACATTACGAGTTTTTAGTTATGTCTTTTGGTCTTACCAATGCCCCAGCCGTATTTATGGATTTAATGAATCAGATCTTCAAGGATTATTTGGACAAAATCATTGTAGTGTTCATCGACAATATTTTGGTGTACTCCAAGGACGAAGTCAAGCACGAGGAACATTTAAGAATGACCATGTTGCGATTGAAGGAGCATCAAATTTACGCCAAGTTCAAGAAGCGCAAATTTTGGCTTTTGCAAGTAGCGTTCCTCAGCTATATAGTATCCAAGGATGGAGTTGCTGTAGACCCAGCTAAGGTAGAGGCTATGTAGGATTGGCCAAGACCTAAGAATGCATCAGAGGTTAGAAGTTTTCTTGGGCTAGCAGGCTATTATCAGAGGTTTATAGAAGGCTTTTCTAAGATAGCCACTCCGCTTACCAACCTAGCCAGGAAACAACAAAGGTTCAACTAGATGGATAGATGTGAAGAGAGCTTCCAGCTGCTCAAGGATAAGTTATGTTTAGCACCAGTACTTTGTGTACCGACCCCCAACGACAAGTTTGTAGTATACTGTGATGCGTCGAAGCAAGGTTTGGGTTGTGTGCTGATGTAGAATGACAAAGTGATAGCCTACGCCTCAAGGAAGCTAAAGGAATACAAGCAAGACTATCCAACGCATGATATGGAGTTGACAGCAGTGGTTTTCGCATTAAAAATCTAGCGCTACTATCTTTATGGAGAACGGTGTGAGATTTATATGCACCAGAAGAGCTTAAAGTATTTCTTTACACAAAAGGAGCTCAACATGAGGTAGCGCAGGTGGTTAGAACTAGTAAATTATTATGACTATGAAATCCTATACCACCCAAGAAATGCAAACGTAGTTGCTATTGTGCTAAGAAGGAAGAGTTACGGGAATCTCGTAGCAATATCCGGAATAGAAAAGCCGCTTCAGCAAGAGCTGATCAATGTTGGAATAGAAGTAGTCATTGGTAAACTGGCTAACTTGTCCATCCAGTCAAGTCTGTTAGAAGATATACAGATCTAGCAAGGGCAAGATGATACATTAGTAACACATATGGTTGTAGTCAAAGAAGGCAAGGCCACAGATTTCTCTATATCAGGACAGGGGTTCTGGAGATATAAGGGACGGGTATGCATGCCGAATGACCATGGGATTAAGATAAAGATTTTAGAAGAGGCACACAATACCCCATACTCAGTTCACCCAGGGTCGACCAAGATGACTCAAGACCTTAAGGCATTATAATTGTGGCTAGGAATGAAGAAAGACGTAGCAGAATATGTGTCTAAATGCTTAGTATGCCAACAAGTGAAAGCAAAACATCAGCGGCACGTAGTCTTATTACAACCGCTTAATATTCCAGAATGGAAGTGGGAAGATATATCTATGGAATTTGTGACAGGACTACCACGAACAAATAAGGAGCACGACTCGGCTTGGGTAGTGGTAGATAGACTAACCAAGTCAGCTTACTTTCTGCCTGTCAAGAATACGTACATAGCAGACCAGTACGCAGACATTTATGTTCAAGAAATAGTACGATTGCATGGAATCCCTAAGACCATAGTATCCGATAGAGGATCAGTGTTGACATCGAGATTTTGGGGAAGCTTGCAGCAAGCCATGGGTACCAAGTTAAGTCTTAGTACGGCATTTCATCCTCAGACTGATGGTCAGTCTAAGCGTACCATACAGTGTTTAGAAGATATGTTGTGTGCTTGTGTACTCGATTTCAAAGGATCATGGAGTAAGTATTTGCCACTTATAGAATTCTCCTACAACAATAGCTACCAGTCAACGATCGGGATGGCACCCTATGAGTTACTATATGGAAGGAGGTGTCGATCGTCGTTACATTGGGACGAGATAGGAGAAAGACAACTTCTTGGACCCGAAGTTGTTAGAGAGGCTCAAGATGCAGTAGTGTTGATTAGAAAGCGTTGCTCAGAGCCGACAGAAAAGTTATGCGGATGCCAAGTGGCATGATGTGGAATTCAAAGTCGGAGATCAAGTCTTCTTAAAGATATCTCCTATGAAAGGTGTGAAGCGGTTTGGGAAGAAAGACAAGCTTAGTCCCCGATTTATAGGTCCTTTTGAGATATTGGACAAGGTGGGAACAATTGCATATAGATTAGCCCTACTACTAGCTCTAGAAGATAGCCACAATGTATTTCACATCTCAATGCTACGTAGATATGTGTCAGACTCATCTCACGTTGTAACGACCCAAATTCGCTAATAAGGCTTAAAGGCCCTGATTAGTGTGCCAGGAGGGCATTAATGGAACAATTGTGATTTAATGAGTAATTATATGTCTAATAATGTTTATATGATATTTGATTATATTATGTGGTAATATGATATGTGATATATGTGAGAACCACATTATTATGTGGACAGGTTCGCTGAGCACGACTCAAGAAGATTCTAGGGTCAGATAGTGGAAAAGTCACAACGGGGCTTAAGGTATGACTTTGGACAAGCCGGGGGTAATTTTAGATAGCGGATAGTGATTTGGGTTATCGGGACATGAAAATAAATATATGGAGATATATTTGAGGTTAGAATGTCTAGGCGGGAATAATGGGGGATTTTACCATTTTGGCCTCGGGGACGGTTTCGGCACCCCGAGCCTCGAGATTAACTTAATAGATAAGTTAGATATAGAGAAGCTTTTAGAAGAAAAACAAACCGACTAAACACTTAGGCTTAGCTCTCTTTCACGCTCAAGGAAAACCAAGGAAAGAAAAACACAGAAAACTTAAGGGGAAAACAAGCTGGAATTCTTAGATTTGTGGTGTGGATTTGAAGGTTTAGCTCAGGGGAAATTAAGGAACTAAAGCAGGGATTAAGGTAAGCATCTAACTCTATTTTCTGTGGTTGAATTCTGAGTTCTAGCTGGGTTTTAGTTAAGTGCTGAAACAAGTATGGTTTTGATGTTCTAAGGCAGAATTAAGAGGGAAAACTTGGGAGCTTAGCTTGGCCATAGCTTGGTGAAGTGATTCAACAGCAAAGGTAAGTCTCAACTTCAGGTTTAGAGGTTTTAAATTGAGTTTGAGTGGCTGGTTTGAGTGTTTATGGCACTTGGGTTTCAGAAATGGAAAGGAGGGGATTAGAGTGTGCTAGGCTGTGTTTTCTTGGGAATTATGTTGTTTAGATCATGCTAATGAAGTTGGGAATTAATTGGTTAAGAGTTGGGAAGTTTTGGGATGGTTTAAGGTAAGGTTTTGAGCTTTGAAATGGTGTAAAATCTGGGTTCGAAGGGGAGGGCTGCAGCTCTGTTCTAGAGCGCTGCGACCCTAGCATGTAAAGAAGCCAAGGAGGCTCGGCCAAGGGGGCGCGCCGCGGTGCCCAAGGCAAGGGCCGCGCGCGCGCGTGTGGTTCAGTGAGGGAATAGGATTTGTTTTGGGGAAGGGCTGCGGCTAGGCTTTGGGGGCCGCAGCCCTTGGTTGCACACATGGAATTTTGAGGGTTTAAAGCATGGGTGAGTGGTCTAGTGTGCTCGGGTTTGGTTTCACCACCGTGCTTGGTGGAATTTGGAGTCTCGGAAACTAGTTTTGTAACTGGAAACCTATATTGGAGTATTAACAGAACACTATACTTTGGTTGTGGCTAGGTGATAAAAGCTTAGGCTCGGGAACGGATCGTGCTTGAGGGACGTTGCTCGTAATTCGATAACCGTACAGACTAAAGGTAAGGAAACTGCACCTGGTTGAATATATGTGACGGGACTAAGGGCTCCCTATTGTAGAAGCTTGAAAAGATGGTATTATGCCATGCAAGCTATTTAGTGAACCAACGACCTAAGGGTGCCAAGGGTCTCACTAGCGCACAGGGCGCGGTTCGACCACTGGTAGCCGAGGACAGCTTAATATGCACTGAGCTTGGTTTAAGCGGGCCAGAGTCAATGGGTTAAACAGAGTGTGCGGCCTAAGTTGTCGGCCCTGAATATTATGTGATATGAATATTATATGTGATAGAATGTATCTTTGTATTGGATTGTATATGCTGAATATCTGTGGTGGATTATCTGATGAGTATACATGCTTACTGAGCTATTTGCCTGTTGTTATTGTTTGAGTTATCTATAATGTTTCCTTGCTGGGCCTTGGCTCACGGGTGCTACGTGGTGTAGGTAAAGGCAAGGGCAAGTTAGATCAGCTCTGACTGGAGAGCTCAGCGAGCGGAATGTACATAGCCAGGTGCTCGGCCGTCACGGTTAAGGTCTAGGCAAGAACATGGAACTTGAAGACTGTCTGTTTTGCCTTAGTATGGCTAGTGGTTTCTCATGTACTTTTGGGAGTCTGTAAACTTGTTCTAACTTCGCTTTGTATGGGATCCCATGTTTTCTACAGTGTGGATATATGAAATGAGTCTTTTAATACCAAAACCTTTGTAACCTTAGATCCTACATGTTTAGTGACACGTTTTCAAATTAATGACTTGATTAGCAAGTCCAGCACCTTTATAAGTATACAGTGTAACGGTCTTGGCTATCCAGGGTGTTACACACGTCCTCAAGTATGATACGATAACACTTCAGAAAGACTTGAGTTACGAGGAATGACCGGTTAGCATCCTAGATAGAAGGATGAAGGAATTACGGTGTAAGAGTATTCCGATACTCATGGTCCTATGGAGTACTAGTTCTGAACGAGAGGCAACGTGGGAGTTTGATGGAGACATGTTAGCACGGTATCCGGAATTGTTTGGTAAGTAAATTTTGGGGACGAAATTCATTTAAGTAGGGGAGAATTGTAGTGTCCCAGAATTTTTACTTAGATAGACAACAGTAGTAGTTCGTAGTAGTTTGTAGTATGTTAGTTTCCGTGGATTTTGGTTCAAACCGGGACTTAGTTGGAAACTCATAGCAATAGTTATGGATTTTATAAGTTTAACCTATAGTTTAGAAGTATTAATTACAACATAAGGTTTGCTTAATATTTCTGGTCCTAGAAATATTATTTATTATAACCTAAGGTTTAGATAGAATTAATAAGAGCATGACACTTGTCATAATCATGTTCATTACGAATTTAAGTATTATTGATGAATAGGTTAATTAAAAGAAAGATCTAGAAGCTCTAGAGCCTTCCAGCAGCTGTTAGGATCACGTTTTGACTCAGTCAAAGTTGTTTAATCAATTCAAAATTTGCTGAAAAGGTGCAAATACGTGTTTGATATATCAACGTATGCCGATATATCGCAGCAATAGGGGCTGATATATCGCCTATGGGAGATACAGAAAACACATCGACTTCGCATGAATGAATGAACGGGGCTTGGGATATAGGTCTAGGCGATATATCGCCCAGAGTAGGCGATATATCGCCCCCGGGAGTGATTTTTGAAATCTTGAGGATTTTAAATTTAAAAACTGCCTTAACCACTTGGACCTGCCCTTGAACGATTTTGACCGAGTTCTAGGCATCTGCTGAAAAAAAATTCAAATCTTTTTCATTTTATATTCATTTATTTATTCATTCTAAAGGGGGTTAGTTTCACTCCTTGAACTCTATAAATAAGACCTAGTACTCAGCCATTTCATTCATCATTCAAGCATTGTTCAGAGCCTCCAAGCTGCTAAGATTACTATAGAGAGAAACACTTGGGTTTTCGGATAAAAGCTTTTCCAATCTAAGCTTTTCTAAACATTTGGGAAGTAAGATATAGTGTTATTTTGGTATCGAGGTATAGATCAAGTCATAGTTCTTCCAAGGTATTCCTATCCATAAGTTCATTTCTTCATGGTTCTTCAATTTTCTTTTATTTTCTTTCAGATCTTAACTCTTGTTTATGATTCATGGTTAGGTGTTTAAGTTTCTTGAAACTTAAGGTTTTCGGTAAGTTTCTACTTGGATCGTTTAGTTCTCTTTTTCATCTATTTTTCTTTAGAAACTCACGATTCTTACTGTTGGTTTTAGGAATGTTCCAAATCCCCTTCTTGTCTCCATATCCCTGTTTTGGTAAGGAAAATAGGTTAGATTATATGTGTTTATATGTTTATGTTATGATAATTTTTATGCTATTATATGTATATGTATATGTATAAATATGTTTTGTAGTCGCTTGGGCATATGACTTGCTTAGATAGCAAGCCCCAAGAATTTTTATCATTTTCATGGTTTAGAGTTATGATTTACCCTACCTCGATTAGTAGATAGAGGACCTATATGGGTTATCATATACTATAGTAGTGATCTAACCTACCTCAATTAATAGACAGAGGACCTAGATGGTTTTATCACATACCACGTTAATGAGTTAATGGCCATTAATATTGTGGTCCTATATGATATACGTTTTTATAGTCATATGTTTTATAGTATATGTTTATGTGTTGACCCTCAAATTAGTCAACGACATGGAGTCAGATAAACGATAAGAAATGAGATGAAATCAAGAATGAAAAATCAAATGGAAAAATAAGTAACACAAACGATTTATAGTGGTTCGGCCCCAATTGGATGGTAATGACCTACGTCCACTTAGTATTCTTATTGATGTAGAATTCCAATACTGTGATTAATGAACTAGGGTTCACGAGTTTCACCAGCCTTGGGAAGATTACAACTTCAGTGAATAATCACACTCTACTTTTCTCTTAGAGTACAAAGACCAAAAGTTCAAAAGTCCCTTTCCTTGAGCCCTTTTATTCTTATTTATAGGCTCAAGAAGATTACATGGGCCGATGGCCCTTAATTACCATTAAAACTTTCGTATCTAGGTAATAAAAGAAATTACAATTAATGCATAATTATAGATTTGCATGAATAAAGGAAGTATGCGATCAGGCTGGTTGTATATAAGTATGACGCTTGACAAATCAACAACTTTCTGGTCGAGGGCCGATTAGGATGCATCCACCTAAAGCTGCCATGTGCCTGTCACGTGTAGGTCAATCCTGCCACGTCATCACGGGTCATTTTTGGGTAAACATTTGCCCCCCAAGTTTATTTTACTGCGACCAGCATAAAGTAAACTTACACAACCGACTTTTTGTATGCCTTGTCAAATCTGTCAGAGCCATCCATGCCTTCTCAAAAAATGCAACCAATAGTATCACTGCTACTTCCCAAAAAGGTGTTGGACGACTATCACGTTTTCCCACGACTCGAAAAATAACCTCTCATCATTACCTTGGTAACTGCACTTCGACCTATATAAATAACCCCTCAAAATCATTTTTTACTTTTTACTTTTCACTTTCTCCTCAAGAACACTGAAGAACAGAGTGTAAAAAACCCAAAAACTCGGACGATCAGACGATCTTGATGACTCACAGAATTTTTGCCCAGCCACTTAGCGTCTCAAAAATTTGCTCCAATCTTTATTCAAATAAGTTTCTCAAACTTTTCAGTCGCTAAAATGCCATATCTGTTTCGACCTTTGAGTTCTTTCATGTTCTTGGAAAAAACCGTTTTGGGGTAAATGGGAATGTAGATATGAGTACAATAAGATAAGGAAAAAACACTACCGGAGGCCCAGGAATTGGATTGGGAGTTAGGATTATTGATTTAGGACGTAAAATCAAAGTAAAAATTAGATTTTTAAGCATGTAGAAAAAACTGGATTTTTCCCACCCATTCTTTAATCCGTTTCCCAAACTGTTCGCATAGAATTTAGTATTTTTGTTAGAATGCTGCTGGTTGTATAAAAGCTTAACTTTTATGCACGAGCAACGTTATTCCAAATTTTCCGCTTTCTTGGTCTTTTGGCCGTAGATTCTCATCTCCTCTTCTCTGTTCGCAGATTTTCATGCACGACCCCTGGGGAGGTGAGAGGCCGATTGACGATGACTTGCTCGCGCAGTTACTCGAAGATCAGGAACAGCCTTCGCTGCTAATCCCAGAAATTCCTTTTTCTCATAACCCTTTAAATCAACCTTCGATCAGTCCAACAAACATGGGTCGAGTAAAATCCATTGCTCAAAAGAGAAAGGAAATAGCCACTCCTTCTGCCGAACAACCTGCTCCTTGGGATGAAAATCCATTGACCAGCCCTCAGTCTGAAAACACTTCCCAGTCAGAAATCCAAATAAAAGCCTGCCTTCAAGATGTCCTTCGACCAGAGGTAGGGAATTACAGCTAGGATGATAAGGAATTACCTCAAGAAGTACGGACTTCCTGGGGTAACCCTAATCAAACCATCCATCGACCAGCGGGCAAACCTGCCCGGGGGCACCTTCAGTGCCTGGTCGAGATATCATATTGAGGTAGGAGCAACCTTGCCTCTTCATTCATTTTTCCAGGGGGTGGACAACTATTTTGAGGTCGCCCCCTTCCAAATCACCCCAAACGGATATAGAGTGCTCTCTGCTCTCTATATCCTTTACAACTCCAAGAAGTGGCCCGTTCCGATGCTACACGAGATCAATTATCTGTTTGATCTCAAATTGAACCCCAACCAAAACAACACAGGGTTCTTTCACTTCTATCACCAGGAATATGCTCGCACTTTCCTGAGTGATATTACCCACATGTCCAACGTGGGAAAGTACTTCTAGGAGTACTTTTTAACAACAAATCTGGTCGCCAACAATCTAGCCTTCACTGAGGGAGGTAAGTTATTTATTCACTGGTCATTCATTTCCTTTAACTTTTTTGCACACTCCTTAGAACCTTGGTGTTATTCAGGTCCATGGCACCGACCAGCTCCTACTCCAGAGATGGAGATACGAGCAACATCCCTGGCCAGTATGACCAATATAGAAAAAAGCATCTAAGAGCTGGTCACAGAGAATAATTTAAGGATGGTTGGCCTATTGGCCCTTCACCAGGATGTGAGGGAAATGACAGCGGGGAGTGCTACCGGTGAAGAAGTTCTCGATCTGCACCACGATGTGTCACAACCTTTGAGGAGGAGGACAACGGGAGTGACTATCAGGGAACCTTCCAACACCTCACGAGCAGCTGCTGCCCCTGCTCCACTAGGAAAGGGCAAGCAGAAGGTTTCTGAGCATCTCGAGCCTACTCTAGAGTCTTTGGATGAGAATGGTACTGACTTCTCACTCTTAGACAGTTTGCCCATTCCCTGTAATTTATTTGACGGGGATGGCAACTTTAAATACATGCCTAGTTTAAATTCAGACTTCTTCAAGCTAGAGAGTGAGTGTAGTAGTAGTACAGTAAATAATGTAGCGACCAGTAGTTGTAGCTCGGGTATTTTATTTATAATTTCTTTGCTCTCATTTCTTTGATTTAGCAAGCACCTCTAATTATATTGCCTGACTGTTTGTATGTTTCCTTCCTTGCAGACATGCCTGTCGAGAGAGCCTTCGACCTATACACCAACCCTACTACCGCCACTCTGGGAGCAAGAAGAAATCGAATAGGCGCCAGCCAAGAGAAGGCTGTAGTAATCCATCTGCAAAGAGGGCTTGGACAGAGGACCCTCTTGCACCAACTCCTTCCAAAGAGACAACTCCCCCTCCAGGCCCTACCGACCAGACTCCTCCAGCGCCTATCGACCAGAATCCTCCAGCTCCTTCCAACCCAAGTCCTGCTACTCAGCCAGATAAAACTCTGGTTGAGGCAATCTTGAACTCCACTTGCACTCCGGCTAGTGACAGGCTGAAGAAACTGTCCAGACACTGACATAGTTTGGAATCCTTCAGCAACGCTCCTACCATGTCAGTCGACCAGCTCCTCAGCCGTGGGCTGAATGAACTACTCACTGTAAGTTGTCGCTTCCATTATGGTTTGATTGTTCATCTCTCTGATGGATACTAACAGCCTTTTTACTTTTATTTTCTGATCGCAGGGGATTCTGACCATGAGTACTAGTTGGCACCGCTCGGAGGAGGTGGTCGCCAAGCAGGCTGAATAGATCAAGGCGGCTGAAGAGAGGCTAGTCGAGCAGCACAAGGTGGTTGAAGCCAAGCACACTAAAGAGTTACGAGCAGCTGAGGCTAAGATTGCCAAGATCGAGGAGGAATTGAAGAAGAAAGTGGACTCAGTTGCCAAAATTAATGCCTCCAAAGATAAGTACAAAGAAAGCTCGATGATCAACTACCTAGAAGCCCACAAGATTCAATTGGAGTTGGAAATCAGCCGCAAAGAGGTTGTTGACCTCGAGCAGGCCAATGCGCCCAACCTGGAGAAGTACGAGGGAGCAGCGTTCCAATGCTTCTACATGTTCTGGAAAAGCAACCCCAAGGCTGACTTTACTTATCTACCTGACCCTATAAGGGAGGCTAAGTTGGCGAAGTGTGCTGCCCGCCTAGAAGAGGAGGAGAAGGCTCAGTGATCCCTTGAGATATCCCTAGCAGCAGGCATTGAGGGTGTCAACGAAGATGCTAGGGCCACAGTCGACCAGCAGCCTCAAGAGCCTCAGCAGAATCCCCTAGCTGTTTCATAATTTTATCTTTTTTAATTTAAATTTAACTTGTAGTTTAAGGCACACGAACTGTGGTTTGTGACATCGAGACAATTTATATTTTTATTGCTGCACAAGCAACTTTTCCATTTAACAGACAATTACATCCAAGCAGTAACTGCTTGCGGTGTAAAGGATTTCTCTTTTGATATTATAACATTTTCATTTTGTTATAACATCTGTTCGCATGACCAAACTTAGCATAGCACTTTGGTTTGATTTAACAAAATTTAAACAAAATTATGAAAAATACTCTAAGTACTGTAGCATGCTTTCACTTATTTTGCTCATGTGTTTACATATACTTATCGACATGCTTTGCTTACTAGATACCTTATATGCCCCCCAAGTGATTGATGAGGTTTAGATCCTCGGTCACTTGCCTTGACCAAGACCTATTCGAACATTACTGCTCGTAATGAAAATATATGAAAACGATAATATAGCAAAACAACACACGTAATGAGCAAATACTTGTAATGAATACAATAATTCGCAAGATTGACTGGCTGCGCACAATCCCTTTTATTTCTCGTAATAGATGGACAATCGTGTCTGTACGAGTGATCAAAATATGATCTTACACTTATAAGCGATCAGTCACATGGTTGACTAACCCCTGTTCATAAACTTGTAAAATGTAAATTTAATACAAGCCAATTCTTTAAGAAGAATTATTTATTGATAGTACTTGCACAGGGGTTCTCCATTCCAATAGCGAGGAATGTGATCTCCATTTAAGCGAGCAAGTTTATAAGTTCCTGGATGGAGGACTTCTTCGATTTGATATGGTCCTTCCTAGTTAGGTCCAAGTACTCTAGCAACTTGATCGCGGGTGTTAAGGAAGCTCTTCTTAGTACCAGATCTCCCACATTAAATTTTCTTTCATGTACTTTAGAGTTGAAATACCGGGCGACCTTTTGTTGGTAAGCTGCTACTCGGAGTTGGGCTTGCTCGTGCCTTTCATCGACCAAATCCAAAGATTCCATTAATAACTGGGTATTAGTGTTTTGGTCATATGGCATCCGTTGATGTGATGACGGATCTAATTCAACAAGAAACATAGCCTCATATCCATAAGCCAAGGAAAATGGAGTATGACCTGTTGCTATTCGATGTGACATTCTGTACGACCAGAGGACTTCAGGCAACTGTTCTGGCCAGGCCCCCTTTGCTTCTGGAAGCCTTTTCTTCAGAGTTTCCTTTAGGGTCTTGTTGACAGCCTCAACTTGGCCATTTCCATGCTGATGAGCGACTGAAGAAAAGCTCTTGATAATCCCATGCCTTTCGCCAAAATCTATGAACATATCACTATCAAATTGCGTGCCGTTGTTTGAGACAATTTTTCTTGGCAATCCATATTGACATACTGTTGGAAATGTGCCCTGAAAGCATATGTAGTAGACATTGTTTTTATGAAATAAATAAATGAATTGAATTTGTTAGGCATATATTTTATGGACTACATTATTATGTGATAATATTAAGTAAATATCAGGAAAATTCCTAAGTTCATATATGTGATCTCAAACACGTATTAGTACGGGAGGATTGTGTTTGAGATAAATGAACTTGAATAGTTCGCAGTAAAATAAAGTTATGGAATCTTTAGATTAATTACTACAAGTACGGTCCACTAGTATTATGAATACATGTGATCTAGATTCGGATCACTAGTGTGGTATGACACTTTAGTGGAGGTGCTTTATATATTAGAGAATATATAGAACTGGACCAGATATATTTATTAATACTTAGTTAAATACCGTTTCGGAGTATTAATTAAATATATCAACTGATGATCATATACAAATAGATCTTAATCCTGAAGTTACTATGAACTCCTGTTTATGTTATATGAGTTCTTTGATTCACTTGTTAGGGTCTGTCAGAATGATCAGGCTAGAAACTTTTGTTTTGGGAACTCATTAATGTAGATGGCTGGGAACATAGTATACAGATATGGAATCTATGCCTTCTCGCAAGAGATTGAATGATGGTTCTCTTAAGGGTTGACTTTTGGGACCGAAAGGTTATTGAGCTCAAATTCATAATTTAGTTATGAATTAACCTTCACTAGTAGAGTCAACGGTACTGAAGGAAACAAGAGATAATTAAATGGGTAAAACGGTAATTTTATTCCCCATTAATTATGAACCATCATTAGAGGGTCAAGTTGTATGAAATGATTATATCAATGGACGCTTTATGATTATAAAGTACTCAGTAAATGAAATGTCTATAATTACAAGAGTGCAGTCTCATATTTATAGTGGAATAATCATGAGATTAATAAATTAAGATTATTTAATTAAAGAGTTTAATTAATAATCTCAAATTTATTGGAGCTTGGAATTAGGTCCATAGGTCCCCATAGCGGCTCTATCAACACTGTTCAAGGTAAGAGTTGATATGAAGGGTGTTATCCAAAAAAATGGTACGAATGACGTGGCAAATGATTCTCGGACACGTGGTTGACACTTGAAAGGCGCAATAATGCGCGGCGAGTGTTGTATCATGCTCCCAGGTATACGATAGTAGACGGGGTGCTGTACTGACGTGGACACTCCTTACCTCTCCTGCGATGTGTTCTTCTAGGCGAAGCAAAGGCCATCCTGCAGGAAGTGCATGAGGGTTTTTGTGGGGATCACGCTGGGGGGCAATGCTTGGCCCTAAAGGTCCTGAGGCAAGGATATTACTGGCCCACTCTGTCCAAGGATTCGATCTCTTATGTCAAAAAATTTGACAAGTGCCAGCGGTTCACCTTAGTTGCCCGAGCTCCCCCAGTCGAGCTGAAGATGATCTCTTCCCCATGGCCGTTTGCAGTTTGGGGGATCGACTTAGTCGGCGCCCTCCCTACTGAAAAAGGCGGGGTCCGCTACGCCGTGGTGGCCGTCGAATACTTTACGAAGTGGGCTGAGGCAGAACCATTGGCAACGATAACTTCCAAAAAAGTCCTCGACTTCGTGGTTAAGAGCATTATCTGCCGATTCGGGCTGCCCAAGAAAATCGTTTCCCACAATGGGACTCAGTTCGACAGTGACCTGTTCACTGAGTTTTGCGAAAGGTATGGAATTGTGAAAAGTTTCTCCTCCGTGGCCTATCCTCAGGCGAATGGCCAGGTCGAGGCCGTCAACAAGACTCTGAAGGCGAGCCTCAAGAAGAGACTAGACGAAGCGAAGGGGGTCTGACCAGAACAGCTCCCCCAGGTTCTTTGGGCATACCGGACCTCGCATCAGACTCCTACGGGTCATACTCCTTTTTCCTTGACCTTTGGGAGTGAGGCAGTCCTCCCCGTGGAGATTAAGGTACTTTCGCATAGGATCCAGGCATATGACCAGGATCGCAACCACGAGCTACTTTGCACTTCCTTAGACTTGATTGATGAAAGACAAGAAGATTTGCAGCTCCAGCTCGCACATTATCAGCAAAAAATCACTCGTTATTTCAACTCAAAAGTCAAAAAGTGCACCTTCAGCATTGGCGACCTGGTCCTTAGAAGAGTTTTCTTGGCCGGGAAGGATCCCAAAGATTGAGTATTGGGACCGAACTAGGAAGGACCATGTCAAGTCATCGAGGTCATTAAAGAGGGAACTTATAAATTAGCTCGACTTGATGGAGGGGTAGTCCCACGGACTTGGAACGACATCCATTTGAAGAGATATTATCAATGATTCCCTTGTAAGGCCAAAAAGGTCATTTTTTATGTATTGCGCAATGAGAGTAACTTTTTCGTTTATGATTGTACATATTTACGAGTGTAATCTTAAGTAACCACAAAAGACCCTTTCCCAGTTACTTGGGGGGCATATGGTGCCTGGATATAACCAAGTCGCCTTAAAAGGCTTAGAAGTTAATTCAAATCGATTGATCGTTGTTCTTCTTAGAGAGCACGAGATATTGATGAAAATTAACGGGAACTAAGCTGTACCCTGGATACAACCAGGTCATAAAACTTAGAAGTTGACTTAAATCGATTGATTGTTGCTTTTCTTAAAGAGCACGAGATATTGGTAAAAGTTAACACGAACTAAGTTTTCAAATTAAGTTCCTGGATATAACCAGGTCATAAAACTTAGAAGTTGTCTTAAATCGATTGATGGTTGCTTTTCTTAAAGAGCACAAGATATTGGTAAAAGTTAACACAAACTAAGTTTTCAAATTAAGTTCCTGGATATAACCAGGTCATAAAACTTAGAAGTTGACTTAAATCGATTGATTGTTGCTTTTCTTAAAGAGCACGAGATATTGATAAAAGTTAACACGAACTAAGTTTTCAAATTAAGTTCCTGGATATAACCAGGTCATAAAACTTAGAAGTTGACTTAAATCGATTGATTGTTGCTTTTCTTAAAGAGCACGAGATATTGATAAAAGTTAACACGAACTAAGTTTTCAAATTAAGTTCCTGGATATAACCAGGTCATAAAACTTAGAAGTTGACTTAAATCGATTGATTGTTGCTTTTCTTAAAGAGCACGAGATATTGATAAAAGTTAACATGAACTAAGTTTTCAAATTAAGTTCCTGGATATAACCAGGCCATAAAACTTGGAAGTTAATTTAAATCGATTGATTGTTGTTCTTCCTAAAGAGCACGAGATATTGATAAAAATTAACGCGAAATAAGTTTTTTCAAAATAGTAACTAAAGTGCGCAAAGACAAGGAAATAAGTAAATTAAAAATAAAATTGATAATTGGATTGTCTCGAGGTGGAAACACCTCGGGCAAAAGTTACACAAAAAAAAAAAATATAATAAGAATAAAAGAGTGGGAGCAAAAAGTAAGGCCCTCAACTCCGCCAGGCTGCCCCGTGGAGGTCGCCGTTTCGCCCTCCTGCTCAGCTGCGCCGGAGACTTCCCCGGCCTCGAAAGGTGCTTCTTTCTCGAGGCGAGCTTTAAACCCTTCCAGCAAGGGCTCCCAGACGTCCGCTGCCAAGAAGGAGAAGTCACCGTCCGGGTTGTAGGCCCAGCAGTTATAGAGCATGTCCTCCAGGGCAGTGCCGGAGGCCACCTGCTCAGCTTCCAGGGCAGTTTTGGCCCCAGCCTACATAATATCTAGCTCCGCCTGTGCAGCGGCGAGGGCGGCCTTGGCCTCCTCGGCCCCAGCCTTCGCGGCGTCTAGCTCTGCTTGCGTGGCGGAAAGGGCGGCCTTGGTTGCCTCGACCTCTTGAAGCTTGGGACGGGCTTCTTCCTGCTCGGCCTGCGTGGCTGCCAGGGCATCCTTAACCACCTGATGCTCGCCCCACATATCTTCGAGCTGGGCCTTGGTCCTGGCTATGCTCCGATGAAGGGCGGCGACACTCTGGGAAAACGGAGAGGCAACTGCCTTAGAGAGAAAAAAAAGAAGGGAGAAAGGAAAAACAGGGTAAGGCATGATAGTCCAGAAACCATAAAAGGTTGAGGTCAGCTTACTGTTAGGGCCATGCCTAGTGAAGATTCCAGCACACCCACCAGGCTCCTTGTTTCGATGGCCCTGAGCTCCTTCTCATTGAATTTGTAGATGTGGCTGACGGCGTAGTTCGCCGTCTTATACACCGTCCCCCGGAAGGCCTCTGGAATCTTCTCCAGGTCCTGGGGGTCAACCGGGATGCGCAACTCAAAGGTTGAAATTGCCGAAGTCCCGAGCTCCGCCCCTGTGTCCCAGACGAAGGCCGGAGCTCGCGGAGGGGGTGGGGGCATGCTGCTCCCCCCTACAGTAGGAGGAACAGTTCCCACGACTTGAGCGGCTGGGGACTGTTCTTTCTCCTTGGCAGGAGACTTGGTTGGGGTCCCGGCGGCTTTCTTTGCCATTCGGAGCTTTTTCATTTTGGGCCCAGAGGCCCCAGCTGGGGAGTTCCCCCCAATAAGCGCAGCCCGCAGACTTTTACCCCCGGACTGAGACATCTCTTCTGTCAAAACAAAGATATGGTTAGCACACAAGTCAACATTCATGCAAAAGCAAAAGCAAAGGAAAGAAAGGAAAAAAATGCAAAATTCAAGTATATATATGTACTAAAGGGGAATCCTACCCCCCGAGCTAGAGGAAGAGTCTACGGTTACGACCATCGGCCCCGGAGCTTCTTCGGGAGAATCTAAGACAATCACTTCTCAAGCTGGCGCGGGTTCTGGATCCGAGGCCGGCTCAGGACTAGAGTCTTCTACATATTGCCTAAGTCCTGGAGCTACGGTACCCTCCCAGAGTGAGGGCCATGACCGAAGGTTAGTCCCATACTCCTCGAATAGGACCGACCTAAAAGCTAGGGTGTTATCTACAACTATGGTCCCCCTAGGGCGGCTACTTTCGTAATCCAGCACAAGTTGGTCGACGCAGTGGAGCAGGGTTTCATCTAAGTCCGGGTCACTATGGTGGCATTTGACGATCTGTTTGGGATTGTACCTAGCTAGCCGGGGGTCGGCAGTGGCCCTATCTAAGCTCCTAAACATGTATGGGTTACCTTGGTCAGAAGGACCCGCGACTGCTCCGGACCGGATCCTCTCCTCGTCCGTTCTTTGGGCGACCTCCAACGCCCGCTTCTTCGTCCTCACGAAGGGTACCTCATCCTCCTCATCTTCATCCCGCGCGACCTCCTCCACAATGATAGGCCTAGTGTCACGAGCTGGGGGAAGCGCCTGGAGCCTCCTTAGGTTCAGAGTCTGACCTGGGAAAATCAGCTTACAGGCCACCATCGTCTTGTCTATCACGAGCTGACGATAGTCCTTTTCACTGGGGGGCAAGCCCGCCAGTGTCTCATACTGGTTCTCGAGGACCATAGACTTCTCTATCCTCGTGAAGATAGCTTCAGAATTAATCTAAGTCGGAAAGGGATACAGGAGGAGCTAAATGGTACTTAACTTACGAGCTAAGATTGAAAGGCACTTACGAGGACAGTTGAAGTAGTGCAGCTCGCAGTTTCGGAACCCCGTCGACATAAAGAATTGATCTTTAAAGTCATTGGGGTGGCTGGGAAGCTCGATGACCGCGGCCATGTTGGGGAACCGGGTTAAGTAATAAAACCCGTCACCTCGCCCCCGCTGCTCCGGGCTGGCCTTGAGGCAGAAGAAATAAAGAATGTCCGCAGGAGTGGGGACCTCCCACTCCTGTCTCAAGAATAAGTATCTTAACCCCGCCAACAAACGATAAGAGTTAGGGGGGAGCTGGAATGGGGCCAACCTCACGTAATTGAGGAAATCAGCGAAGTACTGATCCAACGGGAGGAAGACCCCCGCCTTGAAGTGTTCGTCGCTCTAGGCCGAGAACGCCTCATCAAGCGGCGCGCAGCTCCGCTCGCCTTCTGCAGGAGGTCGGGCAATCACGGATCCTCTCCCCAGCTCGATGTTGTGGGAGAGGAATATTCTGTTTACCCTCGCCTGGTCAGTAATCTTTGAGACGATCCTCTCCGCCTCAAAGAACGCGTCGGGAGCCACCTTGAGCTCCTGTTCCACTGCTGACCCGAAGTTGGGGATAGGGGATTCGGCCATCACCTCCTTTCCTTTGTCTTGGTGGGAGGACGAGCTACCTACAAGCTTCTTGGGAGCATTCTTCTTGGGTCCCATCTGGTCGCCTAGCGAACAAAAAGAAGAAATTTTAGAAGAAGGCGACCTAAAAATGGAGAAAATTCTGTATTTCCTTGACACAAGCTTAGGTAAGCCCAGCCCGTGGAGAGTGAGACCGCGCGGTTCTATGAACACGCGCCTGTGCTCCCAACAGAACCTCGATTACTCGAAACTCGTGTGTCAGGAGGGTCAGGATAGAATTTTTCCTTGGAGGGAAAGTTCCAATAGGCAAGAAAGGCAAAACCGCCTGTGAAGCGTGTCCCCTAAGCTACCAGGTTTTGCACCCAAAATATTGGATATTTTGAGCTAGCATCCCAAAAATCCTACCCAGACATTTTCCCCAGAAAATGCATCCTGTAAACCATGCTCCTAAATGATTTTCTACTATAAAGATACCCTAACCTAAAAGGCTTTCACTCACAAAAAGCCAGCAAACCCTTGCATGTGGCTACAGTAAATATTTACCTAAGCTACAGTGAAAAATAATTTCATCACATGCATGGTCAGAAGACTTACTGAATATTCTGGTTGAGAAGAGGATGAAGGAATCGCCTGGGTTGAGGCTTTGTCGGAGTGGGTGATTCCAAAGCTTCAAAGGAGCCCTTGCACCTGAGTTTCTGGAAGACCGAAGATGGTAATCGGAAAGAGAAAAAAGGGGGGATTTTTGAGAGCAAGAAGAAGAGGAAAATTTCTAAAAAATTTCAAATGAACGGGTGGCCCATGCGTAAGGTGGCCATCCCTTTTATATACGTGAAGGGCCACGTGAGGAGGACCGTTGTATTGCCCTGATGTGGGATCTAAGGCCCTCCACTCGAAAGACGAAACGACAGCTGAGTATAGGCTAGGCCATTAAATGCGGTTCTCGGAAGACGTACCGTCACCAACCATGATGTTCCAGGTATTTGGTGCCTGCGTAGAATGTGGAATATGAAGAGTTCATGGGGAAGCATAAAAGCCCCTACTATGGCCCTACACAACGTCGTGTACCACGAGCAGAGGCTTGGGGGCAGATGTACGCCCTGGTTTTCCCACGGGCTGTTAACAAGCTGAGAACACGGCCTAATTTTGAGGGTCGGCCTAATCATGTTTACCACGTGGACATCCTCAGGTCGAGATAACATAAGGGTTCGCCAAGAATAGACGGAGTTTGGACTCTGAAGACCACAGGTCGAGGGAAGCATCCAGCTCGTGGTACGAGCTAGAGTTGGAGGTTGTGATCCTTTATAAAGTCAACCACGCAAGGTAAACATGGATATATCGGACATCACGTGTCTGATATACCCCTGACTTCTCAGACACGCAACATGAACGTGCGTATTCAGACACCCACGACTGGGTTGGGCCGTGCGGCCTATTATCCCCTTACCTATTGATTTGACCACACTTATGTGTCAGGTTTAGGAATTAATCATGAATGTCACAGAGTTGACATGATAGGTAAGAAGGTCACGGGATGACCTTCTTACCAACTCCCAGGTGCCTTCTCCTATAAATATGGAGACCTTGGGAGTTACAAGGGGTTGGATTCTATTATGTAAAAAATACCCTGTAAAAGAATACCAAGCATATAGCAATAATATTGACTGATCGAGTAGAAGGATTTTAACCTTTGAACCACCTAAAAAAACGTATATTGTGTCACCATTCCATTTCCAAGATCATTCATCTATTTCGGTTCAACATAAGCACTAATCCCTTCCTCTTTCTTTTCTTAATTACCTGTTGGCGAAGAACCGCGTCAACAGCGGGTTCATTTACTTAAGGGACGTTTGGGCGACCCTTGTCCTTTCAAATTCATCATGTTATACATACGTGTTTCTCTATAACTGGTGTATCCATATTACTCACGCCTGATAGATTTGAGGAGAATCTGTTGATTATTGTGTTCACAGCCAAACGTCATCATGATTTCTAAGGCGTCCTGTCTGTACGAGTGATGCTGATAGAGTAATTGAGTGGGTCATTTAATATTTACACACCAACTGGGACCGTCGGATGAGGAAATTTCTAAAATTTCCTATTGTGATCGTTGGATCGGGTGGACGTAGATCGTCAATTGTTGAATCCACGATCTGATACTCGATTGGGCTAATTAAAGACTCTGTGCAATCCAAGACCGTTAGATGAGGGAGGTTATTCTAAGTCGTTAAATCAAGCAGCATGCTTTTAGCCCTATAAATATCCCCAAATTTTCATTTGTGACTTTACACATTCTGAACAATCAGAGCTGAGAGAGAGACAGAGCGCTTTATGTCCGAGTTTGCCGACGAGATTCTCCGAAGACTGCTTCACCTCCGTTGCCGTTTCTTCCCGGACCACATCTTTTCCACACCACCGTCAGACAATCCAATCCCGGTTCAACCAGTGGACGAGCTCCTGTATCACCTCTGCTGATTTAAAGCCAAGATCTTGCCGACACTATTGCCAGAGACCCCACGACTTCCATATCTAGTCCCCCATAGTAAGTTTCTTGGTCCTTTACTCTTTTTTTATTTCCTCTGAGACCATAGGATTGTTAGGGTCTAGAAGGGTGGTTCTGAGCAAAATAGAGACTTGTAGGATAAACAGTCTAGGTAGTATCTCCACTAAAGTCTTCCCGAATCTCTTTGGGAGTACCGGACTGATTCGAGAAAATTGAGGGAAGAAAAAAAAACTTTCTTTCGTAGTTCCTGATCAAGATTCTCGGGATCTCCTTTGATCTCGGATTTGGGTCCGGAGGGGACTTCTCCAAGAAGTTCTAGGAGAAACCCCTGTACCTTAACAAATCACTTTGGGTTCTGGTGCTAACTGCTTGGTTTTCTTGTTTCCTTAATTGTTCCTAGATCATTAATCATGAGCAGGGGCATCACCCTTCATCTGGAGGAATATGTTCAGTCGGGCCCCATCATCATGGAAAGGCGCAAACCTCCCACTTATAACACATGGGAGATGGACGGGGAGAAAAATGAATTCCGGAAGTATCGGATGTTGACGCTTTTGGGAAGCACTTGGGAGTAGAATCGACTCCCAGACTGTTCTACAACTGGTTGTCCAGGAGGGAAGAGAAGGCCCACACCAGCATTGGCGAATTTGGGGTCTGGAGCATAGGCCATATCAGTGCGGGAGCTACGCTCCCGCTTCACGGCTACTTCGCGCGATTCCTCAAGTTCGTGGGAATCACGCCATTCCAACTCCTGCCCAAGGGCTACAAGGTTCTCATGGGGTGGCACATTTTCTGTGCATCAAAGGAGATTCCGACGCATACTCCCATTGAGGTGATGTATTTCTATAAGCTGGAGCTGCAGCTTAGCATTGAAGATAAGACTCGGGACGACATCTAAAGATTTAAGCCCTGCGGCAACTATCCAGCTCCTTACAATTCCTGGAAGCACCCCCCGGATGTTAGGCACTACTAGTTCATGACATCTCAGTTTTTTCCTGGAGAAGAATCCCACGTTGGTGCTAGAATTTCAGCGCGTGGGCAAGTTGTTTTCTCCTCAACTCCTTTTCATTTCCCTTTTGTTTTATGTTCCTCATTCATGCTCCTGGAAAACAAGACCATATGCCCAAACTCTCCTCACCAAGTCCATCCTTGATCGGAAGAAGTATTACGCCAGCCTGAGTATGGAGGAGCTGGATGTGGGGGACTACGTGAACACGGAGAACTTACGGCTGGTTGGAATGCTCGAGGCAAATCAGACGATCGCGACCCCTAGCTTCCCGGGGCTACAGTTCGAGAGAGATCCAGCTCTGAGGGAGGAATTGGCCTTCGTACATATCGAGGCCATTGAGGTTGCGACCAAGAAGAAAAAAGAGCAGGCCCGCCAAGCGAAGAGGACCACATCTGAGGAGCCGGACGCCCTCTTTGGGGAGGCTCAGGCAAACGCTGGGGCTCCCGGAGCCAGCATCTCGGGGCAAGGAAATTCGCCTTTGATTTTAACTTATGCTCCTCGCCTCGAGGACTTAGTTAGGGATAGGCAAAGTTATTGAGATTATTCGATTGGGGCCATCCGAGAAGTGGGGCTTCCCTACCCCATTGTCCTAGATACATCAGCCCCCATGTATTCGTCTGGGTTCCTGCAATATGGTAACTTTCTAGACCTGGATGACATGGGGGACCGCATTCATTCCTTCGCCTTTGGGGAGTTGAGTCGTGCCCGTGGTTTAGATAAGGGTTCATCCCGGAGGACCTTAGACTAACTTGCTTATATTTAGTTTTTGTCCCCATTTGTATATCTTGCCGACTTCTTTTTGTTTGCCCATTTATATATATCAAGAAGACTCCAACCATGACTGTTCACCCGACGGTACGCATTGAAGTCATTCTGTCTCTGTCCGCTCATCTCTCAGTCATCAATTTGGAGTAGGAGCCTTTGGCGAATAGGGTGCCAGAGAAAAGAGTCGCGGACTTGGCCGCTAGCGAGTCCGCGAGTCGGGCCAATAGGGCTAGGACCAAAGATCTCGCCCCGGCTGAGGAGCATTCTTTTGAGGAGAGCCTTATCGTCACTTGGGAGATCCTGGAAGCTCCCATGCTCCCCATCAATCCGGCCCTCCCCGAGGAGGGGGACATGGTCCTCCAGGAGGAGAGGACGAAATTAGTGTCTCGGGCCTAGGAAGATGGCTGAGACAAATGGGAGGAGGTATACCAGGCCTTAACTATCTGACTAAAGGTGGATTTCACTGAGCACCCGCCTACCTTTAGCGCTTCGCAACCAATTGTGGACCGGCTCGTTGCTGAGACTGGGTTTCGTACCGAGTAGAGACAGGATACGGCTCCGCTGGCTGCGGATCTACTGGCCCAAGTTGGAACTATCATGTCCAACCTGCAGTTGAAGCGGTACGCCACTTTGGCCAATCGAGACACCTTGTTCATCTCCCAGGCCATCCGTCACCAAGCCACTACTGTAAGTTACCTGTTCGCGTGATCTTTTACTTTACCATATTTTTTACTTGTACGCTTTCTGACTTTGATTTGTTCCAGGATGCATTGCTGGCCCACAGGAATGCTGACTTGCTGGCGGAGATGGTGATGAGGCTGGAGACAGCCCAAATGGATCTGGAGGGGACCATGAACCAGCGGGAAGCTGCTAGGGTGGCCTTGGCCAAGGAGGTTGCTCGGGTTCAGGCTGACCACGAGGAGGCCGCTCGGGTTAAGTTCTAACTTGAGCAAAATCTGTCCAGGAACGAAGCCGGCCATAAAAAGTTGGTTGATAGTCTAGAGGCATAGATTCTTCATGTTTGGGGCTTGGAGGCATCGACCAAGGCACACTTGTAGGTGGCCGAGGCCCAATCTCGTTAGGATCGAGAGAAGGCTGCAACTCTTGATGCTCGGATCCAAGCCTTGGACGACTTGCTTGAGCTGGAGGTGAAGCGAAATGAAAGGGTTCTCAAAGAAAAGGAACAGGCGGGTGCTTTGCTGGAGCCACTTTTGACGAGGCCATCTATATGGCCTAGCTCCAGGACAAAAACATGAACCTCCTTGTTTACCTTGATCCTGCCACAAAGAGAGTTGAATTCGAGGCCAAGGAAAGAGTCGATGCAGAGATCTTGGCCGGTGGCGGTCAGGATGAAATTATTCTAGAGGCTGCGAAGCATGTCAAAGCCTAGGCCTGGGCCTTCAAGTTGCACTTGTGGCTTCCCTTATTTTTTTGTTGGTATTTGTGTTTATCACTTTAATGAATGAGGGTGCATCCAAGACACTTTTCCTTATTAGCTTTTTTATATATTGAATTTTTTTCTTGCACAAAGTTTTCCCTTTCTCATTCGTTTATTTTCTTCTCAAAACTTCACTATGTGTTTTACCACTTTGCATGAACATGAGTCAAATGTTTGGTCCTGGTTCCATCGGCTGGGACCACTAGAGAAAAGTTGTAGAAGGCAGTTAGCCCATCCGGGGACCCATGCTCGAGTCTCAACGGCCTAGACCGTTTTGGACTTATCAATATAACTTAGCCTTTTTCATCCCGATTTTGTGGTTCGGGCTCCAACGACCAGGACCGTTACAGATTTCTTTTAGGTGTGACTTAACTAATTAAGTCGCTTTAATCTTGATGTCCAGGTTCTAATGGCTTGGACCATTAGGGAGCTAATAATTATCATCACATTTATTTGTGCTGATTTTTTTGTGCAGGTTCCAATGGCCTAGGCCATTTATAAGACTAATTTTAAACAACTTAAATCTGAGACTCATGTTCCAATGGTTCTAGGCCATCACAGAGGAAACATGGACATGTAATTGGTTATTTGACACCACACTAGGTCAACCGATTTTTAGGTATTTCGTATTCTCGGACCATACATGTCTGAGTTAGGATTGGGCTTGAGTCGTATCTCCTACTGGGTATTATGCCTCCGAACCATGTTCGTCCTGGTTAGGATTAGGCCTGGGCCTTACCTTCTAGTGGGTTTTTTACCCTCCGGATCGTGTACAACCGAGTTGGGACTAGGCTTGGGCCTTATGTCCTATTGGGTTTAAGTACCCCCAGACCGTGTGCATCTGGGTTAGGAATGGGCCTAAGCCTTGCGTCCTATTGGGTTTCGTACCCCCCGAACCATGTGTGTCCGGGTTAGGACTGGGCCTGAGCCTTGCGTCTTATTTTGTTGGGATTAGGTTTTTCGCCCCCAGTCTATACGATTTGGACCAGGACTAAACTCTACATTTTTCATCCTGTTTTGTTTTATTTTTATTCTAAGACTTGTTCGTATAGATGGTCATACCCCCCCCCCCCCCCCCCCCAAGTGAGCGAAGACTATAGTCTTGGGTCACTTGTTCATAAAAAGGATGAAGACAGACGCGAACTTTATTTCTTTACAATATTTCTCTATGATGTTTTGTACACATCATTTTTATAAAATAAGAAATTTCCCTGCGGCGTACATTGTTTACAAGAAAAAATAAGAACAGAACCATGCCCTCTCGATTGCTGATAGTAACAGCGGAGGTGTTCTGCATTCCAGGCCCTTGGGATCTCTGATCCGTCTAGTCGCCTTAAGCGATACGTTCCAGGACACACTTCATTTTGGATTTCATAAGGTCCTCCCCAATTTGGTCCTAGAACCCCCACTACCAGATCTTCGGTTGTAGGGAAGACTCTTCTCAGGATTAGATCACCGGTTTCAAACTTTCGACTTTTAACTTTAGAGTTAAAGTGCTTGGCGATCTTTCCCTGATACATCTTCAGCTGAACCTGGGATTCTTCTCGGATCTCTTCAATGAGGTCCAAAGATTCCTAGAGTAAGGCGTGGTTTTGAGCGGGATCATACGTAGTCTATGAGACGGGACCACCATTTCCACTGGGATGATCGCTTCACATTCGTACACCATTGAGTAGGGAGTGTGTCCTGTAGACATTCTTTCTATGGTCTGGTATGCCCATAAGACGCGGGGTAGTTCTTTCGACAACTTGCTCTTGCAGGGTTGAAGATTTTTTTTAATGTCCCCTTCAAAATCTTGTTCACGACCTTTGTTTGCCTATTTGCTTGAGGCCTGGCGACTACAGAGAAGCTTTTAACGATGTCATGTCTTTCAGTGAAGTGGACGCTGTCAAATTGCTTCCCGTTTTCAGACATGATTTTGTGAGGGAGGCCATATCGGCACACAATGTTGTTGATGACAAAGTCCAGGGCCTTTTTGGAGGTGATGGTACTCATTGGCTTCGCCTCGACCCACTTGGTGTAATAGTCGATGGCCACGATGGCATACTTTACGCCACCTTTCCTGGTCGGGAGCGATCCTACCAAGTCGATTTCCCACATTGCAAAGGGCGAGGGACTAGTCATCAAGGTTATCTTCGTCGGAGGGCCTTAGGGGATCTTCGCGTACCTTTGGCACTGTTCGCACTTGAAAATGTAATCAACACAGTCCTTCTTCATTGTTGGCCAGAAATAGCCCTGCCTTAGGATTTTCTTGGACAGACTGAGTTTGGCTGTGTGATCTCCGTAGAAACCTTCATGCACTTCGTGTATGATTGCACTCATTTCTATCCCAAAGACGCATCAGAGGTATGGCATGGACAACCCTCTGCGATAGAGGGTGCCATCCATCATGACATATGTGGCAGCCTAGTATCACTACAACAAAAACCCATTTCCATAACACAAAAATTTAACACTTTTAAAAAAGTATTATAATAGATAAATAAGTGTATAGGTGTATGTGGGACTTAATCTTTTGGCGCCTAATTTTTCCCCAGCCCCCCCCCCCCCCCCCCCAAAAAAAAATTTCACATGGTACCAAATATAATCAAATTTTATTTATAAAATAAGTAAATTAAAAAATATAATCCCAAAATCTCTTTCTCTCTCCCTCCATAACCAATTGTCTCCCTTTCTCCCTTTCTCTTTCGTTTGCTCTCTGCCAACCCCGAACGGATACCCATCGATTGTCGCAGCTGTTCAAGCACCAGACTAGGAAGACCAGACACCGCCGAAACTCCATCCCCGCGAGCCTTTGTCGTCGTTCTTCCCTACGAGCAGAAGCCTCCAAGTCTGTACGCCGCCAACATGGGTTCAAGGCCAATTTCTTCCCTGCGAGCAGAAGCCTCCAAGACGAACAAATCCCAACCAAGTATCGGGCTTTTAAGTGATAGGAGGAGAAGAAATGAGCTCGCCAGTGTCCATGGGTTTTCGAGGCGGTTTGACCTTGATTCGCCATCCACGATGAACAGACCCTTGTTGCCTGGTCATCTCAAAGTTGATTTTGGTGATTTGGTAGCACTTGAAAAAGCTTTTAAAGGTTTGGATTCTCTAAGCTTTCTTGCATATTTGAGCTACTTGTTTATTTTTCTGTATTCTATTATATAATTGTAAAATATCTCATTTTGAATTGGTTACTATAACTCTTTCAATTGTTATTTTGAATTTTGAGATAGAGGGGAAATTTTTTTGAAGCCAGACACACATATAGAGAGATCATTGTAATGTCAATTTATTTTATTTCATTTCTTAACTTATGATTGTTGTGAAGTGCAGAAAATGGAGATCGGATAGCTGGATTTTTGTTCAAACCCATCCAAGGAGAAGCTAGGGTACCTTTTCGTGAAACATATTTTTTTTCTTAAGTTTAATTAGTTAAACTAAAGAAAGCATGTACAAGCGTTCATGAGTTTGTTCATTTGTTAGGCATGATTTGCTTAGATTTGCCTTTCGCACATTTGGTATAACATTTTTAAGTATTTATCGACTTTAAACTACCTGAGAAGAACTGTATCTTTTGTTGGTTGGTAGGTTGTTATTCCCCACGATGGTTATTTAAAATCTGTAAGAGAGCTTTGCTCAAAATACAATATTTTAATGATTGCTGATCAAATCCAATCTGGCTTAGCTAGATCGGGAAAATTGCTAGCTTGTGATTGGGAAGAAGTTCGCCCTGATGTAATGGTAAGCCATCACTTTCTTTTTCACACTATACTGATATTTATATGTATTAGAGTGTCGTTAAAGTTCATTCACTAAATGAAAGTTTATATTTATTCGTTTTTGTTCTTTCCAGATATTAGGAAAAGCCTTGGGTGATGGAGTGATCCCTGTAAGTGTAGTTCTTGCAGACAAAGATGTGATGCTCTGTATCCGACCTGGAGAGCATGGAAGGTTTGCAGTTATAACTGTTCTCGACCTCTATCTTATTTCAGAGAAAGCAATTTAAGTAGTGGCTTTATTATTCAGGAACTTGTTGATATTGATTCTAATCATTACTAGCTAATGCACATTTATGGCTCCTAAAACCAAAAATAAATATCAGTTGTGACTTTGCCTCAATGTATTTTATAAGATGTTAATAGAGAGAGAACCATATCACCACCAAAAAATGTTTATGAAAAAGTGGAAGTAGTATGAACAAGGTCTATAGACTCTATACATATTGTTCGCACAACATACCAGGAAATTCTATTTAGCATCACAGGTTGTTACTACTCATTGAAAATATTTTGCCCCTGTTTTCTTTTAAAACCCTTGTTGGATTGGTGCCTTTTTTTAGGTGACAAATAATGAATTTATGTCTAAAAAAATGATGATTCTGTTTCTTGAATTGCATGTCATACCATTCAGTATTTCGTTCTTTCTTATTTTTCCAATTTGTTATTCATAATAGGTCATCTTTATATTTTCTTTTCTTGCCAATTGACACTTACCAGGCAAGAGCTCACCTTGCTTTAATTTGTCATATATATACCAGTGTTTACTGAGATCAATTTGTTTGAGAATTTTTGCTCTTTTTCTTTATTTAGTTCAATTAGTTGTCTTCTCAGATTTTGTTTGGTTATGAATTCCCATTTTAGCTCACATATTCAAGAAACACCACACAAGAGACATTATAAGTTCATAGTTCAAAGCTTCAAGCATTGAAGAATATATTTTTCTTCTTATTATTCTCAGTTTTCATATCCACCACAACATCATTTTCTTTGCTCTTTTAACTGTTAACTGAAATATCTTCAATAAGACCCTATTAATAATCACTATTCTCTGCTATGATTATTTGTGTGTTTTAGTACTGTTGTTAAAGCAGCCAAGAATAGATGACACTGCATCTATTTTTGTTTCGTTTTGGCAAAGTTTGCTTAATCACTCTAAATGCATAATGAGTTTCTTAATGTTTGACAATTCAGTCCTTAAAAAAAAGCTATCAAGTCCTTAAGTTCTATAAATAGTAGCAATTAGTTCCTTATTATTTATTTTTTCACAATGACAGATCATAAGGTTTGATATCCTGTTTTCCTCCAAAGTCTTTTGGTACTTGCATATAATGCGTGTCATCAGAAGCTGAGTTCTTGTATATTTTTTCTTTAAAAGCTGCAGTTGGAACTTTAATCGGTTTAGGCAATAAAAATAGATCATTTTGATTTCTTAGTAGACACAACACCATGCTATATCTACTTTCCTTTCTGAATGGCTGGACTTAAGGTAATGCTTGCATTCATGTAGGCATTGTTGGATGATATTTTATATTGGAGAAGATGTTTTCAACAGCATAACATGGTTAAATTTTATTTTTTCTTGAGTTATGTTGATAAAGAGTGAATTTATAATAATTTACATAAGACCAATAATTTACAAGAGTGAATTTATCATTTTTTCAACTGCCAATTATTGTTGGATTATGGACTATGCTCATTTGGCCTTGATTGGTCCACAGTTGCAGGGTTTCTTGGCAGTCCTTTAGCCACACCAGGATTTGCTATCATTAACATCTTAGTAGGCTTCTTCTTGTTTGTTTATGTATTTAATCCCATTGCTTATTGGTCTAATTTGTATGAAGCCAAGAAGTTCCCAATCATTTCTTCCCATACTTTTGACTCAACTGGCCATCCCTTAAACATTTCCAGGTTGTTATGGAGGGTTGTCCTGTTTTCTGATCTAGTACATGTTTGGTTTTCAGGTTGTACAGTTATTTTAGTTAATGTTATGCTCTCAGACTACAGAATTTGTTTGCGTGCTGTTTTTTTATTTTGCTGGTTTGTTTTCTGATTATTGTCTTGAATAATGATTGTTCATAATGAAGATCATTTTTCAGTGTTCAAATTTAAAAAAAAAATATCAAGTGTATGGTTTCTTAGTACTTTTTTCTAATACTAAGAGTCTAAGACCTCTACTTTTTGTCTTCAGTACACTCCTGCAATAGATATTTGGAGCATAGGATGTATTTGCTGAAATGCTTACAGGAAAACCACTGTTTCGTTGGGAAAATGTGATACACCAATTGGATCTCATGACTGATGTTCTTGGCACACCACCCTCCCCACCTGAATCCATTGGAAGGGTTCGTTTTTATTCTTTCTATCCATGCTAGTCACTCATCTGTAGCAAGGATAATCAAGATTCATGAGATAAAATATTTAAGTAGCTTTTCCCTGAATTCTCTTACTGCAAACACTATATTCATCATGCTTAAATACTTGATTTTTAGCTTTTGCGTTTCATTTTATGGCTTGTTTCTTAAATTTAATATTCTCAAATTTTGTGCTTGAGATGGGCTAGTGGCCCAAAAAAATTTGGGCCAAGTGTCCACCATAAATTTGGACCAACAATTAGTTTTAGTTTTCACAAGGCCTTGATTGTAGATATATTTATGAGCCTCTCAAGCCTTCTCGAAATTATCATTTTTATTAGTATTTGTAGTTTTGCCACTAAAACAATATTTGATCTGTTTATGTTCGATTTTAAGTAAAATTAATAAATAAATATAAAATTTTAAGTGAAATTATATAGAAATATTAAATATGGCAAATCAAATGCCCCAGAGCCAAAATTGGTCACAATACTTTAGGTAAGAGAGGGCAGCCTTTGTAAGACTTTTTAAGGGATCATTTCTAAGACTTATTAGTGACCTCTTATATATTTTGTTTTTCCAATTTGATTCAACATTATGTTGGGCAATAGGGTCTATATTTGGGTTTGATTATGACTGTGTTGATTCTTTATTGCTTCTCCATAGTTATCTTTAGTTGATATTTATAAAATGGGTTATCTTTATTGATTATAATTGCTTGGGTTATATCTTAACCTTTAGAAGACCTTGATTGGATATGGATACAGATTGTTCAGTGATTGCTTATATTGAATCTTTTTTCTTTGTATAATGATTGGGAGAAGTTTGGCTGCATAATGATTGTCTTTTAGGGTTATTTATTGATTATTTTGTTGATTTTTCATTGGTGGTTCTATTAAAGTTGACATTTTTCTTTTCCTTCGTAGTTTTTTTATTGGATTTATTGCTTTAAATTTTTCAGGAATCACTTTGCAGTCAGTTTTGGGACAGAGAAAGTTTTGTTGATGGTCCTATTCGGTGTCTTCTTTGTAGCCTAGAAGGTGAATTTCCCTTCAGGACTGTGGAACTTATTCGCCTCTTATCATCCCTATCTTAAGGAACTTGGCGAGCAAAATGTGTGTAAGTTTCTTTATTTCTTTGCATTGGGTTGAGGATTCTACAGTAATTTATGTACGTTTGTAAACACTACACTGTACTATATCAGCGTAATTGACTGTGAATATGTATCACTGTGTTGTAATTACTTGTTAGTGCCCAAATAACTTAAGGTCTAGATTTTAGTACCTGTTTGAGCTCCATATTCTATTACACCTCTCCTTTAAATGAGATATGAGATTCGATGGATCTACCCTAGAAATAATAGTATCATTCTAAATGCTTTTGTAACTCAAATCTCCCAAACTTTTAACATGCTATCTCAGTAATTAAGCACCTGAACCAAAGATGTCTTTAGGGTGAAATTGAGGGCCCTTTAACCTGAAAATGTTAATGTTTGTTTACTGTAATATGTATCTATTCACTGTGTGATAACAATATTTTGAATTTTGAAGTATGTTCACCTGGTATTGCTTGCTTAGGTCTTATATTGTATGTAGTTTTATTATTTGATTCATATTATTTAATTTTTTTAAGCATATACCTTACCTTTTATCTGCTATTGCAGGAGAAAAATGTCTCTTTCTCCATCAATTGGAGGAGAAAATGATACTTAATTTTGAAGGCTTTGTGTTGGGCAGCTGTAGAATATTTTGTGCTAAAAGTAGTAACTTTTCAATGTGTTGAATATTTAAGACTACTTGAATACTTAAAGAACATTTTGTTGTTGATGACAGTGTTGATTGTTTTAAACTAATTTGTGGATTGTTAATACAATGTTTAATGTTTTTACTTTTTGTTATTTGAAAATCAATTTCATTTGATGATGCCAGTATATATTAGAAAGATAATTTTAATTATATAACAAAATTTAAAATATAATAGAATAAACTAGTGCTATATAAATGAATATATAATGAGAATTTAAACTTATCTAACTATTAAAATAATACGAAAAATTGTGTTATAATATCTATTACAATAACACTTTTTATGTCAAGAATTTTGTTATGCAAACTTCATTATATAACAAATAATGTGTTATATTAAAGTGTAGTATAACACAAAAAACATGTTATACTAAAGTGTAGTATAACACAAATTTATAAGTATTGAAATGTGTTATATAATCGACTATAAATAATATAATTAAACACTTATCTATTTATTAAAATAACACAGAAAGTGTGTTATCATTGACATTATAATAACACAACTGTATAACAATGATAAAGTGTTATGTAAAGTACCTTGTCCTACGATAACATAGTCGGTCTTAACACATCAAAAAGTGTTATGGTATGTTTTGATAACACATTTTTTGTGTTATTAAAAGCATTTTTTCTTGTAGTGTATTGAAGCTTCTTGGCGGCTGCCCTATCCTCGGGCAACACCCCTGTGGTTAGGTAGTGGATGAGAGGACCCATCCAGGACGTGGAATGGTTTATGGTGTTGAATGCAGGGGCTTGAATACTCAGTGCGGGAAGGTGGTTTATCAAGACAAGATCAGAGAGCTCGGCTTCAACATCCGTGGCCAACTTGGCTAACGTGTCTGGAAACACATCTCGTTCCCTAAGGATTTGACGGATGGAATATTTCTTGATGGATTGGAGTAGCTCCTGGGTTCGCGTCACATAAGCGGCCATCCTTCCCCCCTTCATTTGGTATTCCCCCAAGATTTGTCTAACCACAAATTGGGAGTCACTGTAGACTTCTAGACTTGCTGCTCTTACCTTCTGAGCCAGACGTAATCTGACTAACATGGCCTCATGCTTGGCCTTTTTATTCGATGCTTTGAACTGGAAGCATAGGGCGCTCTCCAACTAATGTCCTTGAGGGGATATTAAGATGATCCCGGACCCGACCCCATTTTCATTTGAGGCTCTGTGCATGAAGACCTTCCATAGAGGCGCGACGGGGTCGACTGGATCTTCATCTTCAGTGATCCCAATACACTCCACGATGAAGTCGACTAGGGCCTGCCCCTTGATTAAAATCCTAGGGACATATGCAATGTCGAATTGACTGAGTTCTATGGCCCACTTCAGGAGTCTTCCCGATGACTCGGGTTTCTATAAGACTTGCCGTAGGGGATGGTTCATCAGTACCTTTATGGCGTGGGCTTGAAAGTAAGGCCTCAGCTTCCGGGACGCCATCAGTAAGCAAAATGTTAATTTCTCAATTAGCAGGTATCTGGACTTCACGCCCAATAACCTTTTGCTTACGTAATAAACCAGGAGCTAGAATTTTCCCTCCTCCCATACCAGTGCTGCTCTGATGGCGTGTTCAGACATGGCCAAATAAAGGTATAACGATTCCCCATCTACTGGCTTCGCCAAAATTGGTGCTTTGGACAAATGTTCTTTCAACTTCTGGAAGGCCTCTTCACACTCGGCCGACCATTCGAACCTTTGGCTTCTGCGAAGGATGTTGAAGAATGGGATGCACTTGTCCATAGACTTTGAGATGACAATCCGTGGACTTTGCCATCTTCCCGTTAGGCTCTACATGTCTTTGTGCATCCATGGCGAGGGCATTTCGATCAACGCTCAATTCCACTAACCCCCATGGCTATTACCAATGTTTAATTAGATTAATATGGAATTAAAAATGAGATTTGGGAGTTATTTGAGTTTTTTGAGCCGTTCAACAAAGATTGAAAAAACTGAAAAAATTGGTCAGTTTTGGCCTGTGGCCGTGGCCAGAGACATTAATGGCTGCAGCCACTAGTCTTTGTCCCACAGGCCGCGGCCACTGACCAATTTCAGCACAAAAAATGTGCTGTTTTTCGAAACGGTTCCAAACCCTCCCAAATGATGTTGTAACTCCCAAAACACATTATTGGGGTTAAAATCATATCTCTAACAGCCATTTCACATATGGCTTTATGAAATTCATCTCAATATTGTGTAAAAATAAATTTACACAATAAAGGGTAATATTTGGAAGTTACAAATTTGTAACACCAAATATGTTACATTATTTGGATATATCTCATATATTTGAATATTGTAACTCTCTATTATATGTTACAATATGTGACACTCTTTGTCACATTTATTTAATCTAAAACATTATATTATAATATAATATAATATTACATTATATTATAAAATAATATAACATCTTCAGCCTCTGCTGAACGATTATTCAAAGATTTTTCAATTAAAAAGCCATTATTTTATTCAATCTAAATAAAGATCTTTTCATTCTTGAACTCTATAAATAGGACCTAGTACCCAGCTATTTATTCATTCATCAAGCTAAGTTCAGAGTCTGCAAGCTGCTAGATTATTTTAGAGTGATAAACACTTGGGTTGGGGTTATAAGCTTTATCCTTATAAGCTTAATAAACACTCGGGAAGTAAGGTTCATAGTAGATTTCGGTTCGAGGTGTAGTTTGGTTATAGAAGCATTCGAGGTATTCCTTATTCTAGTTCATTTCTGTGTTATTCTTATAGTTTTTCTACTCAAAATCCTAACTCGTATGCTTTATTCTTGGTTAGGAATCTAAGATCTTGAACGTAAGATTGTTGTTGGTAAGTATCCTTTCGATGGTGTAGTTCATTCTTTTCATCCTTTTTCGTTAGTATACTCACCTTTCTATTATGGTTTTTAGGAGTGTTGCAAAGTCCCGATTCTGTTCTCATATCCCGGTATATTGGTAAGGAAAATAGGATAGGTTTTTATATGTTGTATGTTATCTTATGATATGTTGAGTTATGAAATGTTATATTATGTATGTTGGTAGACTTGGGCATATGACTTGTATAGCTAACAAGCCCCAATAAATTTATGGGCATATGACTTGCTTAGCTAGCAAGCCCCACAAATCTAATGGGCATATGACTTGATTAGTTAACAAGCCCCAAGTAGTATAATGGCCATTGTAGTAGTTTATGACATATGTTTATGATATAATTTTATCTATATGATTTATGTTGTTAGTTTTTCCTTGGTGGGCATTAGGCTCATTCCTTTGTGTTTATATGTGCAGGAAAATAATTATGGCGGCGGAAAGGTTCTCGACAGCTTGGGGGTTGTGTATTGAGGCTTGATGGAATCGATGGACTGAGTGTTCGATTAGAGGATGAAGTCTTTAAATTATGATTTCCATGTATTATTTTCCGCGCTTGATTTTGTAACCCATTTATTTAAGTTATGTTTTGCTTTATTTTCAAAACAATGGGACCCCATATCCTAAGTAAAGTATTTATGTATTCAAACCTTTTCTTTATATAATAAAGTTATGATGTTTTCGCATGTACGTTTTCTTATGAATAATATAGTAGTTATTAATGGTCCAAGGTCTAGAATAGTTGGGTCATTACAGTTGGTATCAAAGCAACGGTTCATCCGCATGAAGTTCTCCTCGATACACACACACAAAGCTTCGAATCTGACTGCCAAGTAAGTGTTTAAGTTATAGATATTATGTTTATATGTATAGATAACAATTTTAGCATTTATGTTTTCAGTTAAGAATGAATGGAGCATTAACCTATGAGGATATCCGAGCCATTAAGGCATTAAAGAGAATTAGAGAACCGAGAAACACCGTAGGAGTGCTAGAGAGAATCACTCGGAGACTGCTTTTGTTCCACAGAGAAATAGGTCACCTTCAAGAATCTAAGCAAATCATGATGAGAGCAACGGAGCAATATGCTTTAGTAATTAGACCATTTAGAGATTTTCATACCATAATTCCAGCCTTAGAGGAAATATGGGAAACAATGGATGATGAAGATGAACTGCCAGTAGTAATGAGATATTATTTTCTCGTAATTAGGTTCACTTCAAAATCAGAATTTTAGTTTACAAATGAGCAAAAGCATAGGATTTTTATGAACCTTCCTCGAGGGAATTTTTAGGCACATGATAATGAAGACTATGAAGAGTTAGATGATGATATGCTAGATGAAGGATTGGATATAGAAGATCTCGATTTTTAGAATAGTTAGTGTCATTGTTTGTTTTAATTTATTATTTGTTTTCTTTTATGGTTGTAAATAGTGAAAACTCTTTTCCAAATTAATATCATGTTATTTTTGTTATCATGTATGAGTTTGATTTTTTTGGCAATCATAATAAATAATAAATAAAATAAATAATGACTAAGTTCGGTGAGGGTGGATACAAATCAATGAACCAAGTTTCTATATTGAGAGTAAGGGGGCCATAGTAGTGGGAACGATTTTACTGATCTCAGCCCTCCCTCAATATGGTTAACTTTGGAACAAAGATGAGTTTCGAGCCTGAGAATTAAGTCATATAGGGTGATTAGAAATAGACTTAGGAAATGAAGATGACTTGTTTTTCTAAGTATAGAAACCCACTCTAATAATAAAGAAGACTTAAATAATTTTTCATAAGAAGTCATAATCAATAGGTCCGAGTTATGTCTGTTTAGAATAAGTTTTTGCCTTAGAGCCTATTAGGTAAAGTTCTAACATGTTTCTTTCAACTGTTAGAACTCTGCTACGATGTCGCTCTGAAGATCTGCACGCACCAACAGAAACGCCTCCAACGCTGCTCCAATGAACAATGAAGCCCCTCTAGTTCGCAGAAGGGGAGTGTGTGCTACTGCCAGCCGCAACGCGTTGGCACCGCCAGCTGACAACACTGTGGAGATCGCCAGACTGTGACAACAAGTCAAGGAACTTTTGCAGCAACAATGGAAATAGGCTCAGCCCCAGACTCAGCCTCCACTACAGCCGTAGCCACAGCAAATGGCCACAGCACCCCAACAAGTTGGTCCATATGGGGGATGGCCAGTGGCGAACTATGTGCCATATCCAGTACAGCACTTGGAGCCAGTTTATGAGAGGTTCCGTAAGCAGTACACTCCAAACTTTGAAGGGACTACATACCCCTTTGAGGCAGAAGAGTGGTTAAGGAATGTGGAGCCAATTCTGACGCACATGAATCTCAGTAACGCGGACCTTATATTCTGCGTCTCGTCTTTGCTCAAGAAGGATGCCAGAATATGGTGGGACTTGGTCCAGCAGACTCACGATGTCACCACTATGACTTGGACCAAATTTGTGGAGCTATTCCACAAAAAGTACTACAATTCAGTTGTCATTTCTTCAAGGGTCGAGGAATTCGCTAGTCTAAAGCAAGGCAATTTGACGGTAGCAGAGTATGCTCGGCAGTTCGACCGATTAGCTAAGTTTACATCTGAGATTGTTCCTACTGATTTTCTGAGGGTGAACAAGTTCGTTAGAGGAATTCAACCAAAGATCGAGCTAGGGGTTAAGCTAGCAAACCCGGGGAATACTACGTATGCCGACGTTCTAGAGACGGCAATAAAAGTAGAGAGGCTGCAGGCTAATGTAAGTAAAGAAGAAGCTAGTAAGCTTGAGCCTAGACAGCAGGGTCAACCTCAGACCAGTCAGAACAACAACCATAATAGCAACAATCAGTCAGGCAACAATAGTAACGGTCAGAAAAGAAGGCATCCTGATAATAAGCAATTTGACAGCGATAAGAGGGCACAGACAAATAATGGGGGAAATAAGCCGGGTTATGTGGAATACTCGTCATGTGCTAAGTGTAAGAAGAAACATCCTGGTGAATGCCGCGCAAACACCAAGGAATGTTATAACTGTGGTTAGGAAGGACACCAGAAAAGAGATTGTCCACAGCGCAAGCCAGAAGGGAAGAAAGACGACAAGATGGTTCCTGCTAGGTTTTTTGGCTTAACCCAAGGAGAGGTTGATGCTAGCAATAAGGTGGTCACAGGTCAGGTTTCTATCCTCAATAATATATGTTCAATATAATTTGATTTGGGAGCCACTCATTCGTATATCTCGTTAGGAATGATAGAGAAACTAGACAAACCAAGTGAAATATTTAGAACTAGGTTTGTAACCGAGTTGCCTTTGGGAAAAGTGGTTCTATCATCACGGATAGTACGAGGCGTACCGATCAATATTGAGGACGTCGAACTAGAAGGAGACCTGATAGAACTAGAGATCAAGGACTTTGACGTGATACTAGGAATGGACTGGCTAGCACGACATGGCACAACCATCGACTGCAAATTCAAGAAGGTGATGTTCAAGACTCCTGACGACCAGAAACTATGCTTCATGGGACAAGCTTCAGGATTACGCACCCTGTTAGTATCATCTCTCAAAGCTCAAAGAATGATGGAAAAAGGATGTCAAGCATTCTTAGCCAGCATCACAGATGTGGTAAAGGAAACACCACTCAAGGTTGGAGACGTCCGTATTGTAAGAGAATTCCCAGAGGTATTTCCCGATGACTTGCCAGGGTTGCCGCCGACTCGGGAAATTAACTTCACAATAAAATTAGTATCAGGCACCGAGCCTATCTCCAAGGAACCATACCGGATGGCACCTACAGAACTCAAGGAGTTAAAGACGTAGCTACAAGAACTCCTAGACTTGGGTTTTATTGGGCCGAGCTATTCGCCATGGGGAGCACCGGTGCTACTCGTGAAGAAAAAGGACAGAAGCATGCGGATGTGTATAGACTATCGCGAGATGAACAAGGTAACGATTAAGAATAAGTACCCGTTACCCCGGATCGACGACTTGTTTGATCAACTCCGAGGCGCGACTGTATTTTCAAAGATTGATTTACGGTCCGGGTATCATCAACTCAAGGTAAAGGGAGAAGATATTCCTAAGACAACCTTTAGAACTCGTTATGGACATTACGAGTTCTTAGTTATGTCTTTTGGTCTTACCAACGCACTAGGCGCGTTTATGGACTTGATGAATAGGGTCTTCAAGGACTACTTAGATAAATTCGTCGTAGTGTTCATCGACGACATCTTAGTATACTCCAAGGATGAAGTAGAGCACGAGGAACATTTGAGTTTGATTTTGTCACGACTGAATGAGCATCAACTCTACGCCAAGTTCAAGAAATGTGAGTTTTGGCTTTCGCAAGTGGCGTTCCTCGGGTACATTATATCAAAAGACGGTGTTGTAGTTGACCCATCAAAGGTAGAGGCCGTGAAGGATTGGCCAAGACCAAAGAACGCATCCGAAGTAAGAAGCATTCTAGGGTTAGCAGGTTATTATAGGAGGTTCATAGAGGGCTTTTCTAAGATAGCCACTCCGCTCACCAACCTGACCCAAAAACAACAAAGATTCAACTGGAATGATAGATGTGAAGAAAGTTTCCTGTTGGTTAAAGATAAGCTTTGCTCAGCACCAGTACTCTGTGTACCGACACCCAATGATAAGTTTGTAGTCTACTGCGATGCGTCGAAGCAAGGGTTGGGTTGCGTGCTGATGTAGAATGACAAGGTGATAGCCTACGCCTCACGACAGCTGAAGGAGTATGAGAAACGCTATCCAACGCATGATATGGAGTTGGCAGCAATGGTCTTTACGTTAAAAAATCTAGCGCCATTATCTTTACGGAGAAAGGTGTGAGATTTATACAGACCACAAAAGTTTAAAGTACTTCTTTACCAAGAAGGAGCTCAACATGAGGCAGCGCAGGTGGTTAGAGTTAGTGAAGGATTATGACTGCAAAATCTTATACCACCCAGGGAAGGCAAACGTAGTTGTCGATGCGCTAAGTAGGAAAAGTTATGGAAGTTTAGTAGCATTAGCCGGGCTAGAAAAGCCACTGCAGCAGGAGCTGATCAATGTCAGAATAGAAGTAGTTGTCGGCAAACTGGCTAACTTGTCTATCCAGTGAAATCTGCTAGAAGATATATGGATTGGGAAAGAACAGGATGACACACTAGCGACACACGTGGATGCAATCAGAGAAGGCAAGACCATAGATTTCTTAATATCTATTCAAGGTTTATTGAGAAATAAGGATCAGGTAAGTGTGTCAAATGATCAAAGGATTAAGAGGATGATTCTAGAGGAAGCGCACAGTACCCCGTACTCAGTTCACCCAGGGTCGACCAAGATGACTCATGACATCAAGGCAATCTATTGGTGGCTAGAGATGAAGAAGGACATAGCAGAGTTTGTGTCTAAGTGTCTAGTATGCCAGCAAGTGAAAGCAGAACATCAGCAGCCTGCAGGCTTATTGCAATCGCTTAGCGTACCAGAATGGAAGTGGGATGATATAGCTATGGACTTCGTGACAGGTTTGCCAAGAACGACTAAGCAGCATGATTCCGCTTGGATAGTAATAGATAGACTACCAAGTCGACTCATTTCTTGCCTGTTAAGACTTCATACACAGCAGACCAATATGCAAACATCTATGTCCAAGAGATAGTACGATTGCATGGAATCCCCAAGACAATAGTGTCAGATAGAGGATCAGTGTTTACATCGAGATTTTGGGGAAGTTTACAGCAAGCTATGGGTACTAAGTTAAGTCTTAGTACAACTTTTCATCCTCAGACAGATTGGCAGTCTGAGCATACGATTCAGATTTTAGAGGATATGCTACGTGCTTGTATACTTGATTTCGGAGGATCGTGGAATAAGTACTTGTTGCTGATAGAGTTCTCATACAACAATAGCTACCAGTCAATGATTGGGATGACACCTTATGAGTTGCTTAATGGAGGAAGGTGCCGATCACCGTTGCACTGGGACAAGGTAAGAGAAAGGCAGCTTCTAGGTCCGGAAGCTGTTAGACAAGCTCAAGAAGCAGTAGCGCTAATTAGACAGCGTATGCTTGCTACTCAAAGCAGTAAAAAAAGCTATGTGTACGCCCTGATTTTCCCACGGGCTGATTAGCGAGCTGAGGTACAGCCTAATCATGATCACCAGGCAGACATCCCTGGGACCGGAGCTACCGTCGTAAGGTCCTACCTCCTTAGCTCGAGGTAGCCTAAGGGTTCGCCCAGATTGCTCAAAGGACTGAGTCTGGACCCAGAAGGCCGCAGGTCGAGGTAGGCATCTAGCTCGTGGTACGAGTTGGAGTTGGAGGCTGTGGCCTTTTATAAAGTCAACCATGCAAGGTAAACGTGCATATATCAGACATCACGTGTCTGATATACCCCTGACTTCTCGGACACGCAGCAGGAACGTGCGTATTCAAACACCCACGACTGGGTTGGGCCGTGCGGCCCATTATCCCCTTACTTATTGATTTGACCACACTAATGTGTCAGGTTTAGGAATTAATCATGAATGTCACAGAGTTGACATGATAGGTAAGAAGGTCACGGGATGACCTTCTTACCAACTCCCAGGTGCCTTCTCCTATAAATATGGAGACCTTGGAAGTTAAGAGGGGTTGGATTCTCGATTGTAAGAAATACCCTGTAATCAAATACCCAGTATATATCAATAATATTGACTAGTGGAGTAGAAGGATTTTAACCTTTGAACCACTTAAAAATCGTACTTTGAGTCACCATTTCATTTTTAAAAGAACATATATCTGTTTCGGTTCAACCTAAGCACTAATCCCTTTCTCTTCTTTTCTTAATTACCTGTTGGCGAAGAACCGCGTCAACACTATGTGAATGCCAAGCGACGCGATGTGGAATTCAAAGTTGGAGATCAAGTCTTCTTGAAGATATCTCCTATGAAAGGTGTGAAGCGGTTTGGAAAGAAAGGCAAACTTAGTCCCCGATTTATAGGTCCTTCTGAGATATTGGACAAAGTGGGAGCAGTTGCGTATAGACTAGCCCTACCGCCAGCTCTAGCAGATAGTCACAATGTGTTTCACATCTCGATGCTACACAAGTATGTGTCAGACCCATCTCACATCCTCAAGTATGATACGATAGAGCTCTAGAAAGACTTGAGTTACGAGGAACGACCGGTTAGCATCCTGGATAGGGGTGAAGCAATTACAGTCCAAGAGTATTCCTATAGTTAAAGTCCTATGGAGTAATAGTTCAGAACAGGAGGCAACGTGGGAGTTGGAGGAGGACATGCAAGGCCGGTACCCGGAGTTATTTGGTAAGTAAATTTCGAGGACGAAATTATTTTTAGTAGAGGAGAATTTTAGAGTCCAAGAACTTTACTTAGCTAGTTAGATAGTAGTAGCAATAGTAATAGTTGTAGTATTTTTATGACTGTGGATTTTGGTTCAGACCGGGATTTAGTTGGACACTCGTAGTAACACTAGTAGATTTTATAAGTTTAACCTATAGTTTAAGAATATTAATTATAACCTAAGGTTTAATTAATATGACTAATTATGAAGGTGATATTTATTATAATATAAGGTTTAGATAAACCCAATAAGGAAATGACACTTGTCATGTGTATGTTTAATGAATAAATAAGTATTTTGAGGAATAAATTTATTAAGAGTAATATTATAATAACCTAGGGTCTGCCAGCTGCTGTGAAAAAGTTAAGGCTGTTTACTCAATTCAAATTAGGCTAAAAAAGTTCAATTACGTGTATAATATATCAGCGTATGCCGATATATCACAGCACTAGGGGGCGATATATCGCCATACGGGGATACGAAAAACACGTAACTTCGCACGACCACCTCGACGAGCCTCAGGCATATTAGCCCAGGCGATATATCACCTACTAGGGACGATATATCGGCTGTAGTGCCAGATATTTTAACGTTTTTTAAACAAAGCTCATTTTATTCCTTAACCTCTTGATTAGTCCAGAATCTTTTTAACTGAGTCTTCAGCCTCTGCTGAACGATTATTCAAAGATTTTTCAATTAAAAAGCCATTATTTTATTCAATCTAAATGAAGATCTTTTCATTCTTGAACTCTATAAATAGGACCTAGTACCCAGCCATTTATTCATTCATCAAGCTAAGTTCAGAGTCTGCAAGCTGCTAGGTTATTTTAGAGTGATAAACACTTGGGTTGGGGTTATAAGCTTAATAAACACTTGGGAAGTAAGGTTCATAGTAGATTTCGGTTCGAGGTGCAGTTCGGTTATAGAAGCATTCGAGATATTCCTTATTCTAGTTCATTTCTGTGTTATTCTTATAGTTTTTCTACTCAAAATCCTAACTCGTATTCTTTATTCTTGGTTAGGAATCTAAGATCTTGAACGTAAGATTGTTTTTGGTAACTATCCTTTCGATGGTGTAGTTCATTCTTTTCATCCTTTTTCATTAGTATACTCACCTTTCTATTATGGTTTTTAGGAGTGTTCCAAAGTCCCGATTCTGTTCTCATATCCCGGTATATTGGTAAGGAAAATAGGATAGGTTTTTATATGTTGTATGTTATCTTATGATATGTTGAGTTATGAAATGTTATATTATGTATGTTGGTAGACTTGGGCATATGACTTGTATAGCTAACAAGCCCCAATAAATTTATGGGCATATGACTTGCTTAGCTAGCAAGCCCCACAAATCTAATGGGCATATGACTTGATTAGTTAACAAGCCCCAAGTAGTATAATGGCCATTGTAGTAGTTTATGACATATGTTTATGATATAATTTTATCTATATGATTTATGTTGTTAGTTTTTCCTTGGTGGGCATTAGGCTCATTCCTTTGTGTTTATATGTGCAGGAAAATAATTATGACGGCGGATAGGTTTTCGACAGCTTGGGGGTTATGTATTGAGGCTGGATGGAATCGATGGACTGAGTGTTCGATTAGAGGATGAAGTCTTTAAATTATGATTTCCATGTATTATTTTCCGCACTTGATTTTGTAACCCATTTATTTAAGTTATGTTTTGCTTTATTTTCAAAACAATGGGATCCGATATCTTAAGTAGAGTATTTATGTATTCAATCCTTTTCTTTATATAATAAAGCTATGATGTTTTCGCATGTACGTTTTCTTATGAATAATATAGTAGTTATTAATATAGTAGTTATTAATGGTCCAAGGTCTAGAATAGTTGGGTCGTTACACGCGGAGACTCATATACTATCCCAAAACTTTTAATTGGTTTAGGATTTTAATGGTTATATGTTATCGCATTGTGACTAGGTTATACTGCAAGGGCACAAGATTAAGGATCGTGCTCGGGGCTGTCATATGATAGCTACTCAGGAATTGAGTTAAGAAAATTGCACCTGAGTTGTGAATGGGGCTTAAACCCCTTATATGAATATATTATGAATATGAACATATCTGTAGCTGAGAATATCTGGATGGGCATGCTTGTATACCTGCCATTGATAACTTGCTATGCATTGTGCATATATATTATATCTGTTTGCAGGCCGGCCTAAGGGTGCCAGGGGCCGATTGTAAGTGTGCAGAATGCAGCTTGGCTTAAGGGTGTCAAGGTTAGTTAAGAGACCAAGGAACACAGCCTAAGGGCACTATGCCTGGGTATTATACCATAAACAGAAGTGTGGTTCACACTTAATCTTTTCTATTGATTGATGAGTTTGGATTTACATATTTGGCTGAGTTTAATATTAATGTTGGTTGGCTATTTATATTCTATTGTTAATTGAATTTGATGATTTATGTTTACTACCTTTATATTGTTGCCTAGTTGTGTATGCTGGTTTAAGTTTTTATACTGAGCCTTGGCTCATGGGTGCTACGTGGTGGAGGTAAGGGAAAGGGATAGCGGGTCTAGCCATGGGTTAGAGAGCTTCAAGGGCAGTGTATACATATGCAGCCTACTCGAACACCATAGTCAGGATAGCTTGGAAGGAACTAGAGTTAAAATGATTTTGGGATCCCGTGTGAACTTAATATTTTAATGAAAAATAATCATTTTATTGACCAAATCTTTTAATACTTGACCTTGACATAGTCTTTAATTACACATTTAACTTCAAATGACTTGTTTAGCGAGTTAAGCACTATTTTAAACACACAATATAACAGTCTTGGTTATCCAGGGCGTTACAGCTTAAATCACTAAGCAAGTCATTTGAACTTAAATATGTAATTAAAGACTAAGTTAAGGTCTTGTATTAAAAGATTTGGTCAACAAAATGGTTATTTTTCATTAAAATATTAATTTTACACACGGGATCCCAAAATCAGTTTACAGACTTGTAAAAGACAAATAGAATACAACTCAACCGTCCTAAGCCGAAAAACAGGGTTTAATCCTAGTTCCTTCCAAGCTATCCCAACCGTGGTGATTGAGCAAGCTGCATATGTACCCACCGCCCCTGAAGCTCTCCAACTCATGGCTAGTCCTGCTATCCTTTTCCCTTACCTGCACCACGTAGCACCCATGAGCCAAGGCTCAGCAAGAAAACTTAAACTAGCATGGACGACTAGGAAACAGTATACAAGCAGTAAACATAAATCATAAGATTTGATTAACAATAGAATATATATACCCAACCAACAGTAATATTCAACTCAGTCAAATATGTAAACCAAACTCATCAATCAATAGAAATGATTAAGAGTGAACCACACTTCTATTTATGGTATAAAACCCAGGCCCGATGCCCTAAGGCTGAATCCCCTGGTCTCTTAGTCGACCCTAGCATCCTTAGGCTAGGCTGTATACCACACGCTTGCTATTGACTCCGACACCCTTAGGTCGGCTTGCAAACAGATATAATCACAAATGCACAATGTAGAGCAAGTAATCAATGGCAGTGTATACAAGCATGCCCATCCAGATATTCTCAACTACAGATATGTTCATATTCATAATATATTCATATAAAGGGTTTAAGCCCCCATCACAACTCGGGTGCAATTTTCTTACCTCAATTCCCGAGCAACTAGCATATGATAGCCCTGAGCACAATCCCTAAACTTGAGCCCTTGCGGTATAACCTAGTCACAATGTGATAATGGATAACCATTAAAATACTAAACCAATTAAACCTTTGGGATAATATACAAGTCTCTGGGACCTCAAATTCTACTAAACCAGGTAGTAGAATTCGTCCCGAGCGCTTAGGTTAATGTTCCCAAGCTAACAAAACTGTTCTGGCTAAGTCTGCCTATGCGGGCTGCGACCTGGCCCTAAGGGTCGCAGCGCGTCCCCTAGTTAGAGATGCTAACCCCAACCTTTACAGGCATGCAGGCTACAATCTGGCCCTGAGAGTCGCGGTGTGCCTATGAGATAGAAAGAGCCCATGCTCTTGGGGTCACGCGGGCCGCGACGCCCATGAAAAGGGTCGCGACGCGCCCCTGCAAACACGGAAAACTTAGCTTCTTTCTGCATTTTCTTTGAGCTAAACCTTCAAAAATTCATCCTAGACCTAACCAAAAACCAGAATTAAGCCTCTCAAACATTCCCAAACACCATAGAGAACATAACCACACTAATAGTTAAGCCAAAACTGCATCACAGCCCAAAATCCAAACCTAGAGTTAGAACTTAAGAACACTAAAACTAGGCTTAGAATTCAATCAAGAACAGAGAAATTCACTTACCCCTACTGAAGACTATGCCTCTGAATTACTCCTTCAGTGATCCTCAGCCCTCAAGCTTCCAATCTTCAGCCTTTGGCACCAATCCTCCAAGAACTCCACTAGCTTCAATGCACACCAAGGGGAGATGAGCAAACCGACTAGGGAGAGAGAGGGAGGGGTTGTGCCTTGTTCCCTTGTGTCTACAGGCTTCTAATTCCTAAGTCATCCTAAGGTAAGTCTATCTTCTAACTAAAAATAGACTATAATGCCCCTAAGTATACCCTTATCTTCTAATGCCCCCAAGAGAAAAAACGTCATTAGGCACCTTCCCCGCTAGTCCTCGAATTGTCTTATGAATTCCCAATTAATCCCAACATATCCAATTAATCACCAAATAATTGCACATTAACCAATAAATCCTAAATACGCACTAAGTCCCCAAAATACTGCTAGACTCGCCTGAGCTGAGTATTGGACCCCATTGTGACTATTCGACTAATCCACTCACTAGGATCACCTCGAGCCGAATATTGCAAATATATCCACATAATAATGTGGTCTCAATCATTTAACACATATAATCGCATTTATGCCCTCAACATGCCAAAATTAAAAGTATGCCCTTATAAACAAGAATGGGCCCACATGCATATTTAATACTTCTAAAATGCATATAAATATATTCATATTATCATATAAGTCATGCATGTAACGTAGTCACGCATTTAATCAATTAATTCAACATGTATATCCTATTATGCCCTCCAGGCACTGTAGTCCAGGCACTTAGCCTTAATAGTAAATTCGGGACGTTACAGAGTCCAACCCTAGTTTCCCCTGTAATACCTCGGCTGTGGCGGTCAAGCAGACTGCATATGTACACATCGCCCCTAATGCTCTCCAAATCATGGCTGGCCAGGCTTCTCCTTACCCTTACCTGCACCACAAAGCACCCATGAGCCAAAAGACTTAGCAATAAAACATTTTAACAAATTCAGATAGTCAACATAATATAACATCATGCTTAACTGTAATAACTGAAACCAAGCGTACACACTGTACATGCAAGTGACCAAAAGTTTATACAAGTGCATGTCGCACTCCCGTTCATCCTATGGCATCTGAGCCAGTTAAGCGCATAATGCACTCCTGTTCATTACATTGGCATTCGAGCCAGTCAAGTACATAAAGCACTCCCAGAGTGGCCTAGCCATAATGGCCTGCACCCAACACGCATAATGCCGATCACGGCTCTTAAGATAAGCCTTGCAAACCCTCGACTCATAAGTCGAGCCTTGTGAACTCTCAACTTATAAGTCGAGCCTTGTAAACCCTTGACTTATAAGTCGGGCCTTGTGATCCTTCGACTTATAAGTCGGCCTTGTAATCCCTTGAATTATATGTCGGTCTTGTAAATCCTCAACTTATAAGTCGAGCCTCGTAAACCCCTTGACTCATAAGTCGAGCCCCTTTTAATCCCTCCGCTTATAAGTCGGGCCCCTGTAGTCCCTTGGCTTATAAGTCGAGCCTTTTTTGTCCATCGCCTTATAAGTCGATCCCCTTTTTAACCAAATATAGCCTCGACTAGTAGGCCGAGCTCTTGGTTAGGTGAAATACACATATTTCTGACTTATAAGTCGAACCTCCCAACCAAAAATAGACATACCTATAACACATTCATCATACACAGATATAACACATTACAATGTACTTACACAGGTACACACATGCATAATTATAACCATGCTCATTAGCTGGCCCCGAGCCCTAATCGTGTTTACATTTAATAGTTGGGCCAAGCCCCAATCATAATATGTTTAACAGCTGGGCCAAGCCCTAGTCATATTACATTTAACAGTTGGGCCAAGCCCCAACCATATTACATTTAACAGTTGGGCCAAGCCCCAATCATAATACGTTTGACAGCAGGGACGAGCCTTAATTATAATACATTTGACAATGGTGTTGAGCCCTAATCATAATACATTCAACAATAGGGTCGAGCCCTAATCATGTATCTCACGCTTCGGGTGCAGTTTTGTTACCTTTGGTCCAAGTACAAGCAAATAAGCATGACCCCCAAGAACGATCCTCTCTCAATTCCTAGCAGTAACCTAGTCAAAACCCACAAATAACATTCTCATTACTATTTGATTCCATAATAGAACCCCAGGACCAATCTCGTGCTCTCGGGACCTCCAATTCCCCCACGCGAGGTGGTGAAATCGTCCCTCGGGCCCTTGGGCCTATGCCCTAAAAATACAAAAAATAAAGGGCCTTGAAAATTGCCTAGCATCCCGGCACACAGCCAGGGCCCTCTGCTCTGGATCAACCTAGCGTCGCAGCTTGGAAGAACAACGCCATGACGCCCCTTCGCGAACCAAGAAAAACTCGGTTTTTCTTGCGTTTTCTTTGAATCCAAACCTTCCAAAATCATCTCAAGGTTTCCCCAAAGTCCCAGTTGAGTCCCATGCATCCCAAACATCCCGATAACCAACTCAAGTCCAAAACAAAACCCAAAACTCATCAAAGTTGAAGATTCTAGAAAACCTTAGACCATCAGGAATTAAACTCACAAACATAGTAAACTCTTACCTCCAATGGCTGAATTTTGGTCTCAAGTTGCTCCTAGCTTAATCCTAGAAACCAAACCTTCAATCCTAAAGCTTTGTTACTCAAGAATAACAAAATCTCAAGTCCCCAAGGAGTGTGAAAAAGACCTACGGGAGAGAGAGAGAGAGAGAGAGAGAGAGAGAGAGAGATAGCTTTTCCTTTGTGTTTTCTGAGTGTTCCTCTGCTTTCCACAACCTTCCAAACTAGCTAAGTCAAGCTAAGGTCTATCCAAAAGACCTAAACACCCTTAACCCAAAATTTCCTCTCCAATGCTCACAAGGACACATGGGTCAATTACCACCATTTGCCACTTTTCCCCGTTAATCATAATTAACGTCTCATAATTTTCAAAGTTAGCAGGAAAGTCACAGCGGGACCCAATACCCGACTCGGGTCGAGTCAAGGGGTATTCTAGGTATTTAGCATTAAATCGGGTTATCTGGTAATGGGAATGAATAATTGGGGATTTATTTGGAGTTAGTGAGATTAGGAGGGAATACTGGGAATTTTAACCATTTTGCCCTCGGGAACGTTTTTGGTACCCCGAGCCTCGGGATTAGCTTAAGTAAACTTAAGGCTTAAGAAAATATAAAAAAAACACTCAAACACTCTGAGAATTGACTCTCTCTCTCTCTCTCACTCTCAACTTCCCTAAGTTAGTTCTTGAAGAATTAAGAAGATTGTGGCTGAAAACCAAGGAATTTAAGGCTCGAGATTAGAATGCAGATAACTTGTGGCTCGAGGATCACCATTCACAACTGAGGTAATGGTTTAATCTCTGTTTTTAACTGAATTTTGTTAGAGTTATAGGCTATTCTTGAGATGTTCTTGAGTCTTATAGTTCAAGAGTTGAATTGAGAGTTTAGATGAGTTTTGCATCTAGGTTTTAGATGGGTTTTATTGTTGGGAAGATATTAAAACTGTCGTGATGATTGAATTATTGTTTTAGGGTGGAATTGGGATGGTTTTGGTTGAATTTGGCTGATGAAAAATGGTGAAAATATATGTTCGTAGGGCTAAGTCGCTGTAATGCCCTGAATTCTTTGATGTGGTTTAATGGCAGGATTAGCAGGCCGGGAGGGCCATCCTTGCTTAATTATGCCATTAAATGATATTATGCATGTATACGTGAATTATATTATAATATGATGTTAAATGTATGCATCTGGGTCCACGTTTTTAATTACAGGGGTGTGATGGTAATCTGGCCCGTTGAGGGTATAATTATATATTTGTATGAATGTTGTTGATATATGTTGAGACCACATTATAATGTGGGTTTGTTCGAGCTATTCGGCATGAGACGATCTTGGATTATGGATTAGCGGTCTAGTCACAACAGGTTTAAGCTCGGGACTCGGGATGAGTCTCGGGGTGATTTTTAATGATTAGAGTGTTACCAGGAATTAGAGGGTAACAAGATATGAATTATTGGTGTTTGAGATTATTGAGAATAGCGGGAATTGGAGAGCGTTAATTATGATTAACGAGACAGGTGGAAAATACCAATTTTGCCCTTGGGAGCCTTTAGAAACCTTAATTAGACCTAGGGGTATTTTGGTCTTTTCCCCCTAGGATAGATATAAACCATTTTTTGAGCTGAAAGAAAAGAAGAAAACAGAGTATACTTGAAGCTTCTCCCGTACCTATTTTCCTTACAGTTTTCTTTGTGATTTTTAAACCATTCTTGAGGATTCAAGCTTGGGAAGTGAGCCTTGGGAGTTTGGGAGTGTGTTCCTCCATCGAAGAGCATCATAAGCTGAACTTTGGGTAAGTTTCTAACCATTGAATTCTCTGGTTTGCCCTGTTTTAGTTCTGTTTTGCAGCTGAGATTTCTAGGTTGAGATCTTGGTTTTGATGGGAGTTTTGGCTAGGGTTCTTATGGTTGTGATGTTTGGGATATGTTAGAATGGTTTTTGGGTTCTTTTGGCATCAAAAATGGGATTTGGAAGCATTGGAAACAGGTTGGGATCAAAGGAGATGAAGAAGGAGGTTTCAGGGGGCATTAGGTTTGGAGGTAGCGCTATAGCGCCCACCCTAGGGCGCTACAACGCTACTCACGGGGCATTTGGGCATGTTGGGGATTCTGAGTATAGCGCTGGGGCGCTAGGGGTCAGTGCTGTAGCGCTACTCTGTTCCTTCAAAGTCTCGTTTTGAGTGTTTTTAAGGGTTTTTGACTTGGGGTTTCAATCCTTAAGTCCCGGGATCGAATCTACTCACCGTGTGGGCATGTTTCGAGGTCTCGAGAGTGGTGCTTAGGTCAAGACTTTATCCATGTTGATTCTCATTAATGGAGGTTATAATTGGTTGTGATTAGGTAACCGCTAAGGAACTAAAAGATCGATCGTTCTCAGGGGTCGTCCTTATAATATTTCTCGCTCGAACCTGAGGTAAGAAAACTACACCCTGTGTATATATGACATGCAGGATTGTTATTGAGGCATGTTGGTTGATAAATGTGGACATGGATTGCATATTAAATGCTAGTGAATATTTTTTACTTGTACATGGCACTGACTAGTTAGGGACACTGACCTAAGAGTCAGAACCGACATAAGTGTCTTGAACACAGGGCTGAATGAAGATTAGATCTAATCGATATCAGCATTGAATGGCTCTAAGGCATTAATTCTGGACCGACCCTAAGGTCGATGAAACTTATAAGCTCTTGGCTAGTCTAAGACTAGTTACTCAGAGCCAGGGCCTAAGGCCCAGGTGACCGCTTGTCACATGGCTAGGGAACGATGTTCCAGAGTTATGACTCTATGGTCATGAGGAAGGTTATGTTGGTGACCAGTCACCATGCACCTATCCTGGTTAAGTTAATGAAAGGTTCACTTACCTGTTAAGCCCCGGTGACCCTATCGTCACAAGGCTGAAGGGAGTTATTCCCTATTTAGTGACTTTTACGACTGTCACCTATCTGTTTTGGATTGATTGTCCTAAATGATTATTATGATCATTGCTGATATTATATTATGCTATATTATGTTTTCTTGTTGGGCCTTGGCTCATAGGTGCTATGCGGTGCAGGTAAAGGGAAAGAAAAGCTTACCCAACCTTGAGTGGATAGCATAGGTGGTGATGTGTACATATGCGGCCGCTTGACCACCATGGCCAAGGAGTTCTCAGAGGGACTAGGGGGATTACCCTATTTTTGCCGCTTAGGTCGGCAGGTTTGTAATTTTGAAATAGTAATGACCTTTTTGTGTTGTAAATAACTTGTAAATGTTCTTGTGGGCCCATGAACAGTTTTATGTATTAAATAAAACATATCATTTCCTTTTTATTGATTTTTCACCTTAGCTTGTTAATAACACTTAGAACACGTTTTTAACCAAAGGACTCGGGTAGCGGGTCAAATTTCTGGTTCACCGATCACCGTAACTGTTCTGGGGTAACCAGGGTGTTACAACTTGGTATTAGAGCGTGCCAAGGTTAGGGTTCCTGTAGACTGGCTGGGCATGTACACACATCACTGAAGTCAAGCTCGACTCATGGTTTGATAACTATTTATGTAGTTATATGTATAACTACTTAAATATAGTATATGTGCTTTACCTGTATGCATGAGACACCATGTTAAACCTGTGCCCTGAAATATTATATTTTCAGCAAGAGTGTGCTAATTCGTACTGAGATTGCTGGAACATACTTATTAGTATTGTTGTTTATGAATTATTATGGGATACATGCTAAGTGCTAAATGCTATAAACATGTATCAGCGTGTATAATTGTATGACTGTGGAATGTGATAATTGTCTGCTTGTTCTTGGACCGTGAGGCGGCAAGAGGTTTAGTTATTACTACCTGACTGGCTGTATTGATCAATGTTTCAGCAAGGTATCATTGATAGAATTATGAATCCCGGGCAGACAGACACTTCAGCTGGCCAAAGTGATCAGAGCCAGAATAATAATAACAGTCAGGGTCAAGAAATTGACCAGTCACAGATTCCACAGCCAGCTCCTGTAAATTGGCAGCAGATAATCAGTGATCTGCAGGCTATAATATTAAAACAGGGAGAGGAGCTTCATCTCTTGAAACAGCAACAAGTACCTGCAGTGGCCAATGTATCGGAGGCACCTCCTGTGTCGGTGCCACCAGTTGGGCAGCTGCCTGAGGTTGGAAATAAATGGGAGCCTCTCTATGAAAGGTTCAGGAAGCAACAACCTCCTGTATTTGAGGGCAGTGCGGATCCTACCAAGGCAGAGCAATGGATGAGTATGATTACCACTATCCTTGACTTCATGAGGGTAACTGGTAATGAGAGGGTAGCCTGTCCCACTTATATGTTTCGGTAGGATGCCTGGATTTGGTGGGAAGTGATTACCCAGACGAAGAATGTAAATGCTCTGAGTTGGGAAAAGTTTCAGACTTTGTTTAATGAAAAATATTACAATGATGCTATCAGGGCAGCTAAAGCTGAGGAATTCATTAGGCTACTTCAGGGGAACTTATCAGTTACTGAGTACGCCTTGAAATTCGATCGCTTGGAAAAGTTTGCCATGGAGCTGGTGCCCACTGATGGGACAGGAAGAGAGAGATTTTTGCAGGGGCTACAACCCAGGTTAGCCTTTGATGTACGTATCACCACTGTGGCTGGGGTTACTACCTATGCACAGGTGGTTGAGAAGGCACTCACAGCTGAGAGTGCAGAGAACAGAATCTGGTGTGACAGTGCAGCCAGAAAGGATTTCAGGAGGCCCGGACCTCCATTTTTGGGTTCAGGTAGGGGTGTAGGCCCTAGTGATCAGAAGAGGAAGGTTCCTTACACCTTCCCAGTTCCAGGTCCTGATAGGCGGCCCCGTGGTATTTCTATGGGTCGTCCAGGTGGTAGTGAAGCCTGGAAGTCTTATCCTGAATGCCCAAGATGCAAGAGGCATCATTTGGGAGAGTATAGGGCAAGGGCCTGCTTCTCATGTGGAGCAATGGGTCATCTTAAAAAGGATTGCCCTAAGGCAAGGAAAGAAAACCTAGAAAGGCGGACATCTCGGCCCAAACTCGAGTGTTCGCATTGACTCAAGTAGAAGCTAAGGCTTCTCCCTCATTGTTACAGGTCAGCTTCTTAGTGCTGGAACCCCTTATAATGTCTTGATTGATTCTGGTGCTACACATTATTTTATTGCTAGTAGTATTATTGATAGATTGTGTAGACCTTGTGATTTTTATGCTATGGGGTTTGGTAGTTTGTTACCCACTGGAGAGTTAGTGGGATCCAGGAGATGGGTCAGATCTTTGCCAGTGACAGTGGAGGGCAGAGAATTGTCAGTGGATTTAATAGAGTTGGTTATGACTGACTTCGATATGATATTGGGTATGGACTGGTTGGAAAAGTATGGGGCAACCATTGATTGCAGAAGGAAGATGGTCACCTTTGAGTCTGAAGGTGAGGATCCTTTTGTGTTTGTTGGTGCTGTGCATGGACCTCGCATTCCTATGATTTCTGTATTGAGGGCTAGGGATCTATTGCAAGGAGGTTGCATTGGATTCTTGGCCAGTGTGGTTGATACCACTCAGGTCGTGCTAGTGAGACCAGAAGAGACCAGACTTGTTTGTGAATTTATAGATGTGTTTCCAAAAGATTTTCCAAGGTTGCCACCACACAGAGAAATTGTGTTCATGATAGAACTGGCACCAGGGGCGGAGCCAGTGTCTAGAGCACCTTACAGAATGGCCCCAACTGAGTTGAAAGAATTAAAAGAACAGTTGCAAGAACTATTAGATTTGGGGTTTTATCAGACCTAGTTTCTCACCTTGGGGTGCCCCAGTTATGTTTGTAAAGAAGAAGGATGGTTATCTGAGAATGTGTATTGATTATAGAGAAGTGAATAAGTTGAAAATTAAGAATAAGTATCCTTTGCCAAGGATAGATGATCTGTTCGATCAGTTGCAAGGTAAGAAGGTAGTCTCAAAGATTGACCTTTGTTTTGGTTATCATCAGTTGAGGGTCAAGGAGGGAGATATACCAAAGACTGCTTTTCGTACCAGGTATGGGTATTATGAGTTCTTAGTTATGTTATTTGGATTGACTAATGCCCCTGCTGCTTTTATGGATTTGATGAACAGAGTGTTCAAGGATTATCTGAACCAGTTTGTGATTGTCTTCATTGATGATATTCTGGTATATTCTCAGTCTGAGTCAGAGCATGAACAACATCTGAGGTTGGTTCTGCAGAGACTGAGGGAACATAGACTGTTTGCTAAATTCAAGAAATGTGAGTTCTGGTTATCTCAGGTATCTTTTCTTGGGCATATTGTTAGTAAGGAGGGGATTAAGGTAGATCCAACAAAGATTGAAGCGGTCAGAGATTGGCCAAGGCCAAAGAATGCTTCTGAGGTTAGAAGTTTCCTTGGATTGGAAGGTTACTATAGTTGTTTTGTGGAAGGGTTCTCAAAGATAGCTAGTGATTTGACTGAGCTGACACGCAAGAGCCAGAAATTTGTGTGGTCAGATAAATGTGAGAACATCTTCCAGGAACTGAAGCAGAGATTGATTACAGCTCCGATTCTGAGTCTTCAAACAAATCAGGAGAAGTTTGTGATTTATTGCGATGTTTCTCATCAGGGTTTGGGCTGTGTTTTGATGCAATCAGAGAAGGTAATTGCTTATGCTTCTCGTCAGTTCAAGGAGCATGAAAATAGATATCCTACTCATGGTTTAGAGTTAGCAGCTGTGGTCTTTGTTTTGAAGATATGGAGACATTATCTCTATGGAGAGTAGTGTGAGATCTATACAGACCACAAGAACCTGAAGTACTTCTTCACCCAGAAAGATCTAAATATGAGGCAAAGGCATTGGCTGGAGCTAGTAAAAGATTATGATTGTGAGATTTTGTATCATCCAGGAAAGGCCAACATGGTAGCTGATGCTTTAAGCCGGAAGGGTCCGGGACAGATTCACGGTATGAGGCTTATAGCCAGAGAGTTAGCAGATGATATGACCAGAGCTAGTATAGAGTTGTTGGTGGGCCAGTTGGCTAATATTACGCTACAGTCTACGCTGCTGGAGAGAATTAAGGAGGGTCAGCTGAGTGATCCACAACTGATCAAGATCAGAGAGGATGTTTTAGCTGGAGCATCTAGAGATTATACAGTGTCTGAGTTAGGCTTGTTGAGATACAAGGGGCGGATATGTGTTCCGCTGGACACTGCTTTGAGGCGGGAGATTCTGGATGAATCTCATACTACACCTTACTCTTTGCATCCAGGCACCACGAAGATGTATCAGGATGTGAGATCGTTGTACTGGTGGCCGGGGATGAAGAGAGATGTAGTTGAGTATGTGGCTAAGTGCTTGACTTGTCAACAGGTCAAGGCTGAGCATCAGAGGCCGGCAGAGTTATTGCAGCCTCTGGATATCCCAGAGTGGAAGTGGGAAGACATCACAATGAATTTTGTGGTGGGCTTACCCAGGACTGTTGGTCAGCATGATTCTATTTGGGTGATAGTGGATCGCTACACCAAGTCAGCTCACTTTCTGCCAGTGAGGACTACTTACACAGTTGACCAGTATGCAGATCTCTAGGTAAGAGAGATCGTACGCCTCCATGGAGTGCCTAGGTCGATCGTGTCAGATCGGGACCCTACTTTTACCTCCAAGTTCTGGGGGAGTTTGCAGAAAACCATGGGGACATAATTGAAGTTCAGCACTGCTTATCATCCTCAGACAGATGGGCAATCTGAGAGGACGATCTAGATATTGGAAGACATGCTGAGAGCATGTGTGTTGGACTTTGGTGGATCTTGGAGTAAGTATCTACCTTTGATAGAATTCTCCTACAATAACAGTTATCAGTCTACCACCTTATGAGATGCTGTATGGTAGGAAATGCAGATCTCCCATTCATTGGGATAAGACAGGTGAAAGGAGATACTTAGGTCCTGAGGCAGTTCAGAGGACCAGTGAGGCCATTGAGAAGATTAGAGCTCAGATGCTTACTTCTCAGAGTAGATAGAAGAGCTATGCAAATCCCAAGCGCAGGAACGTGGAGTTCCAAGTGGGAGACTATGTCTTCCTTAGAGTCTCACCATGGAAAGGGGTGAGAAGTTTTGAGAAGAAGGGCAAGCTGAGTCCTAGATTTGTAGGTCCATTTGAGTTCCTGGAGAGGGTTGGTCAAGTGGCTTACAGATTAGCTTTTCCTCCAGCTTTGTCAGCTGTGCATAATGTATTTCATGTTTCAGCTCTTCAGAGGTATGTATCTGATGTGAATCATATTTTGAGCTATGACAATCTGGAGCTTGAGCCAGATCTCTCCTTTGAGGAACAGCCAGCTCAGATTCTTGACAGAAAAGATAAGGTCCTCAGGAATAAGACGATACCTTTGGTTAAGGTACTGTGGAGGAACAACAAGGTCGAGGAAGCGACCTAGGAGCTGGAGTTAGATATGCGGAGTCAGTATCCCGAGCTGTTCAGGTAAATTTCGAGGACGAAATTTCTGTAAGGAGGGGATAGTTGTAATGCCCGGAATTCTTCGATGTGGTTTAATGGCGGGATAAGTATAGCGCTGGGGCGCTAGGGGTCAGTGCTGTAGCGCTACTCTGTTCCTTCAAAGTTCCGTTTTGAGTGTTTTTAAGGGTTTTTGACTTGGGGTTTCAATCCTTAAGTCGCGGGATCGAATCTAATCACCGTGTGGGCATGTTTCGAGGTCCCGCGAGTGGTGCTTAGGTCAAGACCCTATCCATGTTGATTCTCATTAATGGAGGTTATAATTGGTTGTGATTAGGTAACCGCTAAGGAACTAAAAGATCGATCGTTCTCAGGGGTCGTCCTTATAATATTTCTCGCTCGAACCTGAGGTAAGAAAACTACACCCTGTGTATATATGACATGCAAGATTGTTATTGAGGCAAGTTGGTTGATAAATGTGGACATGGATTGCATATTAAATGCTAGTGAATATTTTTTACTTGTATATGGCACTGACTAGTCGGGGACACTGACCTAAGAGTCAGAACCGGCATAAGCGTCCTGAACGCAGGGTCGAATGAAGATTAGATCTAATCGATATCAGCATTGAATGGCTCTAAGGCATTAATGCTGGACCGACGCTAAGGTCGATGAAACATATAAGCGCTTGGCTAGTCTAAGACTAGTTACTCAGAGCAAGAGCCTAAGGCCCAGGTGACCGCTTGTCACATGGCTAGGGAAAGATGTTCCAGGGTTATGACTCTGTGGTCATGAGGAAGGTTATGTTGGTGACCAGTCACCATGCACCTATCCTGGTTAAGTTAATGAAAGTTTCACTTACCTATTAAGTCCCGGTGACCCTATCGTCACAAGGCTGAAGGGAGCTATTCCCTATTTAGTGACTTTTGCGGATGTCACCTATCTGTTTTAGATTGATTGTCCTGAATGATTATTATGATCATTGCTGATATTATATCATGCTATATTGTGTTGTCTTGTTGGGCCTTGGCTCATAGGTGCTATGTGGTGTAGGTACAGGGAAAGAAAACTCACCCAACCTTGAGTGGAGAGCATAGGTGGTGAAGTGTACATATCCGGCCGCTTGACTACCATGGCCAAGGAGTTCTCAGAGGAGCTAGGGGGATTACCCTTTTTTTGCCACTTAGGTCGGCGGGTTTGTAATTTTGAAATAGTAATGACCTTTTTGAGTTGTAAATAACTTGTGAATGTTCTTGTGGTCCCATGAACAGTTTTATGTATTAAATAAAACATATCCTTTCCTTTTTATTGATTTTTCACCTTAGCCTGTTAATAACACTTATAACACATTTTTAACTAAAGGACTCGGGTAGCGGGTCAAATTTCTGGTTCACCGATCACCGTAACTGTTCTAGGGTAACCAGGACGTTATAGTCGCGGCCCTGTTCTTGAGGGGCTGCGACCCAACCGAACCTAGGTCCCTTGGGGGCTTTTGTCTAGGAGGCGCGCTGCGACCCTCAATGGCAGGTCGCGGCCCGTGTTCCATTTCCAGGGGAGGAAGGCCTCTGACATGAGGGGCATGCCGCGATCCTCAAGGACATGTTGCGGCCCTCTTGGGCTATTTTTGTCATGGTGAGTTTTTAGAGATGGGAATCTTTTCCTTAGGGCTCAGGATCGATTCTACTACCCGGTTTTGTAGAATTCGAGGTCCCGGAGGCTAGGATTCGCTCCAGAAGCCTATATTTGCTCTTTATTGATGGAATTCTATATTATGGTTGTGATTAGGTTATCGCTAAGGGCTTAGAACTGGGATCGTGCTCGAGGGTTGTCTTATTTTATGCAACACTCGGACCTAAGGTAAGAAAACTGCACCCAATACATGTTATATGTGATTAGGGCTTGGCCCGACTATTAATAATAATTATGAATAGGGTGTGGGCCTCTGAGAATGAATATGATTAGGTTATCGTTCCGTTAATTGATTAAACATACTTGAATATTCTATACGTGCTTAAGTGTTTCATGATTGTTCGCATGTTTTGCGTGGCTAGGGCTTGGCCTCGTTAAATAAGCATGATTATTTTTATGATTACGGTTACTTGATGATGTTATGTGATTAATATGTATGCGTGTTTGTCTTGTTGAGGTACGCCTATCCATATCTGTTTCTGTATTGATATTCAATTACATGGATCAGGGCTTGGCTTATTAGTCAATGACGACAATAGCGTGCTACGCGCTGGTCGAAAGGCTTAGGCCTAAATTAGCAACGCACTATTACGTTGGTCGACCCAATGGTCATTGGAAAACCAAAAGTGTTTGGCTAGATCTATGGCTAGTTACCCAGAGCTAAGGGTGAGGGCCCCAGGTGACTCTATGGTCGCATAGCTAGGGCATAGGGCCTCGGGGTTGACTCTATGGTCAACTACTCAGAGCAGTGGCCCCAGAATGGTCCAATGACCATTTATTTGTAATTGTATGCCTATATGAGTAGGTTACTACTACTAGATATGCCATATAAGTATATGGAGATTTATACTTTCTGTTCATGCACATGTTTAAGTTTTCTTGCTGAGCCTTGGCTCACGGGTGCTCTGTGGTGCAGGTAAGGGAATAGGAAAGCTTGACTAGCCATGAGTTGGAGAGCTTCAGTGGCGACGTGTACATATGGGGCTGCTTGTCCACCACGACTGAGGATATCTCAGAGGAACTAGAGTTGTAGCCCTAATTTTGCCACTTAGGTCGGCCGATTGTAACTTTTGATGGATATACACCCTTTTAAACGTTTGTTTGTAATATTTTGGGATCCCATGTATGTATGAAACTTTTTAAATAAAAACTCAACAGTTCTTTTGACCAAAATTTTTAACCCTAACCCTTGACGTTAACCTTAGTTACACGTTTATAACCAAATGGATTGATTAGCAAGTCTGACACAATTTAAAGTACACAGTGTAACAGTCTTGGATTAGGAGGACGTTATAGTACCCCTTGGCTCGACCCAAGCCGGACATTTATCCCCGTTGTGACTTTTCCACTAAAACGCTCGAGAGAACCCACGTATGTCGAGTATCACTAATATATCCACATAATAAGGTGGTCTCAAGCACATAGCATAATAAATCACAAATATACCCTCAATGGGCCAAAATTACGAAAATGCTTTTTTTTTTTTAACAAAAGCGGGTCTTTGAACATATTTAATACACATAAACATGCATAAGTAGTCACAACATAATATAGCTAATATATTTAACATAATCACTAAAATATATTCGATTAAAATGACACAGTTCACAATAATTCCAATTATGCTGTAACGTCCCAAATTACCTAATAAGGCTTAGGGACTTGATTAGGGGGCCAAGATGGCAATATATATAATTATATGCTTATATGGTATATTTGTGTATGATTATGTGATTATGTAAGTTATAAGTTAATATAACTAGTTATGCATGTTTAAGAATATTAAATATGCATGTGGGCCCGTTTCTTATTAGAAGGGAAATTTTTGTAATTTGGCCCGTTATGGGCATAATTGTATATATGTTCATACCACATTATTATGTGGGTTTATTTGGGTTACTCGGCATGAGATGATCTTAGGGAGCAAGTTAGCGGGAAAGTCACAACGGGACCCTATACCTGACTCAGGGCGAGTCAAGGGGTATTTTAAGTATTTAGCTCAGTATCGGGTTATCAGGTAACATGAATGAATAATTGAGGTTATATTTCGAGTTAGTGAGATTAGGAGGGAATATTGGGATTTTGACCATTTTTCCCTCGGGGACATTTTTGGTACCCTGAGCCTCGGGATTAGCTTAAGATTACTTAAGCCTTAAAAAAACAAACAAAACACTCAAACACTTTGTCAACAACAACTCCTAACTAACTCACTCTCTCTCTCTTATTCTCTCTCAACTTTTCTAAGGGAATTCTTTGAGAATTAAGGAGAAATTGTGGGCTAAAGCTTTAGAGATTGAAGGCCTAGCTTAAGATTGGATTAGCTACAACTAGGGAGACTTAAATCACAGTTGAGGTAAGGTTCTAACCTCTGTTTTCATTGAATTTAGTTAGAGGTTTTTTTGTGTTCTTGAGCTTGTAGCTCAAGTGTGGATTGTTTAGTTTTGATGGGTTTTTAATTAGGTTTTAGGTTGTGTAACTCCCTACTACCTTAGAGCCGTTACATAGTGAGTTTAAAAATAGAAATCGTGCTTTTGACTGACTCTAAGTGGTTTCTAAAACCAAAAGTGTGAATAAATCAGAATTTAAGGCTGTACTCTTTGAAAATGTTTAGTTTCATTGAAAACATTAAGTATCTAGCATCTGGGATCCCAAAATAAGGTTTACAAAATATTTACAACTCAAAAAATAGATTTACACCAGGTTAACTATCAAAAGAATGGGTTAATACAGCCATTTACAAAATGCCCCCAACCAAAGCAGTCGGGCAGGCCGAACATGTACGCGCCGCTCCCATGCTCTCCATACTCATGGCCGGTTGACTGACTCCTTGCTTTTACCTGCCACACGGAGCACCCGTGAGCCGAAGCCCAGCAAGAAAACCCAAATAGCACATAACATATGCAGATAATATCATTGGCATAATTCACTCATAAATAGGAAATCATTAATTAAACAAGCACGGCCATGCCGCCCCAGAGGCCTTACCAAAGCTTGGGGGTCTCGGTCATTACCGTAGGATAACTCATGTATCCCTTGGGTCCCACCCTCGCTATAGCATCCCATGTGCTGAGCGTTACTTCCGGCCCTGCTGCCGTACCCGGCCTACGCCGCTCTCGGCCTTAGCCGTTCATTCCATTACAATCACACATATAACACATTCAGAAATAACCATTCAAACATACAATAATTTATCTAAGATTACACATTCGCACACAACACAATCTAGGGCCGCGCCCCGCAATCATACAGTGGGCCTATGCCCTATTCTCAGGTGTTACGGTTTTCTTACCTGTATTACGTGCTTTCCGATGCACCACGATCACGAGCACGGTCCACTAGTACGAGCCTCCCGAAATCCTAGTCACAACACACAAAAGACACTTTTAACAACCTTAAATGAGCTTCCAGGCCAAGCTCTAGTACTCGGAACGTTGAATTTCACCAAACATGGTAAAAGACTCAACCCCGAGCACCCTAGGTTAAATTCCCAAGCCTAAAATCTCAATATCCCAAAATCCCTTAAGCGCCGCGGCATAGGCCACCCATGCCGCGGCATGCCCCCCAAACAGAACCCCCAAAGGCTCCAAAACAGGTAAGGGCCGCGGCATTGCTTGGGCCATGTCGCGGCCCGCCCTTCTCCATCAGCAAACAACTTCTTCGAAGGACCGCGGCTCACCAAGAACCATGCCGCGGCCCGACCCTTCGAACCCAGAAAAAAACCACCATTTTACTCTCTAAACCTCACCTTAAACCATCTCAAACACATATCTCAACCCCAAAACTCAATTCCAAACTTCATATGAACAATCTAACAACCTATAGACACTAGAATCAAGATCAAAACATCAACACACCCAAGATTCACACCTTTGATCTTATATTTCAGCAACTAACCCAAAACCCATGAAAATCTTAACTCAAGCATTAAATTCCTCAAATCAACACAGAAAACAAACTTAATCAAGCATAAGATCCTTACCTCAAGAGTAGAATCCACCCTAAAAGTTCCCTTGATCTCTCCTAGACTCCCACTTCTCCTTCTCTTCTTCTTCTTTGCTTGCCCTAGCCTTTCTCTCCTCTTCTTTTCCTTCTCTTCTAATTTTATCAAAACACTAAATGATTCAATGCCCAAACCGTATACCCCATATACCCAGCTGAAACTTGCCTATTTGCCTTGCAAAAGACAAAATTACCCCTTCCTACTGATCCTTCTTAGCTAAACCTTCAAGGGCACTTAAGTCTTTACACTTTCATTTCAATTCTACCACTTTCTATCTTAAAACTTGTTACCCACAGCAATTACAAATGGTTACCCAGGTTACCCAATTACCCATAACCAACCACTCATTCTCAATTCAACTTATAAGATTCCCGAAGTACCCCTAGGCTCCTCCCGAGCCGGGTACAACATCCCGTTGTGACTTTTAGACTAAATGGCTCACTAGGACCGTCTCGATGCGTGCATCCTGATAAAAACACCACCTCACATGGCACAATTCACGTAGTACAATTATCACAGTTATGCCCTAACATGGCCAGATTACAATCATGCTCATTATAAGACAATCAGGTCTACATGCATACTAATTCACATAGTCATGCATCTCAAATAATCAATTAGTCATATAACGTGCATTAAATGATAATCATGCATAAAACTCAGTAGAAACACACACCAAATCCCATCATGCCCTCCAGGCACACTACTCCAGGCCCTTAAGCCTTAATACTGAATTTGGGGTCGTTACAGGTTGGGTTTTGCTACTGATATTATGCTTCTATTGTTCTACGGATTTAATTGTTGTTTTAGGGATGATTTGAGGTGGTTTTGATTGAGTTTGGCTGGAGAAAAATGGAGGAATTCTGGGTTCGCAGGGTCAGGTCACGGCCCTGTTCTTGGGGCGCTGCGACCCAACCGTACCCAGGGCCCTTGGGTGACTTCTGTCTGGGAGGCGTGCCGCGACCCTCAAGGGCAGGTCGCGGCCCGCCTGGGCTATTTTGGCCACCGTGGGCTTTAAGAGATGGGGATTTAAACCTAAGGGCTCAGGATTGATTCTACTACCCGGTTTAGTAGAATTTGAGGTCCCGGAGGCCAGGACTCGGTCTGGAAGCATTTATTTGCTCGTTATTAATGAAATCCTATATTATGGTTGTGACTAGGTTATTGCTAGGGGCTTAGAACTGGGATCGTGCTCGAGGATTGACCTTATTTTATGCTATACTCAGACCTGAGGTAAGAAACGGCACCCAATACGTGATATATGTGATTAGGGCTTGGCCCAACTGTTAATTATAATTATGAATAGGGCTCAGTCCCCTGAGAATGAACATGTTTAAGTTATCATTTTTCTTGTTGATTAAGCATACTTGAATATTCTGTACCTGATTAAGTGTTATATGACTATTCGTTATGGTTTGCGTAGCTAGGGCTTGGCTCTGTTAAGGAGCATGGTTATTACTATGTTTGCAATTGTTTGATTATTTTATATGGTTAATATGTATGCATACTTGTGTTGTTTTAAGTATGATTATCTATATATGTTTCTGTAACTGTATCCGAATACCTGGTTTAGGGCTTGACTTATTAGTCAAGGACGGCAATAGCGCGCTGCGCACTGGTCGAAAGGCTTAGGCCCAAATGACCACCGTACTATTACGTTGGCCGACCCAATGGTCGTTGGAAAACAAAGCATTTGGTTAGCTCTATGGCTAGTTACCCAAAGCTAAGAGTGTGGGCCCCAGGTGATCCTATGGTCACATAGCTATGGCATAGGGCCCCGGGGTTGGCGCTATGGTCAACTGTTCAGGGCAGCGGCCCCAGTATGGTCAGATGACCATTTATTTGTTATTATGTGCATGCATGAGTAGGTTATTATTGCTGGGCATGCTAGATAAGTATTTGGAAATCTGTTTTTTCATGCACATGTTTAAGTTTTCTTGGGTAGCCATGGCTCACGGGTGCTATGTGGTGCAGGTAAGGGAAAAGGAAAGCTTGACCAGCCATGAGTTACAGAGCTTATGTGGTGGCGTGTACATATGCAGCTACTCGTCCACCACGACTGAGGATATCTCAGAGGAACTAGGGTTGTAGCCCTCATTTTTCCGCTTAGGTTAGGCGGTTGTAAATTTTGATGTACAAACACCCTTTTTAACGTTTGTTTGTAATATTTTGGGATCCCATGTATGTATGAAATTTTTTAAATAAAAACTCAACAGTTCTTTTGACCAAAATTTTTAACCCTAACCCTTGACGTTAACGGTAGTTACATGTTTATAACCAAATGGCTTGATTAGCAAGTTTGACACAATTTAAAGTACACAGTTTAACGATCCTGGATTAGGAGGACGTTACATATGCCCTCTCGGCACATTAACAAAGGTACTACAACTATCCCCTCCTAATAGAAATTTCATCCTCGAAATTTAACTGAGCAGCTTGGGGTACCGATCCCACATGTTCGACTGTAGTTTCCAAGTCGCTTCCTCTACCATGTTGTTCCTCCATAGCACCTTTACTAAGGCAATAGTCTTATTCCTCAAGACTTTATCCTTTCTATCTAGATCTGTACTGGCCTCTCCTCATAGGAAGAATCCTAATCTAACTCCAGATTCTCATAACTCAGCACGTATGTTGTATCCGACACATACCTCCGAAGCATTGATACATGAAACACGTCATGAACTCTTGATAGAGCTGGAGGCATAGCCAGTCTATAAGCTACTTGCCCAATCCTTTCTAGGATTTCAAAAGGTCCAAAAAACCTTGGGCTCAACTTTCCTTTCCTCCGAAACCTTTTCACTCCCTTCAATAGTGAAACTATAAGAAACACATAGTCTCCCATCTGGAAATCTACATTCCTGTGCTTTAGATCTGAGTAGTTTTTCTGTCTACTCCGTGATGCGAGCATCCGAGCTCTAATCTTTTCAATAGCCTTACAAGTTTTCTGAACTGTATCAAGGCCCAGATATTTTCTCTCACCCATTTTATTCCAATGGATGGGTGATCTACACAACCTACCATACAGCATCTCAAACAGAGCAACTTCGATAGTCGACTAGTAACTGTCATTGTAGGAAAACTCAGTCAAGGAAAGATACTTGCTCCGGGATTCCCCAAAATCCAGTACACATGCTCGTAGTATATCCTCTAATATCTGAATTGTCCTCTCAGGCTATCCATCAGTCTGAGGATTATAAGATGTATTTAACTTCAGTAGTGTACCCATAGCCTTCTGTAGGCCTCCCCAGAACATAGAGTTAAAATTGCGGTCCCAATCTAATACTATAGATTTCAGAGCCCCATGGAGACGTATGATCTCCCTCACATACAACTTAGCATACTGATCCATGGTATAGTTTGTCCTCATATGAAAAAAGTGAGCTGACTTGGTGTATCTATCTATACGATCACCCATACCAAGTCATGTTGCCCCACCGTTCTAGGCAAGCCTACCACAAAATCCATAGTGATTTCTTCCCACTTCAACTCTGGAATACCTAAAGGCTGTAACAATCCAGCTGGCCTCTGGTGTTCAGCCTTCACCTGTTGACAGGTTTGGCACTTTTCCACATACTCACCTACATCTCTCTTCATCCCTGGCTACCAATATAAAGATTTCAGGTCCTGATACATCTTCATAGTTCCTGGGTGCAATGAATAAGGAGTGGTATGAGACTCATCCAAAATCTCTCATCTAATAATAACATCCTTCAGAACATAAATTTGATCCTTGTAGCTTAACATGTCTGTCTCAGAAATGGTAAAATCCTTAGCCACTCCAGCTAGGACATCCTCTCGATGCTTCTCTAACTGAGGATCATTCCTCTGAGATTCTATTACACTCTTAAGGTGTGTAGACTGAAGAGTAATGTCGGCCAATCTACCCACAACGAACTCTATCCCAGCTCTGGTCATATCCTCTGCCAATGGCCCTAATATTTGCTTCAGACTAAACATCTATCCTGAAACTCTTTGACTCAAGGCATCTGCCACCACATTGGATTTCCCAGGATGGTAGAGGATTTCATAGTCATAATCCTTCACCAACTCCAACCAACATCTCTATCTCATGTTCAGATCCTTCTGTGTGAAGAAATACTTCAAACTTTTATGATTGGTGTATATCTCACACTTTTTCGCCATATAAGTAGTGTCGCCACACCTTCAGTGTAAACACTAGCGCTACCAACTCTAAATCATGAGTTGGGTACTATTGTTCATAATCCTTTAGCTGTCATGAAGCATAAGCAATCTCCTTCTCAGCCTGCATAAGAACACACCCTAACACATGTCTCGATGCATCGAAATAAACCACAAACCTCTCCTGATTTGAAGGAAGACTCAATACCAGAGCAGTGATCAACCGCTGCTTCAACTTTTGAAAACTGTTCCCAAATCTGTCAGAGCAAATGAACCTCGAGTTCTTGTGTGTTAATTCTATCAACGGTGTTGTAATTCTTGAGAACCCTTCAACAAAATGTCGATAGAACCATATACAAACAAGGGGCTGCTTGCTGCTCGTACCCTGCCAACCCAAGGAAACTTCTAATCTCTAAAGTACTCCTTCGCCTTGGCCAATCCCTTACTGCCTCGATCTTAGCTGGATCCACCATTGTCCCAACCTTACTCACGATATGACCTAAGAATGTTAGTTGAGGCAACCAAAACCCACATTTCTTGGACTTGGCATACAATCTGTGCTCTTTCAATCTTTGTAGTACCAGTCGAAGATGTTGCTCATGATCTACCTCTAACTGTGAGTAGATCCGTATATCATTGATAAACACAATCACAAACTTTTCCAAGTAATCTTTGAACACCCTATTCATTAGATCCATGAACGCTGCTAGGGCATTGGTCAATCCAAAAGACATGACCAAAAACTTATAATGCACATACCTCATGCGAAAAGCTGTCTTTGGGATATCCTCCTCCTTGATCCTTCGTTGATGATAACCAGATCAAATATAAATATTTGAAAACACTGACTCGCCTTGCAACTGATCAAACAAATCATCAATTCTAGGTAGTGAATACTTGTTCTTAATAGTCAGCTTATTCCATTCTCTGTAATCGATACACATCCTCAATGAACGATCCTTATTCTTAACAAACAACACTGGCACACCCCATGGAGAGAAGCTAGGTCTAATGAATCCCATATAAAGTAATTCCTACAACTAGATCTGTAATTCCTTTAACTCTACTGGTGCCATTCTGTAAGGTGCCCTGGATATTGGTTCTATCCCCGGTGCCAACACAATCACAGACTCGATCTCTCGATGTAGTGGCAACCCTAGTAGATCTTATGGAAATAGATCTAAGAACTCACAAACCAATTTGGTCTCCTCTGGCCCAACTGGTACAACCTTGGTGGTATTCACCATACTAGTTAGGAAATCTATGGAACCTTCTTGCAATAGGTCTCTAGCATTCAACGCCGAGATCATAGGAACACGAGGTTCATTCACAGTACCCACAAACACAAACGGGTCCTCTCCTTTAGGCTCGAAAGTCACCATCCTCCTTTTACAATCAATATTCATCCCATACTTTGCTAACCAATCCATGCCCAAAATCATATCAAAGTCCTCCATAGCTAACTCAACAAAGTCCATTGACAACTCCCTACTATCATCTTCTACTGGTAGAGATCTAATCCATCTCCTAGAGACTACCAACTCCCCAGTAGGCAATAAGGTCCCAAACCCCACAACATATAAATCACAAGGCCTACACAGTCTATCAATCACCGTACTAGATACAAATGAATGCGTAGCTGCCGAATCAATCAATACAATATAAGTAGAGCCAGCACTAGAAATATGACTTGTCACTACCGAGGGACTAGCGTCAACCTCTGGCTGGGTAAGTGTGAACACTTGGGTTGGAGTCAAGGTGTCTCCCTTCTTTTGCTCCTCTTTCTTTAGCTGTTGTCAGTTGATAGAGTAGGTTTTATAATATTTTGAAGGGTTATTTTAGGAAAATTTTGAGTTTATTTAATTATTTTTGTGAAATATGACATTTTGTTGCCTGTGATTGATAATATTTTAGGATTTATGGGAAGTAATTGATAAATGACCACGTTTGGTTCAAAAAGATGTAATTTGTTGAAAAAAGGACATTTGAGTCGCGACACTATCACATAGAGTCGCAGCGCTGTGACTAGACAGAGAGGCTGAATCATAAAAAATCTAGGGCCGCAGCGTAGACATATTAGAGCCATGGTGCTTGAACAGTCAGAGAGGATGCGTATTTCAGTGTTTAGACACGGGCCGTGATGCCTTGTTATAGAGTTGTGATGCCTGAGTGGTCAACTTGCAGCATAGGGCATTTTACGCAGGGGTAAAAGTTGAATTTCACGTTCAAAGCACAGATTACTATTTAATCATCATTATGATGATTTCTGAAGAAAAAAACCCTAAGGAGGAGACTCAAAGAACACACTGAGGAGGCAAAGGCTTGGAAATCAACTAGTCTTTCATTCTATTTCATTGTTTACTTTTACTTTCTGGAGTAGTGATGTCGATATTTGGTTTAATGGATTTTACAATGTTTAGCATGAACTAATTTCTTATTTAGGGTGTTAATGGATTTTCTTGAAACCTTATGATTATCTGATGAAGTTTTTATGATTTTCCTATCAATATTGTGAATTATTTGTCTTATGTTTAATGCTTGTGATTAGTTGGCCACTAATTGCATGATTTATATGATTTTAACCTGAGATTTGAGAAGTGAAGGATAAATATGCTATATTCAAATAATCGTAAATTTATATTGGATGAGAGTACCTATATGATCTGTGTAACTTAGGGATTATGTGTTTAATGCCTACAATATGGTAGTTCACCACAGAGATGTAGGAGATTGCCTACACTAGAGATAGGAATTCGTAAATTCACATTAGAGAAGCATAGGTGGATAATTGATGAAGGTAATAACCCTAATTTTTAATCTAGTGAATTAATATTTAGTTTTGAGGTCTCCATTGTTCTATTTTATTGTTTTAGTTTTATAAGTTCAAAATTATTAATTGTCAATCAATTAGAGTCAAAGATTAAGTTTGGTAATTAGTAACAGTCCTCGTGGGAACGATACTTTACTTACTGTTTTATTACTTGTTACGATTGTGTGCACTTACGTAGTTTAAAATATCACAACAAGTTTTTGGCGTCGTTACCAAGGACTGTATTATTAATATCAATATATTTGATTTTTATTCGAACTTGGTTTTTATTTCTAGTACTCATTCGGCTTGTGCCTATATTGTGTTTTAAGAATTATTGGTATAAGCGACGAAGATAATGAAAAGGAATTCATACCGGTAGATCTTGAAATTGAAAGAACGTGCAGGAAAAACCAAAAGATAACGAAACGACTGGATTTTGCCATGGCTGAGAATCAAGGAAATGCAACAAAAAATACTGCTAATGTTAATAATATCCCAAATATTGTAGAGGAACCAGTGGAACGAGGACCAATGATGCTTAGAGACTATGTACTTCCTACTGTCACAGAAGTGCATTCATGCATCAGACACCCAATTATTGTTGCAAATAATTTTGAGATCAAGCCAACAATATTACAAATGGTGTAGTCTACTGTAGCCTACGGAAGATCCTAATTTGCACATAGCCAATTTCCTAGAGATATGTGCAACATTTAAGATGAATGGGGTGAGTGACGATGTAATTAGACTTAGATTATTCCCATTTTCTCTGGGGTGAGTGACGATGCAACATTTAAGATGAATGGGGTGAGTGACGATGCAATTAGACTTAGATTATTCCCATTTTCTCTACGAGACCGAGTGAAGAGTTTGTTAATTTCGCTGCAAGCTAATTCTATCACAACATGGGAGGAGTTAGCCCATAGTTTCTTAGCAAAGTTTTTCCCTCCAGTAAAAGCTACAAAGTTGAGAGGGGAAATTAATAATTTCTTCCAGACGGAAGGGGAATCGTTGTATGATGCATGGGAAAGATTTAAAGAGCTTTTAAGGTAGTGCCCACATCATGGTATAGAGAAGTGGATGCTAGTCCATAACTTTTATAATGGGTTATATGGTACTACTCGTACCATAATATATGCTACAGCAGGAGGTGCGTTCATGAGCAAAAGTGCTAATGGAGCGTATGAATTGCTAGAGGAGATGACAATGAATAACTACTAGTGGCCAACTGAAAGGGAAAACCAAAGAAGGTGGCTGATATGATTGAACTGGATGATATTTCCATGCTTACAGCACAAGTGGCAACTTTAACAAAACAATTACAACAGACCAATCTTCCATCCCAAGCCATGCAAGCACAAAATTTATGCGAGGTAGGTGGTAGCGGTCATCCATTGAATCAGTGCCCTGTCCTAGTTATGAATAACATGCCCATGGAAGAAGTGCAAGCTATATGAAATTATCAAAGACAAAACAATCACCCTTTTTCCATGTCATACAACCAAGGTTGGAAGAACCACCCAAATTTTTCTTGGAAAAATAATCAAACCACTCAACAATCTTATCAACAACCTCCATCGGGCTTTTATCAACAACGTAGTAGACCACCACAATGGCCAATGCCCATGAAAAAACCTAAACCACAACCTGATGCATTGAACCAATTCATGAAAGAGACAAGGGCATCTATAAGGAGTTTGGAGACGCAAATATGGCAGTTGGCCAATCTAATGACGAATAGAGCTCAAGGAAATTTTCCTAGAACTACTGAGATGAATCCTACAGAACAGTGCCAATCCATCACCTTGAGAAATGGAACACAGTACGAGAAGCCTAAGAGATCTCAGTCTGAGGAGATAAGTTAGGAGAAAAAGGACCAATGCATAGCAAAGAATGATTCTTGTGAAGAGAAGGTTACTAAAGGCTTAGCAGAGAAAGAAGTGCTACCACCAGTGAACATTGAGCATTATATAAAGATTTCATATCCATAGAGAGTTCATAAGCAGAATTTAGATAAACAGTTTGAGAAGTTTTTAGACGTGTTCAAGAAGCTACACATTAACATACCTTTTGCTGAAGCACTGGAACAGATGTCTAGATATGTAAAGTTTATGAAGGGGATCCTTTCTAACAAAAGGACGATGGGAGATTATGAAACTGTAGCATTGACTGAAGAGTGTAGTGCTATTTACAAAGAAAGCTCCTGCAAAAGTTAAGAGATCCTGGTAGTTTTACTATACCATGATCCATTGGAGTGTTTGAATGCAAGCATGCCTTGTGTCATCTAAGGGAAAATATAAATTTGATGCAATTGTCAATGTTTCGCAGACTTGGATTGGGAGAAGCGAGGCCCATGACCATCACATTATAGCTGGCAGATAGCCCAGTCAAACACCCAAGAGATATTATAGAAGATGTGTTGGTAAAAGTAGATATGCTTATTTTTCCAGCAAATTTATTGTTCTTGATATGGAGGAGGATGAGAATGTCCCAATTATTTTGGGGAGACCGTTTTTAGCAACTGGGTAAGCTTTAATAGATGTGCAAAAAGGAGAATTATGGTTGAGAGTGCAAGGTGATGAAGTATTATTCAATGTATTCAAGGCCATGACCTATCCTAGGGCGAGTGATAGTTGCTCTTTGGTGGATGTGATAGATGGAGCAGTAGTAAGTCATAAGTTAATAAAATGATCCACTTGAGCTAAGTCTTAAAGTTGATGACATAGACGAAGAGGATTGAAAGGAGGGAGTGAGTTATTTTAATTGGATACAATTGTATGGACCATTAAGAGAAAAGAGGTTTGAAGAACATGGGAAGACCATTACCGTCCATTGAGAACCCTCTTGTTCTAGAATTAAGGGCTTTGCCAGAGCATTTACGCTATGCATATCTTGGAGCAAAGGAAACTCTTTCAGTTATAGTATTTGTATCTCTTACTGAGGTTGAGGTAGAAAAGTTATTAAGAGTTCATAAAACTGCTATTTGATGGACTCTGGCTGACATAAGGGACTAAGCCCATCGACTGTGATGCATATAATTTTGATGGAAGATGATGCTAAACCAAAAATTGATGCTTAGAGAAGATTAAATCCAAAAATGAAGGAAGTGGTAAGAAAAGAAGTTCTTAAGTTGTGAGACGCTGGAGTAATTTACTCAATTTCAGATAGTGCATGGGTGAGTCCAGTGCAAGTAGTTCCAAAGAAGGGAGGAATGATGGTGGTTAAGAATGAGAATAATGAATTTATTCTGACTCGTACTGTGACAGGTTAGAGGATATCTATAGCTTACTGTAAATTGAATAAGGCCACTAGAAAAGATCACATTCCCTTGCCTTTCATTGATCAAATGTTGGATAGGTTGGCAAGTCGTAGTTATTATTGTTTCTTGGATGGGCATTCAGGATACCATCAAATTTCCATTGCACCTGAGGATCAAGAGAAAACCACGTTTACATGCCCGTATGGTACTTTTGTGTTTAGAAAAATGCCATTTGGACTTTGTAATGCACCAGCAACGTTCCAAAGATGCATGATGGATATATTTTTGGACATGGTAGAAAAGGGTGTTGAGATCATTATGGATCATTTTTCTGTTTATGGTTCTTCTTTTGATAACTGTTTGGCTAATTTGGAGCAAGATTTGAAGAGATGTGAGGAATCACACTTAGTCTTGAATTGGGAGAAGTGCCACTTTTTGGTAAATGAAGGAATTATTTTAGGGCATAAGATCTCAAGTAAGGGAATTGAGGTAGATCGGGCTAAGATATCAACAATAGAGAATTTGCCACCTTCGGTCTCAGTTGCATGTAGTTTGCCGAATATGGACTATGCCAATCACTCACAAATAATCATACAACAATCAGATGCAACAGACTAAATAGCAAGACAAGATCACACAACTTTAATCATATACGAAGTACAATCATAACTGTATCAAGATAACAAAGCTAATGCCCAACACAAGGTGCAGGGGTCAGTTTTCTTACCTCGATTCAATGCAAAGAATAAGGACGACCTCGAGTGCGATCCTCTCATGAGTTCCAAGGGAAACCCTAGTCACAATGATAAAGTGTAGGTTTAGTTTCCCTCGAACAAAAACCTAACAAAAAATTTCCATGAACCTTATCAGGCCCTAAATCCCCTTTAAACATGCCCCATTTTATCATAGGAACCTTAGGTTTCAATCCCCTAGGGTTACCCATTGAAAACTCTTGAAAATAACCCTAAAAAGTGGCTGCCAACAAGGGTCCGTCGAATGCCTGGAATAGGCCGGTTGACCGCCTAGCCAAAATTGCCAAGCTTGCCAAAACCGTAGGGCAGTCGATTGAGTGCCCAGGGCGGCTCGACCAATGAAAACTAGAGGGCAATTCTGCATTTTTTTTCTAGAATTCAAACTTAACCCAAATCGACTTAAAACTCTTGAAAATATGCAGCCAGCCTTAAAATTGCATTCCTAAGCATAAATACTAGTACGAGAGAATTAAGATCATATACAATGAATAAAATAGTCAGTAACATTTTAATGTAAGGAATATTTAATGAATGGTTACTAGTGCGGTTTACTAAGCATACGTGATCCTAGTGATCTAGATTCGGATTGCTGATGTGGATATACATCTTAGTAAATGTGGTGTATATAATAGAGATTATATATGACAATACCGACGATACTTAATTATCTTTATAAACTTACAGTTTGACATAAAGATATAATTCTTATCATAATAGAAGATCATTTGTAGATTAGTCTAAATCATGAGTATTCATTAACTCTTGTTTGTGTTTATTGGTGCTTTTGATGCACTCATTAAAGTTTCATAGTATAATGAGACTAATGACTTTTATTTTGGAGATTCAATATCAAGAATGGCTAAGAACGTGATTTTATATAATGGAATTCATAGTTTCCTAAGAAATAGAATATTGGTTCCCTTAAGGGTTAATTCTGGAACTGAATAGTTATTGAGCTCAAATCTATAATTTGATTATAGATTAATTATTTGCAAGTGAATAAATGGTACTTAAGGATCAAGAGTGAATTAGAACTGCAAAATGGCAATTGTGGATGCTCAAATTCCACCAAGGAAAAATATGGGGGTCTGTCCTCATGTAGCCTCAAGCGATCCGAGCCACCCGATACCTTTCCCTCGGCCCGTGTCTCATAGGAAGACTTAGTAAAGATACACCAAGAAATCTGAGGGGTCACGCGAGGCCCTGCCTCGCTCTCCGCATGCCCCCGCGAGGCCGTGCCACCGTCTCGGCATCTCGTGGGGGGCTCGTATGACCCGCTCGGCCATGCCTAGGCGTGAGGCCTCGCATCGCTCGGACATGCCTAGGCGTAAGGCCCGCCTCGCTCGGACACGCCTAGGCGCAAGGCCCGCCTCGCTCGGACACGCCCCAAGCGCGAGGCCCCGCCTCGCTAAGACACGCCCAGGCACGCCCCGCCTCGCTCGGACACGCCAAGGCACGAGGCCCTACCTCGCTCGGACACGCCCAGGCGCGAGGCCCCCCTCGCTTGGACATGCCCCGCCTTGGTTGGACACGCCCTAAGCGCGAGGCCCCACCTCGCTCGGACACGCCCAGGCACGCCTTGTTCTCAGCACATCCACGTGAGGCCATGCCTAGGCTGCACACACCGTCTCGCGTGCAACGTCTTGGGGCGCTTAGCAGCCTCGCGGGGGGCATCTCGTGATGGCCTCGTCCAAAGGGTTACACATATATGGCGACCTCGCCCCAATGGGTCTCGCCCAAAGGACCCGCATGCGTGATGCCAATATTCGAGGTGGCCCACAAGAGACAAAAAGAATACGAACAAGGTACCTCTAAAGGGGTACGTACATGGCAGCAAGGATCATGGGACAAGCCTGACACCTGTACCCGAAAAATAGTGGCGGTTGGGAATAGTACGAGGAGTGGCTACACCCCCACCACGTCTCTGACACCCGTACAAGGTAAGTAGTGGAGTCATGATCAGGTACAAAAGCTGAGGTGCTCCCACGAACTCTGACCATGTACCAGAGCCGACATCACTACCCCTGGAACCACTCTCCTCTTAGTGTACTCGTGTACCATCTAGTCCCTTGGACCACCATGTACCCAGGGCCATTAGAGCCCACTATAAAATGGACTCTAACTCCACTTGTAGGGGGGTTGGAAAATTGACTGTAGCAAGTGCACCATAGTGAATGAAAATTAATTTCACCATTGTTCTTCTGCTATTGTTCTTGGAAGTTGATACTTAGATTCCTAAAGCTTTTCTTTTAATAATCTTTACATTGCAATTTTTCTGACTTAACTTAGTTGACGGGTTCTCACCGTCAACAGTTTGGCGCCGTCTGTTGGAAGCTAAGTACCGAGCTACTGTTCTACCATTACTTCCGACAAGAAGAAATGTCGAGACGTTCAAAGCGACTCAGGGAGCCACGAGAGGTGGAGGTCCACCTTAATAGAGTCCAGCTGAAGGCCTCCATGAAGGATCCTCCTCTACCCAGATATGTGGAGCCCCCAAGGGACCCTGAGGTTCATGAGGGTGATAGAGAGGCCTCGTCACCGGCTGTCCCGCCTGGAGGGAGTCCTCCAAGGGCACAACTGGGGAATGCCAATGAATTCCCGCTCCCTAAACCGCCACAAGTACCGAACTCCGGCTGGCAGGACCCAGGCCCCTCGATGCGTAGACATGATAAGCATCCCCGGGTCCATTCTGTGAGCTTGAGTTCGAAATCTTGATTCTATGAAGAAGAAATACGTGAGCTCCACCATAAGAATCAAAGGTTGGAGACCACCCTCGAGAATATGCAAGAGGTGCTGAATGGCCTGTTGGAAGGTAAGTCAAGCGTGACCTTGCCCAAGAGGAAAGACTGAGGGGAATTGGTAGCAGAGCCAGATGCCACTGCTTCGCCGTCACATTGAAATGACCCACATACAAATGGTTCAAAAGATTAAGATCGGGGTCCATCAGGTCCTGGCAGCAGTTTTATGATGAATTCCTCCAACAGCACCACGCAGTGCAGGACTACACGATGCCAGGCACTAGCCTGGCCAACGTGAAGTAGGGAGAAAAGGAGAGCCTGAAGAGCTACATTCACAGGTTCAACATGGAGGCCGCAAAAGTGGGGAGCCTGACCCGCCGAGAGTTAAAAATGGCCATTACAGCCGGAGTGCACCCAGGAAGAAAATTGTGAGACAACATGCTGAAGAGGGAAGTCACCAACTTAGATGACTTCTACGAGAGGGCGCAGAAGTACATTCGCGTGGAGGATGGCCATGCAAACCTAAAGCCAGGAAAGGAGGAGTCCAACGCGAAGCCCCCACCTAACGACGGATCGAATGTAGCAAAGAAGAAAAGGGTGTATGATGGGTCGAGGGATGATCAACAGAGAAAGACCAAACGGGGGAGTGATCATAGGCAAGCAGCTTACACTTACTATACGAACCTTACAGATACCAGGGAGCATATTTACCTTAATCAAGAAGCCCCCACCAATGAGAAAGGACCGGTCCAAAAGGGATCCGAGTAGATACTGCCAGTACCACAAGGATATCGGGCACACCATGGGGAGTGTATCCATTTGAAGGAAGAAATTGAGGAGCTCATTCGCAGGGGGCATCTAGGCCGTTATGTCAGGAGAGAAAGGCGAAAGCCAGAGGACGAGCCTGCAATACCCCAGATGCAAGGGCGAGCCCTAGAAATACAGGGAGAAGTATGAACCATTTTCAGAGGACCAAGGTTTGGGGGAGATTCTCGGAAGGGACGAGATAGGTACGCAAGAGAAGCTAGGCAAAGTCCGCCACCCTGTGTCATGAGTTTGGAACAGCGACCCCCAAAAAGCTTCAAGGGGGAAAACGACTCGATCACATTCACTGAGGAAGATGCACGGGGGGTACATTTTCCCCAGAATGACCCACTGGTGTTGACAGTTCAGTTGGAAAATATGCGTGTGCACTGGGTCTTGGTGTATAATGGGAGCTCGGTAGACATCCTGTATCGCCCTGCCTTGGAAAAGATGGGACTGGGCAGTCGTCACCTAAAACCCTGCCAATCTTCCCTGTATGGATTCACGGGGGACTCAGTGCAATCCCTAGGGATGATCGAATTGGCACTCACCATGGGGGAGCAACCCCGGCAGACTACAGTCATGGATAACTTTGTCGTAGTAGATTGTGCGTCAGCTTTCATTGCGGTATTGGGGAGACCATCCCTAAGAGAATTGAAAGCCATAACTTCTATATATCACCTGGTTGTCAAGTTCCCAACTCCAGGAGGGGTCACTAGTATGAAGGGAGAGAAGAAAGAAGCAAGGGAGTGCTACAACACCTCACTCTGTGCGCCTGTGAAACCGCAGGAACCAATGGCCATGGTGATACATGAGGCGCTACGTGTGCCCGCGGGGAGTCTGCAGGAGCTAGACCCTTGAGTCGTGGAGGATTCAAGAGCAGAACCAGTGGAGGAAGTAGAGGAGGTTATAGTAGTGGAAGAACCGTTGAGAAAACTGAAGGTAGGAAAAAGCCTGCAGAGTGACGTGAAGAAGGAGTTGATAAGGTTTTTGAAGGATATCTGGATGTATTCGCATGGAGTCACGAAGATATGGTGGGTATAGACCCCAGTGTTATGTGCCACCATCTGAATATCTCCCCTGAAGCGAGGCCTGTTCGGCAGAAGAGGCGGGCAATAGACCCAGAAAGGTACGCAGCCTTAAAGGAGGAGGTTGACAAGCTGAAGGCCAATGGGTTTATCCGTGAGTCAGTTTACCCTGTATGGGTGTCGAATCCAGTACTAGTCCCAAAACCGAATGGGAAATGGAGGACCTGCATCGACTTCTCAAACATGAATAAAGTTTTTCCTATGGACAGCTTCCCGCTCCCAAGGATAGATCAGCTAGTAGATGCGATAGCGGGGCATGAATTACTGAGCTTCATGGACGCCTACTCGGGATACAACCAGATTCCTATGAACCCAGCGGATGAAGAGCATACGTCATTCATAACGGATAAATTACTCTACTGTTATAAGGTGATACCCTTCGGGTTGAAGAATGCGGGTGCCACCTATCAAAGGTTGGTTAATAAGATGTTTGCCAACCAGATAGGGAGGAACATGGAGGTATATGTTGATGATATGTTAGAAAAAACCAAGACTGATACAGAGCTCAACAAGGACCTTGGTGAGATGTGTTATCCAAAAAATTAGCATTGATGACGTGGCAAGTGATCCCTGGACACGTGGCTGACACCTGGAAAAGTTCTGCTAGAGTATCGACTAGAAGACGCATTAGAAGTAGTAAGCAGCCTAGTCTTACCTGCGACCAGTCTGGTCGATAGTTCCGCATACAAAGCAACATTAATTAGAAGATCTTTGTAAATCCCGAATTTAACTCACACAATCTCCTGAGTATCCGATGATTCAGGAAAGAATATCTGTAACAATCTTTTGTAATCCCCCTTGAGCCTATAAATAGCAAGATATAGCTCAAGGAAGGGACTTTTGGCTTTTGAATCATTTGAGACTATAATAATTCTTCTAGTGATATTGTATTATTCTGGAGAGGTGAATGAAACTCATTGAACCCTTGTTCTTTGATCACTCCTTTAGTTCTCATATCAATAACAATCTAAGTGGATGTAGGTTATTACCAGATCCTGGGGATGAACCACTATAAAAATATCATGTTGTTATTACTTTTCGTCATTACGTTCTTCTCTACATAATCATTCATATCAAGCATATTCTGACTCCGTGTCAGTTGGCCAAATCTTGGGTCAACATTCTAGTGCTTTCATTGAGAGCTTGATTAATCATTGCTGAGAAAACTAATGGTGAAAACTGGAAGGAAAGCTGGACAGGCGGCTGCTGCTGCGCCATCAAATCCACCTCCTCCCCCCCTGCAAGCGTGGCGGAGGATGAGCCACATCTGGACATTGAGGAGGAATAAATGGATGATGCAACGCTGAAGAGTACCCTGGGCGCGTTGCAGGAAGAGCTGGCTAATCTGAGAGCCAGTCAGGAGACTGCTGCTGGAGTTGTGGCACGGCAGCAGCAGGAGATTGAACGGCAGCGCACGGAACTAAGTGAAAGGCAGGCGGAGATGGACCGCCGCCAGAGCGAAGCCATGGCACCCCTCGAGGTGGCCTTGCAGCTGGCAAGGATCAGGCCACACCTGTTTCGCAACCTGACCAACCTGGCAATGGGCCACCCCAGAGGGGTCCTAATCCAAGCCCGCCGATCCAGCCTTCAAGTCCACAAAGGCCTGAGCAGCCTCAAGCGCCCCATGACGACATCCCGCTAGACCCTGAGGCGCAGCCACCGTCCCAGGCTGGTCGCGGCAATCCCCCGCAACAAAGGCAGAATAGGGCCGAGCATCAGCCTCGCAGTCCTAGACGCCATAAGGGTGATGAGCAAAACCTACCGAACAAAGGTCAGTATCCCCTGGTAACAGAAGGGACTTAGAGTTAGGCTCTGCGGTCCGAGGTCCCCCACGGCACGATGATGCACGGGGACACCACGACCAGCGCAGGCCACCCTCTAACGCTCAAGACGTTTCAGCCAGGAATGGAAACCGAGGGAACAGCCGATCCCACCATAGCCAGTCGAGGTTCAAAGATGGCCACAGATATAATGAGGCTGACTCGGGCAAGGGGAACGCTGGCTGAAGGAATGAAGAAAGAGGTAAAGGCAGGAGCCAGGTACCTCAAGATGACCAACCCAATAGATGGGATGCTAGGGGGCAGCCCAAGCAGAATAATGTCTTCAACCGGCTCGGGGGTAGCGAGCAGCGGAGAAGAGACGAGGATTTGCGTGACGTACTTAACAATCGCCGCGAGCGGCATGGCGAGAACGTCCCCCCAGCAACAGAGGCCACAGCGATTCCTGCTACTGTACAGGCCCAGATAGACGCCCTCAACCAGGCAGTGCAACAGCTGGTCGGGGGAAGGACGTCTTACATCGACCACGATAGGAGGAAAGGCACTCCTTTCGTATAGAGGATAGCTAACGCCGAAACTCCAAGCAAGTTCAAAATGCCTACACTCCCAAACTTTGACGGGTATGGAGACCCAGTGTCCCATGTCAACAAGTTTGAAATTCAAATGGACATTCAGAAAGTGTCCGAAGACGTTCGGTGCAGGATCTTCCCTGCAACACTTTCTGAAGCTGCGCAGGAATGGTTTTTTAAGTTCCCTCCCGCAAGCATAGTTTCCTAGGAAATGTTCGTAAGAGAGTTTTACAGACATTTGTATGCAGGTCGTGTGCATCCAACCGAAGCAAACCAGCTGGTCAAAATTCGCCAGTAGGATGGGGAGTCAGTAAAAGACTACATCCAACATTTTATGCGAGCGGCGGCTGGAGCAAAAATGGTGGGGGACGAAGGCAAAATGATGGCCATTACCGCAGGGGTAAAACATCATTCTCCCCTCTGGAAAAGTCTCCGAAAGGAAGGAGTGAGAACTACCCAATAATTTTTAGACCGAGCTGATCGCTACATCAAGCTCGAAGAAGCCATTGCTAATGATGGGAAGCTCTCAGACAAGGGTAAGAAGGCTTCCGAACCCGCCAAAGCCACCAATGGTTCCAAACCTAATGGAAACGGCAAAGGCAATGGGAACGGCAACAGCAATGGCAAGAATGGTGGAAAACAGCCGTATAACGAGCCTTCCACCTCCGACAACAAACGAGCCAAGGGTAATCGTTATGAACCTCGGTTCACTAACTACACTGCCCTCGTTGAGTCTCGGGGAGAGGTTTATCAGGCCACAAGTTCTAGTGTGCCTTACAAAAAACCGTGTCCCATTCGGAAGGATATTTCGAAGAGAGACACTACCAAGTTCTGTCGTTATCATAACGACTACAGACATGACACCAATGAATCCAACCAGTTGAAAGACGAAATCGAGTTCCTTATTAGACAAGGACACTTGAGAAGATACGTACGGGCCTCGGGAAATTCCCAACGAGAAGCTCCAGGTGGCAACGAGCAAGCGTCCACGCGCCAACGCTCGCCACCCTTACAGCGCTCACCACCCTTACAGCCTGCCCCCGTGACTGGAACACTCTTAACCATCTGTGGCGACCCGCACCTCGCGGGAAATAGCGGAAAGGCCAGGGAACGATATGCTCAGACTCTGCGCCACGACCAGGACATCGAGATGATGACTGTGGAGGACCGTGCACCAAAAAAGGCTCGGTCAGAGGAAGGTGAGATATCCTTCTCTGATGGCGACGCCCAACATGTCAGGTTCCGACATTCCGATCCGCTGGTCGTGGACATCTAGATGGCCAACATGATGGTGAAGAGAGTACTGGTCGATACAGGAAGTTCAGTGAATATCCTGTATAAATCAACACTGGAATGCATGAAATTGTCCGTTAAGGACTTGGAGCCCTGTAACCAAACAATATACGGCTTCTCTGGAGAAGGACTCGCCCCCGCCGGATTGATCAAGCTCCCAGTAACGACGGGTACAGCGCTTGCAACAAGGACATTACTCGCCACTTTTGTAGTGGTCGATTGTCCCTCGGTGTACAATGACGTTATTGGAAGGCCCATAATGGTTGATCTGTGGGCCGTCATCTCTATGTGGCACTTAGCCATGAAATTCCCAACAGACGCGGGGGTAGGACGCGTGTTGGGAAACCAGAGGGAAGCCAGGGAGTGCTACAACGCCTCAATCACAAAGGCGAAGAGTGGAACGTCGAAGAGCGCTACCTCAGATAGGTTACAGATGGCAGTTGATACACAAGCCCAATCCGGTGATGAAGTCACCAAATAGGGTGTTGCCCAAAGTGAGGATAGAGATTTGGATCCTCGCTTTGGGGATTTTGAAGAAAATGTTGGACCCGTCGAGGACCTGGAGGAGGTCCAACTCGACAAAGAAGACCCGACCAGAGTCGTAAAGGTTGGGAAAAACTTAGAGCCTACCACGAAGAACGCACTGGTGGAATTTTTGCGAAAGAACCAGGAGGTTTTCGCCTGGTCGCATAAAGACATGGCTGGGATAGATCCCGCAATTATCAGCCATGTCCTAAATATAGACAAGACCTTTCCACCCGTGCAACAAAAGAGAAGGCTGCTCGATAAAGATAGATCAAGAGCCTTCAAAGAAGAAGTCGAAAGACTAAAGGAGAATGGGTTCATCAGGGTGGCATTTTATCCATCATGGGTCTCGAATCTAGTGCTGGTTCCCAAGCCTAACGGCAAATGGCGAACCTGCGTGGATTTTACGGACCTCAATAAAGCCTGCCCGAAAGACTGCTTCCCACTCCCAAGAATCGACCAGCTGGTCGATGCAACTGTAGGGCACGAGATCCTCTCGTTCATGGATGCATATTCAGGCTACAACCAGATTAGCATGCACCCCCCTGACGAGGATCACACCAGCTTTCAGACCGATACGGGCTTATACTGTTACAAAGTAATGCCCTTCGGACTGAAAAACGAAGGTGCGACTTACCAACGGCTAGTCAACCACATGTTTAAGGAGCTAATCGGAGTAAACATGGAGGTATACGTGGACGACATGCTGGTAAAGTCTAAAAAGGCAGAAGGACATGTGAGGGATTTACAAGAGTGCTTTAGTGTATTGAACAAATACCAGATGAAGTTAAATCCCCTCAAATGTTCCTTCGGAGTTGGATCAGGGAAGTTTTTGGGGTTTATTGTAAATTCAAGAGGAATTGAGGCCAACCCCAACAAGATAAAAGCCCTGATCGACATGAAATCGCCAGAGAGGTTCAAGGATGTACAAAGTTTAACTGGGAGAATCGCAGCCTTAAGTAGATTCATTTCAAAATCAACAGACAAGTGTGTCCGTTTTTTCAATCTACTTAGAGGAAATAAGAAGTTTGAATGGACGGGAGACTTCGAGCAAGCATTCCAGGCCTTGAAAGCCCATATGGCACAGCCCCCCATCTTATCAAAGCCAATTGAAGGAGAAACTTTGTTTATTTACCTGGCGATTATTGAAGTTGCTGCTAGCGCGGTACTAGTGCGAGAGGAGGAAGGTATACAAAAAGCAGTCTACTATGTCAGCAAGAGACTGATCGGGGCAGAATTAAGATATCCACCAATTGAGAGGTTAGCATACTGCTTGATCCTAGCCTCTAGGAAGCTACGCCCCTATTTTCAAGCCCATCCTATTACAGTTCTAACTGACCAGCCCCTTCGGCAAGTCCTCCAAAAACCAGAAGCGGCTGGACGATTATTAAAATGGGCAGTCGAACTGGGGCAGTTCGATATAACTTATTCACCGCGAGCAGCAGTTAAGGGACAAGTCTTGGCCGAACTTATTGCGGAGTTCACCGAACTCCCAGACAGCGAGCAGTGCGAACAGCTTGAAGCGCCCGAGCCTCAAGACAAAGCTCCTTCATGGAAGCTATTCACGGATGGTTCATCCAACGAATCCCACGCTAGAGCGGGAATGATATTGATAACGCCGGAAGGGCATCAATTTCACTGCACCATCAGGTTCGACTTTACCGCGTCAAATAATGAAGCGGAATACGAAGCACTCCTCGCTGGTTTGAGAATGGCAAAGGATATGAGCACAAAGACGCTTGATATCTACAGTGATTCACAGCTGGTGGTGAATCAGATCCTGGGAGAATATCAAGCGCGAGGCTTGAAAATGGTGTCCTACTTAAATAAAACAAAAGACCTGCTAGCCCAGTTCACAAAGTACACCCTCCAACAAATCCCGCGAGATCAGAATTCAAATGCAGATGCCTTAGCCAAACTCGCGAGTGCGAAGGATGCTGACACTTTGAACATTGTGCCAGTAGAAAGACTGAGTAAGCCGAGCATACAAGCAGCTGAATCCAGTATGGAGATTTGAATGGAGGATACATGGATGGCGCCTTACTTGGATTATCTGACAAATGGTACGCTACCAACAGATAGAAACAAAGCCAGAACTCTACAAAAGCGAGCCGCTAGGTACATACTGGTCGATGGAGTTATGTACCGAAGAGGATATTCAATGCCACTACTCAGGTGCGTTACACCAAAAAAAGCTAAGGAACTCATGAAAGAGGTGCATGAAGGCTTCTGTGGGGATCACGCTGGGGGGCAGAGTTTGGCAAAGAAGATTCTAAGGCAAGGCTACTTCTGGCCAACAATGAACGAGGAATCGATGGAGTTTGTACAAAGATGTGATAAATGTCAAAGATTCTCCAAGATTCCATGAGCAGCTCCAAATGAATTAAAATAGATGCAAATTCCGTGGCCTTTTGCAGTATGGGGAATAGATTTGATTGGATCCCTACCTACAGGGAAAGGCGGAGTAAAGAACGCAGTCGTAGCAGTCGATTACTTCACCAAATGGGCCGAAGCTGAACCGCTCGCTACCATCACGACCAAGAAAATCCTTGACTTCGTTATCAAGAACATTGTTTGTCGATATGGTTTGCCTAGGAAGATAGTTTCAGACAACGGAACCCAGTTTGACAGCGATTTATTCACCGATTTCTGCAAAAGACATGGAGTCATTAAAAGCTTTTCTTCAGTTGCACACCCCCAGGCGAATGGGCAGGTCGAAGCCGTGAATAAAACTCTTAAAGACACCCTGAAGAAGAGGCTCGAAGAAGCTAAGGGAGCGTGGCCAGAGCAATTGCCCGAAGTCCTCTGGTCGTATAGAACGTCTCACCGAACAGCGACAGGACATACCCCATTTTCCTTGGCCTACGGATATGAGGCGATGTTGCCTGTCGAATTAGATCCCCCCTCACATCGACGTCTAACATACGACCAAGACCAGAACAGCCAACTAATGATGGAATCCCTAGACTCGATTGACGAGATACGGGAGAAGGCCCAACTCCGAGTTGCTACATACCAACAAAAAGTTGCCCGATACTTTAACTCCAAAGTTAAAGAAAGAAAATTCAACGTCGGAGACTTAGTGCTACGACGAGTTTTCTTAAATACCCGCGACCCTACTGCTGGAGTGCTCGGACCTAATTGGGAAGGACCTTACCAAATTGAAGAAGTCCTTCATCCGGGCACCTACAAACTTGCACGCTTAAATGGAGATCTCGTTCCACGCTATTGGAATGGAGAACACATGCGCAATTATTATCAGTGAACAGTCCTTTTTAAAGGACTGGCTTGTATTAATTTTTCTTTTTACAAGTTTATCAAAGAGGGTTATCCACGCTATATGGCTAATCGCTCGTATATGTAAGATTCTATTTCAGAATCACTCGTAAAGACATGTTTAGTCCATTTTTAATACGATATTATAAGGGACTGTGCGCAGCCAGTCATTCTTGCCAACCTTTGTGAATTTATATTTACAAGTATTTGTTCATTACGTGTGTTGTTTTGCTGTATTACAAGTATTATTTTTGCACACGAACATGAATGTTCGAACAGGTCATGGTCAAGGCAAGTGACCAAGGACCTAAAGGTCCTCGATCACTTGGGGGGCATATAAGGCACATCGATAGCAAAGCATACCATGAGGTATGTAAACACATGAACAAAATGAGTGAAAGCATGCTGAGGTACTTAGAGTAGTTTTCAAAATTTATATTTTGTTAAATCATGCCAAAGTACTATGCTAAGTTCGGTCATACGAACAAATGTTATAATAAATCAAAATGTTATAGCATCATGCAACCTTTTACACCGCAAGCATCACTGCTTGGATGTAATTGTTCAAGTAAAAGAAAAAGATTTACTGCCCGTGCAGCAAAGTTTAAAATAAAATTATTGTCTTTACATCACAACCCGTGGGTTGTGTAATCAAAAGGAAAGAAAAAATAATGGAAAATCTCAAGAGGCATTTGGGGCCGGAGGGTCATTAGCAGCATTCTGGTTGACAACATCCTTAACATCCCCTTCTTCTTCAGCACTGGCCAGGCTTGGGGAAGCAGGGATCCTCGCTCTCGCCTCCTCTTCAGCCAGTTGGGCAGCGCAGCGAGCTAGCTCGGCAGCCTTGATATCCTCTGAAAGATAGCTGAAGTCGGCTCCCTGATTGTGTTTCCAAAAGTTGTAGAAACATCGGAGCGTCGTCTTCTTGTACCTTTCCAGGTTTTTGGAGTTGTCAAGCTCCAGCTACTTTACTTTGCCCTCAAGAGTGCCGATGGCCTCGTCCTTGGGCTTAAGCACCTCTTCCAATCTTCTGATTTCGCGAAGGTGGGTGCGGCTGGCATCTTGATAGTCCTGCCTTGACTTTATCGTAGCTTCCTTTATAGCTTCAGCCTCTGACAACTTTGTCACCGCAGCGTCCCTCTGTTGAACCATCGCCTCCAACTCCTTGGCGTGCCTGGCCTCTGCAGCCGAAAGCTCCTCGGCTGCCTTCACTTGGTACCCTTCAATGGCCTTTGCCCTAGCCTGCTCGATGGTGGCTTGGGGACGGGTGCGAGCAGTGGTGGCAGACAACAAAGCCTGAAGACAAAGGATAAGAGTTAGAACCTCTGGCAAAGACTAAAAGACTAAGGCCAAAAGGATTACAGAAGTACTTACGCTGGCTATTTCGTTCAAAGTCCTGTTCAGGATCAGGTCGACCGTCATGTTTTCTGCCTCAACCATTGCATCCTTGACACGGTCATTTTTCCCGATGAACGCAATGCGGTCTTTTGCTACTCGTACGGCACGGCTCGAGAGTTTGGACCCAAGGGTCTCTTCCCGCCTATCTTGTTCCCTGCTGGGTGCAGCCGGAGGAGGGTTCTTTGGAGCTGGAGGAGGGATCTTTGGAGCGGGAGGAGTCTCTTTCTCGGCAGGGGCCGGAGGATGAATAGAAGTTTGCCCAGCTGGCACGTCCCTGGGAGGGTCCTCTGTTCGACCTTTCTTGGCCGGTCTCTAGCTTGTTTCGCCAGTTTGTCTCCGCGACGACTTCCTTCGGAGCTGAGGAACTTCTTCTTCCTCCTCAGCGTTGTATAGATCGAAGACGTTGGGAGTGGACATATCTGCACACAAGAAAAAACATGCAATGGGTAAAGATAAAAGCAGATGAAGACTATCGATCAAAACGAAAAAGAAGGTGACAAAGTTAGTACCCGAGCTACAACTACCAGTCGGTATACTATTGATTCTATTAGTCATACACTCATTATCTGGCATGAAGAACTCTGGCCCTTAATTTGGAGTATATGTAAAGTTGCCCTCCCCGTCAAACAAATGACAGGGAATTGGCAAGCTACTTAAAAGCAAAATAACTTTACCATTTTCATCAGAGGATTCCCCCAGGTCCACAATTGGCTCTTTGGCCTTTTGTTTCCCCTTTCCTTGGGGAGCAGAAGGCCTTTCTGTGGAAGGATTGTCCGTGGGCTCCCTGATTGTAACCCCCGTTGGCCTCCTTCGAGGAGGGGACGCGGGGGGTTGCTGCTCAGGAACCCCCTCGGCAGTGGTATCGTCTACCACGGACCCTCTTGTTTCATGGCGAGGAGCCAGGAGGCCAGACAGCCTCAAGTTTTCATCGGTGACCAGGGCCTTGACGCTTTTTTCTGCGTCTGTCATCCTGGCCAGTCTGTTGGACCTCAACACCATGCCTGGTGTTGGGGTCGGACGTAACCATGGGCCTGAAAGACAAAGTGAAATTTGAGAAAAATGAAAGGAAACTCTTTGATTAAAAGTATCGACCAGTCAAAGACAAGCAATTACCTCCTCGAGCGAAGGCCAGGTTGTTGCTGGTTATGTCCGGTGTAAGGAAGTACTACTTACTATACTGCCCCACATTCGATATATGCGTGGTGTCACTCAGGAACATCCGGTTGGTCTCCTGGTGACAGAAGTGGAAGAAACCCGTTCCATATTGTTGTGGGTTGGATTTAAGGTCAAAAAGATAGTTGACCTCGTGAGGGGTAGGTTCTGGCCATTTCTTGAGTTTGTACAGGATATAGAGTGCGGCCAGCATTCTATATCCGTTTGGAGTAATTTGGAAGGGGGCGACACCGAAATAATTGGCCACCCCCTCGTAAAAAGGATGTAGAGGGAGGTTAGCCCCCGCCTCTAAGTGATACCGAGACCAGGCACTATATACTCCCCCAGGGAGGTTAGCCCTTTGGTCTGCGGTAGGAATTGTAATGGAAACCCCTGTAAGAGGGTATTTCCTGAAGTAGTTAGCAACCATCTGCATGGTCACTGAGCTGGTCGGAGAAGTATACCACTCGACATCAGGCAAATTCTGATGGCAAGGGCGGGCCCTGGTTTGGATATTAGGGTCAGGAGTAGGATTTTCTCGACCACTGGTCGAGGGAGCCCTAGCCTGCGAGTCAGGCTGGGGAGGAAGGTTTGGACTGTTTTCAGACTCAGGTCTTTTCTTGCCTACGGATTTGGAACGGGCCATTTGAGGAGGAGAAGGACGAGGTCTAGTTGAGGATCGTGAGAAGGGAATCTCGTGAACTCGGTCGGCCAGTTGTTCTTCGCCCTCGAGCAGCTGGGCGAGAAGGTCGTCGTCAATGGGCCGTTCACCTCCCCACAAATCTGGCATCAATGTCTGCAAACAGAAGAGTGGGGAGGTGAGGATAAAGAATTTTTAAAAGCCTTTTAGAATAACGCTGGTCGAGTATGAAAGCCAAGCTTTTATACAATAGCATTCTAACAAAAAGCTAAGTGTTCCATACGAACAATTTGAAAGACGAATCAAAGGGTGAAAGAAAAAAAAAATTCAAAAAAGCTTTTTCAACTCCCTTTAGGGCGAGAAAAACCTATTTTCCAACTAGCCTAAAGATCGAATTTTTACTTCGATCTTACGTCCTAAAAGTATGATCCTGACTATAAAACTAACTCGTAACCCTTTTATTCCTACAAAACATTCTACTCATAAGCATCTCGAACCAGAAACAGATAAGCTTATACAGTCAACATACAGAAGCATGCACCACGAAACTTTGAAGCATAAGAATTCAAAAACTTACCAAGAAAATGATCGTGGAGATGGAAAAAGGGCCTTCGGAGATCAAGGAACTCTCGGTCTGAGCCTTGGAAGTACAGAAGAAACGGTTTCCGGGGACGATTAAAGCTCTGGCTTTTAGGGTTTCTTGTGAAGACAATGGCGTGTGTAAAAAGAAAAGGAAGATTTCGAAGGTGTTATATTAGTTTGTCTGTGGCATTAAAAAGGTGTAATCATCAGTTTCCCTTTTTCGAAGTATGGGGAAGCGGAATGGCCGTCGAATTAATTCTGGGGAACCGAAAAGACGTGATTAGACGGAAGTAGGTTACTTTTTCCAAGAACACATGAAGGGTTCTGACACGTAAGGCGGGGTTACTGAAGAGTCGTTCGTTCGAAAGTTTATTTATTGCTCGTGATAAATAAACTTGGGGGGCAAATGTTATCCAAAAAATTAGCATTGATGACATGGCAAGTGATCCCTGGACACGTGGCTGACACCTGGAAAAGTTCTGCTAGAGTATCGACCAGAAGACGCATTAGAAGCAGTAAGCAGCCTAGTCTTACCTACGACCAGTCTGGTCGATAGTTCCGCATACAAAGAAAAATTAATGAGAAGATCTTTGTAAATCCTGAATTTATCTCACACAATCTCCTGAGTATCCGATGATTCAGGAAAGAATATCTGTAACAATATTTTGTAATCCCCCTTGAGCCTATAAATAGCAAGATATAGCTCAAGGAAGGGACTTTTGGCTTTTGAATCATTTGAGACTATAATAATTCTTCTAGTGATATTGTATTGTTCTAGAGAGGTGAGTGAAACTCATTGAACCCTTGTTCTTTGATCACTCCTTTATTTCTCATATCAATAACAATCTAAGTGGACGTAGGTTATTACCAGATCCTGGGGCCGAACCACTATAAAAATATCGTGTTGTTATTACTTTTCGTCATTACGTTCTTCTCTACATAATCATTCATATCAAGCATATTCTGACTCCGTGTCAGTTGGCCAAATCTTGGGTCAACAAGATGTTTGACACACTCAGGAAGTATCAAATTCGTTGAATCCTGTCAAGTGCACCTTCGGTGTATCCTCAGGAAAATTCTTGGGTTTCATGGTCAACTACAGGAGCATCGAGGCCAATCCTGATAAGATAAAGGCCCTGATAGAAATGAGCACGCCAAAGAGCAAGAAGGAAGTGCAATGTCTAACGGGAAGGGTGGCTGCCCTTAATTGATTCATTTCGAGGTCAACTGATATGTGCCTCCCCTTCTTTGACGTCCTAAAAGGGAGAAAAAAGTTCGCTTGGGATGAGAAATGTGAAGAGGCATTTATTAAGCTGAAGGAGCACTTGGGGAAGCCACCCCTTTTGGAAAAACATGAAAAAAGGGAAAAGCTATACTTATACTTGGCAGTGTCTGAGCATGCCATAAGCGCGGCCTTGGTTAAAGGGGAGAAGAAGGACCAACGACCCGTTTATTATATCAGCAAACGGTTGGTAGATGCGGAGAACCGGTACCCAGAAATTGAAAAGTTGGCATATGCATTAGTTGTGGCTTCAAGTAAGCTGAGACCCTACTTCCATGCTCATGCAATAGAAGTTCTCACCGATAGCCCTTTGAGACAGGTCTTGCATAAGCCTGAGACCTCAGGAAGGCTGATGAAGTGGTCGATCGAGTTGAACCAATTTGATATTGTTTATACTCTGAGAGTTTCCATCAATGGGAAAGTGCTTGCAGACTTCATAGTGGAGTTCACCAATCAGCCAAGTGAAGGAAGAAGTGAAGAAGGGGGGCGGAAAGTCATGGAAAAGGAGCAAGGAGGTCTAGAGGAATGAAGTCTGCATGTGGACGGGGCGTCCAATGAAGGAGGATCTGGAGCTGGTATCATGATGACGGGGCCCAAAGGACACAAGATGTATTGTGCGATCCGGTTTGGGTTTGAGGCTTCCAACAACGAGGCGGAGTACGAAGCACTCTTGGCAGGCTTGCGGTTAGCCCTGGAGTTGAAGGTGACACGCCTACGTATTTTTAGTGACTCACAGCTGGTGGTGTACCAGGTGAAAGGTGAGTATCAGGCAAGAGGACCAAAAATGGCCGCATACCTGGAGAGGGTGAAGGGATATCTGGGACGATTGGCGGAATACATCATAGAGCAAATACCAAGAGAGAGGAACACCCATGCTGATGCCCTCGCAAAGCTGGCTTCCACCAAAGATGGGGATATTATGGAGTTGATACCTATGGAATACTTACCTAGGGCCAGCATCATCAGCACGGACGTGCTCATGATCAGCGCCCCAAAGCAGTCATGGACTGAATCGATTAAGAGATACCTGGAGGAAGGAACCTTGCCCGCAAACAAAAAAGAGTCCCGGAGGTTGGTGTACAAGGCCACTAGGTACACCTTGGTAGAAGGGGTTCTATACAAGAGAGGGTTCTCGATGCCACTTCTGCGATGTTTGGAAGGGGAGGAGGCGTTGAAAGTATTGCATGAGATACATGAGGGTGAGTATGGCAACCATGAGACTGGACCCTCCACAGCTAGGAAGGCCATGAGACAAGGGTACTACTGGCCCTCCATGGAGAGAGACGCGCATGACTTTCCCAAGAAATGCGACAAATGCCAGAGGCACGCCAACTACCCTTGGAAGCCCCCAAATGAGCTAACTAGCATGACCAGCCCCTGTCCCTTCGCTATCTGGGGGATAGACTTGATCGGCGCTCTTCCTGCAGGCAGGGGTGGGGCGAAGTATGCGGTGGTAGCAGTGGACTACTTCACTAAGTGGGTTGAAGCAGAACCTCTCGTGAAGATAACGGCCAAGCATATCACCTCTTTCGTCAACAAATTCATTGTCTGTAGATATGGAGTACCCTACAAAATTGTTTCTGACAACGGTACCCAGTTTGTAGGGGAAGAGGGATAAGGAGAAGCTTCTTTGCAGTTGTACACCCACAGGCCAATGGACAGGTGGAGGCCATTAACAGGGTTCTTAAAAATAACTTGAAGGCAAAGTTAGAAAAGATGAAGGGAGCCTGGGTAGAGGAGCTACCAAATGTGCTATGGGCCTACAGAACCACCCCGCGCACGATCACTGGGGAGTCCCCATTCTCCTTGGCATATGGATGCGAGGCCGTACTCCCGGTTGAGATGCAGGTTAAGTCCCTTAGGATACAGACATATGGGGACGAGGCCAATCGTGTAGCTCTAGCGGAGAGCTTGGACCTGCTAGAAGAAAAAAGGGAGAAGGCACAAATGACAATAGCAGTATACCAGCAGCGTGCAGCAAGGTACTACAACTTGAGGGTGCGAGAGAGGGCTTTCAGAGTTGGTGACCTGGTGCTGAGGAAGGTCCTCCCCAACACGCGAGACCCAGGGGCGGGGGTGCTGGGGGCGAACTGGGAAGGGCCCTACCAAGTCGCTCAGTGCATACCCCCAAACACTTATAAGCTGGCGCGCATGGACGACATTGTCATACCTCTAGCATGGAATGCAGAGCACCTTAGGAAATACTACCAGTGAGGCGCCCACACCCAGTGCTAGAAGGATAGGCTTTCAAATCGTTGCATGTTATCTTAGTTCGGTAGGAAAAAATCAAAGAGGTAACTTAGATAACCTCCCAAGTAGGTGTAAGTTCTTATATGTATCGTTGTTACTTGAATTCTATGAATGAAACTGGTCACCTTTTCGCACGATATTTTTTCTACTTTATGTGGGCATCAATCAAAGTGCCTACCGAAGTAAACTTCACCAGACACTTGGGGGGCAGTAGTGGCCCGTGAAGATAAAACATGCAACAAACAGGAGAATCCAAAGAAGGACCCCTTGCACCAGGATCCTAAAAAGGACCCTATGCACCAAGAGGATCCTAAAAAGGGCCTTCCATCAGGAGGACCCAAAAGGAACCATGACCCTAAAAAAGACCCTTTAACGGGAGGTCCCAGAAGGACCCCTGATATCGGGGCCTTAGGCGAAGTCCTTATATATAGAAAACAGGGAGACGACCTTGCAAGGTGTTGACGCGGTTCTTCGCTAACAGGTAATTAAGAAGATAAGAGAAGGGGATTAGTCCTTATGTTGAACCGAAATAGATGAATGATCTTTTTAGAAATGGGCTGGTGACACAACTACGTTTTTAGGTGGTTCAAAGGTTAAAATCCTTCTACTCCACCAGTCAATATTATTGCTATATGCTTGGCATTCTTTTACAGGGTATTTTTTACATAATAGAATCCAACCCTTTGTAACTCCCAGGGTCTCCATATTTATAGGAGAAGGCACCTGGGAGTTGGTAAGAAGGTCATCCCGTGACCTTCTTACCTATCATGTCAACTCTGTGACATTCATGATTAATTCCTAAAACTTGACACATAAGTATGGTCTAATCAATAGGTATGGGGATAATGGGCCGCACGGCCCAACCAATCGTGGGTGTCTGAATACGCACGTTCATGCTGCGTGTCCGAGAAGTAAGGGATATAACAGACACGTGATGTCTGATATATGCACATTTACTTTGCCTGGTTGACTTTATAAAGGGTCACAGCCTCCAACTCTAGCTCGTACCACGAGCTGGATGCTTCCCTCGTCCTGTGGCCTTCAAAGTCCAAACTCAGTCTATTCTTAGCGAACCCTTAGGTTACCTCGAGCTAAGGAGGTAGGATCTTTCTATGGAAGCTCTGGTCTTGGGGATGTCCACGTGGTTGACATGATTAGGCCGAATCTCATGATTAGGCCGTATCTCAGCTTGCTAACAGCCCGTGGGAAAACCAGGGCATACACTTGCCCCCCAAGCCCCTGCTCGTGGTACACAAAGTCGCATAGGGCCACAGTAGGGGCTTTTAGGCTTCCCCATGAACTCTTCATATTCCACATTCTACACAGGTGCCGAATACGTGGAACATCGTGGTTGGTGACGGTACATCTTCCGAGAACCGCATTTAATGGCCTTGCCTATACCCAGCCGTCGTTTCTTCTTTCGAGTGGAGGGCCTTGGATCCCACATCAGGGCAATCCAACAGTCCTCCTCACGTGGCCCTTCACGTATAAAAAAAGGATGGCCACCCGTTTATTTGAAATTTTTCAGAAATTTTCTTCTTCTTCTCTCTTCATTTTCAAAAGAAAAAACCCTCTTCTTTCCGACTGTCATTCCTAGCACTCAAGAAGTTCTGGTGTAAGGGCCCCTTCGAAGCCTTGGAATCAACTACTCCGACGAAGCCCCAACCCAGGCGATCCCTTCATCCTCTTCTCAACGAGAACATTCAGTAAGTCTCCTGACCGTGCATGTTCTGAAATTATTTTTCACTGTAGCTTAGGTAAATATTTACTGTAGCCACATGCAGGGTTTTGTTGGTTTTTTGTGGGCATGAAGGGTAAAAGCCTTTTAGTTTAGGGTATCGTTTGTGGTAGGAAACCTTGTAGGAACACAGTTTATAGGGTGCCTTTTCTAGGGAGATCTCTGGGTAGGATTTTTGGTGTGCTTGTTCAAAATATCCAGTATTTTGGGTGCAAAAAATGCTTCACAGGCGGTTTTGCCTCTCTTGCCTACTGGAACTTTCCCTCCAAGGAAAAATTCTATCCTCACCCTCCTGAGACACGAATTCCGAGTAATCGGGGATTTTTTGGGAGCATAGGCGCGTGTTCATAGAACCGCGTGGTCTCTCTCCACGGGCTGGGCTTACCTCAGCTCGTGTCAAGGAAACACACTCAGATTTTTCTCCATTTTTAGTTCGCCTTCTTCTAAAATTTCTTCTTTTTGTTCACTAGGCGACCAGATGGGACCCAAGAAGAATGCTCCCAAGAATCTTGTAGGTAGCTCGTCCTCCCGAAAAGACAAAGGAAAGGAGGCGATGGCTTAATCCCCGATTCCCAACTTCGGGCCAGCAGTGGAACGGGAGCTCGAGGTGGCCCCCGACGCATTCTTTGAGGTAGAGAGGATCGTCTCAAAGATCACTGACCAGGCGAGGGTAAACAAAATATTCCTCTCCCACAACATCGAGCTGGGGAGGGGAACCGTGGTTGCCCGACCTCCCTTAGAAGGCGAGCGGAGCTGTGCGCCGCTTGATGAGGTGTTCTCAGCCTGGAGCGACGAACATTTCAAGGCGGGGGCCTTCCTCCCGTTGGATCAGTACTTCGCCGATTTCCTCAACTACGTGAGGTTGGCCCCATTCTAGCTCCCCCCAACTCTTATCGTTTGTTGGCGGGGTTAAGATACTTTTTCTTGAAACAGGAGTGGGAGGTCCCCACTCCTGCGGACATTCTGTATTTCTTTTGCCTCAAAGCCAGCCTGAAGCAGCGCGGGCGAGGTGACGGGTTTTATTACTTAACCTGGTTCCCCAACACGGCTGCGATCATCGAGCTGCCCAGCCACCCCAATGACTTCAAAGATTAATTCTTTATGTCGATGAGATTTCGAAATTGCGAGCTGCACTACTTCAACCGTCCTCGTAAGTGCCTTTCAACCTTAGCTCGTAACTTAAGCATTGGTTAGCTCCTCCTGTATCCATTTCTGACTTAGATTAATTCTGCAGCTATCTTCGGGAGGATAGAGAAGTCTGTGATCCTCGGGAGCCAGTACGAGACACTGGCGGGCTTGCCCCCCAATGAAAAGGACTATCGCCAGCTCGTGACAGATGAGACGATGCTGGCCTGTAAGTTGATCTCCCCAGGCCAGTCTCTGAACCTAAGGAGGCCTCGGGTGCCTCCCCCAGCTCGCGATATGAGGCCTATCATCGTGGAGGAGGTCGCGGGGGATGAAGATGAGGAGGACGAGGAGGACGAGGTGCCTCTCGTGAGGACGAAGAAGTGGGCGTTGGAGGTCACCCAAAGAACGGACGAGGAGAGGATCCGGTCTGGAGCAGCTGCAGGTCCCTCCGGCCAAGGTAACCCTTATACGTTTAGGAACTTAGATAGGGCCACTTCAGACCCCTGGCTATCTAGCTTCAACCCCAGACAGATCGTCCAATGCCATCGAAGTGACCCAGACTTAGATGAAACCCTGCTTCACTGCGTCGACCAGCTCGTGCTGGACTACGAAAGTAACCGCCCTAGGGGGACCATAGTTGTAGACAACACCCTAGCTTTTAGGTCGGTCCTATTAAAGGAGTGTGGGACTAACCTTCGGTCATGGCCATCACTTCGGGAGGGTACCGTAGCTCCAGGACTTAGGCAATACGTAGAAGAGTCTAGTCCTGAGCAGCCTCGGATCCAGAACCCGCACTAGCTCGAGAAGTAATTGCCTTAGATTCCCCCGCGGAAGCTCCGGGGCCGATGGTCGCATCCATAGACTCTTCTTCTTTCTCGGGGGGTAGGATTCCCTTTAGTACATATATATATACTTGAATTTTACATTTTTTCCCTTTGTTTTTGTTTTTGCATGACTGCTGACTTGTGTACTAACCATATATTTGTTTTGCCAGAGGAGATGTCTCAGTCCGAGGGAAAAAATCTGCGGGCCGTGTTCACCGGGGGGAACTCCCCAGCAGGGGCCTCTGGGCCCATGATGAAGAAGCTTCGGATGGCGAAGAAAGCCGCCGGGACCCCAACCAAGTCTCCTGCAAAGGAGAAAGAGCAACCCTCAGCCGCCCAGGTCGAGAAAACCGTACCTCCTGCTGCAGGAGGGAGCATGCCCCACCCCCTCCGTGAGCTCCAGCCTTCGTCTGGAGCACAGGGTCAGAGTCTGGGACTTTGGCGATAGTGCCTTCCGAGGTACGCATCCTGGTGGACCCCCAGGATCTGGAGAAGATCCCAGATGTCTTTAGGGGGACGGTGTACGAGGTGGCGAACTACGCCGTCAGCCACTTCTACCGCTTCAAAGAGACGGAGCTACAGGCCATCGAAACGATGAGCCCGGTGGGCGTGCTGGAATCCTCACTGGGCATGGCCCTTATGGTAAGCTGACCTTATCCTTTTGTGATCTTTGATTAGCATGCCTTGCCCTGTTTTTCCTTCCTCCCTTCTCTTTTTCTTAAGGTCGTTGCTTCTCCGTCTTTGCAGAGCGCCTTGGCCCTTCATAGGAGCATAGCCAGGACCAAGGCCCAACTCTAGGATATGAGGGACGAGCACCAGTCGGTTGTGGCCACCCACCAGACTTCCTTGCAGGAGGCTAGGGATGCCCTGGCAGCCGCGCGGGCCGAGCTGGAAGAAGCCCGCCCCAAGCTTCAAGAGGTCGAGGCAATCAAAGCCGCCCTCGCCGCTACGCAGGCAGAGCTAGACACTGCGAAGGCCGGGGCCGAGGAGGCCAAGGCCGCCCTGGAAGCCGAGAAGGCAGCCTCCAGCATCGCCATGGAGGACATGCTCTATCACAGCTGGGTCTATAACCCGGACGGTGACTTCTCCTTCTTGGGAGCGGACGTCTGGGAACCCTTACTGGAGGGGTTTAAAGCTCGCCTCGAGAAAGAAGCCCCTTCAGAGATCGGGGAAGTCTCCGGCGTAGCTGAGCAAGAGGGCGAGACGGCGACCTCCACGGGGCAGCCTAGTGGAGCTTAGGGCCTTCCTCTTTTGCACCCTTTCCTTTAATATTCTCAAAAAAAATTTGTTGTAAGTTTTGCATGAGGTGTTTCCACCTCGAGACAATCTAACTATCAATTTTATCTTTAATTGATTTATTTCCTTGTCTTTAAGCATTTTAGTTACTATTTGGAATAACTTAGTTCGTGTTAATTTTTATCAATATCTCGTGCTCTTTAAGAAAAACAACGATCAATCGATTTAAGTTAACTTCTAAGTTTTATGACTTGGTTATATCCAGGAACTTAATTTGAAAACTTAGTTCGTGTTAACTTTTATCAATATCTCGTGCTCTTTAAGAAAAACAACGATCAATCGATTTAAGTTAACTTCTAAGTTTTATGACGTGGTTGTATCCAGGAACTTAATTTGAAAACCTAGTTCGTGTTAACTTTTATCAATATCTCGTGCTTTTTAAGAAAAACAACGATCAATCGATTTAAGTTAACTTCTAAGTTTTATGACTTGGTTGTATCCAAGAACTTAATTTGAAAACTTAGTTCGTGTTAACTTTTATCAATATCTCGTGCTTTTTAAGAAAAACAACGATCAATCGATTTAAATTAACTTCTAAGTTTTATGACCTGGTTATTTCCAGGAACTTAATTTGAAAACTTAGTTCGTGTTAACTTTATCAATATCTCGTGCTCTTTAAGAAAAGCAACGATCAATCGATTTAAGTTAACTTCTAAGTTTTATGACCTGGTTATATCCAGGAACTTAATTTGAAAACTTAGTTCGTGTTAAATTTTATCAATATCTCGTGCTCTTTAAGAAAAACAACGATCAATCGATTTAAGTTAACTTCTAAGTTTAATGACCTGGTTATATCCAGGGTACAGCTTAGTTCGCGTTAATTTTTAGCAATATTTTGTGCTCTTTAAGAAGAACAACGATCAATCGATTTGAATTAACTTCTAAGCCTTTTAAGGCGACCTGGTTATATCTAGGTACCATATGCCCCCCAAGTAACTAGGAAAGGGTCTTTCGTGGTTACTTTAGATTACACTTGTAAACATGTACAATCATAAATGAAAAGTTAATTCTCATTGCTTAATACATCATAAATGGCCTTTTAGGCCTTACAAGGGAATCATTGATAATATCTCTTCAAATGGATGGCGTTCCAAGTTCGTGGGATTGCCCCTTCATCAAGCCGAGCTAGTTTATAAGTTCCCTCTTTAATGACCTCGATGACTTGATATGGTCCTTCCCAGTTCGGTCTCAATACTCCATCTATGGGATCCTTACCGGCTAAGAAAACTCTTCTGAGCACCAGGTCGCCAACACTGAAGGTGCGCTTTTTGACTTTTGAGTTGAAATAACGAGTGATTTTTTGCTGGTAATGTGCGAGCTGGAGTTGCGAATCTTCTCATCTTTCATCAACCAAGTCAAGGGAAGTGCAAAGTAGCTCGTGGTTGTGATCCTGGTCATATGCCTGGACCCTATGCGAAAGTACCTTAATCTCCACGGGGAGAACTGCCTCACTCCCAAAAGTCAGAGAGAAAGGAGTATGACCCGTAGGAGTCCGGTGCGAGGTCCGGTATGCCCAGAGAACCTGGGGGAGCTGTTCTGGCCAGACCACCTTGGCTTCGTCTAGTCTCTTCTTGAGGCTCACCTTTAACGTCTTGTTGACAGCCTCGACCTGGGCATTCGCCTGAGGATAGGCCACAGAGGAGAAACTTTTTACAATTCCGTACCTTTCGCAAAATTCGGTGAAGAGGTCGCTGTCGAACTGAGTCCCATTGTCGGAAACGATTTTCATGGGCAGCCTGAATCGGCAGATAATGCTCTTAACCATGAAGTCGAGGACTTTTTTGGAAGTTATCATTGCCAAAGGTTCTGCCTCAGCCCACTTCATAAAGTAGTCGATGGCCACCATGGCGTAGCGGACCCCGCCTTTTCCAGTAGGGAGGGCGCCAACCAAGTCAATCCCCCAAACTGCAAACGGCCATGGGGAAGAGATCATCTTCAGCTCGACTGGGGGAGCTCGGGCAACTAAGGCGAACCGCTGGCACTTGTCGCACTTCTTGACATACGAGATCGAATCCTTGGACAGAGTGGGCCAGTAATATCCTTGCCTCAAGACCTTTAGGGCCAAGCTTTGCCCCCAGTGTGATCTCCGCAAAAACCCTCATGCACTTCATGCAGGATGGCCTTTGCCTCGCCTGGAAGAACACATCGTAGGAGAGGTAGGGAGTGCCCACGCCGGTATAGCACCCCGTACACCATCGTATACCTGGGAGCTTGATACAGTACTCGCCACGCATCATTACGTCCTTCAGGTAGCTTCCCCCCGGTAAAATACTCAAGGATGGGGGTCATCCAGGTCGGCCTAGCGTCGATCATCTCGACCTCTGCCTTGGCTTCTTCTATACTTGGTTTTTCCAAGAACTCTACCAGAACTAACGCCAGAGCTTCCGTCTCTCCGGAAATGGCGAGCTTGGCAAGAGCGTCTGCGTTAGCGTTCTGTTCCCGAGGTATCTGCTTGATTGAGCCTCGCCCAAACGTGGACAGCTCAACTTTTACCTTTGCTAGGTAGGCAGTCATCTTGGGTCCTCATGCTTGATATTCGCCCAGAACCTGGTTTACCACGAGCTGGGAGTCACTAAGCATTGGATGGAGCTTGCCTTCAGTTCCTGGGCTATTCTCAGCCCGGCCAGCAAAGCTTCGTATTTGGCCTCGTTGTTTGAGGCCTTGAATCCGAATCTCTGCGCCAAATGGAATCTATGTCCCTCGGGGGATATTAAAATGATTCCAGCCCCGGAGCCATTCTCATTGGATGAACCATCCACGAAGATCCTCCACGACGCCTGGGTCGAGGTGACCTGGGGTGAGTCTTCTGCAGGATCCTCCCGAAATCCTGCGTACTCTGCTACAAAATCGGCCAGGGCCTGAATTTTTATAGCAGTTCGTGGGGTGTACAAAATCTTGAACTGACTGAGTTCGATAGCACACTTTAACAGACATCCCGATGCTTCAGGTTTTTGCAAAACCTGCCTTAAAGGCTGATCGGTCATGACGTGTATTGAGTGGGACTGGATGTATGGCCTGAGCTTTCGAGAGGCCGTGATGAGGAAGAATGCCAATTTCTCCATCAACGGGAACCGGGATTCAGCTTTGAGAAGTCTTTTGCTGATGTAATAGACAGGTTTCTGAACCCGGTCTTCTTCTCGGACCAATACGACACTAGCTGCATCCTCTGTGACGGCTAGGTAGAGAAAAAGAGGCTCTCCTGCTTTTGGTTTGGATAATACAGGTGGCTCGGCCAGATCTGCCTTCAGGTCGAAGAAAGCGCTTTCGCACTCTTCTGTCCATTCGAACTTCTTATTTCCTCGGAGCAGGTTGTAGAATGGCAAGCACTTATCGGTGGATTTTGAAATAAACCGATTGAGGGCTGCCACCCTTCCTGTCAGGCCTTGGACATCTTTGCGCGACCTGGGTGAGGGAAGCTCGAGCAATGATCTGATCTTGTCAGGGTTTTCCTCGAATCCTCGGGTATTGACGATGAAACCCAGGAATTTTCTCGACGCGACTCCAAAAGTGCACTTTTGTGGATTAAGCCTCATGCCATACTCCCGTAGTATCTTGAAGCATTCTCCCAGGTCGGAAACATGGTTATCGGCAGTCTTTGACTTGACAAGCATGTCATCAACGTACACTTCCATGTTCTTCCCGATCTGGTTTGCGAACATTCTATTTACTAACCTTTGGTACGTAGCACCGGCGTTCTTCAGCCTGAATGGCATGACCTTGTAACAATAAACGTTAGTCGGGGTCATGAAGCTGGTGTGCTCCTGGTCCGCCGGATTCATAGCGATCTGATTGTAGCCTGAGTACGCGTCCATAAAGGACATGAGCTCGTGTCCCACCGTGGCATCCATCAGTTGGTCAATCCTCGGCAATGGAAAACAATCTTTGGGGGCAGGCTTTATTCAGGTCGGAGAAGTCGATGCAGGTCCACCACTTCCCGTTGGGCTTTGGAACCAGCACGGGGTTAGAGACCCAAATCGAAAACTTGGCCTCACGGATAAATCCACATTTCTTGAGCCGAGCTACTTCTTCCTCTAAGGCTTCAGCCCAGGTTGTTCCAAGGTGCCTCTGCAACGTCGGGAAGGCCCTACAGAGGGCGGGTTTCTCCTGCTACTTCCATAGGCCAGAATATCTCGGATGGGCTGAGGTGGAGATGGATATCTTATTGGAGAGGGAGGATGCCTGACCGGGGATGCGATCCTGGTTCCATCAGGGCGGATCAAGTTAGGTGGGGGCCTTTCGGCCCTGCCAACATGCGGGTCCCAAGCCTGGCGATCTGGATGAGACGCAGGGCGGCTGGTGGGGACGGGCTGATGCTGTGAGCCCTCCCCGAATCTCCTTCTGGAATTTCCTCGAGCTCTCCTGGGCACGCTCGAGGCTGGTTAGGAGCTGGGAGTTGAAGTTCGGACCGAACGGCTGTACTGTTGTTGTTCGGCTCTAGGCATTCCTTCGAAGTTTGCCTCTCGACGGTGCGATGAGGGAATAGAGTTGGCTGTCGGAGGTCTGTCCGAGGGGCTAGGCCTGGACCGATTACCCCGGCGGGACTTATGAGTCCCGCCTTGCCTCTTCCCGACGTTAGCGTCGGTTGTAAGAAAGGGTAATCGGGCTAACACCGCTTTGATCTACTGATTAGCTGTTGCTAGCTGGCTCCTCAGCTGAGCATTCTCCATCTCCACCGCAGTGTAATAACCTGGGTTTGGATTAGGTGGCCGGGGCGCCGAACTTCCAGTGTCGTCTTGGCCCACCGGCTGCTTGCCCGGCCGTTGTTGAACCTCAGGAATTTGTTCGCCGGGGATGGCGATATGATGAGCCTCCTACCCATCATGTTGTTCCGTCTTCTTACCGTGTCTGGATCGAGTGGTCACCATAGTGGACGTTTGTGACAGCACCAATCTAACTTGCTCTCAATGAAAGCACCAAACTATTGACGCGGTTCTTCACGAACAAGTAATTAAGAAGATAAGAGAAGGGGATTAGTGCTTATGTTGAACTGAAATAGATGAATGATCTTTTTAGAAATGGGCTGGTGACACAACTACATTTTTAGGTGGTTCAAAGGTTAAAATCCATCTACTCCACCAGTCAATATTATTGCTATATGCTTGGTATTCTTTTACAGGGTATTTTTTACATAATAGAATCCAACCCTTTGTAACTCCCAGGGTCTCCATATTTATAGGAGAAGGCACCTGGGAGTTGGTAAGAAGGTCATCCCGTGACCTTCTTACCTATCATGTCAACTCTGTGACTTTCATGATTAATTCCTCAAACCTGACACATAAGTGTGGTCTAATCAATAGGTAAGGGGATAATGGGCCGCACGGCCCAACCCAGTCGTGGGTGTCTGAATACGCACGTTCATGCTGCGTGTCTGAGAAGTAAGGGATATATCAGACACGTGATGTCTGATATATGCACATTTACCTTACCTAGTTGACTTTATAAAGGGTCACAGCCTCCAACTCTAGCTCGTACCACGAGCTGGATGCTTCCCTCGTCCTGTGGCCTTCAAAGTCAAAACTCAGTCTATTCTTGGCGAACCCTTAGGTTACCTCGAGCTGAGGAGGTAGGATCTTTCTATGGCAGCTCCGGTCTTGGGGATGTCCACGTCGTAGACATGATTAGGCCAAATCTCATAATTAGGTCGTATCTCAGCTTGCTAACAGCCCGTGGGAAAACCAGGGCGTACACAAGGCATCCCTTGGGTCCACAAGGATTTTCTACCCTTGTGAACATCAAGGAGGCGAAAGGGACTTACAAAAAAAAAATATAGTAGCAACCCTAATAAGTCTAGAGCGGCCACCAAGTCGTCTAGCCAAAAAGGGTCCTAAAAGAGACCCTTGCAAAAATAGTACTATGAATAACGATGAGAAGGACGCTTCTCGCAAAAAATAATAAGCGCGCGCAAGAATATATAAAAGGATAGCTAGGACCCAAGGGGTCAAAATATCCTTATAAAAGTAATCAAGAGGCACCAAAAGAGGTCCCATTGAACCCTTTCACATGGGCTCCGAAGGACCTCCAGCCTGGTAAATAAAAGAGGGGAACCTGCCAAACCCCATCATACAGGCTCAAAAGGGCCTCAAATGCAGTGGAATAAGAGATAAATAACCACATATGTATATATACATTAAAAAAGGGATTCTTGAGGACATGACAAGATTTACAAAAGAAAAATAGTAGTGATAATGATGTTACAAAGTCTAAAAAAAATGAGCGTACATCCATGGTGGGCTAGCTGACAAAAGTTATGAAATAACTTTTTCAGGGCCTCCTACTGCGGGTGCTCCACACGGCCGCTCGAGCGACAGCGTGCTCACCAAAAAAAGAGAAATCAAAATTGGCATCCTACCTCCATATGCTGTAAAGGGCGCGGTCTATGGACCTGTACTCAATGGCAGTCTTCTCCGCCTCCAAGGAAGCATTTCTCTCCTACAACGTCGCGACATTGGCCCTAGCGGCCTGGAGTTCGATCCTGGTAGCCTCGACTTCGGCCTCTAAATAAGTAACCCTCTCCAACGACACTGCCATGATATCCTTGGTTGCCTGGAGTTCCTCTTCAGGCTGGCAACTTGGTCCTTCAGCTTCGTGGCCCTGGCAACCGCCTTCAGCTTCCTTCTCGACGAGGTAGCAAGTTTAGTTCGAACCTTCTTTAGCTCAGACTGGGTTTCCTCAAGCTCTTTCTCGAGCTCCTGGACCCGGGCCGTAAGGCAGTCCCTCTCAGTAGTAGACGTGGAGAGGTTGCTAGACGAGTCAGCAAACTGTAGAGCCACGGTATAGGCCTGCACAAGAAAGTTAACAACATCAACAATAAGTAACAAAAAAAATGCATGTACATCTATACATAATAGGGCCGACGCGTGGTGCAGGAACTCACCCAGGCCATGGTGCGCCTTAGGGTTTCCCCAAGGTCCGACTGGGCAACGTTCCCAAGACCGTTCCAGTCAGATACGAGGAGGCCCGAGGGAAGTTGGATGTATCGCTGCCCGTAAGACGTCGCCATCCGAGTCACCCAGGGCTCCCCATCCGCACCAGTGGCACCTGGCTGGGTGAGGACGGACGACCCGCTCGCCGAAACAGGAGGGGGCGCGATGAAAGTGGAAAACTGAGGCCCTGGTAGATCAGAGGGAGGCTCCAGAAGGTCGGCGAAATAAGTCCCCGATGGTCCAGGGTCGAGAGGAGCCTGAGTGAAGGAGTTGTAGCCCTCAGGGTCAGGGCAAACAAAACACCCCAGAACGGCCTGCTGGTCTTGAAAATGAGGGGCTATGTCCGGATCATAAGAGGCACATGGGGGGCATCCCCCTGGAGATGGAGGCAACTGGTGAGATCCCTCGCGGTCAAGGGGGTCTTCCTCCGGCTCTTCCTCAGCATCATCGTCATCTGAGCAAGGCTCGGCCAATACCCCCTTCGTCTTCTTGGACCCAGAGATGGTCCACAGCAACTTGGGGTCTGAGACAGGGGACAATTTATGGTGGTTCAGATTCTTCACGGTGAATAAGTACACTGCCTTTTTCTTATCAGGGTCAGCGCTGAGGAACTGCCTCAGATCTCTCGCTTCCGTCCCGACGGGTGTGGGTTCGGCAAATTGCTGTACATAATACACGCCGTGGTCGATATGAACGTAAGTCATGAAACAATAAGTTGCAAGAAAGTAAAAGAGAGAAAGTAATGCTTAGGGTACTTACTGGGAGTGGCCCGGAACTCCCCGCGGACAGAGAGGGGGCCTTCCACGAAGAAAAAGTCCTGCTTCCAGGACCTCGGGTTGGACACCGAGCACTCTATCAAAGAGGCCTCGTTGTTGGCTTTTTGCAAATAGTAAAATCCCTTTGACTTGGGAGTAGGCATGAGGTTGTAGAGGAAATGCACCTCTGTCGCCGTAGGATCGCATTCAAATAGTTTCATAAATACAACGAAAAGGCAGCTCAAAGTCAGCTAGCCATTGGGTGCCAGCTGAAGTGGTGCCAAGCCGAAGTAGTTGAGGACCGCAACAAAGAACGGGTGTAGCGGGATGGTACCACCCGCTTTCAGGATGTGCTCGCTAAGGGGCACATAACCGATCTTGGGGCAGTTGGCCCGGCATGTCTCCAAAGGAGTGTATAGAGCGTACTCCGGAGGAACACGATATTGATGCACAATTTCCCTCAGTCTGTTCTCGGACACATGCGACACCAGTTCGAAGGCCAATAAAGGAGCATCGTCTGGTTCATGGGAGGCTACCTGTCGTCGTGCCCTCGGCATATCTGCAAAACCAAAAGAAAAAGGTAAGAAAGAGACAGAACACTTGACCCTCCATTTTTTCTTCCTAGCAAGAGTCTTCCATTGGGGGAGTGAATGCGGAAGTGCTAGGCAAGGAAAAATCGAGACTAAGGGCTGAGGAGAAGCAAAAGCAGCCCCATGACAGTCATCAGGCGAGGATGGGCTGGAGGGCTCAGGTGGAAGGTGTCCCTCCATAAACTCCAACTCCCTCTGCAACTCTAAAAGGGACACCCTAAGGCTCACTACATGGTCACTAAGGTCTGGGGGGAAAGGTGCTCCGTCTCCTCTCGACACCGAGTCAATTTCGCTCTCCACCACCCAAATTTTACGCCTAAGTTCAGCCATGTGCTCAAGATGGCAGATACGGGCCTGCCTTAAGGAGTCATAGTCCTGGTAAGGGTTTTCCTCAGGGGACTCTGAGTCTGAGGACAGGTCAATAAACTCAACCCCCGGAGGTGTGTCGAACGGACCATCACTAGCAATGAGGCCTCGTTCTGAAAGCCAAAAAGGGGTTCACGTGTAAATGAGGGGATGGCTACAAAACACAAAGGAATGGGCTTAGAACCTCTAGATGCAAACGCCCTAGATGATTCGCTACGGGGCATAAAAAAGAGGGGAATGCAAATGGGCAAACTCACTGCAAGCTCAGGCCAAGGTACCCCATCCCAAGAAATGCTAATTTGGACCCAATGAACGAGAGGGAAAAAGAGAATATACCTCAAGCAGGTGAAATGGAGCGCTGTCGAGGTCAAAAGGAGGTCGAGGGCCAAAAGTACCAAATGGTCGAAAATACGCGTCTGCAAAAATAGACAAAAAGGATGTGTTAGCCTCCAAATAAACATACCAAAATATTAGCTCATATGTAAAAAAAAAAAAAAAAAAAGAGGGAAACTATGGCAAAAATGAGGATGTGGGGGATTGAACCCCTTACCTCTTGAAAGAGGAAGGATTCTCAAAACCACTAAACTAAGGGAGTAAGGTGAAAATATTAAGCCTTGCATGAAGGCCTATTTATAAGTATCAAGGAGAATAGTCTACAAGAGCACCTATAGGTCCTCTCCTAGACTGGGGGCAAGTATGGATGCTCAAATTCCACCAAGGGAAAATATGGGGGTTTGTCCTTATGTAGCCTCAAGCGATCCGAGCCACCCGATACCTTTCCCTCGGCCCGTGTCATAGGAAGACTTAGTAAAGACACACCAAGAAATCTAAGGGGTCACGCGAGGCCCTGCCTCGCTCTCTGCACGCCCCTGTGAGGCTGTGCCACCATCTCGGCATCTCGTGGGGGGCCCGTATGACCCGCTCGGCCATGCCTAGGCGGGAGGCCTCGCATCGCTCGGACATGCCTAGGCGCAAGGCCCGCCTCGCTCGGACAAGCCTAGGCGCGAGGCCCGCCTCGCTCGAACACGCCAAGGCGTGAGGCCCCGCCTTGCTCAGACACGCCCCAAGCGCGAGGCCTCTCCTCGCTTGGATATGCCCAGGCACGCCCCGCCTCGCTCGGACACGCCAAGGTGCGAGGCCCCCCTTGCTCGGACACGCCCAGGCACGCCTCGCTCTCAGCACGTCCACGCGAGGCCATGCCTAGGCCGCACGCACCGTCTCGCGTGCCACGTCTTGGCGCACCCAGCAACCTCGCGGGGAGCATCTCTTGATGGCCTCGTCCGAAGGGTTACGCATATATGGCAACCTCGCCCCAATGGGTCTCGCCCAAAGGACCCGCGTGCGTGATGCCAATATTCGAGGTGGCCCACAAGAGACAAAAAGAATACGAACAAGGTACCTCTAAAGGGGTACGTACATGCCTGCAAGGATCATGGGACAGGCCTGACACCTGTACCCGACAAATAGTGGCGGTTGGGAATAGTACGAGGAGTGGCTACACCCCCACCACGTCTCTGACAACCGTACAAGGTAAGTAGGGGAGTCATGACCGGGTACAAAAGATGAGGTGCTCCCATGAACTCTGACCATGTACCAGAGCTGACACCACTACCCTTGGAACCACTCTCCTCTTAGTGTACTCGTGTACCATCTGGTCCCCTGGACCACCATGTACCCAGGGCCATTAGTGCCCACTATAAAATGGACTCTAACTCCACCTCAAGGGGGGTTGGGAAATTGACTGTAGCAAGTGGACCATAGTGAATGAAAATTAATTTCACCATTGTTCTTCTGCTATTGTTCTTGGAAGTTGATACTTAGATTCCTAAAGATTTTCTTTTAATAATCTTTACTTTGCAATTTTTCTGACTTAACTTAGTTGACGAGTTCTCACCGTCAACAGCAATCTTGACCAACTCTAATTAACGAACCAATAAATGGATGACATAACTACATTTATTGATTATATAATGGAGTACAAGAGAAAACTCTGTAAATATAGTTCTACAAATACTTAATGCGCAATTCCATATTTATGGTGGAGTAATCATTGAATTAATAAATAAGATTATTATATTAAAGAGTTTAATTAATAATCTGTTTTATTAGAGCTTCGTATTATAGGTCCATGGACCCCAGATCACCTATGCCCTACAATGTCAAGGGTAAGATGTCAAAAGAAAGATTTGTAGAGAGAAGGGCTAAATTGCGAAAGAATTAATTTTCTAGGGGAAGGATATAATTATGTGATAGTTATAGGCAATTGATTAATTATGAATTAATTAATTATTTAACTATATAGTTTTTATTTTGAAAAACTATATGTTAAAATAAATATTAATCATGTTTGGATTAATATAGAGACATTAATAATTATTTTTTTATAATAAGATATTTATTTATTTAAAATTGATATTTTAAGATAAAGTTAATTTTGAATTAACTGATATTTTTTTTTGGGATAAATATATTGTCTTAAATATTAATTAAACAAACAAATGAGAAAATTAGGGAAATCCCAAATGTGGAACACGCCACTTGCAACGACCAGGATTTTCAAGACTCGATAATTTGGAAATATAAATGTTTACATTTAACAAAAACTCTCAAAAACCCATATAAAAAAAAACTTTTTAAAAAGTCGTATGGCCATACTTAACATTTAATTACAAACATATTTTATAAAGAGTAGAGTGAGCCTAGTTTAGGAAAATTACACAACATTTCCAAAAATAAAACGGCTTCCCAAAAGTCGGTCCACATGTACATTTGCAAGGTAGATTCCAGCGCTCACTGCTCTGCCTTGCCCTTGTTCTTACCTACAATAGGAAACAACTAGGTAAGAGAAAACGCTTAGTAAGTTCAACCTTAGAATAGAAGGATGCAGAGAATTAGGGTTTCAGATCCATCCAAACCCTACACAATCAATTTCAAGAACGCAAAAGCGTCCTCGCAAACTTATGGTCATGCCTGATAACCAATGAAAAATTATTTCATATAAACAGATAAATTCCTACACTCAGAAAATCCTAGAACATGCAGATATATTATATCACAACTATATCTTATCAACAAATATATCCCTGCACTCAGAAAATCCCAGAGCAAGCAGATATAATATATCGCAATATAATTTGAGACCAACGCTCGACAATATCCAACAATTCGGGCATAACACGCCCTCTAGCATAAATGCTAATTTGTAAGAGAGAAGCTAGTCTCAACACTAAGATCTAGCCAATAAATATCCCCATCAAGGGTAACTATCGTGTTACCTAGGGCATCGCTACTTATCCAAGAGTAAATCCCTCACAAGAGTAACCATCAAGTTACCTAGGGCATCATTACTTATCCAAGAGTGCAATCGAATTTACACAGTTTTACAGAGATTCTATGTTAATCAGTGGTGCTGGTGAGCAGTTTCCCCTAGGGTGTTCAGCCTCACTCAAACTTGGCAACCTCTAGTATCTCTAGGCACTCTCACTGAATGGCCAATATTCACGGCTGCTATCCGGGAATAACTTATAAGAGCATTTGCTCGGATTCTAACCATTCACTGATTAAGTAAGCATGAGGGCCCCTGGGTCCCATTCATTTTGGCGCCCCTAGGTTTAACCAGCAATCCTCACCTCTTGGCCACTCGTCGCGGTAATGAATCGGACATAATAAAATCAAGCAGTGTGACGGGGATCAGCCATCTAGGATATGACAGATATCTACCGTTCATATTTTCTAAATCAGCACTCACTAGACTAACGTCTCTAAGCAACTTTCTACGACAGTGTATATATGTGCATGTGTCCCTATACTAACATACAATACAATAGTCATTTCATGTTGCAGCCACACAATATAAGTTGACTTACTTGGAGTCCTTAGCACTCAGCAGGTTTTCACCCTCCAACGTTCAGTCCAGTCATGCTAGCCAATACTGTAGTTATCCATACAGTATACTCGGACTAATTATGACACTCATAATTCATTATTATTATTTTGGGCAGTTTGGTCATTTTAATAAAAATCATTTGTAAGGATTAATGATCCTTATTCGGTTTTAAACCCACTAAGGAAATTCATACATAAATATTTGAGACTAAACCCTAAGTCTCGGGGAGACCTATCCTATGGTCTCGATACCTAGGCTCGGGTATCACAATAGTATTTTCCCACAATCTGCTAAAAAATCTAGTTCTTTGAACGCATCGCTATTAATCCGTACTTTCAACAAGTCGGTTAAATATATGGAAGATTTTAGCCGGTATTATATCCAGAATATACTAATTAATTCCTTAATTATTTTTAAAGAAAATAAACTCTTAATTTTCCTTTTATTTTTCTTAAGGTTTTAATTTCTAAAAACTGTTTTAAGAAAATTACCTAATTTGTCTTAATTAGGAAAATCGTTAAAAAATTCCCATCTTGACTAGTTAATCTTTCCGAAGTCAATTAATCAAGTTTACTTACTAGAAAAATAATTCATTCAATCATTTTCTCAAAAGATAGGGTTTTAAACCTTCTTTTAATTTATTAACTTATTAACAAATAAATTCTTTTATTTTTTGAAAGAATAAAAATTCTTTAATAAAAAATAATTCCCACTAAACTCAAAGTGGTATTTTAGGTCAAAAATATGTTTTCAAGACTTGTCAAGTTTTTATCTTGCAATAAGCAAAATTTTACTTTTTACCTTAAGTACCAAAATCTCATTTTTGCACTAAGTGTGAAAACCCTATTTTTCACATTTTTAACTACATACTTTGTTAGCTCATAACTTGAAATTTACTTACCCAATTGTTACCAAAATTTCCCAATTCAATTTTCGGTATGCCTTTTAGGTCTTTGTAGGTCAAAAAGAACATTTTTGATTGGTGAAATTATTTTCCAACAATGAGGTAAAAATGACGTTATTTTCAAGTCCTTATTTTTTCTAAACTTTGACACTTAATAACTTTCAAACCGTTCATTATTTTCTTTCCAAATTTTACATTGGAATACTAGGTTATGCTAATAATATGTCTACCATATTTTAGAAACAACTTGGTTCATTTTCCCTATACAGTGTCTGTCCAAACTTGGTCCCAAAATTAAGAATACGAAAAAACAGTTTTTTACCTAAACTTTGAAATAGCATAACTCACTCATTTTTAAACATTTTTGAGTGTTTAAAAAGCTCAATTTTATGTACTCAATCTCAAAAACACAACAGTACAATTAAATTTTACAATATAAATATACATAATGCTTGACCCCTTGGAAGTCACAGCTCAAAACATGTATTTTGTTTTAGGGTTTCCAACAAAACCCTTCGGGGTTTTAGTCCCTATTTTCAAAAATCAGCACACACGCATCATAAAAATTATAAAACAACTACCATAACCTTATTACATCACCAATAAAAAAAATTAAGCATTAACCATACAAAATAATGCTTAAAACTAAAAATCATACAATAACAACCATAAAAGTAAACTTTTTACCTCTTGTTGTTCTTGCTTAAGGTTTGGATCTTCCTTTTATCTTTGGCTCCTTCAAAATCCTTTCAAAACCTTAACCAACTCCCCCAACAACATATATAATCAGCTATTGAAAAATCTATGGTTAAAACTTTACATGAGTCTAGTTTTTTGAAACTTTACCTTAGGGAAACCATTTCTAGACCAAGACTTAGCTTCCAAGCCTTCTCAGTGTTCTTGAGGTTGAAGATGGAGAGAAAACTTGATAGAGAGTTTTCAAATAAGATGAGAGTGATTGTGAGAGAGAGAGAGGGTCAGATTGGGGGGGGGGGGGGGGGGGGTTAGAAGGGTTTAGACTACTCTAAAATATCCTAAAACACTTGAGTATTTTTACTATCCACTTGCCCTTATCCCTAATATTCAAAATGTGATTTAAAACTTAATTAATTTTGTTCACACCATTTAAAACCCCACATGGCCGGCCACCTCTTCCTATATATGCATTTATATTATTATTTTTATTTAATTTTAATTTTAATTTTTTTTTATAAAGTGAATCAAGATTTCCTAAGAAGAAAAATCCAAATTGACTTTCTATAACCTTTTTCACTCTTATTAAGTTTTTAAAAAAAAAACTCAACACATAATAATTTTATTTGATGTCTCTCACATTTAAATTAATTAATCACACAATAAAATTTAACCTAAGGTCCATTCATGGAATGAAATTCCCATTTCAGTAAAATTAAGCATTTAACCCAAAATGCCCTAAAATTTCCATTTTCTCTTAGGTTTATTATTTTTGACCAAAATTGAATTTTTATGAATGTGTTTTATGCCCAAAATATATTTGCCATAGTTTTTCATTTTATTTTTCGAGATTTTTACCCGATCAGGGATTTTGTGTTGGTCCAAGACCGAAAGTTTTATCTTGACTTTTAAATCACAAAATTCATAATTTGTCTAGCAATAACTCATGGAAATAAATTACAAGCAAATATAATATTATTTAAAATAATATTCTTATCTCAGGGAAAAAATCCCGACCCCAGTCGTTTAAAGGTACCCGAAAACGCAGGACGTTACACCACTTACTGTATTGTACAGTGAGTGGTGCCAAACAGGGATATTTTCTATCTCTAGGATTTTGAATTTCAAATTTATATGTTTATTTAGTTATAAATAATTAAATAGGTTATAACTGATTAGTTTTATTTTAAATAAAATAATTATTTATTACTTAAGTTAATCATCTTCATAAAACTGAAAGAGTCATACTTTCAGAGAGAAGATTTTTAAGTGATCAAAGTTGTTTTTGTCAGACTCTCTCAAAAAAAGAAAACGATAGATTTTTCTAAACCTGAAAATCTATTCACAACAACCTCTCTCTTATCAGACCTCTCTAGATATAATGTGTTGAGGACATCTAGAGAGTTCTAAATCAACCTTTTAAATCATACGCGCTCACACACGTCCTTGTGTGTTTGAGGATTGGATGGGAAGATCAATGTGTGAGATTTTAGAATAAGGATAGGAAGATAGTTGATTTATACAAAAATATTCGTGGACTCTTGATAGGCTATAAGAACTAATCTCTAACCTATTTGTGTTTGATTTAATATATCTATATATGTATGATCTCGACTGGTATTAAACTTTTTTTTTAAAAAGATCCATTCTGGTGCGCATTATGATTTTCATATTTAATACCAACAATTGTTACCAGAGTAGTCTACATAACATATATATTAAATGTTGTGTGTGTTTCTTGCATTTATTATATGTATGTTGATATATATATATATAAATATATTGAATGGGTGGATGTCTTTTTTGAATGTATGGTTGAATGATGGATTGTTAATTATATGGTGCTATTGGGTTAGGATTTTGAATTTCTAGATCCTATATAAGCCATAGAGGGCATATGATTTTTTGTAAATTTATTTTTGAAATATGAGATCTGAAAAATCTGTACACAAGAAAAAGGAGGACCCGAGCCACCAACCAAACCAGCAGCTTGAGCCCCCTGCTCACACTAGCATATGCCCAGGCCCTGCGGCCTTGCCTCCTACTCACCAATGCCTGCCTTAGCCCTTGCGAGTACCCCTAGCGCGTGCCCTTGGCACCTGGCCGAGTCCCTATGTGTGCCTCTGGTGCCTTGCCAAGCCCATGCGTGCCCAGCCTTGTGGCCCTGCTTACGCAAGCCACCCAGCCACCGCCCCTGTCGAGTCATTGAGGCTCTTCATGTAGTGCACCAAAATTTTTTTTTAGATTATTTAAATTTTGTGATGAATTGTTTTATTTAAATGTTGTTTATTTTATTTAGTTTTTTTTTGTTTTATTTGATTGTTTGTTATTTTATTTAATTGTTAGAATTGTTTGGTATAATCTTTTGAATTTAAATTTGTTAATTGTTTGTTTGGTAATTAATTTAATAAGTGAATAATTGTGTAACATGTTTATTTTACTATTAGTGTTACATTTTAAATAAGTGTGACAATTGAGGTAATTATGTGAATTTTGGTTGAATGCACTAAGGTGCATGGTAGATAGTGATGCACCCTAGTGTTTTAGTGTGTGCTAGTATATGGTAATAGGGTGCACATGTGTGAATTTTCTACACATTTTAAATTACCATATATTATATATAATTGATTGATTTTATTTAGATGATATAAAAATAAATAAAAATAAAGGAGATGGCAAGTAAGTGGACGTGTGGTGTAGTGGGAAATGGAGTGATATTTTTTTTCCATTATTTTTCTAAGGTAAATAAAGTTAAATTGGATGAGGATAGACATTTTGGGAAACCACCATTTGACTCCAATCTTTTATAATAAAAGAAAAATAAAAGGAATTGAAAGAAAATAAAATGAAGAAAGGAAACTTACCTTTTTTCATTTATTTGGTCCTAGTTGTGTTCTTGATCTTACAATCAAGAGAGGTATTGAAATTCTTCCCTCGTCTTTTGGGTTATGGGTATTTGATGATTGATGTTTTGGAGAGTTTATGGCTGAAAGTGATTTGTATTAATAGGATAATATGTTGTCTTGATGGAGTGTTTTCTTATAATTTTATGCATGGGTTTGTGTTGTTGGGTTTGATCTTTATGGTTGTGTAATAAGGATATGTGTAGTGATGATGAATATTTAAAATACATGAAAAGAATAGGTTATTTCTTTATTGAATGTGTTTCGGCCTAAAGGGGTATTCAAAAGCATGATTGTTATTTTTATTATGTTTTATATCAATGAAAATTTTAGAAACATGATAGGTTGTGGCAAGATCTTGTATGAAGTTATGATGATTGTGATTTTTGGAATAATTGCATGATAATAATGTATTGAGAATATATGTAACACAAGATCAATGGTGGTTGTTGTTCATGACTTGTGAATAAGTTCTAAGGTGAATGATGAATTATTGTATACTCATGATGTGATTAAAATGGATAAAGAGGTTAGAAGCATGCTAGGGTTTGTGTTGAAATATTGTGCATAATTGAGCATGAATTTTGTGAATATAATGAAATGAATAAATTTTATGATTTAATGTGCTTGCTGATTTTTGTACAAAAATGATGTTGTTCATGATGAGATTAATGTTTTGAGTGCTCAAATAAAGTTTGCAAATGTTTTGATGTTTTAAGAAATTTAATGTGAAGTTTAATTATGCTTTGAAATTATATTGTGTATAAATAATTTCCTACATAATTTTTATTGAATTTTTACAAAAATATGAGGTTTTTAATTGAATATGGTGATTTTTAAAGGTAAAAATAGTTGCTGGAATTTTTGTGAGAAAATGTGAAGTGTGTTTCACTAAAATAAATTTGATGAGTTTTTGGAACAAATTATTATCCTAAGTTATGGTAATATTGAAAAATGGTATTTTAAAATGGTATGAATGCATATTTTGATAAGTTATGATTTTTCCTTTATTTTGATTGAGAAAAATATTTAGATTCTATTTATTGTGATTTTTAAAGAAATTTAAATAGTGGCTGAAAGTTTGGTTTAAAAAGTTTAAAAATGATTATTTAATGGCCACATATGGATTTATGTTACATAAAACTAAGTCTTAAATAATATAAATAAAAATATATTTTTTCCCACACTTAAAAATATATTTTTCTCACACCATTTATGTGACACAATAAACCAATGTTAAAATTTGTTTTTTTCTAAAGAAACATATTAAAAATAGGTATTTTAATTAATTCCAAGTTTTTGGTTAATTCTTTGTAATTTGAGATTAATAAATGAAATTGTCACATATTTTATTTTTAAGCTAAATTAAATTATTTCATAAAATAGAATAATGTTTTGAGAAATTTAATCAACTTAGAAATTTTAAGAAAAATAAAGCATGTTATATGTCTATTAATTTTAAAACAATAAAAGTAAGAAATGTAGAATTATTGTTTTAAAAACGTCGCAATTACGCAATTACATGAAAATCCACTTTTACGTCCAAAATTATGTTTATTATTCAACTATGTGGTTTTTATAAAAAGACCATGCATGTAAAATAGGTAAAATGAGCATTATTCTCTTATGACTTTATGTGTAGTTCAGAATAATTGCATATTATGTGTAACTGTTATTATGTGTGCGTGGCCCATGCACACATGAGTTGTATGGGAGGGCAAAATAGTAATTTTATGAACCTAAGAAATGTTGTTTTGATTATGATATAGGCTGGTTGAAAGATTGTGAAAATTTCTTAGCTTGGACCTGAGGTAAGGAAGTTAGATAGATTCTATGATTTTATGCTATGAATGGTAAGACTGTTGTATGAATAAATTGTTATGAATTATGAATGCCATAATGTGATGATATGTTGAATATGATATGTTTGTGGATGTTAGACACATCAAACGAGTTACTATAGATATAAAGACGTAACTCCAAGGGCGGACGCGCCGGGGTTATTCAAGGACCAGAGACTCTTGTTTACCTCATACGGTGACATGGACAACTAGCGAGCTATGCTCATCATGTATGCTGTATGAATGTGATATGATAATATGTTACGATTACGTTATGATATGCTATGATGATATGTTACGAAAATGTTATGATATGCCATGATGTTTTAGATGAACGTAAGTGTTTGTATTTGTTGTATTCTTACTTGCTTATTATTTGTAATTCCTTACTGGGCTTTTAGCTCACCCCCCTTACTTTCCTTCCAGGTAGCAAAAATGATTTCTTTATGGCACGCGTGGTGACGTGAGGAGTTCTATCATCGTGGGGTGTATGGCGTGGGGTAATCCTATGGACGGAAAAACGATCATCTTAGGACTCCATTTAAATTATGTTTTGTTTTAAGAGACTTTCCTAATTATCAGTGGGACTCAGTTATTTAATTATTGTTTCGTTTGAACTTTGCATAAAAATTTATGTTTTCCTTTAAAACTAATGGCGCCAACTTGCATGGTTTTTAAGCAAGTCCCCACTGAGACTTTGATAATGAGTGTTATTCTTTTATAAACTATGTTATGCGAATGTTTTATAAGTATTAGTTTAGGGCGTTCTTTACACTTCATGAAGCTGGCCCTAATCCTAGGGCGCTAATCTTGATGCCCAAACTAAATATCCTATTTTTGTTTGAATAATTTTTTTCGTTTAATTAATTTAAAACTATTTGAATTTAAAATGATAATTATCTTATTTATTTTTAATAGAAAAGTAAATATCTTTTAGTTGATTAAGATTTAATCTTAAGTTTAAATAATTATTTGAAAATGATTCTTTAATTATTTAAATTCAACTAAATAAAAAAGATAACAAAATGATTATTTAATTAAAAAATAGTTTTAATTAAGTAGATTAGTTAGAAAGTTATTTTCAAATTAGTTAGTTGGGTCTAACAAATTTCTAAGAATTATAAAGAAAGCCTAAAAGAGAGGAGGAACATTCATGGAGTCTTGCAAACAACTTAAGGCTTTTCTTTTTTATAATTTCATTTCTATTTTTTCAAAGGCTTGTAAATTAAGAAATACCCAATAGTTGTCATGACCCTCCAACGTACAAGAACAAAATCATGCGGAAATTTAAATTTTTTTACTTTTAACTCATTGTACCGAAAATCCATATAAAAAATAACTTTTAAAAGATCGTGTACACACACTTTTAGTTTAGTAAATAGAAATACAACAACTCTTCCACAGAGTTATAACAAAACAATTAGCCCAAAAGAAATGACAGCTTCCAGATTTTTCTTACAAAAATGGTGATCCATCAAAATCCTCCGCAGGTCAGGCTACATGTACATATCCAGAAGTAGACTCCAGGACCCACTGCTCCACTTTGCTTTTGCACTTACCTACAACATGAAACAACTAGGTAAGCGAAAATACTTAGTAAGAATAGCCTTGCACACAAATATACTAAATTCAGCAACGGATTGCCCTATTGCAGTTACCGCTACCGATCATTAAGGTATTGGATAAATTCCAACCATATCATACAATTCTCAATAATAGTCCTAACAGAAAATCATGTACATTGGTCGTGCCCAACAACCAATGTTCATACATTTCAAAACCACTTGCATTTAGAAAATCCCAGACATTCAAGATATATAACCATATCCGAAATAAATACTCTGGTTGCTTCTAACAACCAAGTTCACTTATATCACAATAACCTGCACTCAGAAAACTCCTAGAACATACAATATATCACTCATATCGTAATATCCTGCACTCAGAAGGTTCTCAGAATATTCATTTATATTTAACACACATCATGACTAAGCAATTAAATTATTAACAAGGGATCGGGCCACAACCCGATTCCAACATTTATGTCCTGGCTCCAACCCAGACTATGTTACTATTGTCCTGGTTCCAACCCTGACTATATTACCACTGTCATGGCTCCAACGCAAACTATATTACCATTGTCATGGCTCCAACCCAGACTATATTATGCTAAGGTTCTGGCTTCAACCCGAACCTACGTACCATTTAGCCACAAAATGCCAAAGCATTGCAAGAGTAGGCATTAAGCATACGCTTGTCTTAATGACCCAAACAAAACTAGTGTAATCTACTACAGCAAGCACACACTAGTATATTCATGTTGTAGCCAAGAAAGAGAAAGGCTAAATTACTTGGAGTCCTTAGTTCCCAGCTGGATCTTTTAACTCCGCTATTTGCTTTTCCCTTCGCGGTTATGGTAATTTATAGAGTGTACTCGGATTAAACTATGGCATACTCGTATAGCTAATATTCTATGACAGCTACTTTCAATAAAGTTCTCTTAGAGACTCTATACTAAAACTCCTCTTATACACTTTACTGGGCATAAGATCAGATTTCGATTTAATCAATTTATAGTTTCCTGAGAAAAATCGTCCTTGCCGCAACATGCTCTCCGTGCTTTGCATTTTAATATTCTATCTCTAGATGACTCTCTCAATCATATTACGCATATTTTGGTTACTTATAAAAGGATTTTTAAACAACTCTTAATCTTCGAAACTACCCACTTTTTACTCAAGTACAGAGTTTACTGTTTTCCATTCTTTACCCAAAAATACCTCGTTTTGACCTTTTAAAATTTATTATCCGTTAACAATAATTTTTTAAGATTTACGATTTTATAAATCCTAACTTCCATTTTTATCATCTTTAATCCATAACCTAGGATCTCTAATACATCATTTTCAAAAAGAAAGGGCAATTGGACCTCGTGTTTAGAAAATGGTAAAAATGAATTCTCAATAACCTTAAGCTAATTTGGGATTGGTTAGATATCCAGAACTTTAGCTATTTTTTAAATCAACTTCATTTCCAATTCCGAGCCTAACTTTTTTCACTATTCATTTTAACGTGATAAAAAATCTCGCTTTTAAGCTCATATTCTATGTTAGGTTCTCTGACCACAACCCTTTAAAATCTTGTTCACATATTACGAGTCCTAATGATGGGAACTAGGCAAAAGCTCACGTCAAAATTCAATTTAGGTTAGGAGAACTAACGTCCCAAAACTCATTTTTTGTTAAGGTTCGAAATTACTAATTTTCCCAATTTTTAGGGAAAATTAGAAAAATTACTACTCTTAAACCGTGATATATTTTAATCTAAAATTTTACCAAGGCATTGATACATATCTTAAAACATTTCTCACCAAGTTTCATAATTTTTGGGATGGAAAAACCCATTAAACCATTTAAAGAAATCTGGGCAGTGCCTGCTGCCCTAGAGTTTTTCTCAGATTTTTAGGGTTCTTTGAAAAATTATTTCTTTACACCACAGACCTGTTATTTCTAAAAAATTTCCAGGATATTTAATCATATCTAATTTAGTTTCTCTCAAAATTTAATAATTTTGAGGATAGAGAAACACATTAAAAAATGTAAGACAATCTGAGCAGAGTTTGCTGCCAAGAAATATCTTTTTACGATTATTAGGGAAAAATTTGAAAAGCCATTACTCTTTAAACATTTTGCATTTTCCTTTAAAATTTTTATGTGATCCTTTTACATATTTACACTAACAGTTTACCAAATTTCATGTTTTTGGTTCATTAAAACGTGTTCAATGTTCAAAACAATCTGGGCAGTGCATGCGGCCCAGAAATTTTCGAGATTGCATCAAGATGCCAAAAAGTTCATGACTTAGGTTTGAAAACACTTTTTTTCGATTTTCCAAAGCTTAAACTCAAGTACTCATCTAAACCTAGGAAACCATACAAATTATTTCCACAAACAGAGGTAGTAGGATTCAATATTTTCCGTTGGAAATCAGACTACGAAAACTTGGCAACATGCATTTTTACACATTCAAGCAAAACTAAACACAACTAGCAAAATCCTAGCCACATGCATGCATGAAAATCAACAAATTAATCAAGCTAACCCTCAAGCATAAAATAAACTTCAAAAACCAACAAAATAACATATACTACCAGATCTAACATCAATAATAAAAAATAACTCAAAAACAAACTAAAAACTCTACCATTGTAGTTCTAGCTTGGAGATGAGATTCCTTAGCTTTTCAAACTTCCTCCTTGGATTCTATAAACTCAAACCGTGCCCCAAAGGTTCCACATGAAGATTTAAAATAGTGTTAGGGTAGAAGATGGATATGAGTTGAAAAATTACCAAAACTCTAAAATCCTTACCTTTGTTCTCACTAAAATATCAAAAAGCTTCAAATCTTGAGATCTTCTTAGAACAACTTCCCTTTAGACATAGAACACAAGATCTATGCCATGCATGGCTATTAGAATTACATGCATTCATAGTAAAACCCCTTAGGATTTCATATTTGAAAGAAAAAGTGAAGGAAAAAGAATATACTAGGTTTGAAACATACTTTTGCCTAGATATCTCTTGAGTTTTTTCCTTCATCAACGGTGAGAGAGTGCTCTTGCTCTTGGAGAGAAAATGGCAGAAAAGGAGAGTGAGGAGGGACTAGGGCTTCATTTATGGGGAGAAAGAATGGAGAGAGCTATTTTATTGAGGAAAAGAAAATATTAAAAAAACATAATGATTGGATGTGTAAGAGGGAAATGATTGGGGGTTTAGCCAATGGGTGGGTAAGTTTCTTACTCTTCCTAGGGTAGGTGTCCTAGACACTTAAGTACAATAGGGTATAGCCTAGCCGCCCATTACACCCTCTCTCCACCTTTGGAAATGAATAAAATATCATTATTCCTTTTAACTCACTTCTAATGCACTCAAGGGCCCTTTGGTAATTTCACTCTCTAAATTTAACTAAATTTTTAGCCTATAGTTGTCAAATATCTCCAAGCTAAATTAAATAAAATAAATTTGACCAAAAATAAAATTTTGTCACATAACACATAATTTTGGTAATTTAATCAAATTGACCAAAATGCCCTTAGAGGCTCGGGTAAGAATTTCCATTCTTAAGCTCGGTAGATTGGAATTAAATCCTAAATAAATTTTCTTAATTTTATTGGCTCAAATATTTTTATGCCATAGTATTCATCATTGTACCTAATCCGAGATTTTTCTGTTATTAGGGTTTGCCCCTCGGTCTAAGACCAATTTTCTTTGCATAGGCCTAAACCCTTTACCAAATTAACACAACGACTATAAAATTCACAAAATAACATAAATTCACATAGTATTATTTATCGAATAATATTTCTCATAATTCTTAGCAGGCTCCAACCGACTACTAACAGGTGTTCAAAACACGGGATGTTACAATAATACTAAGTTCATCATTTGTTGTTTATTTATTGTATTTATTTAAATAAATGTTAATTAAAGTTTGATTGATATTATGATCATGCATTAGTGAATTATATGTCATTCGTGAAACCCCACACAATTTTCATTATTCATGCATCTTGAAGAAACAAGATTATTTCGGATTGTCCTAATTGTTTATGTGAATTGTTTTGAAGAAATCAATTGCATGTAAACTACTACGTATAAAATTAGTTAAAACTTTGTAAGTCACACCATAATAAAGGCAATAGTTTTTATAGGCTTTTAAGATAACCAACATTCTTTAAAAAGTTTTTAGTAAAGTTAGATAAATGTAATGGGTAATTATTTATATCACATTAATTGTAGAAACTAACTCTTTTATAATTAAATGTATTTGATAATTAGCAACATTCATAGGGTTATTAATAAACTAGTAATTAATTTGGAATTAATTTATTAGTTTAATAAAACAAAAATTTTTCCTAAAAATAGTTAATGGGAGAAGTTGAACATCTCAATGTGACCTATGGTCTCCATTATTAGTACAACACCATGAGATATTAATAGGGCCTCGAGGTAGCTTTGTTTCCATCCCCCTAAGGAAGGTTTATAGACATATTAATGCCAAGGTTGGCTTCTGTTGCGTATAATAAAGCTAAATGAAAGTGTACACAATCAACAACAAGTAATACAGTAGCAAGTACAAGATATCGTCTCCACAAGGACTATTTTTTTAGTTTTTGATTGTGAAACTAAGTACTAACAAAATGATTTAAAAGCACTAAAATTAATTAAAATGATTGTGGTCTAAGAACTAAGTAATTAAATACTAATTATATGCAAGAAAATAAAAGAAACAACTCAGGAAAATTGTATCAAGGAGTAACAAATGGTATGATGAAAAATAGAATAATTTTTCCCCCTAATATGCAACTCTAACAGTGATGCTGGATTGATGCTGCAGCAACTGGTGGTCTAGTAGTTCAGAATTCTAATTAATTTTCATAGGCTTTCGTCAAAGAACTATGATTATAATCTTTTAATTAACTCACATATGTCTATGCTAATTCCAATTCAAAGATTTAATTCAAGCATCAATTCCATTAGACTATGCATGGTAATAATATATGTCTATATCACTACAATATTGAAATCAATGAATTCAAGCATGCACCATTCAAATTGTGTGTCAATTAAATCCAAACTTTTCAGTTTTGAATATTAACTCAACTACCTACTAAAGGTGATCAATCATTAGCAAATATTAATCATGAGAAATATTTGAATGAATAAACCTCAAGTGCATTAGCATCAAAATCAAAATATCATAAGTCACATATTTGGGTTCAAATTATCCTAGCTAATTAGAGTTTAGGTCATAGTTACAAACTCAAAAATACCCAAATAATGACAAACCATATTCAGAAAATGACAAGAAAAATAATAAAGAGCTAAGAGTAAAGGAGAGAGAGGCAAGACAAATGGGTGTCTCCAATTAGTCTTTGTCTTCTAGCTTTTTTTTCTTGATCTTTTCTTCTTCTCACATTAAAAGTATCTCAAAAAATGGGTCTTCCTTATACCAGGCTGCTGCTACCTATCCCTCTAGTCTAAATGTGTTTCTTTTCCCCTTGGGTAAAAGATGATAATAGGTTTTTTTTTCTTTCTTTTTTTGTCTTTTGCCCCACGCGGGCCTTCTTTTTCTTTTCCTTTCTTTGTTTTTCTTTTCTTCTTTCTTTAAAGCCCAATGAACCCACAAGCTTTTAATGGCCCAAAACCCTTTCAGTTACTGCTCAGCCCAAATTAAATAAATCCCAAAAGCTGAGTTGGCCAATTACTTTCCCATGTGGGCCCTTGAAGCAGCTGACTGAGTAGAACACGATGCTGCTACAATGCTGCAGCATTCCCTCCTGCTGAGACCATTTCAAGCTTCAATTTCTTTCCAAATATCCAAGACCTTACCAACCACCTTCAAAGATAAAATTTAATAATTTACGATATATTTTTCCATCATTATACTAATATTTAATATTAAATTATTATATTTTAATATTTGACAAAACAAAAATAAAGACACCAGGAAACACCCTAAACCACTCTTTTCTTGATAAAAATATAAGTTTAAAAGCATAAAGATAACTCTATTCCTAGAGTTATCAGCTTCTTACGATGATAGGAAGGAGTGATGTATTTTAGGCTTGAACAACCCCAAGGCGGCACTCTCTAAGTCAAGTCATGATTTCCAAAATAATGGGTTACACTTACAAAGATGCAACTAAGCTTTTGCGGTGGATAATTGCCTCTTGACCAAACCAGCGATACTTTATTTTTAAAAGAGAAAATATAGAGTTATTTTAAGTTTTAAATAATAAAGATAAGATTGTCTTATAAGCTATTTGAATTTAACTTGATCGACCCTAAGGGGACACTTTATTTGTTGGGTAGTTTTATAGTGGAATAGTAAATGCTAGTTTATGTATTTTAATTGTTGCATTCATGTATCATGTTTACTTTCCAAACAATTGATATTTTTCAAATAGTAATATTATTGTTTTTTATTTCTTTCATTGATGTCGAATGGTGGCAATCCAATAACTTCTTTACTTTCACTTTAAAAACTAAATGGTGATAATATTCTAAGATGAAAATCGAATCTAAAATTAATGTTAATTAGTGAGAACCATAAAATTTTCCTAATTGAGGAATGTCCTGAATAGTCTGCTGCCAATGCCCAGAAGAATATTTGGGATAAATATGATGCCTGGATTCAATCCAATAATATGGCTAAGTGTTACATGCTTGGGAGCATGAATGATGTTCTTAGAACAAAGCATAAACCCATGGAAAACTGCTTTTTAGATAATGGAATCTCTGCAAGCCAAGTTTGGGTAGCAATCTGATCAAAGTAGACATGAGGCTACTAGAACCTACATGACTACTAAGATGAAGAAAGTTGTTTATGTGTGTGAAAATGTCTTAGGTATGATCATCGTGATGCATGAAGCAGCAATACATGGGGTCGTCACTGATGAGTGTACACAAGTAAGCAATATACTGGAATCGCTCACTCCTTCTTTCTCTACTATAATGCCCCAAAATCCCTAATGCGGGTTAATGGCTGGATTAGTAGGCCGGGAGGGCCATAATTGTTTAATTATACCATTAAATGATTATATGCATGTTTATGTGAATTATATTATAATATGATGTTAAATGCATGCATGTGGGTCCACATTCGATTATTAGGGCATTTTGGTAATTTGGCCCATTGAGGGCATATTTGTGTATTTTGGTGCATATTGTGATTTATGGATGAGATCCCATTATTATGGGGATATATTCGAGCTATTCGGCATGAGATGGTCTTATGTTGCAAATTAGCGGTTTTGTCATAACGGGGTCAATTATTGGGATATTGGATAATGAGAATGTTTATGTGATGATATATTGGGAGTTATAGAGATCAGGAGGAAATTCTGGGAGTTTTGACTATTTTGTCCCCGGGGATGTTTTTGGGCCCCCGAGCATTAGGATTTATTTGAGGTTACTTAAGCCTGAAGTAGTCTATCAGAAGGAAACCTTACGTTAAAACACTTTTTCTCTCTCCCGTTAACATTTGTGACCATTCGTGGAAATTTTGAAGAAATCTTGAGTTCTAGGAGTCGGAATCAAGTGAGGATTGAGGCATAGCGATCCTAGGAAAGATTAGGAGCTTCTTGACCTAAGGATTTAGCGAGAAACAACCCAACTAAAGGTAATTGAAGCTTTAAGTTTTGAGTTTTAGAGTTTCTATGCTTTGATTTGGATTTTGTGTATCGATGAGTTTTTGATTCGCTTGAGCCTCGGGATTTGATGATTTTTTATCATTGGGAAGTTTGGGAACTTTGATTTATGGATTTGGAGATGTTTAGGTATGTTTTTGGAAGGTTTAAAATGTGAGAAATCGGAGTTATGGCAGGTTTCCCAGGTGGGGCCGCGACCTTATTCTTGGGTACCGCTGCCCAAGCTCGAAGTAGAAGATGGTGGGTTTTGTGTGTGCTGGGGGCCGCGGCACTGAGTAGGGTGCGCCACAGCGCTTGCTCCTGGTTTGGCTGGGGGCTGCGGCTCAAGTTTTTGGGGCCGCGACTCATGAGGCTTTTTGAGGCCAATTGGGTGTTTTGATCATAGGAACTTAATTTTAGGCCTCAGGATCATTCCTACTACCCGGTTTAGGGAGATTCGATGTCCCGGAGGCTAGGTTTTAGTTCAGGAACCTTTGTTATTCATTTTATTGATGGAATCCCATATTTGGTTATGACTAGGTGATTGCTAAAGGACTAAAAGTTAGATCATTCTCAAGGGTCGTTCTTTTACTCATTCTCGCTCGAATCAGAGGTAAGAAAACTGCACCCTGTGTATATGACATGAATGATTGTTGTTGAGGCATGTTGGTTATTAATTGTGGACATTGATTGCATATTAAATGCTTAGCAAATCTTACTTACTTGTGTATGTCACTGACTATTCAGAATCGGCAGTGGTCGCGTATTACTGACCTGGGAGTCAAGAACAGCATAAGCGTTATGAACGCAAAGCCGATAAAAGATTAGGTCTAATCGATATCAGCGTTGAATGACTCTAGGAGCATTAATGCTGGACCAACCCTAAGGTCGATGAAAATTATAAGCGCTTGACTAGTCTAAGACTTGTTACTCAGAGCCAGGGCCAAAGGCCTAGGTGACTGTTTGTCACATGGCTAGGGAGCGGAATCCCATGGTTATGACTCTATGGTCACGCGGTAGGTTATGTTGGTGACTAGTTAATCAAACACCTATCTTGTTTAAGCTAGTGAAAGGATCACTTACTTGTAAAGCCCAGGTGACCTTATCGTCACATGGCTAATGGGAACAGAACCCACCTTAGTGACTTTTACAACTGTCACTCCTCTATTTTGGACTGAAAGTGCTGAATGATTATTATGATCATTGTTGATATTATATTCATGCAATATTGTGTTTTCTTGCTAGGCTTTGGCTCATGGGTGCAGGTAAAGAGAAAGAAAAGCTCACCCAGCTTTGAGTGGAGAGCTTAGGTGGTGAAGTGTACATATGGGGCCGCTTGACCACCACGGCCAAGGTGTTCTCAGGGAAAAGTACAAGATCTCACTAAGAGTTTAGTGACCCACCTGGATACCAATTGAAATTCTGTATTTTAATATTACCAGGTGATTTAAAATAAACAACTTAATTAAATGTGGTATAATGATTAAGTTGTTTAGACAGATTTCAGTTTTGTTCACACCACTTATGAAACTGTTTAAACAGAAGCAGAAAAACTGGTAAAACTTGAATACACGAGAATTTTTACGTGGTTCAGAAATCTTTTCAGATAACCTACATCCACGGGGCCATGCCCAGAGAATAAACCAATCAGTAAAGAAACAATGTGTACAAAATCATTGACTTAAACAATGTAAGACTCCCTCTTAAACTATTGTCGCAATCTTATTATACTCTTCTCTATGAATCTGGTTTTGATGAAATGATGATTCTCTTGAACTCCCTTCAAAGAATAGTGAGTGCACACTTCCTCCCGAAGTGAGACTTAGACAGAATCCTCTCCTGAAGATCCTTATGAACATGTTCACAATAGACACTATCTGTTTACAACGGACTAGATAGATATCCACAAGTACACTCAGTACTCTCACAAAGATTAAGGTGAACAAACTTAATCTTTACAAATAAAAACACTCTTCAAAATAACACAATGTTTACAAATATTCAAAATGGAAGAGATGAAAATTCCAAAGGCCTTGGCAAGATATTTATAGGCAAGGAAATCGTCCAAGGCCATCATTTTCTGATATCTTTGAAATTAATTTGCAAACTCCTTTGATTTGGGAAATCAGCCAGCCAGATGAATTTTGTGTCGACAGAAAAGGAAATTGATGAGTAAGCAATGTAATCAGTTTTATCTGACAGAACGAACATGGTAATTTCTTTTGACCATGTTCATTTTCAACACCTTCTTTATTCCAGAATAAACATAATCCCTGAAAATAATCTCAAGATAATTGAAATACATATTTTTACCAAATATTGATTATTTGTGATAAATAAGGAAAAAAATATATTTACACTTAAAATATATTTTCACACTAGAAAATCAGCTGAATCAATTTGATATTTAAACCATGAATCAATAAGGATATGCTACTGATTTTCCTTAATAACTTTAAAATATTTTGTCTAAATTAAAGTTAGCCAATAAAGGATTTTACAATCTCCCCCTTTGGCAACTTGATAGACAAAAATATTTTAAGAGTTTATTTAGAAAGATCCTGCAAAGACAAACCAGGTTAGAACAAATACCAATGTAATTACTCCCCTTGTGAAAGATGTCTCAATTGTAACAAAGATCACAAACATAAAAAAAAAAACAAAATAAACCTGTTCAAAATAAACCTTCTTACTCCCCCTTGTTGTCTAGCAATAAGCCAAAGGAGTAACAACACAAACAAAAGAAATTAAATGAAAAGACACTAAACAACGTTCTTTTCAATTTATTTAAAACAAAAAAAGAGAAAAACAAAACAAAGCAGAAACAGATGGCCTTATTTGGAAGGTCCCGCAGCAAATTGATACATCATGGTCAAGAGACAATTCTTGAGACTGAAAACTTCTGTCTGAACAGATTCCAGAGTGGCCTTGACACCAGCGAGTTCAATAATGACAAAATCTTCATCGCCAGCTTTGAGAGCAATCCCTTTAGTTGTCTTGACTGATGAGGCTTCCTTCTTGAGTTTATAATCTACACCGGCAGTGGGAGGTGACACAATTTCATATTCCAACTGGAGAGATTTTTTAGAATCAAGCAACTTGTAGATCAAATGAGGAAACACCAAATACTGGCCTTTCTTTTTGGATTTTCCTAAGGAAGTGATCTGATAAAAAATGAGAGTGGCAAGATCAACTTGAAGACCAGTCCCGACTTTGTACAGAAAGAAGGTCGTGTCAAAGGTAATGGTAGAGGTATGAGTGGTGGGAATCCAGTTGTTGGTGGAAAATTTGTGAAGCACCGCATAGTAATGAGTAAGATCGGTCACCTTGAGAATCGAGTGTTGTTCCCAAACCATATTCTGTCCCACCAACTCAGATAAAACCTTGTCTTTGTTGAACTTCACAACAACATTGATAAAAGCAGGAGGCAAATTGAGAACCTTGGCAATTTCAGCAGCATTAAACAAATACCAATGTCCCCGAACATAAACTTGACCAAACATAAAAGACTTTCTATCAAACGGATCATCATTAAGATTAGCATAGAATTCTTGAACAACCCGAGGAACAAAACCATCAAACCCAGTTAAAGAACCTAACCACCCTCGATCCTCAATATTCTTAATGACCCCAAACACTCTATGGGCAGAAAAAGAAATTTTTTTCTCACAGATAAAATCACGATGCACATAATGCTTCATATTTTTCTCATTATCATTGAAACATAATTCAAAGTGTGAGCTTTAAAAGTTGAACCTGGAGAGACTTTAGGATCCACTGGTGACTTTGTGCGAATCTCAGGAATTTTCATAGCTTTCTTGCCCTTTGGAGAAACAGGAGGGTCCTCAGATGGGTCAGATTCGGATTTAGATGAAACATCATCATCAATAGAGTGATCATCTTCAAGGGGATCATCATCAGAGGGAACAAAAGCTTCAGATGGGTCAGTTTCAGAAGAGGAATAAGGTGGAGGAATCTTCTTCACCTTCGACCGAAACTTGGAACGTGGAGTAGAACCCACAGGAGAAGAGACCTTTGGAGTGGAATCTGAAGGATTAGTAGCTTTGGACCGAGGGAATTTTCGAGAAGAGGAACCTGGAACCACCCTTTGCTTTTTTTTCTTGGGTGTAAGAACATCAAGGGATTCAGAGGAGTCAGAATGGGTTTTGGCCGAATCATCGTCATGATCAGAGACATCATCTGAGAGGGAAGCTCGAACCTTTTTGGAAGACCCAGGAACAGAGGCGAGCAAAGCTGCCAAAGAAGGAGGTCTAGATAGTACTTTGGGGGCTTCGAGGTTAGGAATGACCACGACTTTGCTCGTGGGGATGGTTACGTCAATGAGGCTAGGCTGAGACAAGGTACTCTTTCAAGCCTTTTTCTTGGTGAGAGATGGAGATGCAGTCAACGAGCCAGCCTTCAAATCCTTGATAGATCGAGAGCCACTTCCTCTAGTTTTCACCATGATTGCACGAGAAAGAGAGGAAATTGTCACAAGGAATAAAGGAAACTGAAAAATAAGAGGAAGAAAGGTGGAGACGGTTGAGATAATGGGCCCAAGGATGTCCGAATATAAAGAAAGGGATAGATTGGGATTTGATCTTTTATTCCAATTTTTTGAGAATTAATTGGAATATACACTTTTGGAAAGTACACAATAATATCCCAAAAATAACCGAAACAATTGTACACAACACAAAATTGGGAAACAAGCCAAAATAGGAAACTTTTGATCTTAAAAAAAAAGAGATAAAGACAAAAACAAAATTGATACAACATACCCTTTTTGACACACTCAGATTTGTTTTTCCTTTGAAAGAATATATATTTTTATTTTTATTAAATTATTATATATATATATATATAACCAAATGTACCAAAAAAATATCCCATTTTGATTAGTGCTCAAAGTCTTCGTGCCCTTGCATGGAGAGAGAAACAATCATTAATTCAAAACAAATTTTTACTATAAGGTTAGAAAATATATTTAATATAAATCATGCTTTTATTTTCAAATAAAATATCAAAAAATATTTACTCCTGTCACAGAAAATATTTTATTCAAATCAATGAATGTGTATGAGACTTACAAATTTTTCCAGCAGTATATCTTAAGCATTTGTGTGTGATTGTGAAAGTAGAGATCATTACCCTGTATGGCAATTTTAGCCTTTTTTAGGGACATTTCCCTATGTGGCAATTTTTAGCCCTTTTCTCAATGAGTACCCAAATTAGACGCTTTCACACTACACTGAAGGCTTAGTTCCAACTTACTGAAAGATAGCATTTTACACAACAGTGTAGGTAGCTCTATTCTAATATGGGGCCTGAAAATACTTTTCAAGGATCAAATGCTCATAAACTATAAACACAGATTGATTTGGAAGAATATTAATTGGATGGACCATTTATTTTGATTTTTTTATTTTAAAAAATGTGCATGATATATATTAACTATAAATTCTAACCTGAAGTAAAAATACATTTTTGCATAATGATTGAGACTCTTTCGGTGAACAAGGACAAGAAGAAATCACACATATTTTTCTAGCACTAGGATATGGTACAACACAAACAAAAATTAATTAGGACATACCCCGAAGGATTTCCTAAGGGAATCAAACCTGACTGTATCAAGGGCTTTTGTAAAAATATCTGCAATTTTTTTGTCCGTCTCAATATATTCTAAGATCAAAGTTTTATTTTCAACAAGTTCCCTGATAAAATGATGACGAATGTCAATGTGTTTAGTGTGAGAGTGTTGAACATGATTTTTTGAGATATTAATTGCACTAGTATTATCACAAAAAATATTCAAGGTTTTAAGATCAAACCCATAATCTGTCATCATTTGTTTCATCCATAATAATTGCATACAACAGCTTCCTGCAGCTATGTACTTAGCCTCAACAGTTAAGAAGGAGATTGAATTTTGTTTCTTGTTGTGCCAAGAAAGAAGATTGTTTCCCAGATAAAAACATCCACCACTTGTACTTTTTTTGTCATCTGGATTGCCTGCCCAATCAGCATCACTAAAACAAACAAGGTTAGAGTTTGTTTCCTTTGAGTACCAAATTCCATACTCCTGAGTACCATTCACATAGCGAATGATTCTCTTTACAACTGTCACATGGGAGTCCATAGGATCCCATTGATATCGAGCACATACCCCAACACGGTAGCTAATGTCAGGACAACTAGCTGTGAGATACAGAAGACTTCCAATCATGCTTCCGTACAATGTTGGATCTACCTTTACACTATTTTCATCCTTGGTCAGTTTGATCGTGGTTCCCATTGGTGTTTTGGCATGTTTAGCAGACTCCATCCAAAATTTCTTGACCAAATTTTTTGCATGCTTACTTTGAGAAATGAAGGTTCCATCTTCTAACTGTTTGACTTGCAGTCCTAGAAAATAGTTTAACTCACCTACCATGTAACGCCCTGGATAGCCAAGACCGCTACACTGTGTGTTTATAAATTGCCAGACTCGCTAATCAAGTCATTAAAGTAAAAACGTGTTACTCAGATAGTAGAGGTACTAGGGTTAAAAGCATTTTTGTCTCAAAAGATACATTTTCAATACTAAACATTGTTTATGTACATGGGATCCCAAAAATGACAGTTTAGAAGCCTTTTACAAAAGTTACAAAGTTTAAATACATTAACAGCCATGCTAAGGCAAAATGAGCGGTTAGGTGATCTCTGTCCTGACACACTCCTCGATCATGGTGATCGAACGGCTGGTTATGTACATTTCACCTCGGAGCTCTCCACCTCAGGCTTGGTCCAACTTGCCCTTGCCTTTACCTGCACCACGTAGCACCCGTGAGCCAAGGCCCAGCAAGAACATACATCAATAATAGAGCATGCACATTTAGCTGTCAGGTCAATCTCACATATGTCATCTCATAAACTTCAAGCATAGCAACAATCAAGTATTTCATATACAAAGCATATCAGTAATCAAGTATTTCATTTACAAAGCATATCAGCTCATATAACACAATGCACAGATGATAACCAGAGCTAGCGCTCACAAGCTGCTCCCTTTGTTATCCTTTCATTTTTGGCTTCCAGTGGCCAATTCGCGTCCCATGCGCTAAATTCATGAACGGTATCCTTAGACCGCTTATACGTGTCCCTTGGCATAATACAAACGATGACACAAAACAATTCTCGGGAGCACTTAGTCCCATCACAATCATACATTCGGGTGCAGTGTTCTTACCTTTCAATTCACTAGTTTTCGATGTCACGACACCTTGAGCACGATCCCACTCGAGCCCTAGCGCTTACCTAAACACAATCATGGTCAAAGTCAACATCAATCCTCAAGTTCAAAACCTAGCCCCGGGGCTAATCCCGAGCCCCCGGGATGTCCTAGTTCCACCAAACAAGGTGGTGGAACCAAACCCCAAACCTTAGGTCAAAAACCCTTGCAAAATACCCCAAAATCCCCTTCAGAAGGCAGGGTAGCGCTACAGCGCTCTTGGAAGGGCGCTATAGCGCTACAGACAGAACCAAAACCCTTCCAGCATATGGGCCTAGCGCTACAGCGCCCAAAGGCTAGCGCTGTAGCGCTAGTCACAGGCAGCCCAACACCAGAATTTCCTTTGTGCGATTTCTCTCGAGCCAACCTCAACCAAACCTCTTCCAACTCTTACCCAAACCTAAAAACAACCTCATGACCACACTCCACTCATCCCAAGCACCCTAAACCTCCAAACTCCAAGCACATGCAATCACAAACTCAAAATTCACCATAGCCACCTCCAAACTTCAGAACCTAACATAAACCAGCTGAACATCAGAACTAGAGTTTAGAATTCATACCTTTGATAGAATTTCGCCCACAAGCTAACCCTAGGCTCCCTTGGCTTGCTGCTCCTCAGCCCTAAGCTTGAATTCCCTAAAGTTTCATTCAATTCAACTCAAGTACCACAGCTTTAAACAAACCAGAAACAGAGAATGGATGAACTCTAGATTCTTACCTCAAGTATTGGTGAAACCCTGTTAAACCTCTATCAACTCCTTAGTCTTAGATCAAGGTTCTTGATGTTTGGTTATCCCAGCTCTCCTCTAGGCTTTACTCCAGAAATTCTCCAGAAACAGGTGAAGGAAAGTGTAAACCGACTCAAGAAACTCTCTCTGTTTTCCCTCCTTCTTTTTCCTTCTTTTTCAGACCCTTTTGATATTCTATAAATCCCACTATCTTAAAACCTCAGTAATACCCTTCCTTAAAAGTCAAATGACCTTTATGCCCTCACAGCTAACTCTAATCCTTTAGTCCTCTTAAGGGTATTCTAGTCATTTTGCCTAATTTCCGCTACTTCCTCGAATGTCTCTATTATTTCCCGCTTAGTTCCCAATACCTTACTAATCACCAATAGCCTCCCTCAATGTTACAATAATCTCCAGCTTATCCACTAAATTCCCATTTACAACCCTGAGCTCACCCCGAGCCGGGTATAAATCCCCGCTATGACTTTCACGCTACTTTGCTCACTAGGATCGTCTCGAGTCATAGATTACAGATATATCCACATAATAATGTGGTCTCAACAATTATCACATATATCAAAGAAGTTATGCCCATAATGGCTAAAATTACGATTATGCCCTTCTAACCTAATCTGGGCCTATATGCACACTAACACACATAGTCATGCATCTCAAGTACTCAAGTAATCATATAACATGCTTAAGTCATAATAATCACACATAATTCCCATCATGCCCTCCTGGCACACTAATCAAGGCCCTTAAGCCTTATTAGTGAATTTGGGTCGTTACAACTATCCCCTCCTAATGAGAATTTCGTCCTCGAAATTTACCTGAACAACTCCGGATACTGATCCCGCATAGCTGTCTCAAGCTCCCAGGTCGCCTCCTCGACCTTAGCATTCCTCCATAGTATTTTAACCAAAGGGATCGTCTTATTCCGCAATACTTTGTCTTTCCGGTCTAAGATCTGAACTGGTCTCTCATCAGAAGCCAAATCTGCCTGTAACTCCAAATCTTCATGCCTCAACACATGAGTCACATCTGAGACATACTTCCGAAGCATGGAGACATGGAATACGTCATGAACTCCAGACAATGATGGCGGCAAAGCTAATCTGTAAGCCACCTGACCAATCATTTCCAGGATCTCGAATGGTCCAATGAACCTAGGGCTTAGCTTGCCCTTCTTACCAAACCTCCTCACCCCTCGCAGAGGTGAAACTCGAAGAAAGACGTGATCACCAACCTGAAACTCCACATCCCTACGCTTAGGATCAGCGTAGCTTTTCTGCCTACTCTGAGATGCGAGCATCCTAGCCCGGATCTTCTCTATAGCCTCACCTGTCCTCTGAACCATATCTGGCCCCAAGTATCTCCTCTCACCCATCTCATCCCAATGAATGGGTGATCTACATTTCCTTCCATATAACATCTCGTAGGGAGCCACTCCAATTGTTGACTGATAACTATTATTGTATGAGAACTCAATCAACGGAAGGTACTTACTCCATGAACCCTCAAAATCAATCACACAGGCTCTGAGCATATCCTCCAATACCTGAATCGTCCTCTCAGACTGTCCATCAGTCTGAGGATGAAAAGCTGTACTAAACTTCAACTGAGTCCCCAAAGCTTCCTGCAGACCTCCCCAAAACTTGGAAGTGAAAATAGGATCTCGGTCTGACACAATCGACTTAGGAACCCCATGGAGACGTACGATCTCTTTCACGTACAACTCAGCGTACTGATCCACAATATAAGTTGACCTCACTGGAAGGAAATGGGCTGACTTGGTATATCTATCCACTATCACCCATATTGAGTCATGAAACCCTACCGTCCTGGGTAGACCTCCTACAAAATCCATAGTAATATCTTCCCATTTCCACTCAGGAATACCCAAAGGCTGAAGCAACCCTGCCGGTCGCTGATGCTCAGCTTTCACCTGTTGACAGGTTAAGCATCTGGCAATGTACTCTACCACATCCCTCTTCAGCCCGGGCCACCAATACAAAGTCCGTAGATCCTGATACATCTTCGTGGTACCCGGATGAAGCGAGTACGGCATCGTATGAGCCTCATCCAATATTTCTCGTCTGATCCCCTCATCAGCTGGAACACAAATTCGTCCCTGATACCGAAGTAAACCAACCTCAGAAACAGAATAGTCCTTAGCTATTCCTGCTAGAACATCCTCTCTAACTCTTTGTAACTGAGCGTCTGTCAACTGCCCCTCTCTGATCCGTTCTAGCAGGGTTGACTGTAGAGTAATATTAGCCAATCGGCCCACAACCAATTCTATCCCTGCTCTAACCATCTCATCAGCTAACTCCCTTGAGATCTGAACTGAGCTATACAACTGACCTGGACCTCGGCAGCTCAATGCATCAGCCACTACATTGGCTTTCCCCGGATGATAAAGAATATCACAATCATAGTCCTTTACCAACTCTAGCCAACGTCTCTGTCTCATGTTCAGGTCCTTCTGTGTAAAGAAATACTTCAGGCTCTTATGGTCAGTGTATACCTCACACTTCTCCCCATAAAGATAATGACGCCAAATCTTCAGTGCAAAGACCACCGCTGCCAGCTCCAAATCATGAGTAGGATACCGCTGCTCATAGTCCTTCAGCTGTCGCGATGCATAAGCTATCACTTTCTCATTCTGCATCAGCACGCAGCCTAAGCCCAACCTCGATGCATCACAATAAACAACAAACTTCCCTTCCCCCGAAGGCAAACTCAACACTGGCGCTGTAATAAGTCGTTGCTTCAACTCCTGGAAACTGCCCTCACACTTGTCTGACCAAATGAACTTTAAATTCTTTCTTGTCAATTCTGTCATCGGAGCTGCTATCTTCGAGAAGCCCTCTACAAACCGCCTGTAGTAGCCTTCCAAGCCAAGAAAACTCCGCACTTCTGAGGCGTTCCTTGGCCTCGGCCAATCTCTAACTGCTTCTATTTTAGACGGATCCACTTTAATCCCATCCGCACCTACAATGTGTCCAAGGAATGTCACTTCAGGTAACCAAAACTCGCACTTCTTAAACTTAGCATACAACTGATGCTCCCTCAACCTCTGAAGAACCAATCGAAGATGAAACTCGTGTTCCGCCTCTGAACTGGAATACACCAGGATGTCATCGATGAAAACTATAACAAACTGATCCAGAAAATCCTTGAATACCCTGTTCATTAAGTCCATAAAAGCTGCTGGGGCATTGGTCAAACCAAAAGACATGACCAAGAACTCATAGTGCCCATACCGCGTCCGAAAGGCCGTCTTAGGTATGTCCTCATCCTTGATCCTCAGCTGGTGATAACCAGATCGAAGATCTATCTTTGAGAACACCGTCTTACCCTGCAGCTGATCGAACAAGTCATCAATCCTCGGTAGGGGATACTTATTCTTAATAGTTAACTTGTTCAATTCCCGATAGTCAATACACATTCTCAGAGTCCCGTCCTTCTTCTTAACAAACAAAACTGGTGCACCCCATGGGGAATAGCTAGGTCTGATGAACCCTATATCCAGAAGTTCCTGCAGTTGTATCTTTAACTCTTTCAGTTCTGCTGGTGCCATCCTGTATGGTGCCCTTGACACTGGCTCTGTCCCCGGTGCCAACTCAATAACAAACTCAATCTCCCTACGCGGCGGCAGCCCTGGGAAATCCTCAGGGAACACATCCAAGAACTCACAAACTAGTCTGGTCTCCTCCGGTCCAACTGGTGAAACTTTGGTGGTATCCACCACACTAGCCAAAAAGCCTATACATCCACCCTGTAGCAAATCTCTGGCTCTCAATGCAGATATCCTGGGTACACGGGGTCCATGCACCGCTCCCACAAAAACGAAGGGATCCTCACCCTCTGGCTCGAAAGTCACCATTTTCTTCCTACAGTCAATGGTAGCTCCATTTCTAACCAGCCAATCCATACCTAAAATCATGTCAAAGTCCTCCATACCCAACTCAATCAAGTCCACTGACAACTCTCTACCATCAACTAACACTGGCAGTGCCCTAACCCATCTCCTAGACACCACCAGCTCTCCCGTAGGCAAAATAGTCCCAAACCCTGAGGCACTAAACTCACTAGGTCTACACAATCTATCAATCACCCTATCAGATACAAATGAATGCTTAGCACCAGAATCAATCAAAACAGTAAAAGAAGTGCCAGCACTAGAAAGCTGACCTGTCACCACCGAGGGACTAGCCTCGGCCTCTGCCTGCGTCAAAGTGAACACTCGAGCTGGAGTCAAGCTGTCCACCTTCCCTGCCTCGCCGTTCTTCACTGTTGGGCAATCTTTCCTGAGGTGTCCCACCACCCCGCATACATAACAGGCCTTAGCCTGACACTCGCCCAAATGACGTCTCCTGCACCTTGGGCATTCTGGGTAAGTCCTCCACGAATCACCGCCTCCCCGACGGCCACCCTGAGTACCCCGACCTCCTCTATCAAACCTAGGAGCAATTGGGGCATCAGGAGCCTTCCTCTTCAAATCACTGACACCTCCACCTCTACTAGAACCCGAATATGGAGGCACTGGCCTACGGCCCTCCCTTCTTGCTGCACTATCCCTCCATATCCTATTCTCTGCTTCCTCTGCAGTCAAAGCCCTCTCCACAGCCTGGGCATAGGTGGTCACTCCAGGAACCGTAGTAATCCTTACATCCCGGGCTATCATGACATTTAGCCCTCTAACAAATCTGTCTAACCTGGTCGCATCGGTAGGAACAAGATCTGGTGCAAACTTTGCAAGTCTGTCAAACTTAAGGGCATATTCCGTAACAGTCATACTGCCCTGAACCAATCCCACAAATTCATTCACCTTTGCTGCCCTGACGGCAACATTATAGTACTTCTGATTGAACAAATCTTTAAGCTCCTCCCATGTCATTGCAGCAACATTTCTAGTCTGTGACGCCACCTCCCACCAGATTAGGGCATCCTCTCTCAACATATAAGTGGCACAGGCCACACTATCATGTCCCTCTACTTTCATATAATCAAGTATAGTGGTGATCAAGGTCATCCACTGCTCAGCTTTTAGTGGATCTGGTCCACCCTCAAAAATCGGGGGCTGCTGTTTCCTGAACCGCTCATACAACGGTTCCACTTTGTTGCCAACATCGACAGGCTGTACCACAGGAACCAGTGCCGGTGGCCCAGCAGGGGCAACACTCCCAGATGGAGCCTGCTGCAGAATTCTGATCAGTTCATCTTGGCTCTGAAGCCTAGCTTGCATTTCTGCCATTAACTGCTGCCAGTTCTCAGGGACTGGCGGAGGGGTTGGGCCCTGGTCATCCTCTCTAGCCCCAGACCTGCCGGCTTGTCGTGTAGATTTCCTTGAACGCATATCTATTCAAGTCAATCTGCAATCAACGACTCGACAATTAGGCTATGATGACAGGGTAATAATTCTCTCATAATCCATCTCTGGAACTCCAATCATTCACAACCAATCAAATACAGCAATTTATCCAGATATTCATCCACATGCACAACAATGCTAATAAGCACGCCTCAATAACATCATGCAATAGTCAAGGGCCAGGCCCTATCAGAATCTCATGCTCCCTATTCATCAGACAGATATCAACATTCATATCTCACTCAAATCATTTAAACACATAATCATACATATTCAGTTACCAAACCCTGAGTTGAGCTTGTCTCCCGCAGCGAATGTACATACCCAGCCAGTCTTCAGGACCCATAAACCTAGGACGCTCTGATACCAAGTTGTAACGCCCTGGATAGCCAAGACCGCTACACTGTGTGTTTATAAATTGCCAGACTCGCTAATCAAGTCATTAAAGTAAAAACGTGTTACTCAGATAGTAGAGGTACTAGGGTTAAAAGCATTTTTGTCTCAAAAGATACATTTTCAATACTAAACATTGTTTATGTACATGGGATCCCAAAAATGACAGTTTAGAAGCCTTTTACAAAAGTTACAAAGTTTAAATACATTAACAGCCGTGCTAAGGCAAAATGAGCGGTTAGGTGATCTCTGTCCTGACACACTCCTCGATCATGGTGATCGAACGGCTGGTTATGTACATTTCACCTCGGAGCTCTCCACCTCAGGCTTGGTCCAACTTGCCCTTGCCTTTACCTGCACCACGTAGCACCCGTGAGCCAAGGCCCAGCAAGAACATACATCAATAATAGAGCATGCACATTTAGCTGTCAGGTCAATCTCACATATGTCATCTCATAAACTTCAAGCATAGCAACAATCAAGTATTTCATTTACAAAGCATATCAGCTCATATAACACAATGCGCAGATGATAACCAGAGCTAGCGCTCACAAGCTGCTCCCTTTGTTATCCTTTCATTTCTGGCTTCCAGTGGCCAATTCGCGTCCCATGCGCTAAATTCATGAACGATACCCTTAGACCGCTTATACGTGTCCCTTGGCATAATACAAACGATGACACAAAACAATTCTCGGGAGCACTTAGTCCCATCACAATCATACATTCGGGTGCAGTGTTCTTACCTTTCAATTCACTAGTTTTCGATGTCACGACACCTTGAGCACGATCCCACTCGAGCCCTAGCGCTTACCTAAACACAATCATGGTCAAAGTCAACATCAATCCTCAAGTTCAAAACCTAGCCCCGGGGCTAATCCCGAGCCCCCGGGATGTCCTAGTTCCACCAAACAAGGTGGTGGAACCAAACCCCAAACCTTAGGTCAAAAACCCTTGCAAAATACCCCAAAATCCCCTTCAGAAGGCAGGGTAGCGCTACAACGCTCTTGGAAGGGCGCTATAGCGCTACAGACAGAACCAAAACCCTTCCAGCATATGGGCCTAGCGCTACAGCGCCCAAAGGCTAGCGCTGTAGCGCTAGTCACAGGCAGCCCAACACCAGAATTTCCTTTGTGCGATTTCTCTCGAGCCAACCTCAACCAAACCTCTTCCAACTCTTACCCAAACCTAAAAACAACCTCATGACCACACTCCACTCATCCCAAGCACCCTAAACCTCCAAACTCCAAGCACATGCAATCACAAACTCAAAATTCACCATAGCCACCTCCAAACTTCAGAACCTAACATAAACCAGCTGAACATCAGAACTAGAGTTTAGAATTCATACCTTTGATAGAATTTCGCCCACAAGCTAACCCTAGGCTCCCTTGGCTTGCTGCTCCTCAGCCCTAAGCTTGAATTCCCTAAAGTTTCATTCAATTCAACTCAAGTACCACAGCTTTAAACAAACCAGAAACAGAGAATGGATGAACTCTAGATTCTTACCTCAAGTATTGGTGAAACCCTGTTAAACCTCTATCAACTCCTTAGTCTTAGATCAAGGTTCTTGATGTTTGGTTATCCCAGCTCTCCTCTAGGCTTTACTCCAGAAATTCTCCAGAAACAGGTGAAGGAAAGTGTAAACCGACTCAAGAAACTCTCTCTGTTTTCCCTCCTTCTTTTTCCTTCTTTTTCAGACCCTTTTGATATTCTATAAATCCCACTATCTTAAAACCTCAGTAATACCCTTCCTTAAAAGTCAAATGACCTTTATGCCCTCACAGCTAACTCTAATCCTTTAGTCCTCTTAAGGGTATTCTAGTCATTTTGCCTAATTTCCGCTACTTCCTCGAATGTCTCTATTATTTCCCGCTTAGTTCCCAATACCTTACTAATCACCAATAGCCTCCCTCAATGTTACAATAATCTCCAGCTTATCCACTAAATTCCCATTTACACCCCTGAGCTCACCCCGAGCCGGGTATAAATCCCCGCTATGACTTTCACGCTACTTTGCTCACTAGGATCGTCTCGAGTCATAGATTACAGATATATCCACATAATAATGTGGTCTCAACAATTATCACATATATCAAAGCAGTTATGCCCATAATGGCTAAAATTACGATTATGCCCTTCTAACCTAATCTGGGCCTATATGCACACTAACACACATAGTCATGCATCTCAAGTACTCAAGTAATCATATAACATGCTTAAGTCATAATAATCACACATAATTCCCATCATGCCCTCCTGGCACACTAATCAAGGCCCTTAAGCCTTATTAGTGAATTTGGGTCGTTACATACCATGCTTATTTCGAACTCATCTATCATTTGTTTGACAAATTCCTGCACTAAGGTGTTATAAGTAGAGCCAAAAACAATATCATCAACATAGATTTGAGCAATAACAATATCAGAATCAACATTTTTGATGAAAAGAGTTTTATCGACTCCTCCTCTTTTATAACCATTCAAACACAAGAAATTGAGTCAATCTTTCATACCAAGCTCTAGGAGCCTGCTTTAGATAGTAAAGAGCCTTTTTAAGTTGAAAGACATGACTAGGATTATGTGGATCTTCAAAGACTTTTGGTTGTTCAACAAATGCTTCTTCATTCAAAATTCCATTTAAAAAGGCAGATTTAACATCCATTTGGAATAATTTGAAACCAACAACACAAGCAACAACCAATAGCAATCTTATTGACTCATGTCTTGCAACAGGGGCAAAAGTTTCATTGAAATCAACTCCTTCAATTTGAGTATACCCCTGGGCAACTAGCCTAGCTTTTATTTCTTATTATTGTACCAAATTCATCAGTTTTATTTTTGAAGATCCATTTGGTACCAATAACATTGCACTACAACAAATTTGATATACAATGACTCCCTACAATATCAGGGGTTTTAAATGTCTAATGGTGTAAGACATTGAAAGTTTATATTAATGGATACAATTGGAAGACATTAAAAATGGTGGAAGACGTTGGAAATATGCTGGGGAAGTGGTCATGGGTACATCCAATGTCTCCCACGTCTCCCAGTGGGAGACGTTGGATGTACCCCCGTATACATCCAATGTCTCCCACTGGGAGACGTGGGACACGTGGCATGTCTCCCAGTGGGAGACGTTGGATGTATTCAAGGGTACATCCGGGAGACGTGCCACGTGTCCCACGTCTCCCAGTGGGAGACGTTGGATGTCCCTTGCCCATTTAAACAAATTGCCTTCTTCTTCCTCTCTCATTCGACCATTATACACGGATTGCAAACCAAAGAGCGAAACTGAGAAGGAAAGGGGGCTGCGTTTTTTAGCGTTTTAGAGGTAAGTATTTTTAATTTTCTTTCTTTTTAGTTAATTATTTGGTAAAAATATCATAGGTTTAGTATTAGGATGAGTAACATACATGATTTTGTGTTAATTTTTCATTTTTATGCATTATTTTATACACATTGTAGGATTAGTTTTTCATGGAAGTTTTTTTATATATTTATGTCTTTTTAGTTTTTTTTTTAATTTAACCTATCACATTGTATAGATTTCATTAGAGTATATATGCTCGTGATTTTTTTTAATTTTTATAATTTTTTATTTCGAAATTTAGATATATTCTTTTATATATATTTAAACTTTTTTTTTTTGTAAATTGTAACTATTTTGTTATATATATAGTTATGTTAAAATAAAATTATTAAATAATTTATAAAATATAAATATATGAAAATTTTTATAGTTTTGTTGATTATTAAGTTTTTAGGTTATGAAGTTTTTTATTGATTTTTTGTTTAGGTTATAATTAGTGGCGCATTGGGGATTTTTTATTTGTTTACCAATATCATTTACAATTATTAGATATTTAGTGATATATGTTTAGTAATGTTTAAAAAATTAATTAATTTAATTTCATGGGTTGTGATTTTGGTGGTGAAATTTTAGAGAGTATTTTGCATCAAAATTCCTATATCAATCACACATTTGAGGTAATTAAGTTTCTAAAATTACAATAATATGTTATATATTGCTAGATATTTAGTGATATTTTATTTATTATTTATTAATTTAATTTTATTGGTTTGTGGATTTAATAGCGAATTTGATTACTAAGTGAAGTAATTTTGCTAGCTTTTGGATTATTAATTGCAAGAGGTACATATATATTCTCTTACTTCTACTTTTAATATTATTAAACAAATGTTAGAGGAGTTTGAATATCTAAAATATTCATCCATAGTGAAGTAGGTTCTGAGATTAAAATTGTGTGCTGCGATGATAACAGAAGGTTGAGAACTTGTGTGTTTTAGTGAAGTAGGTTCTGAGAAATTTGGTTGTGTGCCGTGGAGCTATAAGGAAGAAACTTATTGTATGCTATTTGAATTGTTTGTTTTGCTATTCACATGCAGATGGTTAGGTTACTATTATAGGGGAAATGCTGCCCGATTTTATCTAGGATAATAAATAATTAGTTTAACATAGACATCCTATAAAGAAGAAACTTATTGTATGTTGTTTGAATTGTTTGTTTTGTTATTCACATGCAGAATGTTAGGTCACTATTATAGGGGAAATACTGCCCGATTTTATCTAGGATAATAAACAATTAGTTTTATATAGACATACCACTTTATCACGTGCTTATTTAGTGTTGTTTCTTTACTTTTCCATAGACATAGGAGAATATATGGATAAACAGTGGATGTCAGCGAATAGGTTATCTGCGGAATATAGGAACGGGGTCGATTTGTTCTTAAGGTTTTGTTCAGAAAATGTGAAAGACCCAAATTTTACTTATTGTCCATGTCTTAAGTGTGGAAATATTAAAAAGATGGATCTTAAAAAGATTAAAGAACACTTATATTTCAATGGGATGGACAAGAGTTACAAAATTTGGTATTACCATGGGGAGATAGCTCCGATTGCTCCAACTCTGCCAAGTAGACCAAAAGGAGTGAGGAGGAATATAGTGGAGGAGAATTGGGATCCATTAGATGAAATGATTGACGACGCACATTATGGATCAGGAGTAGACCCAAATAAGTTTGAGACACTCCTTAATGATGCCGAGAAACCAATTTACCCTTGTTGTACAAGATTTACAAAATTATCTGCGCTTCTTAGGTTGTACAATCTAAAAGCTAAACATGGCTAGAGTGGTAAAAACATTACTGATTTATTTAGTTTTTTGAAGGAGTTATTGCCTGAAGATAATGAAATTCCAATTTCATTTTATGAGGCAAAGAAGACGTTATGCTCATTAGGCATGTAGTACGAAAAAATTCATGCATGTCCTAATGATTGCATATTATATCGAAATAGTTTTGCAGATGCAAAATCGTGTCCTACTTGTGGTGAGTCACGATGGCAAAAGAAAAGAAATGGTGACGATGTCAAGTAAGGAGTACCTGCCAAAGTTTTGTGGTACCTTCCGCCTATTCCTGTTTCATCCGATTGTTTAGAAATGTCGAACATGCTAAAAGTTTGTCGTGGCATGCTAATGAAAGAATAAAGGACAGTAAATTATGACATCTAGCTGACACCCTTGCTTGGAAGAGAGTTGATTTGAAGTGGCCTTCTTTTGGAAATGAATCTCGTAATATTCGTCTAGGTCTTTCGACTAACGGGTTTAATCCACACGCATCCCTTAGCAGTAAGTATAGTTGTTGGCCTGTTATGCTTGTTATTTACAATCTACCCCCATGGTTATGTATGAAGAGAAAGTTTACGCTTTTGACCTTGTTGATATCAGGACCTAAACAACCTGGTAATGATATTGACGTCTATCTAGCTCCTCTTATAGATGACTTGAAAACTTTGTGGGATGAAGGGGTTAAGGTTTATGATGCGTATAGGCAGGAAGAATTTAATCTTAGGGCGGTCTTATTGTGGAAAATTAATGACTTTCCTGCTTATGGAAATTTATCTGGGTTTAGTGTGTAAGGATATAAGGCTTGCCCTGTTTGTGAACAAAAAACATGTTCTGAATACTTGAAACACTCTCGGAAAATATGTTATATGGGACATAGGAAGTTCTTGCCTAATACGCATAAACTTCGGACTTGGAAGAAGGCATTCAATGGTAAACAAGAGTTTGAGGAGGCTCCTGAGCCATTGAATGGGATCCAAGTACTTGAGAAGATGTCTAAAATTGTGTTCAAGTTAGGGAAGCCCAAAGTTCGTACACCTACAAAGATGAAAAATAGTCGCAAGGCCAAGGTTGTGGAGGACCCAAAAGGGTGTTATAAAAAGAAATATGTTTTCTTCGAACTTGAATATTGGCCTTTCTTACTTATACGTCATAATTTAGATGTTATGCACATAGAGAAAAATGTAAGTGATAGTTTGATTGGCACTTTGTTGAATATTCCTCGGAAAACTAAGGATGGCATTAAGGCTAGACAAGACTTGCTTGCAATGGGTATAAGGGATGAATTAACTCCAAAACCAGATAAGAGATGAACATATTTACCTCCTGCAGCTTACGCTCTTACTAAAGAGGAAAGAATGGAAATTTCCAGATGTTTGTTTAATTTAAAAGTTACAAACGGATATTCCTCAAATATAAGGTCATTGGTAGACATGAAAAGTTGTATTCTAACTGGCATGAAATCTCACGATTATCATATTCTAATGCAACATTTACTACCAGTGGCCATTCGATATGTGTTGCCTAGGAAAGTTCGAGGTGTAATCACAAGGTTATGCTTGTTTTTCAAGTCATTGTGTTGTAAGGTGATTGATCCGCTTAAGTTACCTAAGTTAAAAGATGAAATTGTTGAGGTATTGTGTGAGTTGGAGAAATATTTCCCGTCGGCATTTTTTGATATAATGATCCATTTGACAGTTCACTTGGTTAGAGAACTAAGATATGGTGGTCCAATTTATTTAAGATGGATGTATCCATTTGAGCGATATATGAAGATTCTTAAGGGGTATGTTAGGAATAGAAGTCGGCCGGAAGGATGCATCGTCGAATGCTATATTGCAGAAGAGGCAGTTGAATTTTGTTTTGAATACATGACTGGTGTACAGAAAATTGGGTTAAATGATGTTGAAAATGTTGAGATTCAGAGTCGTCGTGGTAGCGTTGTATGTACAGTAAGTCGAGATCTTCTAGATGAAGCGCATCGTCTTGTGTTGCAGAATATAAATGAAATTCAACCTTATATCGAGTGAGTTATATTCATATAATACATTAAGTTTAAGTTGTGTAATTTTGTATATTCAATTGTTTAACAACATATTTATAATTGAAGGGAACATTTTAATTAGATAAAGACCAAATTTCCATCCAAGTCAAGGAACTCAAAATGGTTACAAGACGAACATTATCAAACTTTTAGTAGTTGGATAGAACAAAAGGTAAATTGTGTTGATTATTGAAAGTTGTCATTAATTAGTAATTAATTACAGGATGACATTTTTGGTTATTTTTGGTATGTTGATTTGATAGGTTGTGTCAGAATTACAAAACACATCAAATAAGGTTTCAGACATTGCTAAGTGGATTTCTCGAGGACCTTCGGTTAATGTCATCAAGTTTTCATCATACATGATTAACGGTACTCTATTTAACACTATGGAGCGTGATAACAACAGAAACACACAAAACAGTGGTGTTAGCCTTGTTGCTAAAACTGTGCAAGTCTCTAGTGCATAAGATAAAAATCCAGTTGAATGTGATATGACTTTTTATGGTGTAGTTAATGAAATTTGGGAGTTAGATTATATCACAACTCGAGTACCTGTTTTCTTTTGTGATTGGGTGAAAAGTGACAGCAGCATAATATATGAAGATTTTGGTTTCACATTAGTTAATCTAAAACGAATTGGGCACAAATCTGATCGATTTATATTAGCTTCACAAGCGAAACAAGTATTTTATGTGAATGATCCTTCAGGCAACCAATGGTCAATTGTTCTTCCTACGCAAACAAGAGAATGGAACATTAAAGATGGTGATTTACATGATATACCTCTCGAAGAAGAACTTGTCACATTCACCGCAATAGAAGATAATGACGAAGTTGATGATGATTGTATTTGTTTCTGTGAAAACGGTGAAGGATTATGGGTTGATGATAATGGGTCTCGAGGTACCATTTAATAGGTTTCATATGTTTATGATATGTGAAATTTTTAGTTTCATCTTTTGGTTTCATCATTTTGTTTCATCTTTTGATTATGAGTGTCCAAAATTGTTATAATAATGATATTTATGTTTCACAGATGGAGGCTGATCCTTTTGGTGGTAGTTCTGATGAGGGGGAGCAACGCCCTCATTCTCAGCCAGTGGAACAAGAAAATAAAACTGTGAGAGGACGTACATGGATGTCTAAAAACACCAAAAAAAAATGTGTGAATGACATCTTACTCCTGTTGAATACAATGAGTATGGTCAACTAGTGGGTGAATCTAGAAGTAATGTTTCATCACAACTTGGAGCAATTGTTCGAGCAACTGTGTCCATCAACATTAACAGTTGGAAAGATGTTAGTGTGGTGGATAAAAATAAAAATGGGACACAATGAAGGTATACTTTTATTAATTATATTTCATTTAATGTTTTTAAAGTATATATTGTTTTGATAATATGCTTCTTATTACTTTCAAACTTGCAGAAAACTTTTGATTTGGACCCCAAACAAAAGCAACAGATGTTGAAGGATGCGGGAAAGTACTTTCGAAATTGGAAGACTAATCTTACAAGGGTACACGTTTACGACGCTTTGAAAAAATACCCAAATGAGTTCCCGCCAGCTATGCCATTTGGATTTGAGAATGTCATAACTCTGGATGAATGGTTAAAGTTTGTGAACTCAAGATTAACTCCCGAGTGGCAAAGAAAGAGAGAGGAGGTGCAAAATTATCGAGCATTGAATAAATACAATCACAACCTCTCTAGAGGAGGCTATGTGCATATTGAAGAGATGTTAATGGAACAAAGTGGGAAAAGACTGACTGAACTTGATAGGGCAGACTTATGGAGCATGGGTCGTCGGAATGCAAAATGAGAGCTAGTTGGAGAGGCCTCTGGGATTCAAAAAAATATTGTAAGTGCTCATATTTAATAATGTTGATATATCAAATTATTAGCTTATATATATAACTTTCTGTGAATATTGTTTCATAGGATCATTACCGGCAACTCCAAGCTGAGGGTAAATGGGCACCTGATGGCCTTGATGATGTGCTGACGAGGGCGTTGGGCACTCCTGAGACTTGAGGACGTGTTAGGGCTGGAGGACACGGTGTGTCTCGCTCAGTATACTAGAATACTCCAACACCTACCTCAACGAAAAATAAATCAAAAGCCTCTTCTTCGAATGACAACATTAGAAAGGAATTTGAAGAAAGATTTCAAAAACAAGAAGAAGAGCATCATCAACAAGCACAACGCCTAGAAGAGCGCCTTCAGGAACAAGATGAGCTCTTGAGAAAACTATTGGCCCAATAGAGCGGGTCAGGATCTGACGTTGGAGTCCCACCAGCGCCATCATCATACTATGTGCCCGATCCAACAGTGCCACCAGCGCAGGCATCCTACTATACTCCAGACCCAGTAGTGCCTCAAGAAGAACACCACATTATTGCACTACAACCGCTTTTGCAAGAGATAATTAAACTTTCTTGAATATTCTGAAACCAAATAAATTTATTTACTGCTTCAACATGATTATTTGTATATAATATGTTTCTTACACAGGGCCGAGCATGCCAATTAGCAATTGGTTCGGTTTCAAACATTGTTGCATCAGGTAAACTCATTGAAAGAGAGGCAGGCAACAACTTCCAAGTTATGATTACGAGTTTTCTTAAGCCAACCTGTCCTCTCCCTTTTGCATATCCTGATTTGGACATGTACATAGTTGCTCAGGCCATTGGGACGCCAATAGCGTTGTAGTGCACCAAATTTTTTTTTTAGATTATTAAAATTTTTGTGATTTATTTGATTTAAATGTTAAGTGTGATGAATTGTTTTATTTAAGTGTTGTTATTTTATTTGGTTGATTATTTGTTTTATTTGATTGTTTATTATTTTATTTAATTGTTAGAATTGTCTGGTTAATTAATTTAATAAGTGAATAATTGTGTAACATGTTATGTTACTATTAGTGTTATATTTTAATTAAGTGTGACAATTGAGGTAATTATGTGAGCTATGGTGGAATGCACTAAGGTGCATGATAGATAGTAATGCACCCTAGTGATTTAATGTGTGCTAGTGCATGGTAGCATGGTACACATGTGTAGATTTTCTACACACTTTATATCTCCTTATTTTAGATTTTATTTGAGTTAATTTATAAAAAAAAAAAAAAAAAAGGGAAGAAGAGTGTTTGGGCGTGTGACCTAGTGGGAAAGGAATGATTTCTTTTAAGTAATAAAAATAAAAAATTGAAGACAATAGTTATTTTGGGGATAGGCATGATCATTTTTATTCCTTTATATCTATTTAAATAAAGAGAAATTAAGAGAAAATAAATGGAAAAAGGAAACTTACCTTATTGTGTTGGGGAGGCTTTATGAGAGGATTATGATAAAGGGGAAATGAAAGAGGAGAAGAGCCATTTGCTCTTGTGTGGCTGCCGTGACCTAGAGAGAGAGAGAGAGAGAGAGGAAGAAAGAAAGAAAGAAAGGAGGAAGGAGAAGGTGAAGAGGAACCCCTCTTAGAGTATGTCCTCTTGTTTTTCTTATTTTGTATAATCTCTTTTATTGATAATATGTTATTGACTTGTGTTATTGTTGTGTGTTTGGGTTCTTTCTTCTCCTCATGGTGGTTTTCCAATAAAAACCCTAGGCTTGAACAAGGGTGTGGAGTTTGGGTATTGATCTTATTGTGTTCTTGATTTTACAATCAAGAGAGGTAATGGTCTTTTCTTAGCCTTTATATTGTTTTTGGTGGGTTGTCTATGAGGTTTTGATGATGATGCTAATGGTTGATTTTTGGTAGGATTGGTGTATATGATTTGTATATTGTGAGAGTATGATTTGTGTTAAAAGGGTTGTGATGTTGATTTTGCTATGCATAAAAAAATTGTGATAATCTATGAATGCATGCATGGAGATTTCGGCCTAGGCATTCCTAAGTATGTTCTTGATATTTTTGTGATGTTGAGTGAATTTCAATATAGTAGATCCATGTTTTAGGACCTATGTGATATGGGTAAGATAATAATTGGCAATCTTGATATTTTGATCCATGAAATTTTGATAGATGCATGTTATATTGTGAATGATTAAATTATAAGTTGCATGAAAATCATGATAGAAACATGTTAGGATAATATAAGGTATATGTGAATATGGTGCTTATGAGTTATTATATGTTATTGTCATTGTTAGTGTTTTGTTGGTTTTCAATGGAATAGAAAAAAAAAATGGTTTTAAAAGAATTCATGTGAATATGTTAGTGATATTAGAATCATGCATATTATAAGAGTATGATGAGATTTTAAACATTTATGATTTTATGTAATTTTTGGGACAAAAGTTGAGTTTTATGAGGAATTAAGCTTGCTGTTTTTTTTTTTGTAAATAATTGGGTAAAAGTTGATAAAAAGATGAGTTGCATGCATAAGTAATGTTCTTGATGTTATGTTAATTTTTATGAAATTAAAAAGGGGATTTTAAGTCTCATGTTATGATATTTTACTCAATTAATTACCTACAGAATTTTTATTGATTTTTTTAGAAAATATGAACTTTTAAATTGATTATGGTGATTTTTAATGATAAAAACAATTGCTGGAATTTTTGTAATAAAATATGAAGTAAATGTCACTAAAAAGAATTTGATGAATTTTTGGAATAAATTATTTTTCCTAAGTTATGGTAATATTGAAAAATGATATTTTTATGGTATGAATACATATTTTGATAAGTAATGATTTTTCCTTTATTTTTATTGAGAAAAATATTTAGATTTTATTTAATTGTGACTTTTGAAGAAAATAAATGGTGGCTGAAAGTTTGTTTTAAAAAAAAAAAAGGTTAAAATTGTTATTAAATTTGTCACATAGGGATTTTGCTACATATAAACTAAGTCTTAAATAATTTAAATCAAAATGTATTTTTCCACACTAAAAATAAAATTTTCACATCATTTATGTAACACAATGATAAAATATATCTTTAAAAGGGACATATTAAAAATAGGCATTTTATTTAAATCCAAGCTTTTTGGTTAATTCTTTGTAATTTGAGATTAATTAATGGAGATGTCACATATTTTATTTTTGAGCTAAAATAAAATAATTTTATAAAATAAAATAAAGTTTTGAGAAGTTTAATCAACTTAGAAATATATAAGAAAAATAAAGCATGTAATATGTCTATTGATTTTCAAACAATAAAAGCAAGAAATGTAGAATTATCGTTTTTGAAAATGTCTTTATTACGCAATGTTCCCACGTATGCATGTTACATGCAAATCAACTTTTACGTCCAAAATCATGATTATTATTCAACTATGTGATTTTTATAAAACAATCATGTTAGTAAAATGGGTAGAACGAGCATTATTCTTTTTGGCGAAAATTTCATGTTTAGTGTAACTGTTATCATGAGTGCATGGCCCATGCTCACATAAGTTGTATGGAAGGGCAAAATAGTAATTTTATGAACCTAAGAAATGTTATTTTGATTATGATATAGGCTCGTTGAAAGATTGTGAAATTCTTAGCTTGGACCTGAGGTAAGGAAGTTAGATAGATTCTATGATTTTATGCTATGAATGGTAAGACTGTTGTGTGAATAAATTGTTATGAATTATGAATGCCATAACGTGATGATATGTTGAATGTGATATGTGTATGGATGTTAGATACATCAAACCAGTTACGATGTCAGATACATCAAACAGATTACGATGTTAGATACATCAAACAGATTACGATGTCAGATACATCGAACGAGTTACTAAGGACATTGAGACGTAACTCCTAGGGCGGACGCGCCGAGGTTATTCAAGGACCAGTGATCTCCTGTTTACCTCATAGGGTGACATGGACAACTAGCGTTCCATGCTCGTCATGTATGCTGTATGTTTGTGATATGATGATATGTCACATTTATGTTATGATATGATGATATGTTACGTTATGTTATGATATGATGATATGTACGATTATGTTATGATATGATGATATGTACGATTATGTTATGATATGATGATATGTTACGATTACGTTATGACGTACCATGATGTCTTAGATGAATGTTAGTGTTTGGTTTTTGTTGTTTTCTTACTTGCTTATTTGTTTGTACTTCCTTACTGGGCTTTTAGCTCACCCCCCTTACTTTCCTTCCAGGTAGCAAATAAGATTTCTCTATGGCACGCGTGGTGACGTGAGGAGTTCTTCATCATGGGGTGTATGGCGTGGGGTAATCCTATGGACGATAAAACGATCAACGTAGAACGCCATTTAAACTATGTTTTGTTTTTAAGGGACTTTCCTAAATTATCAGTGGGACTTTGTTATTTAATTTATTTGGTTTCTTTGAACTTTGCATAAAAACCTATGTTTCATTTTAAACTTGTGGCGCCAACTTGCATGGTTTTAAATAAGTCCCCCTGAGACTTTAATAATGGATGGTATTCTTTTATAAACTATGTTATGCGAATGTTTTGTAAGTATTAGTTTAGGGCGTTCTTTACAAGCGTGGCCTAAGGATTTTGTCATTATATCTGAAGATGTATATCATGAGGTGATGCCATATTTTTACATAATTATCTTTACAATTCTATATTTGTTTGCAAATCTTTTAATTGTTGATATTATTGTATACAGTCTCCCTCTACAAGTAGGACCAAATCACAACGACCAAGAGCTCCATCAACACAACAACCTCGAGAAAGAAGACGACAACAAACTCCTCCAACACAATTGGCCCACACTCCATTGGAACGATTACATAATATCGTATCTCATTGGGATGATGGCGAGTGTGTCAATCTAGGCATAGAGTCTGAAGTTTTTGATCAGGATATGTCTCACTGTTATATATTTAAGGATGACATACTTCAGTTTTCTCGAAAGGAGAAGATTGGACAAGCAGTAGTCATCAGCTACATGAGGTATATATCTCACAAATAAGTTTGTTCATTTAATTTTCTAATTTGATTTATTCATTCATATAACAATTTTTCATATTTTTGTATTAGGTTCATTTACAGATATGTGGTACAACAAGGTCGCCAAAATAAGTTTTTATTTGTCAATCCTAATATCGTCGCCACTCAAGGGAGTTCATTCGACGATCGTGTTCAGAATCTATTCAGACGTTGCAATGACGTAAAATCAAAAGAACAAGTTATGCTTGTCCCTTGGAACCATGGGTAAGTTTAAAAAGTTTTCATTTTTCCGACCCATATCAATAATTTCTTTGTTTAACATTTGAGCTATAATTTTACGGTTTTTATTATACACTAAACATTGGATGTTGCTCTTTTTGGCACCATATGCATATCATGTTTATTGTTGTGATCCGGTGAATTCAGAGCTAAATAACCGTGAGGAGATTGTATCAGTGATCGTCAGCCCTTTCAATCTTTTTTTCTCTATGAATCTTCCTGATGTCGAGATCCCTGATACTCTACGCATTAAGCAACCTCAGGTAAGTAACTTCAGCAGAAATTTTTTAACATTTATAATAATTAAGTAGAATAATATGTATGCATTTCTTAAAAAGTTTCAATTTAATAATGAATTACTCATACTTTTAAATAATTAGTGTCCACACCAACCGGACAATGTAGCATGTGGATACTACTTAATGAGGATGTTGAAGGATTTGATTGAACATGCGAGTCCCGGACATTACTTGAGAACGGTATTATTAATTAAAATTTACAAATTATTTTTGAAACTATAAATGTAATCAAATAATTAATTAATATATTTTACTTTATATTTCTTGCAACTAACAAGCACATCATATACAGAGGCACAAATTGATGAGTTGCGACAAGAATGAGCGACATATATGTTGCCGATAATTCAAAGTTACCGACCTCGTTGATAGGTTTTTATTTTTATTTTTTACCTCTTTCTTCATACACAATGCAATATTTGTTCATTTTGAATATGTCTAACAAATATTGTATTTCTTGTATATGTCTAACAAGTATATTTTTTTCTTTCAATTTAATTGATTATTAAATCAATTTAAATTTAGATTAAAATAATTTAAATTTAAATTAAAATAATTTCAATTTAATTAATTATTAAATCAAATTAAAATAATATTAATTATAAATTTATTTAATTTATTTTTTTTAAATGTGAGAGACTTTCAATGTCTCCCAGTGGGAGAGGTGGGAGACTTCCCACGTCTCCCAGTGGGAGAGGTTGAAAGTCAAACATTGACTTTCAACCTCTCCCACTGGGAGACGTGGGAAGTGACTCACCTCTCCCAATGGGAGACGTGGGAAGTGAGGCACGTCTCCCAATGAGAGACGTGGGATATATACCTACAATAACCCTAGCAACAACGTCTCCCCAATTGGGAGACATTGTAGACTTCCAATGTCTCCCAAATAAAGTCATAAAACTCTTATTTTCTTGTAGTGTTGGTATGATTTGGTCTAGGAACAAGAGTCCATACCTCATTTCTTGTGAATTCTTCTAATTCCTCTTGCATTGATTTTATCCACGACTCATCATTGAAGGCTTCTTTCACATTTTTTGGTTCAAATCTAGATGTAAAACAAAGGAATTGAACCAAATTTACATACTTTTTTCTTGTCACCATGCTTTCTTCAATATCACCAAGAATGAGATCTGAAGGATGACTCTTTTTAATTCTGGGAGAAGGTTCTCTCTATATTGAATCTATGATGATTTCTGGCCCTTCCTTTGTTGGTCATTCAGATGATGTTGGAACAGATTCAACTTCTATTGCAATAGTTTCTGTATAAGATGGCACATCATCACCTATTGTCACTGCAGGAGATTCTGTCTGAGAGGTTTCGGCAATGAACCTATCAATTTCTTCTTCATTGGAATATTCAAAAAAATCTTTTAAATCATCAACAACATTGGATGATCCCATAACAATTTGAGTTCTCATGTTATAAACACGATAAGCTCTACTATTCATAGAATATCTAAGAAAAACTCCTATATCACTTTTTGAATCAAATTTTCCAATATTCTCACGATCTCTAAGAATATAGCATATACACCCAAAAACATGAAAAAAACTTACATTGGGCTTTTTACCTTTCCAGATTTCGTAGGGAGTTTTGGAGGTACCTAGGAGAAGAAACACTCGATTGATTGTGTAGTAAGCAGTGAATATTGCCTCTGCCCACAATCGTTTGGAGAGTTTCTTACTGTTTAGCATTACTCTGGCCATCTCCTGCAAGGTTCTATTTTTTCTCTCAACAACCCCATTTTGTTCAGGAGTCTTGGGAGCTGAGAACTCATGAGAAATACCTAGATATTTACAAAAATTATCATAAACAGTATTCTCAAATTCCTTACCATGATCACTTCTGATTCTCACAATCTTCCCTATATTGCAATCCTTTTCAATTCTTAATTTAATGCAAATATTTTTAAAGGCATCAAACATGTCTGATTTTTCCCTTAAGAAGTCAACCCATGTAAAACGAGAAAAATCATCAACACACAAAGATGTACCTTTTTCCATTAATACTTTCAACTTGAATAGGACCCATGAGATCCATATGCAAGAGCTCAAGAACTTTTGAAGTATTTATTCCTGTAATGCTTGTGTGGGAGTTTTTTAATTGTTTCCCCAACTGACATGGTTCACATTTACCTGCAGATTCTTTACCCAATTTGGGTAACCCACGAACAAACCCTGCACTTACAATCCTTTTCAAACTTTTGAAATTTATGTGACCCATTTTTTCATGCCATAAGTCAGTGGTATTACCTATAACCAAATGACATGTGAGGGTTGGTGAAAGAGTATAGCAATTATCAATAGATCTATATCCTTTCAATACACTCATACCAATTTGATCAATAATATTGCAATCATCACGAGAAAAATTTACTTTGAAGCCTTGATCACAAATTTGACTAACACTAATTAAATTAGCCTTTAGGCCTTCAACAAGCAAAACATTTCTCAATGTTGGTAATCCATCAAGACTTAGGGTACCTTTTACAACAATATTACCTGACCTACCATAACCAAAAGTTCTAGCACCACATTTCAAAGATTTGAAATTTGTGAGTATATTTGCATCACCTATCATATGTCTAGAACATCCACTATCAAAATACCAAGAGTTAGAGGCACGAGATTTATGACAAGTAAAAGCAGCAAGACAATTTGTTCTTGATTTTTCAATCCAAACACTTTTTGAAGGTTTTTTCCCAACTTGTTTTGTTTTAATAAAATGATTTAAATAATTGTTTTTGAAAAAATTCATCATAGTAAAACATCTGGGCTGGAGTGCCCTTTCACTCCTAAAAAATGACAAATTGGAATGAACTGATTTGTTTTATTTCTTTTGAGAAAATTGGCCTGTTTAATAGATGTGGAAACATATTGAACTTTTGTAGCATCACCTGTTTGAGATGTACTTGCAGAAACGTTAGTGTTTGACCAAAAATGAATGCCAGATTTCACAAAAATGGTTTTGCCTTTCGATTTAAGGCCATTAGATCCTAATCCAGAAAAATTACCAACTTTTTGTCCTGCACCAATAACATCATCCAAGATCCTAGAATTTGGATTAAGCATTTTAACACATTTTACCATGTTGTTAATTTTATTTGATAATCTCTTAATTTCACAATCTTTGGCAATAACTTTATCCTCGAGATTCTTCACAGTATTTTCAAGTTCATCATTCTTTTCCTGTAAGGATTTGTTATTGCTTGCCATTAAGCGATTATCAGAACAAACCTTTAACCATTGATCATACATATCTTTGTATAATCCTTTTCAAGAGTCCTCATCTAGATCAGACTCACTGGATTTACATGCAGAATTTTCTTCATGAATTGTGTTGTTCAGACAAACAACCCTTTTATTAACCTGCGAATTTTAAGTTAATCCAGAAACAACAGAGGTTAAGACAAGGTTTGAGCTATCTTCTTCATCGCTACTTTCAGAGTCCTGATCACTCCAAGTAGCTGCCATTACATTTTTATTTTTCTTCAGTGTATTGGCACATTCAGATTGAATATGACCAAATCCTTCACACTCCCTGCATTGCACACCTCTTTTATTGCTATTGTCAAAAGGTTTAGAGAATTTATTACCTTTGGAAGATTTGAACGTGGATTTTTTGTTACCAATATTTTTCGTGTATTTTTGAAATTTTTTGGTCAGCAAGGCCATTTCTTCTTCACCATCATTTTCATCTGAATCTTTCATTTTTGATGATTTGAGAGCAACTGATTTTTCTTTAGGAGCACTTGGTTTTTCCTTTTGACGAATTTGCTCATTGAGTTCAATCGTTCGCAATGAACCCATCAACTCCTCTAGTTTCATTGTGTCGAGATCTTTTTCCTCCTCAATTGCTGTGAGCTTTGTTTGAAACCTGTCAGAGGCACTCTAAATTTTTTTTGAACTAGCACATTATTTTCCAATTTTTCTCCCAAAGCAAAATATTCATTAGCTATATCAGACAGTCTTTCATAGAAATTTGTGAGAGACTCAGTTTCTGTCATTCTAAGATTTTCAAATCTTGTAGTTAGCATAACAAGCCTAGAACGTTTTACTCAGAAGTACCTTCAAATTGAGTTTGAAGGATTTCCCAAGCTTCTTTGGTAGATTCGCACGATGATATTAATTTTATGTATCCTTCACCAACTCCATTAAAGATAGCATGCAAGGCTTTGTTGTTATAACTAGACAATTTATCTTCAGCATCGGTCCAGTTAAGTTCAGATTTTACCTTTGTTACCTCATTTGATTCAGATGGAGGTGTCCAACCGGTTAAGATTGATCTCCACGCCTTTTCTTCTTGAGATTTAATAAAGGCTCTCATCCTAACCTTCCAATAAGGATAGTTGGAATCATTCAGTAAAGGAGGGCGAGTTATAGATCCACCTTCTGAGAAGAAGGACATTTCACAAGGCACAAAACAAATGGAAAAATACAAGATCTCACTAAGAGTTTAGTGACCCGCCTTTATACCAATTGAAATTCTGTATTTTAATATTACCAAGTGATTTAAAATAAACAACTTAATTAAATGCAAAATAATGATTAAGTTGTTTAGACAAATTTCAATTTTGTTCACACCACTTATGAAACTGTTTAAACAAAAGCAGAAAAACAGGTAAAAATTGAACACACGAGAATTTTTACGTGGTTCAGAAATCTTTTCAGATAACCTACATCCACGGGGCCACGCCCAGAGAATAAACTAATTAGTAAAGAAACAATGTGTACAAAATCATTGACTTAAGCAATGTAAGACTCCCTCTTAAACATTTGCCGCAATCTTGTTGTACTCTTCTCTACAAATCTGGTTTTGATGAAATGCTGATTCTCTTGAACTCCCTTCAAGGAATAGTGAGTGCACACTTCCTCCCGAAGTGAGACTTAGATAGAATCCTCTCCCAAAGATCCTTATGAACATGTTCACAATAGACACTATCTGTTTACAATGGACTAGATAGATATCCATAAGTACACTCAGCACTCTCACAAAGATTAAGGTGAACAAACTTAATCTTTACAAATAAAAACACTCTTCAAAATAACACAATGTTTACAAATATTCAAAATGGAAGAGATGAAAATTCCAAAGGCCTTGGCAAGATATTTATAGCAAGGAAATTGTCCAAGGCCATCATTTTCTAATATCTTTGAAATCAATTTGCAAATTCCTTTGATTTGGGAAATCAGCCAGCCAGATGAATTCTGTGTCGACAGAAAAGGAAACTGATGAGTCAGCAATGTAATCAGTTTTATCTGGCAGAAAGAACATGGTCATTTCTTTTGACCATGTTCATTTTTGATACCTTCTTTATTACAGAATAAACATAATCCCTGAAAATAATCTCAAGATAATTGAAATACATATTTTTACCAAATATTGATTATTTGTGATAAATAAGGTAAAAAAAATATTCACACTTAAAAGATATTTTCACACTAGAAAATCAGCTGAATCAATTTTATATTTAAACCATGAATCAATAAGGATATGCTATTGATTTTCCTTAATAACTTTAAAATATTTTGTCTAAATTAAAGTTAGCCAATATTTACACTAGGTTTTAGATTCAGGAGCCACTAACCATGTTTGTTCTTCTATGCAGATACTTGAGTCGTTAAGGGAATTTGCTGATGGTATGCAGGTTGGAAATGAACCGTTTGTTTCAGCTAAAGCAAAGGGAACAATCCGTTTATATTTTTGGAACAATTATCTTATTTTGAATGATGTCTATTTTATTCCTGGATTTTCAAGAACCTTAGTTTCTTTATCTATGTTGCATGACCAATCTTTTGATATTTCTTTTAATAATAATGCGAGTATTATTTTGAAGAATGTTTTCAAAATTTGTCAAGCAGAACATACAAACGGACTGTAGATGCTCAAGCGTAATGAACAAACGCTAAATAACTCAGAATTATTTAAAGTAGCAAAATAACAAGGAGACAAACGATAAAAGGTCTCAAATGAGGAAGACACATATCTTTGGCATCTTACAGTTGGTCATATAGGAATAGACATAATAAATTGGTTAACAAAATATGGTGCTTTGAGACAACTAAGACTTGGAACTCTTCTGGTTTGTGAATCATGTCTAGCAGGAAAAATAACCAAATGTCCTTTCTCATCGAAAGGCAATAGAGCTAAAGAATCGTTGGAGTTTATACACCGATGACTATAGTCTAATCGATGTACAAGCAAGAGGTGGGTACGAGTACTTCATCACTTTTATTGATGATTACTCAAGATATGGTCATACTTATCTAATGCTTAGAAAATCTGACACCTTTGGTAAGTTTCAAGAATTCAAAGCTGAGGCTGAGAAGAAATTAGGTAAGACCCTTAAAATACTTAGATCAGATCGAGGTGGTGAATATTTGGATTTAGAATACAAATATCTCATGCTGGAGCATGGTATTCTATCTCTACTCACATCACCTAGAACGCCACAACAAAATGGTGTTTCAGAAATAAGAAACAGAGCCTTGTTGGACATGGTCAAGTCTATGTTAAGCTACTCTTCACTTCCTCTCTAATTCTGGAGAAATGTGTAACAACCCTCAAAACATACAAGACCAAAACATGTAGAAATTTAAAATTTTTTACTTTTAACTCATTGTATAGAAAATCCATATCAAAAAACCTTTAATAGATCGTGTGCGCATACTTTTAGTTTTAGCAAACAAAATTACAATTACTCTTTTATAGAGTTAAAGCAAAACAGATGTTATAACAGAAATAACAAGCTCCCAACATTTCTTATCAAAATGGTGTTCAATCAAAACCTCCCTAGGTCGAGCCACATGTACATACCCATAAGCAGACATCGACGCTCACTGCTCCACTTTTCTTTTGCACTTACCTACAATGTGAAACAACTATGTAAGAGAAAATTCTTAGTAAGAATAGCCTTACACACAAATATAATAAACCCAGTAACGGGTTTCCCTAAGGTAGTTACCACTACCGGTCATAAGGTATTGGATAAATTCCAACCCTATCATACGATTCTCAATAATAGTCTTAACAGAAAATCAAGCACATGGGCTATGCCCAACAGCCAATGTTCATACATATAAAACCACCCGCATTCAGAAAATCCCATAAATTCAAGATATATAACCATATCCGAAATAAATACTCTCGTTGTTTCTAACAACCAAGTTCACTTATATCCCAAATAACCTGCACTCAGAAGATTATCAAAATATTCAATTATATTTAACACACATCACGACTAAACAATTAAATTATCAACATGGGATCTGGGCCACAACCCGGTTCCAGAATCTATATTCTAGTTCCAACCCGTACTATATTACCATTGTCCTGGCTTCAACTCGGACTATATACTTACCATGTCCTGGCTCCAACCTGGATTATATTACCATTGTCATGGCCCTAACCTGGACTATATTACCATTGTTGTGGTTCAAACCCGGACTATATTTTGCTAAGGTTTTGGCTTCAACCTGGTCCTACTTACCATTTATCTACAGAATGCCAAATCATTGCAAGAGTAGGCATTAAGCATACCCTGGTCTTAATGACCCAAACAAAACTAGTGTAATCTACTACTACAAGCACGCATTTGTATATTCATGTTGTAGCCAAGAAAGAGAAAGGATAACTTACTTGGAGTCCTTACTTCCCAACTGGATCTTTTAACACTGCTATCCACTTTTCCCTTCGCTGTTACTGTAATTAATACAATGTACTTGGATTAAACTATGGCATACTCGTATTGCTAATATTTAATGATAGCTACATTCAATAAAATTCTCTCAGAGACTCTACTAAAAATTTCTCTTATAAACTTTACAGTGTATAAGACCAGATTCTACTTTAATCAATTTACGGTTTTCTTGAGAAAAATTGTCCTTATCGCAACATGCTCTCTATGCTGTGCATTTCAATATTCTATCTCTAGATTACTCTCTCAATCGTATTACACATATTTTGGTTACTTATAAAAACAGTTTTAAACAACTCTTAATCTTAGAAATCTACCAACTTTTTACTCAAGTACGAAGTTTACCGTTTTCCATTCTTTACCCAAAAATACTGCGTTTCTACCTTTTATAATTTATTATCCATTAACGATAATACTATTCAATTTATGGTTTTTATAAAACCTAACTCCTATTTTTACCATCTTCAATCCTTAACCTAGGATCTCTATTAAATAATTTTTAAACAAAAAGGGCAATTGGACCCCGTGTTTAGAAAATGGTAAAAATGAATTCTCAATAACCTTATGATAATTTGGGATTGGTTAGATATCCAAAACTTTAGCTATTTTTTAAAACAACTTCATTTCAAATTCCAAACCTAACTTTTTTCACTATTCATTTTAACGTGATAAAAATCTTGCTTTTAAGCTCATATTCTATATTAGGTTCTCTAACCATAATCCTTTAAAATCTCGTTCACGTATTATGCGTCCTAATGATGGAAACTAGATGAAATCTCATGTCAACATTCAATTTAGGTTAGGAGAACTAACCTCCCAAAACTTGTTTTTTTGTTAATGTTCGAAATTACTATTTTTCCCTGTTTTTAGGGCAACTTAGAAAAATTACTACTCTTAAACCATGACATATTTTAATCTAAAATTTGACCAGGGCCTTGATACATATCTACAAAATTTCTCACCAAGTTTCATAATTTTTGGGATGGCAAAACACATTAAACCATTTAAAGAAATCTGGGCAGTGCTTGCTGCTTAGGAGTTTTCGCAGATTTTTAGGGTTCTTTGAAAACTTATTTCTCTTACATTGTAGCCCAGTTATTTCTGAAATTTTACCAAGATATTTAATTATATCTAGTTTCTCTCAAAATTTAATAATTTTTAGGATAGGGGAACCCTTAAAAAAATATATGACAATCTGGGCAATGTTTGTTGCCCAGAAAGTTTGTTTTCAGATTATTAGGGCAAAATTTGAAAAACCATTATTCTTTAAATTTTTTTCATTTTCCTCTAAAAGTTTTCTGTGATCCTTATACATATTTAAACTAACAATTTTCCAAATTTCATGGATTTTTGCTAAGTAAAATGTGTTCAGTATTCAAAACAATCTGGGTAGTGCATGGTGCCCAAAATTTTTTCAGATTGCATCAAGATGCCAAAAAGTTCAATACTAAGGTTTGAAAGCACCTTTTTTCAATTTTACAAAGCCTAAAATATAGTAATCATCTAGAAATATGCAACCATACGAATTATTTCCACAAAAAGAGGTAGTAGGATACGAACGAACCCGTTGGAAGTCAAACCACAAAAACTTGGAAGCATGCATTTTTACACATTCTAGCAAAACTAAACACAACTAGCAATACCCTAGCCACATGCATGAATGCAAATAAAAAAATCAAGCAAGCTAACCCACAAGCATAAAATAAACTTCAAAACCAACAAAATAGCCTATACAACCAAATCTAACATCGATAATAAAAAATAACTCAAAAACCAACGAAAAACTCTACCTTTGTAGTTCTAGCTTGGAGATGAGATTCCTTAGCTTTTCAAACTTCCTCCTTGGATTCTATGCACTCAAACCGAGCCCCAAAGGTCCCACATGCAGATTTTTAAAAGAGTGTTAGGGAAGAAGATGGAGATGAGTGGAAAAATTACCAAAACTCTAAAATCCTTACCTTTGTTCTCACTAAAACATCAGAAAGCTTCAAATCTTGAGATCTTCTTAGAACAACTTCCCTTTAGACCTAGAACCCAAGATCCATGCCATGCATGGCTATTAGAATCACATGCATTCATAGTAAAACCCCTTAGGATTTCATATTTGAAAGAAAAAGTGAAGGAAAAAGAATGTACTAGGTTCGAAACTTACTTTTGCCTAGATATCTCTTGACTTTCTTCCTTCATCAACGGTGAGAGTGCTCTTGCTCTTGGAGAGAAAATGGCAGAAATGGAGAGTGAGGAGGGACTAGGGCTTTTTTTATGGGGAGAAAGAATGGAGAGAGGTATTTTCTTGAGGAAAAGAAAATATTAAAAAAACTAATGATTGGATGTGTAAGAGGGAAATGATTAGGGGTTTAGCCAATGGGTGGGTAAGTCTCTTACTCTTCCTAGGGTAGGTGTCCTAGACACTTGAGTATACTAGGGCATAGCCCAGCCACCCATCACACCCTCTGTCCACCTTTACAAATGACTAAAATGCCCTTGTTCCTTTTAACTAAATTTTGATGCACTCGAGGGCCCTTTGGTAATTTCACTCTATAAATTTAACCAAATTTTTACCCTATATTTTTCAAATATCTCCAAGCTAAATTAAATAAAATAAATGTGACCAAAAATATACTTTTTCACATAACACATAATTTTGGTAATTTACCCAAATTGACCAAAATGCCCTTAGAGGCTCGGGCAAGAATTTCCATTCTTAAACATGGTAGATTGAAATTAAATCCTCAATCAATTTTTCTTAATTTTATTGGCTCGACTATACAATCCAAATTGAAAAATATTTTTATGCCATAGTATTCCTCATTTCACTTACTCCGATATTTTTCCATTATTAGGGTTTGCCCCTCAGTCGAAGACCAATTTTCTTTGAATAGATCTAAACCCTTTACCAAATTAGCACAACGGCTATAAAATTCACTAAATAACATAATTTCACATAATATTATTTATTGAAATAATAATTCGCATAATTCTTCAATGACTCCAACAGAATACTAACGAGTGTTCAAAACAAGGGATGTTACAATACCTACAATTTATAAAAGTTTCGTCCCTGAAACACAAAACAGATGGGGATACTGCTCCCGCATCTCTGCTTCCATCTCCCAGGTCGCCTCTTCAATGTCATATTTACACCCCTTCACCTTTACCAAAGGTATTGTATTGTTCCTTACCATATTGTCTTTTTGATCCAAAATCACAACTAGTTTTTGCTCATAGCTTAGCTAATGGTCTAAGCTAAGTTCATCGTAGCTTAGCACATGAGTGGGGTAATTCATGTACTTTCTTAAGGTTAACACATGGAATACAATGTGAACTTTAGAGAACGTGGGCGGAAGGGATATTCGGTAAGCCACCCTTCCAATGGATTTTAGAACCTCGAACGATCTTATGTTCCTAGGGTTCAACTTGCCCTTTTCCCGAACCTCATAGCTCCTCTCAGTAGAGCTGTCTTTAACAGTACCTTGTCCCCAACTTAAAATTGTAAAGGTCTTTGTCAACGATCGACATACTTGCGTTGGCTATCTATAGAGGTCTGTAGTCTTTGACGAATCGACCTAATGTCCTCTGTAGCTTGGTCCACCTCTTATGATCCCAAGAATTTCCTCTCACCAGTCTCATGCCAGTGGATTGGATATTAGCACTTTCTTCTATATAGTACCTTATACAAAGCCATTTTTATCGAGTCATGATAGCTATTGTTGTAGGAAAACTCAATTAATGGAAATTTTACACTCCACAAACCTTGAAAATCTAGCATGCAAGCTCTCAACATATCTTCCAAGGTTTGAATTGCTCGTTCACTCTGGCCATCAATCTATGGGTGGAAAGTCATACTAAACATGAGTTTAGTTCCCAATCCCAATTGCATTCTCTTCCAGAATTCTGAGGTAAATCGTCCATCAAGATCGGACACTATAGAGATGAGAACCCTATGTAATCGCACTGTCTTAGCAATGTACAAGTCTGCAAACTTATCTACACCTTCTGTTGTCTTAATGGGTAAGAAATGAGCGGATTTTGTCAATTTGTCCACGATAACCCAGATTTCATCGTGCCCTTTCAGAGTGTGTGGTAACCAGGTAACATGGTCCATGGTGACAATTTCCCATTTCCACTCAGGGATCTCCAGCGGCTGCAATAACCCTGTCGGTCGCTGATGCTCAACCTATGTTTGTTGGCACATCAAGAAGTGTGCCACGTACTCTGCTACATCTCTCTTCATTCCTACCCACCAAAAGTATCTTTTGAGATCCTGATACATCTTAGTGGTTCTTGGATGCATAGCGTAAGGAGTATTGTGAGCGTCATAAAAAATTTGTTTCATGATCTCCTTATCACCAGGCATGCATAGTCTGCCCTTGAACCCCAACACTCCATCCTCTGAGATGTGAAACCCTGGTCGCTTGTCTTTCATAGTCTTATGCACCAGTCGTTGAATCCACAAATTTGCAAGCTATCCCCCTTGGATCGCTTCCATGATCGTGGGTTGCACGGATAACTTTGCCAATCATGCCACTACTATCTCAAAATCCAATTTTGATATATTAGTTTGTAGATCTTTCGGTATTTATTTCACCGAAATTACATAAGCCATTGGCTGCTGACTCAACGCGTCAGCTATTTTATTAGCCTTTCCTAGGTGGTACAATATATCACAATCGTAATCATTAAACAACTCTAACCACCTCCGTTGTCTCATATTTAACTCTTTCTGGGTGAAGAAATATTTCAGATTCTTGTGATCTGTGTATATGTCATAGTGGATCCCATAGAGATAGTGTCTCCAAATCTTTAATGAGAACACTACCGCTGCTAACTCCAAGTCATGAGTTGAATAGTTTTTCTTGCAATTTTTCAATTGTGGGGAGGCATATGTGATCACTTTCCTGTGTCGCATCAATACTTCACAGAGTCCCTGACCAGATGCATCACTGTAAATAGCATAACCCTCTATGCCTTTTGGGATAATGAGCACTTGAGCAGTTGTTATTCTGGTTTTTAACTCTATTCACACTTGTTTGTCCACTCAAACATGATGTTCTTCCAGGTCAGTGCAGTCATAGGCGTAGTTGTTTTGAAGAAACCCTCCACAAAGCGCCTCTAATACCCTGCCAGACCTAAGAAACTGGGGACCTCTTGTGCGTTCTTTGGGGATTTCCATTGTTTCACCACCTCAATTTTGGCCGGATCAACTGAAACCCAATCTTCCGACACCATGTGTCCTAGAAAACTCACTTGAGTCAACCAGAATTTGCACTTGGTTAACTTAACGTACAACTTTTTCTCACGCAATTGTTGTAAGATTAGTTATAGGTGTGAGCATGTTCTCCTAGGTTTCGTGAGTATACGAGTATATTTTCTATAAACACGATCATGAATTTGTCTAGATACTCACCAGTACCCTATGCATAAGATCCATAATGTCACGAGCGCATTGGTGAGTCCAAAAGACTTCAGCACGAACTCATAGTGGCCATACCAATTTCAGAATGCGGTCTTGGTAATATCTGTTTCCTTGACCTTCAACTGGTGGTATCCGAATCTCAAGTCGATCTTCGAGAGTATCGATGCTCCCTATAGTTGATCGAATAGATCATCAATTCTATGCAATTGGTATCGGTTCTTGATCGTCACTTTGTTGGGTTCGCAGCAGTCCATTCACATTCTCATGGAGCCGTCTTTCTTTTTCACGAATAGTACCAGGGCTCCCCAAGGAGAATGACTAGGTCATATAAATCCTTTATCTAGGTATTCTTGTAATTGCGCTTGCAGTTCTTTAAGCCCTACCGGTTCCATTTGGTATGGTGCCTTTGAAACCTAGAATCAACTCAAACTTGAACTAGACTTCTCGGTCCAGGGGTATCTCTGTAAGATCCTCAGAAACACTTCTGGAAATTCGCACACCACTTCTACCTCAGTTAGTTGTAGCTTAGACTCCATATCCTTGTCTATTACATTGCCAGGTAGGTGATACAGTAAGAAAGAGTTTCAACGTCTTCCCAAAGGAGATGTTAGAGGCAATTTTTAATTATTTGTTTTTAAAAAAAAAGGCTTTTGAGACATCAGAAGCAATTTTTAATTTAAAAAAAAAAAGACTTTCAAAGTCTCCCTTAGGGAGATGTTAGAAGTAATGTCAAATTAGGCCCAACCAGATTATTTACAACGTCTCCCATATTTTTAATAACCTACAATTGTAATCAAAAACAAAAACATTCAATGTCTCCCATCATAAGACATTATGTACTCATTCTAACTTTTAATATCTTACACCATATGTGTAAGACATCATAGGGAGTCATCAAAAGTAAAAAAATTTGTAGTGTTAATGTTAGCCAAAGTGTTAAATGTGAAGTTTGGTGACAAGCATTTTAGTCTCGGACAAAAATTGAAACCCTAATCAGATAAATTATTATTTGAGAAGCATAATTATGGAAAAATATTATTGGGCATTAAATTATTGGATTAATTTATATTAAGGTCAAAGAGTTTTAATTTTGTGTGAAAATTTTCTAAAAGTGCATTTTTTTTTTAAAAATGCCCATTTAGCCAGAAAAAAAAAGGATTTTGGATAATTAAATTACACGAGTTATAAATAGTGGAATGTGACCACTTAAATTAAATTACAATGTCTATTTAATTTAAGTACCCTAGGTTAAGATTTCAATTTGGTGAGGTAAGAAAAAAATTACTACATGGTAACTTTTTAAGAAAACACACCATTAAGTTTAGAGTTAAGTAACTAAGTTAAGATTAAATAAGATACTCGACCAAAGCTAACTAGGATCAGTATAGGGTGGCAAAAAGGAGGGTAAATTAGTAATTTATGCTATATTTTTACAACATATAAAAGATAAAAATGTCAAATGGTCATCATAACTCACATTTTAAAAAATTTGGCCTTAAGTTTCCTCACTTTTCTCTCTACCTCTGGTCAACTACACAAACAACCGACTTTGGACAACGAGTTCCGATGGTAAATTAATGTATTTTTGGATGATTTTTGGAATAGAAGTTATTTTTATATTTGTTACACCTAAATTTCAATAATAAATAAATAGCCTCAAAATGTAGGCTCGAAAAGAGTAAGCTCGAAAATAACAAATGTTGGCTGTACACTTGTATAAATTAACATAATCCCAAATCTGCTCGATTAATGGCACTCGAGCATGAGTTACATTGTTCGTGCTTGATTTACAGGCTCGAAGGCACTGACCTTCTCCGTGGAACGAGTTCAGAAAAATCATTATATGATGAGGAGGAGGTAATAACCGGAATGACGAGCTTGAAGTTTGGATCGGTCTCGAAAGCGCAACCCTATGATCGAGCTCAATGACATGCTTTGCATGCATAAAGACTGTTAGGAAATCCCTATTCCTTAGGGCTTTGTTGTTATCAGATATTAAATCCCAATTATCATGGGATATTATATAATTAATGCATTATTTGTACTTATTTAAAATTTAAATGCTTGATTGTAACTTCTCGAAATAATGGGAAGATATTCTTTCAACCACGTCTATAAATAGCCTGGAGAATTTCATTTGTATTGATGCACAAATTGTACTGAGATAAGACTCTGTGAATTCGGTTCTGAAAGAGCTTTGGGAGAGTAGTAAGTAATAATAGTGGCTCGTGGACTAGGAAGATTTTAATTGATGAACCACGTAAAAAGCTTGTGGATTCTTCTATTTTTTATGCATCATTTTTTAGTGCTGTTCATATCTAAGTTGACGAAAAAATGGTGTCAACAGTTTGGTGCTTTCATTGAGAGAATTAAACAAATTTCTGTATTGTTTAATCAAAAACCTCCTACACAACATCAATGGCTGCTATGAACAATCCTGGGAACTGGTGGGTGACCATTGCCACAAATCCCCGAGGAACGAACTCCATAAACTGAGACCTACCCGCGAAGGCTTGGGAAGCAGCCTATGGTAGATCAGGGCTCGAATAAAGGAAGTGCATCATCCGACTCTAGGGGGCCACCTGCTCCAACCCCCAGGCCCGACGAGGATTTATCCTATAATCTCGAAAGATACATGCCCATTGTGGAATTGGAGAGAGTGCGCTAACAGTTGGTCGAAGCCACACGGCTTAGCGAGGAATTGTCTAGGCAACCCACTGAGGCACAGGTAACTCCTCGGAGGACTAGAGGGCATCCTCATGGGAGTACAATCGCCAGAATGGCCGAACAAGCCTAGCTGACGCCTAGTGCAAATACCGGAAACGGTCGTCCTGGGAGAAATAATCAAAATGCTACTTCTGGAAATCTTACGGTGAGTGTAACTGCTAGAACAGGGAATAACCAACCTCCTTCTGTAGCTCATAATAATAACCCTGAGCCTGTCAGGAATAAGCCGGAGCCAGTCAGAGCCAATTCTGGACCTTCTAGACCCAACAATGGAAGGCCCTCACCGCACCAATAAGGCATCCTCTGTCGCCAATAAGTCACCCATGTCTAGTTCGACAGGCACCCCAACCATCTCGTAATGGGAACTAGGCAGGGGAACGAGCACCCCAAAGACCCTCTTGGAGTGGTAGCCGAGATAGAAACCACAGGGCTCGACCAGGATACAGAGGTGAATGAGAAGCCCCCTGAGGATGTAGTGTATGCCAGCCAGTGGGAAGTCATATGTGGAGGTCACAAACTATTGGAGCGAGGGGTCTAGTGGAAGACCCACCTCGTAACCATCGAGCCACACAATAACCTGAGAGAAATGTTGGCTGCATAAGTTGATGTTTGGACCTCAGTAGGTCGGTGAATGTATACAACACCGAACCCAGGAATACTGGGAATTATGAGAAACCTGATCTTCGAGATCATTTATATCAAAACTGGGGCCAGGCTAACCCATCAAACTCGAATTTATGAACACATTTGAATAGCTAGAAAGAGCCCATGCAGCCAGTATATTAGAATCAATATAACCCTGTCCTGGGGGAGGGAGCTGGAGTTTTCACAAACAATAACCAACTGCCCCAAGCGCAAGCTCAACCTCTGGTGGATTTAGTCCAAGAGAGAATTAACCAACTTGAAAGAGCATTCAAACTCCTTCAAGAGGAACAAAATAAGGACAAGGTAGACGACTCATATGAGGAGCTCGAGCCTTTTGATCCGTATATATCAAACACTCCGTTTCCTTACGGATTCAAGAAACCTCATGTGGCACCTTTTGATAGGACCTCAGACCTGTACTGTCATTTGAGTATGTTTAACACAATAATGTGCACCAACAACATCGATTACGAGCTCAGGTGCTTGCTTTTTCCAACCACGTTGACGGGACCAGCAAAAAACTGTTTCGACAAGTTCCGAAGGCATTCAATCTCATCTTTGGAACAATTGGCAAAAGAGTTCAAGAAAAAATTCAAGGCCATGGTGGGTGTCAGGCCCGAAGCCTCGTCATTGACTAATGTTAGATTACAGCCGGGAGAGTCCCTAAAGAGCTACCTGGTGAGGTTTAACATATAGGTGGCACGAGTCCATAATGTCGATGACAGTGGTCATCTTATGGCAGTACAAGATGGGATATTTCCAGGAAGTCCCCTTTGGGACGATATGAAAATAAAACTTATAAGAACAATAATCGAGTTCAATAATAGGGCTCAGAGATTCGTCAATGTAGAGGAGGAGAGGTCAGCATTAAAACTGACCCCTCAGCCTGTTATAACTACAATGACGAACATCAACTTAGCCTCGACCTCAGCTACCACCTTAACGTCGCGGCCCTCAAGAGACAACCATTCAAAAAGAAAGAAAATGAAGGGAATAACTCGGAGGCAGATAGGGGGGGGGGGAAGAAGAAAGGAGATAAATATGTATCCATTTGCACAGTCTATACTGAGCTTATAGAAACTTAGGAAAACATTTTTATTGCAAACAAAAATCAAGTCCAGTTTAGATGACCTGATCCGATGTGAAATAAAAAATCTAAGAGAGATACCCATAAATTCTGTAGATTCCATAGAGATGTCGGTCATACCACCGATGAATGCAGACAAATGAAGGACGAGATTGAAGGTCTGATATCGAGAGGATATTTTGGGCAATATGTAAGAAACATAAATCCAACCCAGGCGTCGGCAGGACAAAGGGCAGCTCCTACAAAGTCTGCCCAACAGAACATGACCATGCACATAAGGGAGGATGATTGGCCTCCCCCGATAGATGGGGAGGATGTGGTGACCATTTCCAGAGGACCACACCTCGCTGTGTTGGGTAGAAATGCCCAGAAAAGATATGTCAACGAGCTCAGAACTGGGGATGGATCCCCCCTACGAACTTGAATCGCGAGCTCTAAAACAATAAAGGGTTGAAACTCAACCCATTACTTTCATAGAAGAAGACGCATCACGCGTCCAATTTCCCCACAATGACCCTCTATTCATCACACTCTATTCATCACACTTGGCCATCAATTTCCTAACATCCAGTGGCATTGGGATGTTGAAGGGAGATCAGCTGGCCACCCGAGAATGTTATAGCATTTCAATGAGAGGGAAGGGCCAAACAAGTGCGCAGGTACTTGTTGTCTTCTGGGAAATAAGCAGAACAATCTTCGAGGTCAAAGAACAAATCAACCCTAAAGTATAAGAGGATAGGGCCGATCTCGAACCTATAGAGGAGTTAGAAGAAGTGGAGCTCAATGAAAATGATACCACTAAGGTGGTAAAGATAGGGAAGAACCTCCCCAAGGATGCGAGATAGTAATTAATTTGCTTCCTAAGGAAAAATCAAGATGTGTTTGCATGGATGCACTCAAACATGGTTGGGATCAGCCCAAACATTATAAGCCGTGCACTCAACATAGACAAAAACTTCCCCCGAAAGCAACAGAAAAGAAGGTTCTTAGACAATGAAAGGAAGAAAGCCTTGAAAGAAGAAGTTGAAAGGTTCAAGGAAAATCGATTTATCCAAGATGATTTCTATCCCGATTGGATAGCCAATGATGTGATAGTTCTGAAGCCCAATGGAAAGTGGAGAACTTCCATTGATTATTTGCACCTCAATAAGTCATGTCCAAAGGATTGCTTTCCCTTGCCTCAGATTGATTAGATCATAGATGCCACCGCAGGTCACGGCATCATGTTATTCATGGATGCATACTTTGGATATAACCAGATAGTCATGCATGCGCTTGACCAAGAACATACGAGCTTCATGATCATTGAAGGCTTGTATTGCTACAATGTGATTCCTTTCGAGCTCAAGAACGCCAGAGCCACATACCAAAGATTGGTTAATAGGATGTTTTCCGAACAAATAGGGAATAACATGGAAGTTTATGTGGACGATATGCTAGTCAAGTCCACGCATATCTGTAACCATGTGGACGATCTCGCTGAATTATTTGTTGTGCTCCAGAAGTACAATATGAGACTTAACCCGTAGAAATGCTCATTTGGAGTATCCTCGAGAAAGTTTCTCGGATTCATAGTAAATGCTTGGGGCATAGAGGCAAACGTAAATAAGATTAAAGCATTAATTGATATGCCCTCACCACGAAAACATGAAGATGTCCAGAGCCTAATTCGACGAATGGCGGCCTTAAGTAGGTTCATCTCGAAATCTATAGATAGATGCCTCCCATTCTTCAATCTTTTGAGAGGGAGCAAGAAATTTGAATGGTCGGACGAGTGTGAACTTGCATTCCAAAACCTTAAGAAGCACCTCACCGAACCACCAATCTTATCCAAGCCAATCACAAGGGAAGTATTGTACTTATACCTTGCCAGAACCGAGCATGCAATCAGCGTGGTACTTGTTCGGGAGGATAAGAAAGTGGAAAAACTTGTTTACTATGTTAGCAAAAGGTTACTGGGGCCAGAGTTAGATATCCGTCAATGGAAAAGTTGACTTTGTGCTTGATACATGCATCTCAAAAGCATCAACCCTATTTCCAAGCACATCCTATACACATATTAACTGATTAGCCATTAAGGCAAGTACTATCCAAGCCTGAGGCCTCCAGGAGATTGTTAAAATGGGCTGTCGAACTCGGGTAGTTTGAGAACACCTATCATCCAAGAACAACGATCAAATTACAGGCCTTAGCAAATTTCATAGTTGAATTTATGGAAATCACCAATGAGGAAGTCATAACCCCAACCCATGAGTTGTGGAGACTTTACGTCGATGGTTCTTCTAATGAGAACTGGTCGGGGGCAGGAATCATCTTGATTACTCTAATGGGAAATCATTTTCATTCAGACATACGATTTGGCTTCGAAGTGTCAAATAACAAGGCGGAGTACGAACCACTATAAGCAGGACGCCCAATATCCTCCAAGCTTAAGGCGAAGGCAATTCACTACTATAGTGACTCCCAATTAGTCATTAACAAAGATTTTGGAGAATATCAAGCTCATGGCATTAAAATGGCAGCCTATTTGGAGAAAGTTAAGGCGACGATCGGGGAATTTGAATTCTATGCCATAGAGCAAGTTCAGCGAACGAAAAACTCAAATGAGGACGCTCTGGCCAGGCTCGCCACAACCAAAGAGGCTAACACACTCAATGTGGTGTAGATTGAATTTCTACCTGTCCCAAGCATAACCGAGCCCGAGGAAGAAAATGTCAACATGATTAACTCACAACCTACCTGGATGACACCCATAATTGACTACCTCGAAACTGGGAGTGTCCCGGGAGACCGAAATGAGGCTAGGAAACTTATGTACAAAATACCAAGATACACCATCTTGGAAGGGGTGATGTACAGAAGAGGGTATTCCATGCCACTTCTAAGGTGTGTAACTTCGCCTGAAGCAAGAATTTTTTTAGAAGAAATCCATGAAGGCCTTTGCAAAGACTACATTGGGGAGCATTGTCTGCCGAAAAAGGGTGATTAGGCAAGGACACTTCTGGCCTACAATTAAAACAGACTCGTTCGAATACGTTAAGTGTAACGACCCGAATTTGCTAATCAGGCTTAGGGCCTTGATTAGTGTGCCTGGAGGGCAATAAGTGATTTAATATGCTTATATGTGTGGATTTATGTGAATATATGATTATGATGCATGTTTAATTGAGTTAAATGTGCATGTGGGCCCCGTCTGGATATTAGGGGCATAAGTGTGATAAATGTAGTAAATGCTATATATATATATATATGTGATATATCTGTGTAGCACGGACCGAGACAGTCTTGGTGAGCAGTTAGTCAAAGAGTCACAACAGGGTTGAGATTCGGACTCGGGGCGAGTTGAGGGGTAATCTGGGTATTAGATGAGTTATGGGGTTATCGGGACATGAAAATAAATATTTGGAGATATATTTGAGGATAGAATGTCTAGGCGGGAATATTTGGGAAATTTACCATTTTGCCCTCGGGGACGTTTTGGTACCCCGAGCCTTGAGGTAACCCTTTAGACTTAAGTCAAATAAAACAAAAAAGGGGAGAATTGTCTAGAAACATGAGGAACCGACACATATTCTCTTTGAACTGAAGATAGCTCTTGTCTCTCTCTCTCTCTTTCACTCTCTAAGACAAAACTCAAAGGGAACTCAAAGGAATTGGCTAAGAATTAAAGGGATTTCAGCTGGGATACTCTAGGAACTTGAAGCTTGGGGATTTGAGGATCAAACTCAGGGACTAAGCTCTGCAATGTAAGCTCTAATTACTAAGGTTTAGTCTTAAATTTCTGCTGGTTATAGGGGATTGCATGTTAGCTAAGCTTGATTTATCTTTGGGTGTTCTAGCTGAGTTTTTGGTGCATATTTTAATGGGGTCTTGATGTTGTTTCTGAGTTGGAATAACTGTGCTGGGTATCTAGGAATGTTGGCCAAGTTTTAGGATGAATTGGCTTGAGGAAAGGTTTAGAAAATGGTGTGAAAATTTGGGTTCGGCGTGCGCGACCATGGGAGGCCGAGAAGCTCATGCGCGTCGCGGCCCGTGTGGGGGTCAGTGAGGTGCTAGCCTCAGTTTTGAGGCTAGCCGCGGCTCTTGTGGGTGGGGTCGCGGCCCTTAGTGCCAGTTTGAGTTTTTAGGGTATTTTAGGCTTGGGAACTCAAGGGGTAAGGCTCGGGATGGATTTTATCACCCAGATTGGTAGAATTCAAGGACCCAGAGGTTAGGGTTATGGCTCAAAGTTATTTATTGGATTAGAATTTGATGGATGGACGTTGTTAATGTGTTGTGACTAGGGTTTTGGCGAGGCTAACGTTAGGGGACTGTGCTCGGGGCATCGGTGCTCAGAAAGCTCAGAACTCAGGTAAGAGAACCCCTGTTCCCATAGAGCTTGTGTGTAGGGCTGAGCCCAATGTGTTTGAATGTAATTGATATGCATGGCCAAGCCCAATATGTTAGAACTGCAGGGCATAGCCCTTATCTGTTTATGCTGGAATTCTGTACTTGCTTGTTATATTATGTGTGTTATTCTATGAGTGAACAGCAAGATCTTGGAACGGTGTAGACCAAGAACAGCAAGGGGCCAGGAACGGCGTTGGGCACATTGGGTGCAAGGCCGAGAACGGAAAAGGGCCGGGAGCAGCGTTGAGTACGTAGTGCGCGAGCTGCCAGGGCAGGTCCCTAAAAGGATACCTGGGATATCCTTATGGTGTGGTCCACGAACCCAGGGCTTGGTAAACGCCTGGGACGGCTAGGTCGTATGTGTTTAGCCATTGGTGGCCTGTTTATATGCGTGACTTATTTGTTGCATATGTTATCTGTTTGTGGGTTTTCTTGCTGGGCTTCGGCTCACAGATGCTCTGTGGTGCAGGTAAGGGTAAGGAAAAGATCAACCAACCATGAGTACAGCAGGTGTGAGGCAGCGTGTACATGTTTGGCCAGCCTGGCTACCACAGCTAGAAGATTTTGGGAGATGTTTGTGATGAATGTAGATTTTGTCGTTTAGCCGACTTAACACAGTTTATATGTTGTAAATATTTCTAAACTGTATTTTGGGATCCCAAGTGTAAAACTTTTAGGATTTACTATGAAAGATTACTATCTCTAATGTTTTTCCTTTGTTTACGGCTTAATTACACTGTTTGACCTAAAACCTCGATTAGCGAGTTAAAAGCACATTTTTAAACTCACTTAGTAACGACTCCAAGGAAGTAGGGCGTTACATTAAGCATTAACAAGTGTTAACGGTTCGCTTCGATACTGGGAGCTCCACCCACCGAGGTCACCATGATAAGCTCTCTGTGGCCATTCGCAGTATGGGGGGTCAACCTCATAAGTTCCCTTCTAACTAGAAAATGAGGAGTAAAATATGTTGTAGTCGCTGTTGATTATTTTACAAAGTGGACCAAGGTTGAACATCTATCTTCTATCACCTATAAAAATGTTATGGATTTTGTGGTGAATAATATAATCTATAAATACAGGATGCCCAGGAAGATCGTATCAGATAATAGGACCCAGTTCGACAGTGATTTGTTCACACAGTTTTGTGAAAAGAATGGGATAATCAAAAGTTTTTCCTCTATGGCCCATCCACAGGAAAATGCTAGAATAAGCTAAAGGAAGATGGCCAAAGGAACTACAACATGTCCTATGGCCATACAGAACGACAACACGGGCCTCAACGGAACATACCCCTTTCTCCCTAGCTTATGGTTGCAAGGCCATGTGACCTATTGAGGTTGAAATCCCAATAATAAGGCGTATGGCATACGACCAAACCTCTAACCAATCCCAACTCGAAGAAACTCTAGACCTAATTGAAGAAAAACAAGACGAAGCCCAACTAAGGAATGCTACATACTAGCAAAGGGCGACCATATACTTCAACAAGAGGGTTCAAGACATAAAATTTGGATTGGGAGATTTGGTGCTTAGATACGTGTTTTTGCCACACGAGACCCCTTTGTGGGTGTGCTTGGGCCTAATTGGGAAGGACCATACCAAATTGAGTCCATCATTCTACCCGGTGTTTATAGACTAGCAAGATTGAATGGAGAATTGGTCCCACGAGCTTTGAATGGTGAATATCTACGACCTTATTATAAGTAATGTAGGAGTGATGTTTATTAATTTTTAACCCAGCTTGTATTTAATTTCTACTTTTTATTAATAAAGCACTAATTTTTATTCAAAGTTTTGTGTATTTTAATTGTTATACTTTTTGCATGCTCTCAAAATTCAATAACCTAAGTTTGTAATCATAGGATATTAAGAGGGCATTAGTGGTATACAATAATACCACAAGCTCAAAAATGTAGCATCAATAAAATGAAATAGAATTAATCAATGTGTAAATAATTGCAGTTTATGGATCACTAACCTAAGACGAATTATACAAGTCTGGAAAAAACTAGCAAAACCTAATTGACACGATCACAAGTTGGAATTCTGGATAAACCAACAAAAGTTTATAAGTCAAGACAGAGCTAGAAATTTATTGCAAATAAGTTTTGACCTCGCAACCCTGTGACCATACTCAAGGATGAGGAAATGTTACTATCAATAAGTGAGAAATAACTAGACTAACGAGGTTACATACCTAATAAGTATTTCTTAAGAAAGATACGAGGTAAAAGTAATATTTGATTTTGGGTATAACGAAGTCAAAAAATGTGCAGTAGAATGAACTATGTATGAATATATGAAAATTCGAGCTCAAGCACGACAAGTATTCGTGTAGACAAACAAATATAGTACTTTTACCCAAGCTTGAAATATTTCGAGGCTAGAAATGTGGAGCATGTGATAAAGGAAAAATCATCCAAGGTGGACAATATGAATAAATGTTTCGAGCAAGAAATGTAAGCATAAAAATAAAAACTACCATTGAAATGTAAACAACCCATGAGTTATAATTGTCTTTGCCCCAAGGGCATAGAGAAAAGAAATTATATATGTAAATATAAATACGTCATTACAATGGGAAACAAAAATGGGTCGCAGCCCATAAGTTGAACTTTAAGGATTAGTAGTCCCATCAACTACAGTACAGGCTTGCTCGGTCGCCTCTGCCGCCTCTTCAGCATCGAGCCTAGCCTCTTCCTCCTCTAGTCCAATCTGCCACCTAGCAATAAATTCGGTCTCTCGATCAGTGAGGAAGCTGGTATCAAGGTCAATATTATTAACCCAGATTCGATACATCGTCATGTCTACGATGCGATCTGTTTTTGTCTTAAACTCCTCAAGAAGATGAGCCTTCTCGCTTTTAATGAACTCGAAGGTAATCTTCTTTTCCTGTTTCAGTTTTGCGTTGAGCCCTTGGAGTATTTTGATCTCTGAGTCCCTAGCCTCAAGATCCTTTTGGGTTGCCTCTAGCTTTCCGTCTAGCTCTGGGATCCTCTTGATCTCCACATCCCTTGCATTGAGCTCCAGCTGAGCCATTTTAAGGCCGTCCTCGACTCTAAGTTGTGCATCTTTGGCCTCTTGAGCAAGCGCCTTGCTCTTTGTGACCTCACGATTTAGAAAAAAGTTGTGTTGATGTTAAAAGAAAAAATACAAAGTTAGCACATAAGCAAGGAGTTTGTCAAATAGTAACTAACCGAAGAAAATAGTTCCCCACTCTTGTCGAAAAGAGTATTGGCATCAAAACAGGAGGTTGGAAACTCCCACTAGGGAGCCCCAAGGTTGATAAAGTCTTGACCCATGCTAGTCAAAGGATCAGAACCAAGGTTGACCCCAGGGGTACCGGCAGCACCATCAACCACAAATTCGGGCACATACGTCGAGATCAAAAGAAAGCAGTCTTGGATGGGAGGGTAGGCTCATTTTGGTTGAGCTTTAGGAAGAATATTTGAGGTTTTCGAGGGTGCTGGGAGCTCGGTGACTTGATCCGGGTCAGACGACTTTGGTACCGAAAAGACCATCTCAGCTTTCTTGAGTTTGGAGGGGTGACCTCCTTTTTGAGATGCCCAATGGCGCTTGTTGGCTCTCAAGGCGATGGGCTTGATGAGGAGGTTGTCCACGTACGAATCCATATCACCTAAAAAAAGGAAAGATAGTACATCAATAATTGATTAAGGTTATCATAAGTAATGAGACTCCAAGTGTAAAGAAACCTAATTGGTAGATTCTGTCGAGCTTGAGCTCGGGATACAAGAAATCCCCCTGTCTTCTGATGACTCTAAGGGGGTTCCCTCTCTATAAGTGAGGGACAATCTCATTAGATCCCTATAGATGTTGGTCCCGTATTGGACAACACCCCATCCTAGACTTCATTTAGATTGTACATAGTCTGGTATTTCCCTAACCAACTATCGAACCTATGGACTCTAAGATCTACCCTCAACTAGGCCCATAAGTTATTCCTAGGGTCCTTGAAAAGAACCATTACATCAGGTTCATACCTAAGAAGGATGGGAGAACACATTTAAAATTCCAACACTACCTTAACTCCATTCGCCGAGCTCATCGAAGCCTAGTTTTGGGCTTCAATACCCCAGCCTAGATGCTCAGGTAGGCGGGGAATAGAGACTTGGGCTTGCGAGCCCGAGGGCCTCCTCCTGGAGGGAAGTTTGGCAGTGGGGATTGGGACGTCTTCCCATCTCATATATTTTGAAATTCTTGAGTCGTCGGCGGACTCACCTTTGTCCACGAGACCACAATCTTGAAGCTTATCCTCGTGGAGAACGTAGGTGAGAGACCGTCGACTATAACAGAGCTTAAGAATTGCTTCCTTGTGTTCTTTCATGTCTTTGGTCAGTGCTAGTCGATGATAGTTGGTTGCAGGCAAGAATTGACTGAGCATTTTGAGCTTAAAAAACCAATGAAAAAGAACAAAAAATGAGTATGGCAAGACACTTACGAATTTGCTGGAAGGAATAAAAGCAAGAAGGAGAAATACCGTCCATCCAGAAAAAGATGGTCATTAAATTGGGAGGATGGTTGGGTATGTCCTCGAACAACCACTTCTCCTTGGGATAGCTCGAGAGATAGTAGAACCCATCTCCATCGTGACCTCGAGAAGAGTTACTTTGAAGACAAAAGAGATAAAGGATCTAGTGCACTGAGGGTCCCTCCCACTTCATCTCCTTGTACAGTGACCTCAGGGCGGCCAGGACCTTGTATGATTTGGTTTGGAGTTGGAATATGGCGATACCGGTGTAGTCCAAGAAACTCCAGAAATAATCCCTTAAGGGCAATAAGGCCCCAGCTCGCATATGCTCGTGACTTTCTTTCGAGGTTGGGATAGAAAGGGCTTTGGAGGTGGTCGGTTCGGTCCAAGCACTCTTCATCAGGCTAAATGAGAGCTCACCTTGAGAGTAGGCTACGATAACTCTAAGCTTGGGGTCTAGTGGAATTGGCTGGATCTCATGGTCTGCAACTTGAAGTTTTTTTCTCTTCCTTTCTTCGACCTCGTCGATCTGACGTCAAAAATGGGCTCATATATCTTCTTGTTCGCACTGTTCCTTATGCTCAGAGATTGATCATTGATTTCATGTGAACGACGATTCAGGGCGAGGAGATGACAGGTGGTAAGGAGATGACAGCTCGGACCCCCACCGATTCTCCTAAGACTGCGACATCTAACAAGAAGGAAAAAGGTGAGGGCCCATTATAACAAAGAAGAGGAAGAGATTAAGATCTTGATAATTTGAGTTCGTAAGCTCGAGATAATGAGATTGCCTTAATCGAGCCTGAAGGCTCGAAATGGTGAGATTAACTCAAAAGCCAACACCGAACTGTAACAAAGTTCGAGGCATCGAGAGTGTACCCACGCAAGAGTGGGATGATTATTATTAGTTTAAAAGAATCCTCAATTTCTATGGAAAAAGTGGGAAGTTACCCGAAAAGGAAATATTATTGGGATATGTGCATTAAAACCCTAATCGAAAACCTTATTTCTTAAGCTACACGAAACCTGTATCCTAATACCCCATAACCTAAAAAAGTTCCATTTTTATCTGTTTCTACCATTTTTTTTTTGCCTAAATCATGTTTTTGATCAGTACAAGTTTACACAATCAAAACTTACCTATTGCAAATGGGTTTTCAAGAATCTGGTAGAAACCAGAAAAATATTCTTACGTACAGAGGAAATGTAAACAAAAAATTTACGAGATAAAGATCTGGAGACTTACACAAAGATGATCTTGGGAAAGTGGAAATTTTCGACTGAAGAAGGGGAAGCAGAAATGATCCCACTGAGCATAAAGTAGAGAAATTGCATTGTTTCTTCGGTTTGGAGAACATGCAAAGAAAAAAAAAGTCTAGTTCGTGTTTTCTCTGGTTCTTATTTTCTGAAAGTTAAAATGCAAGTGAAGAAAATGGGGAAGAAAGGGTACATATATATCTGCCAGAGAGAATAGTAAGGGTTGGATGATCTGAGCCCTTAGTTTGAGTTAAAAGAGGATCCAAAGGATCACATTTTTTTACAAAAATTGGCGGCAAGAAAGGATGTGCGTAGGTAGGAGAGTACTCAAGTACTCTCGGTGATCAATAGGCACGTTTTCCGATGGTGTAGTTTAAAAGTTTCCTTCTCAGAGGAATTGAACCAAAACTTTTGAGGGGGAAAAATGTTACACCAAAATTTTGAGAATAAATAAATAGCCTCGAAATGTAGGCTCGAAAATAACAAGCGTTGGCTGTACACTTGTATAAATTGATATAATCCCAAATTTGCTCGGTTAATGGCACTCGAGCATGAGTTGCATTGTTCGAGCTTGATTTGCTGGCTTGAATGCATCGACCTTCTCTGAGTAACGAATTCAGAAAAATCGCTAGATGGTGAGGAGGGGGTTATAACAGGAATAACGAGCTCGAAGTCTGGATCGGTCTCAAAAGTGCATCAACCCTATGATTATGCTCAGTGATGCATTTTGCACGTGAAAAGACTGTTATTAAATCTCTATTCCATAGGGATTTGTTATTATTAGATATTAATACCCAATTGTCATGGGATATTATGAAATTAATGCATTATTTGTATTTATTTCAAATTTAAATGCTTGATTGTAACTTCCCGAAATAATGGGAAGATATTTTTTCAACCAGGCCTATAAATAGCCTGTAGAATTTCATTTGTATTGATGCACAAATTGTACTGGGAGAGTGGTAAGTAATAATTGACTTGAGGACTAGGCAGATTTTAATTGCTGAACCACGTAAAGAGTTTGTGAATTCTTTAGTTTTTTCTGCATCATTGTTTAGTGCTCTTCATATCTAAGTTGACCAAAAATTGCGTCAACAATATTGGTTAAGCATTTGGTAATGTTTCAAAGAAAAACATTTAAAAAGGCTGAGAGATATCAATTTTCAATGTTAGACAAAATTTTCTGGAAGCTCAAAATAGCTTCTAGACAGCCATGTTTGGGAACTTATTACACTAATTAATTTTTTTTTCAAATGACCTAGTTTTCCGTATTATTGTACGGGCCTAATAAATTTTAGACCTAACTAATGAACCAAATTGATTTTATAAATTTCCAAAATACACTATAAAGATTAGTCTTTTTGAAGGGGGACATTTAAAAATAGTTTTCACCATGTAAAATTGGTTATTTTTGTATAAAATTTGGCAAGGAATTTCTTGGAATATCTAAAATTGGTTTTGAAAGTTTGAGAATTTTTGGAGTTATAGTTTAAAAATATCATTTTCTAAAGTAGGCAACCTAGAACTAAAATTAACAAAGTTTTACACTAAGAAAAACAAAGGGAAATCTTCTAAAGTGTTTGGCTAATAAAATGTAATTTAATCGTGGCAATTATAAATTTGAGAAATAACTATTAAGGTTAATTTGGATATTAGGAAATTTGTGATGTCCCGTATTTTGAACACACATTAGTAGCCAGTTTGGGTCGGTGAAACCTTTTGTGATATTTTTTTTATAACATTATATGAATTTGAGATGATTGTGATTTTTTATAGCCGCTGTGATGATATGGTGAATGATCTAGTCTTTTGGCAAAGAAAAACTTGGTCTTGGACTAAGGAGTAAACCCTAATAGGAGAAAATTCTCGGATTAAATAAAATAGGAAAAATACTATGGCATAATAATATTTTCAGGAAATTGGGGAATTTATTGTTAAGCGAATAAATTTTAAGAAATTGGTTGAGGTTTGAATTCCAATCAATTATGCTTAAGGGTGAAAAATCCTTTTTTTGGTCATGAAGGGCATTTTGGTCAATGTAAGATAAATTGAAAAATTATTTTCAATAGTGTGAAAAATATTATTTTTGGTCACAAAATATTCAAATTAATTCATGTATGAAAATTTTAAAAATATAGTTTAAAAATAAGGAAAATAAAGGGTCCCTAGGGCTTGCTTGTTCTAGCTTACAAATCCCTTTATTCAAAGTCCAAGTATAGGAAAGGCCTTTTGCTTTCCATACATGCAACTCTTTTCTAATCATCACTCTCTCTCTCTCTCTCTAACTCACTCAACCGAACCCCCCCGGACACCCCCCCCCCCCCCCCCCCCCTCTATTCACTTAATTTGTGCATTTTTCATAATCTAAGAAACTAGAAATACTCTCTAGAGATACTCTCCTTTCTTTGAGAAGAAGAACTTCAAGAGGAAAATGCCAAGCTTCAAAGTAAGTTTAATCATTCTTTGTGATTCATTTTCTTTCTCCTTCTTCTTCAACCCGAAATGATAGGGTCCTTGTGCATGCATGGGATCTAAAAATCATGCATGGCCATGTTCTTGTGTTCTAGCACTACTACAAAAAGGAGTATATACAAGCTAGATCTCAAAGCTTGAACATCTTTTGTGATCAAAACAAGACAAGGTAAAGAACTTTGTAAATCTTGCATATTCTTTTCCATCACCTATTTTTCAACTCTAACCTCTTTTTAAAATCTATATGATGGTCTTAGGGCTCGATTTCGGGGCTTTAGAACAAATGAAATAGTTTGAAGTGCTAAGGAACTCATCTCCAAGCTAGGGCTTCAAGAGGTAAAACCTTATGTTTGCTTTCCTTAAGTTCTTTAGCTATTTTTGTAGATCTCGTGGTATAGGGTATTTTAATAGTTGTTGAGCTTATTTTTATATTTAGGTTTGAAGTTTTGTGGTATGACGATTTGCATGCATGCTTGTGGCCTAGGTTTATAATAGAAAGCTTAGTAATATTGTTCACTACTGCAAAAATAGGCTTTAACTTTGGTTTTTATACATAGAATTGTTGTGAAATACATAAAAAGCGAACTTAAAGCATGCTGCCAAAATTCGTGGTCTGACTTCCAACTGGTCAGACTATACTTTATTGCCTCTGTTTATGAAAATAAATTGTGTAGTTGTATATTAATTTTAGTGTACTCGATGTTAGGCTTTAGAAAATCACAAAAATGTATTTTTAAGCTCAAGTAATGAACTTTTTGGCATTGTGATGCAAATCTGTAAAAAGTACTGGGTAGCATGCACTGCCAAGATCTTATTAAATATTTGAGTAGGTTACACTCTTCTAAAAATTATAAAATTTGATAGGATGATAGCTTAAATAAGTATAAAGGTCCCTGTAAACGTTATAGAAAAATACGTTACGGTTTAAGATAAATAAATTTTTTAAATTTTTCCCTAAAATCTAGAAAATGTAAAATACTTACCATAACGAAATGAGGATTTTGGGAGGTTGGTTCTCCCAACCTAAAACGATTTTTTTTGTGATATTTTCGCCTAGTTCCTTTCCTTATTGCAAGTAATATGTGGACAAAATTTCAGGGACTTTGGCCAAAAACTCGAGATATGGCAAATGTTTGAAAATAGACTTTTATCACTTATGAATAGTTAAAAGTTAAAAATGTGAAAATTGGAAATTTGTTATTTTTATGAAATTAATTAATTATTTGAGATATTAAATCAATCTAAATCAGTTTTAGATAAATAAAATATGATTTTTACCACTTTAATAAATTAAGGGTCCAAATGCCATTCTTTTCAAAAATACCATAAAAGAGGTTTTAGGCTATCTTTCAAACTTGGTAAAAATAAAAGGTCATGCTAAAAAGAATCTTTATAAACAAAGGGTAACTTTTTCAAAAACATAATAATTAAGAGTCAAAAAGGATTATTTTTGTATTATAAAAGAAAATGGTGAATTTCCTAAAAGAGGGGAAAATATGATATTTTTCTAAAATGAGATTTTTGTCAACTCTTTTGATTCTAAACAAGAGTACATAAATATCAAATAAAATAGTTTCTTCACGAATAAATTATAAATCACACGATGTGTAGAGCATGTTACTTTGAGATCGACTCCTACGATAATTTAAAGATCGAAACGAAAATCTTACCTATATACATTATGAAGTGTGTAGGAAACTACTATATAGAGTCTATGAGTATTGCTTGAGTGCAACTATTATAAAATATTAGCTATAAGTATATGCCATAATTTAATCCGAGTACACTGTATTAGTTACAGTAACTACCAAGGGGAAAACGATTATCGATATTAAGGATTCAGCTGGAAGCTAAGGAATCCAGGTAAGTTAGCCTTTCCCTTTCTTGGCTATAACATGAATATTCTAGTATGTGCTTGTAGTAGTAGATTACACTAGTTTTGTTTGGGTCATTAAGACCAGGGTATGCTTGATACCCACCTTTGCAATGCTTATGCATTTTGCGGCTAAATGGTAAGTGGGTTCGGGTTGGAGCTAGAACCATAGTGTAATATATATAGTCCGTGTTGGAGCTAGGACATTAAGAGTGAATTCAGGATGGAGCTAGGATCCTTTGTGTTTATTTGAATTGATTAAATTGTGTAATTATATATCTTGAATGTTCTGGCATTTTCCGACTACAGGTTTTATGATATGTTTGAAATTGGTTGTTAGGTACAGCGAAGGTGTTAGTTTCTTATATGGCTATTATTTGAGAAAATTGTGTGATAGGGTTGGACCTTATCCAATACCCTAGTGACTGGTAGTGGTAAGTACCTTAGGTCAACCCATTATCGGGGTTTAGTATACTTGTGTTGTAAGGTTATTCTTACTAAGCTTTGTTGCTTACATAGTTATTCATGTTGTAGGTAAGAGTAAGATGGAATGGTAAGCGCCGGAGTCTGCTTGCGGATATGTACATGTGGTCCAACTTGGGGATGATTTTTATGGATCACCATTTTGAAAAGATAATGTTGAAAACTCGATATGACTTTTGGGATAACTACTATATTATAACTCAATGGATAATTACTTGTATTTTAGTTTGCTAAATTAAAAGTGTGCGTTCACGATCTTTAAAAAAAATTATATGGATTTTCAATGAGATGAACTAAAGTAAAAGTTTTAATTTTTCGCATATTTTTGGTCTTGTATATTTCAGGATTTTAAAAAATTAGTATATTATTAATTAATGGATTGTGTGTAAGAAAATTAAAAAAAGGTCCATAACCCTAATTTTTTTTTATAAAAATGGTTAAACTATATTTTAAAAATCAAATCAAATTCTCTCTATTAATATATCTTAAATAAACTAAACATATTTATTTTTTAATCAATTAATTTAACTTAATTTATCAAAGTTTATGATTTAAGTGATTTTATCAAAACGTATGAAATTTTCGGCAACTTATCAAAGAAAGGATAAAATTGGTATAGCTTGAAAACTTCCAAAACTATATTCTCATGGCTAGGTTCGATAGTGAGAACAGACCGGTTGAGGGAAGTTTTTCGAAAAATTTAAACGTCGTTATAGCTTAAAACGTGCGAGGACTAAAATATATTTGGTGGGTATTTAATTGATACCATAATGCAAAAAGTTGAAAGATAATCAACTATAATGCCATACTTAATCCGAGTACACTATATGTTAGTGTTGGCTAACAAGGCGAGATTCTCCATGGGAAGATTGCCTGTGTGCAGCAGATGACAACTTCTTAGTCAGTCTATGATTTATATGTCTGCAACAAGAATTAACTAGTGTATTGCTTGCTATATGTAGGCCTTATATGCTAGTTAGAGAGAGAGAGAGAGGACTCATTTAGAGGCAATGTTTAGGCGGTGTTTACTCTCCACATGCGATTTTTAACATAGATGGTTTCCATGTCATAGAGTGCGAATGTTTTCCAACTATTTAATGATTGTGTAGACAATTTCTGCCTTTGATATTTTTGACCTATGTCTTGAGTACATCGACGATTTCCTGTTGTTGTACTATTGGGTAGAAGATTTCTGCCTGGCTCATGAGTGCGTGGATGGTTTGCACCTATTAATTTGTAGCGCGGAAATTTTCTACGTACTTGGTCATTATGTAGGCAGTTCCTTCCCTTTAAATTATTGGTCTGGTTAGCTACCATGACAATTTGCCAGAAGATAAACGAGCCGGATAACCTAGGAGTTTTCATGAGCCGGTGTGGATCCACCAAACCCCGTTTTTGTTTTGAAACTAGCATAAATTTCCTATGTAACCGATGGTTACCCTCGAGACGGATTCCTGAATTAGATGTCATCGTAGAGACTAGAGTTTCCACTGTGATTTGAGTTGTGATACTAAGGGATACCTTGGCAATTCCTGAATTGGATTTTAAAGTCAGTTTTATTATTGGAAGTTATTTCTATTTTTGCTCTAGTAAGGAATTCTCTGCAGGGTTAGGTTTGATGCTACCAGAACGTTGAGGCATTCTTGAATTGTTTGATTAGGCTAGGATTTATCCGGAACCCTAAGTGTGGTAAGAGATATGTGGTGAGGACAATGACTCGGTCATTGGTTCCTATTGTTTGTTTATACTATGTGCTGCTAGATTGATTAATTAAGCATTTTCGCTTACATAGTTGTTCATGTTGTAAGTAAGGGCAAGGAAAAGTTGGGGCAGTGAGAGTCGGAGTTTGCCTGCGAAATTGTACATGTGGCCCGACCTTTGTGAAGTCTGCACTTTCCAAATGAATATTTTAAATATGTTCAAACTATTTTGGGTTTATTATAATGATTTTAAGCTTTAATGTAAATATGTTTAGTATGTGCACACATTATATTTAAAAGAATATTATTATCCGGATTTTTGAGACCTTTTTAATGTTATAAATGGTTAATTTCTGCAAAATTAGAGTTAGTATTTTCAAGTCATTTCAAAGTGGTACCAGATCTTGAGTTGATCCAATTTTGTAGAAAACCCACATGTACATTTCGCAAGGTAAACAAGTACTCATTGTAAGTATTTCTTTAAATTGTTTTTAGTTGAGTTGTTTTCTATTTACTCACCTAATTTCTATAAATTGTAGGTTGAGATGGAGGAGCAACTCGAAATCATTCACCTTGAGAGAGTTGACCCACACATAGCTAGAGCAAAGGGATAGTTTTTAAAAGATATTTCATAGGTTCGGATCATAGTTGTACGACAGAGTAGACTGAGACCCATCGAAGTGTGGGCCTAAACTTGGAGCACATCCTTGGTGTGTGTCGTATTCTTGCCCAGTTCTGAGTAAGATTGGTTAGGCTATACTTGTGAGGCCAGGCTTAGCGAGGTTGCAATTTCTTTTATCCAGACTCGAATACTGTCTCATTGACAAATTTCTGGATTTTGATGGAATAAAAAAGGGGAATTGTAACACGTAACCATCGAGCGATCCAAGAGGCTACCCGAGTGGCATCTCAAGAAGAAGCAGCCGAGAAGGCAACCACACTACTACAAAATTGGCTTTTAGTGACTCTCTATAATGTCATACTATTAGGATTAATGCCCTAAAAGCATGTAAAGACATTTTATAGATTTAAATAAAAATAAAATTTTATTATACTTGAATGTTATAATTAATGTTTGAATTAATTATATAATATTATCAAGAAAATTTCTTATACATTCATGAGAATATGATCTTGTATTAGTACGAGAGAATTAAGATCATATATAATGAATAAAATAGTCAGTAACATATTAAAGTAAGAAATCTTTAATGAATGGTTACTAGTGCAATTTACTAAGCATACGGGATGCGAGTGATTTAGATTCGAATTGCTGATGTGGATAGATATCTTAGTAAAGGTGTTGTATATAATAGAGATTATATATGATAGGACCGATGAGAATTAATTATCTATATAAACTTTCCGTTTGACATAAAGATTTAATTCTTATCGTTATAGATGATCATTTGTAGATCAGTCTAAATCCTGATTAGTCATGAACTCTTGTTTGTGTTTATTGGATCTATTGATTTACTCGTTAAGATTTCTTAGTATAATCCTGATAATGAGGCTAAAGACTTTTATCTCGGAGATTCAATATCATGAATGGCTGGGAACATAATTTGAAATAATTGAATCCTTACTTTCCTAACGAATCGAATATTGGTTCCCTTAAGGGTTAATTATGGAACTGAATAGTTATTGAGCTCAAATCTATAATACGATTATAAATTAATTATTCGCTAGTGAATTAATGGTACTTAAAGATCAAGAGGTAATTAGAAGGGTAAAACAATAATCTTGATCATCATTAATTAATGAACCAATAAATGGAGAACAAAACTACATTTATTGATTATATCAATGGACTACAAGAGAAAAGTCTGTAAATATAATTCTATAAATACTTAGAGTGAAATTCCATATTTATAGTGGAGTAATCATGAAATTAATAAATAAAAATACTAGATTAAAGAGTTTAATTAATAATCTAATTTATGGGAGTTTCGTATTATAGGTCCATGGTCCCCAAATCACCTCTGTCCTACACTGTCAAGGGTAAGGATGTCAAAAGAAAGATTTGTAGAGATGACTTAATTGCAAATGAATTAATTTTCGAGGGCAAGGAAATAGTTATGTGATAATTATGTGTAATTTATTAATTAATTAATTACTTATATAGTTTTTATTTAAAAAACTATAGGTTAAAATAAATTAATCATATTTGGATTAATATAAAGAGAGATTAATAATTATCTTATTTGTTTTTTTAAAACTAATATATTAAGATAATGTTAATTTTGAATCAACTGATATTTATTTTAGGATAAATATGTTGTATTAAATATTAATTAAATAAACAAATGATAAAATTATGGATAACCCTAATGGTGTGTGTTTACCCAAAAAAGATTTACCTAATGGCGTGGCAAAATTAACATGCACGTGAGATACATGTGACCGTTTAAGTGAGTACATCCTGTTCGACCATCGACCAGAAGAGAGTTCATTCAGCAGACGACATATTTTATGGGCGACCAGTCTAGTCGCAGAATTTCAGATATTTTCTACAGATATGTAATTTCGTATTTATGTAATAATTGTAATTTCCATTATTATTTAGATACGCTTGTATTAAATGTAATTAAGGCCCATCGGCCCAAGAAGAACTCATCGAGCCTATATATAAGACTCAAAGGGCTCAAGAGAGAGGACTTTTGGATTTTTAGAAAGAAATATAGTGTTTTTACAAATTTGTATTCATCTCCAAGCTTGTGAAACTCATGAACCCTAGTTCATTGATCACAACTTTTGGGGTTCTACATTAATAAGAACAGTAAGTGGACGTAGGTTATTACCATTACTCGGGGTCGAGCCACTCTAAAACTTTAGTGTCATTTTTCTTTTTGTCTTGAATTCATCTTGTTTTTGTCGTTTTACTTGACTCCGCGTCGTTGACCAAATCGAGGGTCAACATTTTGGTGCTCTCGTTGAGAGCTGAACTAGAGACCTCCAAGAAGATCAAATGGCGAAAACAGCTAGGAAGACTGGGCAAACCTCCGGTATTGCGCCAACCCAACCTCCTCCACAAAATGTGGCTGAGGATGAGCCACAAGTGGAGTTAGAAGAGGAGGAGATGGATTTTGAAACCTTGAGGATGACTTTGATTATTTTACAAGAGGAATTAGCCAATTTGAGGGCTAATCAAGAAAATGTGGCTGAAACAATGGAACTGCAGGAAAGGGAGATTGATAGGCAACGCCAAGAATTGAATGAGTGGCAGGCCGACATGGACCGTCGCCAGAGGGATGCCACTGCCGCTCTGGAGGCAGCCATTCAGTTGGCCCGGGGATAGCCTGCACTTGCCTCCCAATCAGATTAGCCACCTAGTATGCAACCACAACATGGTCCACAATCAGATCATCCCCAACATCACCACACTCCGCCTCAACCAACAAACCCTCAGAGGCCGAAGCAACCCCCTGTTGTTCAACATGATTGGCCGTTCCAGGATCTTGAGCAACAACCACCCTCAAGGTTGGCCAGCATCCCCGGAGCCCTAGATGCCAAATTGTCGAGGAGCCAAACCCACCGAACAAGAGACAACGTCCTTCTGCAAGTAGAAGGCAGGTTGAATCAGGCTCTATGGTTAAGGGTCCCCCACGACATAATAATGCCCGGGGACCTACCGACCAACACAGGCCTCCACCTGTCAGTCGGGACATGCCAGCAAGGGGAGGAGGGAATAGTACGAACAACATGTCGCATTGTGATCGGTCACACTTTAGAGATGGCCATGAATATAATGAGGCAGATTCGGGCAGAGGAAATGCTGGTCAGCGGCAAGAAGAGAGGGATGGAGAACAGAACCCTCTGCCAAGAGAGAACCGACCGATGAGCCAAAATTCTGGGGGCGGCCTAGACAGCCCAACGTCTTTGATCGACTAGGCGCGAGCGAGCAAAGGCATAGGGAGGAAGATTTGCGGAATGTTCTCAATAACAGAAGAGAAAGACAGGACAAGTATGCACCTTCAGCACCAGTCGCTCCAATAGTGCTAGATGTTGTCCAGGCCCAACTCGATGCCTTAAATCAGGTCGTCCATCAACTAGTGGGGAACTGGACATCCCACATTGAATTTGACCGGAGAAAGGGTACTCTGTTTGTGTAGAGAATCGCAATGGCCGAGACTCCAAGTAAATTTAAGATGCTAGTCTTGCCCAACTTGACTGGATTAGAAGATCCTGTATCTCACATGAACAAATTCGAGATACAAATGGACATCCAAAAGGTGTCAGATGACGCTCGGTGTAGAATCTTTCCAGCCACCTTATCCGAGACTGCTAAGGAGTGGTTTTTCAAATTCCCTCCAGCTAGCATAGTGTCTTGGAAAATGTTCATGAAGGAGTTTTACGGACATTTTTATGCTGGTCGAGTACATCCGACCGAGCCCAATCAGCTCGTTGAGATACGCCTGAAGGAGGGAGAAACCCTGAAAGGGTAAGTTCAATGTTTCATGCAAGCTACTTCTGGGGCTAACACGGTTGGCGATGAAGGAAAGATGATGGCTCTTACTGCTAGAGTACGATGCCATTCATCTCTTTGGAATAGTTTTGCAGAAGAATGGGGTCAACAGCACACAAGAATTTATGGACCAAGCAGACAGGTACAAGAAGCTCGAGGAAGTCATTACCAACGAAGGGAAGTCACCCACAGACGATCAGGGTCCGAAAGAAGACCCCGCCAAAGCCGCCAGTGGGTCTGGGAAAATGAAGGAAAATGGGCGAACCACGAGCCATCAACGTCTGAAAACAAGTGCCCTAAAAGTAACAGATATAAGCCGAGGTTCACCAATTACACGACCCTAGTCGATAGTAGAGCATAAGTGTACCAGGCCACTAACACCACTGTTCACTTTAGGCGACCAGCCCCAATCAGGAAAGATATCTCAAAGAGAGATACTACTAAGGTTTGTCATCTTCATAATGACTATGGTCATGACACCAACGAGTGCAACTAGCTTAAAGATGAGATTGAGTTCCTTATCAAACAAGGACACCTGAGGAGATATGTACGAGCTGCTGGAGGTTCTCAGCGAGAGGCTCAAGGAGGCAACGAGCAGGCACTTGTACGCCAATGCTCGCCCCCTTTACAGCCAGCTTCAGTTGCTGGTATATTGCTAACCATCTGCGGTGGCCCACACCTAGCGGGTTATAGTGGGAAGGCGAGGGAAAGGTACGCCCGTACCTTACATCATGACTAGGACATTGAAATGCTGAATGTAGATGAGCGAACTCCCAAAAAAGCTCGAATAGAGGAAGAATCGATAACTTTCTCTGAGCTTGACGCTCATCATGTTCGATTCCCCCATTCAGATCCTCTGGTCATGGATGTCCAGATCGCTAATATCATGGTCAAGCGAGTATTGGTGGATACAGGAAGCTCAGTCAACATTCTGTATAAATCTTCACTGGAAAGGATGAAGTTATCAGTGCAAGATTTGGAACCATGCAACCAAACTATTTATGGTTTTTTCGGAGAAGGGCTCGCACCAACTGGGTCGATCAGACTTCCAGTCACACTAGGAGTGGCACCTCGAACAAGACATTACTCGCTACTTTCATAGTAGTTGATTGTCCTTCTGCGTATAATGCTGTGATTGGAAGGTCTATTCTGGTCGACCTGCGAGCCGTGACCTAGGTCTGGCACTTGGCCATGAAATTTCCAATCAGTGTAGGAGTGGGATGCATGTTGGGAAACCAGCGTGAAGTGCGAGAATGTTATAATTCCTCGATTACCAAGGCAAAAAGAGGCAGATCGGGGGAAAAATTCAAATAAAGGTTGTTGTTGGCAAATGAAGTACAAGCCCAATTAGGTGAACATGTCACCAAATAGGGTGTTGCCCAATGTGAGAATAGAGACTTAGATCCTTGCTTTAGGGATTTTGAAGAAAATGTGGGACACGTGGAGGACCTCGAGGAGGTCCAACTAGAAGAGGCAAATCCGACCAGGGTTGTGAAAGTCGTTAAAAACTTAGAGACAACAATGAAGAAAAAACTGGTGGAATTTTTTAAGGAGAACCAGAAGGTGTTTGCCTGGTCCCATAAAGATATGGTTGGGATTGATCCAGCAGTTATCAGCCATGTCTTAAATATAGACAAAAAATTTCCACCAGTACAACAAAAAAGAAGGCTGCTCGACAAAGATAGATCGAAGGCGTTAAAAGATGAAGTGGAGAAGTTGAAGGAGAACGAATTCATTAGGATAGCATTTTATCCATCTTAAGTCTCTAATCTTGTACTAGTTCCCAAGATGAATGGAAAGTGGAGGACATGCATGGATTTCACAGACCTTAATAAAGCCTACCCAAAGGATTGTTATCCATTCCCAAGAATCGACCAGCTGGTTGATGCTACATCAGGGCATGAGATTTTGTCATTCATGGATGCATACTCCGGGTACAATCAAATCAGTATGCATCCACCTGATGAGTACCACACTAGCTTTTGAACAGATACATGGCTCTACTATTACAAAGTAATACCTTTCGGTTTGAAAAATGCTGGTGCAACTTACCAGCGACTGGTCAACCATATGTTCAAAGAGTTTATCGATGTTAACATGGAGGTATATGTCAATGACATGCTGGTTAAGTCGAAGAAGGCTGAAGAACACATTGAGGACTTGCGAGAATGCTTGAACAAATATCAGATGAAGCTAAATCCCCTCAAGTGTTCCTTTGGTGTTGGATCAGGAAATTTTTCGGGATTCATAGTAAACTCACGAGGTATCAAAGCTAATCTCGAAAAGATTAAAGCCTTGATCAAGATGCAGTCGCCTGCAAAAATTAAAGATGTTCAAAGACTAACAGGGAGGATTGTCGCTTTGAGTAGATTCATTTCTAAGTCAACCAACAAGTGCGTTCCATTTTTTAATCTACTCTGGGGCAACAAGAAGTTCAAGTGGACGGAAGAGTGCGAGCAAGCTTTTCAGGAGCTAAAGTCCCATATGTCGCAACCACCAATCTTTTCCAAGCCAGTCAAAAAAGAAACTTTGTTCATCTACTTGGTAGTCACAGAGTATGTTGCAAGCATTGTTTTGAGAGGAGGATCATGTTCAAAAAGTTATGTATTATGTATTCAAGAGGCTAGTAGGAGCAGAGTTGCGATATCCACCCATTGAGAAGTTAGCGTATTGCTTGATTCTGGCCTCTAGAAAGCTGCGACCATACTTTCAAGCTCACCCCATCGTGGTACTCACTGACCAGCCATTAAGGCAAGTCTTGTAGAAACCAGAGACCGCTGGACGATTATTAAAATGGGCAGTCCAACTTGGGTCGTTCGACATTTCTAATTCTCCACGAGCAACTGTGAAAGGACATGGTCTAGTAAACTTTGTTGCAGAATTAACTGGGATCCCAATTAGCGAGCTGATGGAAGGAGCGGAAAGTCAAGATCAAGCTCCTTCATGGAAATTGTTTGTAGATGGCTCTTCCAACGAGCACAACGCAGGGGCAGGTTTGATCTTAGTCACGACCGAAGGACATCGATTCCATTGTACAATCAGATTCAACTTTACATCGTCCAATAATGAAGCCCAATATGAAGCTCTACTCGCAAGATTAAGATTAGCCAAGGACATGGATATAAAGTCACTTGAGATTTACAGTGACTCCAAGCTAGTGGTTAATCAAATTATAGGAGAATATTAAGCTCGGGGTCTCAAGATGGTTGCTTATTTGAACAAAGAAAAGGACCTATTGGTACAGTTCGAAAAGTATACCCTCCAGCGAGTACCTCGTAATCAAAACTCGAATGTGGATGCCTTGGCCAAGTTAGCAAGCGCGAAGGATGCTGACACCTTGAATATAGTACCAGTTAGGCATTTGTCAACACCAAGCATTCAAGTAAAAGAGTCTTCACTCGTGATTCAAGCAACAGACACATGGATGAAGCCCTTCATTAAATACCTTGAGCAATGAGTGCTGCCAGCTGAAAGAAAAAAAGCAAGGACTTTCCAGAGAGAGTCGGCTAGATTCATTCTGGTCGACGAAATTTTATATAGAGAGGGTACTCGACCCCACTGTTAAGGTGTGTTTCTAAGGAAAAGGCCAAGGAACTAATGCAAGAAGTCCATGAAGGTTTCTGTGGATACCACGCTAGGGGGCAGAGTTTGTCAAAAAAGATCATAAGGAAAGGATACTTTTGGCCTACCAAGAATGAGGACTCTATGGACTTTGTTCGACAATGTGACAAGTGTCAAAGATTCTCCAAGATACCTCGAGCAGCCCCAAATGAGCTCAAACAAATGCAAAGCCTGTGGCCATTCACAGTATGAGGGATTGATTTGATTGGGTCTTTTTCGACAGGAAAAGGGAATGTCAGGTATGTAGTAGTTGCTATTGACTACTTTACAAAGTGGGTCGAGGCTGAGCCACTTGCAACAATAACAACCAAGAAGGTATTAGACTTTGTTGTCCAAAACATCATGTGTCGATATGGGTTGCAAAGGAAAATTGTCTCTAATAATGGCACACAATTTGACAGTGATCTTTTCATTGATTTTTGTGAGAGGCAAGGGATTATCAAGAGTTTTTCATCGGTATCTCATCCGCAAGTGAACAAACAAGTTTAAGCTGTCAACAAAACCCTGAAGGACACCCTGAATAAAAGACTTGAAGAAGCAATGGGGGCATGGTCAGAACAACTACCCGAAGTTCTTTGGTCGTATATAACATCCCATCGAACAACAACAGGCCATACTCCATTTTCTTTGGCCTATGGGTATGAGGCCATGTTTCTTGTTGAGCTAGACCCACCATCACATAGAAGGTTGGCATACGATCAGAGTACTAACGGTCAGTTACTGATGGAGTCTTTGGACTTGGTCGATGAAAGGCGCGAGCAAGCTCAACTTCGAGTAGCAGCTTATCAGCAAAAGGTGGCTCGATATTTTAACTCTAAAGTACGAGAAAGAATGTTTAACATGGGAGATTTAGTACTTAGAAGGGTTTTGCTCAACACTCGCGATCAAGTTGCTGGAGTGCTCGGACCTAACTGTGAAGGTCCGTATCAGATTGAAGAAGTCCTTCAACCACGCACATATAAACTTGCTCGCTTAAATGGAGATCTCATTCCTCGCTATTGGAATGGAGAACACCTGTGCAAGTATTATCAATAAACAGTTCTTTTTAAAGAACTGGCATGTATTAATTTTACTTTTTACAAGTTTATGAATAAGGGCTGGTCAATTATATGACCAGTCGCTTACAAGTGTAAGATCAATTTTTGATCACTCGTACAGACACGATTTTGTCCACTTATTACGAGAAATAAAAGGAACTATGCTCAGCCAGTTATTCTTGCCAATTATTGTATTTATTACAAGTATTTGCTCATTACGTTTGTTGTTTTGCTATATTATCGTTTTAAGTGCTAGTGTGCAAGCAGTAATGTTTGAACAGGACTTGGTCATGGCAAGTGACCGAGGAACTTAAGCTCCTCAATCCATTGGGGGGCCTATAAGATACTAAGCAAGCAAAGCATATCAACTAGCATATGTAAACACACGAGCAAAAGAAGGGAAAGCATACTACAACACTTAGGGTATTTTTCAAAAATTTTGGATTTTGTAAGAAAACAAAGTGCTATGCTAAGTTCGGTCATATGAGCAGATGTTATAATAAAAGAAAATATTATAATATCAAATTGAAATGTTTTACACCGTGAGCAGTTTCTGCTCGGATGTAATTAGTGATTGAAAGGAAGCTGCCCTACGCAGCAAAAAATTGTCTTAACATTATGAATTGTAGTTCGTAAGTCCTAGTTACAAAAAAAAATATATAAATAAAAAAACAAATAGATAATCATTGATCAACAGAAGCAGCAGGAGGATCTGGCTTGAATTGCTGGTCGACTGTGGTCCCCGCCTCCTCTTCAACACCCTCGATGCCTATTGCCAAGGAGATTTCAGGAGATTCCTGGGCTTTCTCCCCTTCTAGGCGAGTAGCGCATCTCGTCAGTTCAAGTTGCCTCGCATGCTCAGGAAGGTAGTCAAAGTTCGCCTTTGGATTGTTCTTCTAGAAGAGGTAGAAGCAATTGAAAGTAGCCCCTTTAAACTTTTCCAGGCTCTGAGCATTTGTTTCCTCGAGCTGCTTTACTCGCCCCTCCAGCTCGGTGACTTCCTGCCGACTAGCCACCAGCTCATGTTGAAGTTTGGCCGCTTCTTTGAAGTTAATCTCTAAAGCTTCCTTGAATTGGTTTTTGGCAGCAGTAATTCTGGCCACCGATTCTTCGCTCTTTTTTAACTCTTCGCTTAGACAGGCGACCTGCTCCTCACATGCTTTAGCCTTCTCTTCACATGCTTTAGCCCTCTCCTTGCATGCTTTGATCTCCTCAGAACAATGCCAACTAGTACTCATGGTTAGAACACCCTGTGATCAGAGAAAAAGTAACGCTGTTAGTATAAGTGAAAGGGCAAGCTAGACAACTAAAACACAACAAGGGTTGTAACTTACATTGAGTATTTCATTCAGTGCGCGGCTGAGAATATGGTTGGTCTTCATAGTGGGGATGTTGCTGAAAGCTTCTTGGCTACGATGGTTTCATGGCAGTTTCTTCAACTTGTCGTTAGCCGAGCTATATGCAGTGTTCAAGATAGCATCGGCCTGAGTTTTTCTTGACTTCTTAGGTTGAGTTGTGTCGCGAGGAGCTGGAGGAGTCAGGTTACGAGGAGCTAGAGGAGGGGTCGTGTCCTTGGAAGGTGTTGGTGCTGGAGGGTCCTCTGTTCGAGCCCTTTTCTTGGAGGGGTCGCTATTGCTCTCCCCAAGGTTTCGTCTGCTTCCTCTCTTCCTACTCGCAAGAGCTTCGACATCAATGCTGGTGTAGATGTCGAAGGCTTCTTCAAAAGGCATGACTACAAAACAGAAACAAACGATCAGATAAAGAAATTAAAGAAGCAGTAAAATAATAGAAAAGGAAATTCTAAGTAGTATACCCGTGAAATTATTACTGGTAGCTATATTATCTATAGAACTACAGCTACACTCACTCTTTGCCTGGAAGAAGTCCGAATTAAAATTTCTAGTTGTAAAATTAAAATTGCCATCCCTATCAAATAAATGATACGAGATGGGCAAGCTATCTTAAAGCGAGAGATCTATTTCGTTCTTGTCAGAGGATTCAGATATAGTGTCGGTGTATTTCGGTAATTTTTGTTTCCCCCACCCATGTGGGACGAGGCAGTAGCAGCTCGAGTGTTGCTTGGTGGTTCTCGGATGGTCACTCTCATTGGTCGTTGCCTTTGGGATTATGACACATCTTGCTGCTACTCGAGGATTTCTGGTCTGGTACCCTCTCTAGTGGCACTCCCCGTGGTGGACTCCCTCACTTCCTAGTGAGGTGCTAGAAGACATACTAGCCTTAGGTTGCTTTCAGTAACCAGCTCCTTGACGCTTTTTTCGATGTTGGTCATGCTGGCCAGTGCTGCAGCCCTGATCTCCATCTCTGGAGTGGGGTCTGGTCGATACCATGGGCCTCGATACAACACTAATGTTCTAAGTATTGTGAAGGAAAAACCTATAAGAAAACACATGACCAGAAATTGAGAAATTTACCTCTTCGTGTGAAGGCTAGATTGTCGGCGACTAGGTCTGTCATGAGGAAGTACTCCTAGAAGCATTTTCCCACATTGGATTTATGGGTAACGTCACTCGGGAATACTTGACCAGTTTCCTGGTGGCAGAAGTGGAAGAACCCCGTATTATTATGGTTGGGGTTAGATTTGAGATCAAAGAGGTAATTGATCTCGTGGGGTGTTGGCACAAGCTATTTTTTGTGGTTGTAAAGGATATAAAGTGCTGATAACACTCTATATCCATTTGGTGTTATTTGGAAAGGGGCGACCTCAAAGTAGTTGGCCACCCCTTGGAAGTAGTCGTGCAAGGGTAGGATCGTCCTTACCTTGATATGAAACCTTGAACGAGTGCTGAAGGTGCCTCCAGGCATGTTTGCCCTCTGGTCGGGTGTAGGCTTAACTATGTAATCCTAGGAAGGCTGGACTTCCTAAGATATTTTGTCACCGTCCTAGCTAATATGACACTAGGAGGTGCAAGATACCACTCGACTTCGTCTTCTGTTTGAGTGCTGTCGCGAGGCCTGGCTTTGGGTTGAATGTCAGGCGGTGCGAAGTTTATAGGCTGAGGATAGAAGGCGAGTTGGTTGTTTTCTTCTTTCTACGGGCAGTGTATTTCACGCGACCCATGTTAAGTTCACTGGTCAGAGGGCTGGTCGGAGGGTTTTGCTGTGAAGATGGGAATTCCGAGAATGAAAGTGACGACTGTTCTTGGCCCTCAAATAGTAGCGCAAGAAGGTCGTCTTCTATTGGCTTCTCACCTCCCCAAGGATCACGCATGAAGATCTGAGAAGAATAAAGGGGAAGTGAGAATCTACGACCAATAGGTAGAAGAAGAAATATTGGGATAACGTTGCTCGTGTATAAAAGTTAAGCTTTCATACGACCAAAAACATCCTAATATAAACAATCTAATCATGCGAGCAGTTTGGAAAAACATATTAAAAAATGGAAGTGAAAAGTTTTTTTAGAAAAACTTTTCGACTCCGAAAATGGCGGGAAAAACCCAGGTTTTTCTGAAAGCATAAAAATCTAATTTTCACTTCGATTTTGGGCCCTAAAACAGTATTCCTACTTCCCACACCGATTTCTAAGCTGCACTTAATATTTTCATTACTTAAAATTCCTATCCTACCATGTTTCTGCATATGAGCTCGATTACCCCTAAAAGTTTTCTCAAGAACATTCAAAACTCACACCAGAAAATTCGTGAAATACATTTTTGATTGTATAACAGAGACAAGGAGTTCAAAAACATACTTGGATTACAGATTGAGAAGGAGTCGTGGGTGTCATTGCTCATGGTTGGTCGGACACGTCTCAGATCATCGAAGTTTTCTGGGTTTCCTTTGAGAGTTCTTCTGAGTTCTTGAGAGAAAGGGATTTGGTAAAAGGTAAAAAGTTGGGAAAGTGACTTATTTATGCTGATCGTGGCACGGTTAAAGAGGTATTGATCTGGGTAAGTTTTTGATGCATGGGAAATCGTGTTAGCCGTCAAAATATTTTTGGGAAACTGTAATATTCATGATTGTTTACTTTTTCAAAAAGGTGTTGACAGATGTGATAGGTTTGACAGAAAGCTGGTAGACTAAGTTTATTATATGCTGGTCGTAGTAAAATAAACTTAGGAGGCAAATGTTTACCCAATAAAGATTTACCTGATGACGTGGAAAAATTAACATGCACGTGGGATGCACGTGACCATTTAAGTGAGTACGTTCTATTCAACCATCGACCAGAAGAGAGTTCACTCAGCAGATGACATATTTTATGGGCGACCAGTCTGGTCGCAGCATTTAAGATATTTTCCATAGATATGTAATTTCACATTTATGTAATAATTGTAATTTCCATTATTATTTAGATACGCTTGTATTAAATGTAATTAAGGACCATCGGCCCTAGTAAACTCCTTGAGCCTATAAATAAGACTCAAAGGGCTCAAGAGAGAGGACTTTTGTATTTTTAGAGAGAAATATAGTGTTTTTATCCGCCAAATTTGTATTCATCTCCAAACTTGTGAAACTTGTGATCCCTAGTTCATTGATCACAATTTTTGGGGTTCTACATTTATAAGAATACTAAGTGGACGTAGGTTATTACCATTACTTGGGGCCAAACCACTCTAAAACTTTAGTGTCATTTATCTTTTTGTCTTGAATTCATCTTGTTTTTGTCGTTTTACTTGACTCTGTGTCATTGACCAAATCGAGGGTCAATAGTGTGGTCGACACACTTACTGTACAGTGAGTGTGGCTCCACACACAAGAATTTCCTATCCGTGAAATTTGAATTTTGAATTTTAAATAATTTGTTTATTTAATTAATATTTTTTAAATATGTTTTAAATTAAATAATTAAATAGGTTATAACTGAACAGTTTTATTTTAAATAAAATAAAGATTACATATATTAGTTAATTATCTTTATAAACCTTAAAAGAAGCGATACTTTTCAAAAAAAAAGAATAACAAGAAGTGGTTTTCATTCACTATAAGACTCCTCTCTCAGAAAAGAAAGCGATAATTTTTCCAAACATGAAAAAATATTCAATACATCTTCTCTCAATCAAATCTCTCTAGATTTCATGTGTTGAGTACATCTAGAGATTCCTAAATTAACCTTTTGAATCATACGTGCCCACACATGTCCTTGTGTGTTTGAGGATTGGTGTGGAAGATCAAGGTGTGAGGTTTCAGAATTTGGATTCACTACAAGAAAAAACAGTATTCATAACACTTAAAAACTGCTAACCGGGACTATTGATAACACTTCTGAAAATGCTAACATAGCCCCTGTTATTAAAAGTCCAATCTTTTCTATAACAGTTTTTGAATGTTATGTTCGGTGTTATCTTAAACTATTCAATAACACATTTTTAGGTGCTATAATATTCAAATAATAACATTTAGATAGAGTTTTTGGTTATAAATTTGAAGTTTAATCTTGTACTTTTTTCATAACACTTTTCAACTGTTACATTTGATTATTTTGATAACATTTTTAGTTTGTTATATTATATAAACCATAACGATTTTTTACGCTAATAATATGTTTTTAAATCATAACATATAGTAATAAAATTTTAAATTTTATTTTGATAAGTATACTTATATGGTTTTTTTTTTAATTAAAAGATTTTCATTATTGTATTTTGATAAAAAAAAATTGAAAATTAATCATAAAATATAATTCTCAATAGATTGATAAACCATAAGTATTATATTAAACAATAACTAATTCAAACCATGAATGTGTCTACTTCATGAGATATTAGTTCTAACTTAAGTTTGAAAGCATAACATAATAAAGTTTTATAATCTTGAACAATTTTTACTTCAAAAATGAAAAATAAAAACATTACAAGATACACAAAAGTAAACCATGCGTGAAACTTGCTCCATCCTTCAATTCATCATCCTTTGTGCACTTGCTCCATATCTCTCTTCAACAACCTTATCCATTTCCAAATTTAGTCTAAAGTTCTTCCTCTTTTCATTGAGGAGTTTAACTAATTTTCCTGTAGGTATGTGTTTTGGCCTCTTTCCTTTTGTAGATGGAGGTGACATATCTTGTACTTGGCAAACTCTTTGACTAGTTTCTGATCAACCGTTTCTATAATTAGTACGAATTTTGATGAGTTACAAAAATCATATATAACAAAATATTATCAATTATCACAAAAAAAAAACTTATAATAAAAGTCAGAAAGAAAGAAATAAACAATCATTCTTGGCATCAAAGAAATAAAAATTCAAAGTGTCATACTAATAGTAAAAGAGCGAATAAGCATCTCTTGGTCCATTTTTGCCACTTTTATCCTCATATTTTATATTTACTTTTTCCACTCCATAAAAATGTTGAATTTTTACATTACATACGACTGTTTTAGTAGCCACTGCCAGCAAAAAATAAATAAATAAAAGACATATGTTGACTAAGAGAATATTCTTAGTGCCAGCACTTAGTCTACTTAGTGACTAAGAGAATATATATATGTGAGGTAGCTTTACATATCCTATTTACTTCTTTGTAGAATTTTTGGTTCCTATAAGTGTATATCTGACAAGTATAGAATGCCAAATTGCTATACTCCTCTTGAAGAGTTTCTTTATACTTTTGGAGGACCCTGGCATTTCTCAGTTTCTTTAGTGTAATGGTTTGATTTGAACCCATAAGTAGATCACTAGTATTACATCACAATAGCTATCATAGAAAACTCTTGCTTGGAGAACCTAGAAGCAACATGATTCTTCACTGTACAATATTTGCATATCCAGGTGAGGGTTAAGGTAGAAATAGAAGAAAGACTTGGATTTTGGGAGGATTGTGAAATAGAGGAAGTACTTTTAAAGGACAACTTTAAATTCTAAGGTTTTAGCTGTTTACTTTCTACATGAATGGAAGTCACTATGTCTATTGGAAAGGATCATTCTGCTCTGTCTCAGAGCTGGTGTTTTGCACAAAACCAGCAATGAGACAGTCAATCATTTATTTATTCATTGCCTTTTTCTGAAAGATTGTGGATAAATGTAAAACTATTTATAGTTGGAGGCTTTTTGGATTACTCTACAGTACTCTGTAAATTTGTTAAGTTTCAATTTTTAGGAGTGGGTAACGAAAATAGAAAGTAGCTGTGGGATTATGCTGTGATGGCTATTTGTTGGTCATTGTGCTTAGAAAGGGACAAGATAAATTTTTTAATATTGAAAAAGAGATTGATATTATTTGGGCTAAAGTAGGCATCTTAGTGATTTGTTTAAAAAGAATTCAGGAATTGTATTTTTGGTTTTTCAAGAGATTGAGCATTTTTTGTTATTTGGATTTCAGTGGACTTTTCATCTCCTTTATATTTTGTCTTTGACAATAGTAGGATCTAGTTCTTATAAAACAAAATAAAATAATATATAAATAATATGTTTCCTAAAGTCTATGGTTTTGCTCATTTCATTTTGTCAAACTTTCTGATTATGTTCATTGTGTTTCTCTCACACACAGATTATGATGAGAAGGCTGAAGATGCTGTTGATTATGAAGACTTTGATGAGCAATATGAAGGACCAGAGGTTCAAGCGGCCACTGAGGAGGACTATCTTTTGCCCAAAAAGGCATACATTTCTAATTCATTGGCTACTTTGAAGCCTACTGCATCTGTATTTGACGATGAAAATTATGATGAAGAAATTGAAGAGGAACAAGAGGTGGTTGATAATGATTCAAAGGTTCAGAACACTCTTTTGGGTAGGCTTGGTTAAGACTTTTATTTTGGCAACTTTTCTGTTAACTGTTCAATATTTTATAGAAGCGTATCATTTCTTTATTTGGTTGCTATCATGCATGTATAATTTTGTTTTGTTTTTGAATGTTTGTTTTCATACACATTCCAGCTTAAACTGTTTTCAAATGACTACACTTTTTAGGCCTTGTTGCTTGGTAACATAATTATTTTTTTGCACCCTGAAAGTCTGGAAAAGACATGATTTTGGTTTAAAAAAATTGAAACATGCCTGGATACTATAAATTGCTGCTTATAACAAAGGAAAAAACTATGTTTGGGAGCCTTCCAAAAATAAGAAAAACAAAAGTCCATTGCTATGGATAGAAGATATTGTTTTCAACTTCCCGAAAGATAGAGAGAAATAGTAATAAATGTTATATCAAACACCTTTAGGAATGTGCTATAAATGTAAAGTATTTGTATTTGTGGGTATATGTTTTCAACACAAAGTCCATATATGCATGTATCCAGCAATATGTATTTGAGGAATGAACATGCCTACCTAGGACACAAACACAGCATTTACTGACCAACGAAATGATTGTAGAATGAGGGAGATCATACATTGCTTTTACGAAAAAAAGAGAAGAATATGTACCAGTAGTTTAAGCTTGAGGGCTTTGGCAGTTTTGATGTCTACTGCTAATTGGTCAGCTAATTCTTGCAAGTTTAGGTGTTTATGTTGAGAAGTGATCTAGAATTTATCGCTGAATTAAATTCAATCATTTTTGTTGATTTATGGTGCTATTCTTTTTCTTGTTATTTGGCTGCTATGATGTTGAGTGTATGCTGTTAGGTATTTATTAAGATTTATTTTTTATTATAAGAAACCAGATTGTATTACAAAGAGATGATGGGAAATCATCCGTATTACAGTCTAGCCACTGCCAGCAAAAACTAAGTTAATAAATAAAAGACATGTTTTCAAGAGTTCTTCGCTAAAAATACACAAATAAGAAACAACCAATTAATGAGCTGAAGTATAAACTGAAATTTCCATTGATTACAACTTTAAATGTCAAGTGCCACATCTTCTACAATTTACAAAAAACACAACAATAATCAAACTAATATACCCTCACAATCATCTCTAACATATTGTTCATCTTCCACTGCATTATATAACCTAGATTCAGTAACTTCAGACATTATAGGCATGAATTCTTGCTCATCATAATTTTCCATGTCATAAAAACCTCTAGGGGGTGCCCTAATCACTTCAGACATTATAGGCATGAATTCTTGTTCTCTTTTTTCTTAATAAATTAACAATTGTTCTTTAATTAAACACAAAAGGCACTAGCTGCTAGAACAGACAAAAAACAAATTCCCAATTTTATGTGTGAACGGGAAGACTAGAGCTAGCTAGCTAGCTTGATCTGTGTATATTCATACAAAGATATTGTACTAAAACAATTTTATATATCATCTTCTCCCATACATACATGCTTTAATATTCTCTTTATTAATATATCACCAAATATATTTTTTTTGTTCTATTGTCAATTGATTATATGTTGAAACCTTGAATTAGTGCAGCTCTGATGGTATACATTTCTATATTGGAGCAACAAGCAAAGTATGTGGATGCTTTGGAAATTCTCACTGGGAATTTAGGATCTCTGTTAATGATTAAAGTTGATAAACTACGTATACAGGTACTTTAGAAGATTTATTTGCACTGTTTGATGTTTTTGGCTTGTCACCTACTCATGAACTCGTGAATATTGGTTATTACATTACATCTTATGAAGCATATTACATTAAATCTTTCATGTTTACAGAGGTTTAAGAAAATGGATAATTAATATAGGGTAATAATATTGATCCTCTAATCTTTTATAGGTGTATACAAAAGGGATTCTATTGTTTACAGAGGTTTCAAACTCATTAAAGGAAGTTAAATCCCAATTTGAAGGCTTGTCTTTGGATCTTCAAGGTTCTATAAAAGAATTTTCAGATATTGAGGATATGTTAAAGCAGGAAAGATCAGAAACTAAGATTTGTTGTGCAGTTTGTTAGTTTTAAGGTTAATTATTCATTTTTAAATAGAAACTATACTTTGTATGAATCAATGGGATAAAATACAAAGTGAAAGGAACATTTTAATTTCTTTAGTTCTTTTCTTTACTTTCCATAAAAAAAATAAAAAGGAACATGTTAACTTCTTTAGTTCTTTTCTTTATTTTCAATGTATGCATTTGTTTTTCATATGCTAGAACTACTTTTTTTGGTATTCTACAAGACTTGCACTTAATATATAAATTTTAAACAGGAAAATATCCAGAGAATTTTCTCATAAATAGTACTTTTGTTAATGGGATGTTACTCTTTCTTTTGTATTTGGTTTTTGATGTATATATTCAAACTAAAATTTTTTATGTACTGGCCTTGCACTAAAAAATGTTTTACATTTTATTACCCAAGTTTTTGAATTGCAAGAAGCTATTTCTATAATTATTCTAATACATTTCCCCACATGGGTTTCGATTCTACTTTCAAATTTCTATGGTTTTTGAAGTTTATTAGATATACATCAAATAACTAACAGAAAATCAGAAAACATTCCAGCCATATTTATTAATCAACCATCAATCATTATCAATTCAAAATATTCAAACAACACACAAGTTTTCTTCCTTATCTCGCCGCAGCACACAAATTTCTCAGAACCTACTCACTAATACACACAAGTTCTCAACCTTCCGTTATCACCGCAGCACACAATAATAATAATCTCAGAACCTACTTCACTATGGATGAATATCTAAGATATTCAAACTCCTCTAACATTTGCAAAGTATTTTAACAAAAATAAAAGAAAACATACCTCTTGCAAACTGCTGCAAATAAAGTTCCCTCCAATTTGAAATCCAATGAAGCCACTAAAATGAAAGCAAAATTACATACCAATTAATAAACTATCAACATCATTCGACCTTTAATTAGGAGTCATCATTAAAAAAAATTACAACTCTTACAACCAAGAAACTATCCAAACCCACTATAGAGTCCTTGGAAACTAGAGCTCACAAAATAAAAAGAACAACAAAAGTCTTAAATACAACGACAAGAGGTAGCAAAAGCAGCAGAAAAACTAATAGCAAAGGCCAACAATAATGTAACAGTTTGAAATAAAACCAACAATAAAAAGAAAAGCAGACACAACACACATAGAAAGAACAAAAAACCAAAAACAGTTTGTATTCCAATTTAAAAGGATGAAAAAAATCAGATTTATTATCAATACAAATAAGGGAAATGATAAATCCATGAAAGTTTGTTCTATCTTGAGCATTTTCTCTACAATAATGAATACATTGAAAGTTAAAAAATAGCCAAATGAACCAAACCTAGCTGAGAGGAAAATATGAGATCCCTTTATAAATGCCTCAGTTCCCCAAAAGGTAACAAAAATAAAAACAGGGTCAAGAAAACACACAAGGACCCACATTCCCCAAAAGCTATTACAGCCAATGAAGAAGAGTGATATTGGTTCATTATCAATGGTTCAGTGGAAATAGATATTAAAAATCATAGGTTCATATACAGTTTCTTTACCACCATGGACTGTCTTGACTCTTGAGACCAATTTTATTCCCATATAAGCCTTTCAATGAATACTAATAATAGCCAAGTAGAAAAGAAAATGCAGAGAACACCTCTTTGATTAAACAGACCAACAATCAAATTCAACAAGAGTGGGATGGAGTGAAGAAAAGAGAAGCCCTTAGATGGTTTAGCAGCAAAAACTCATATCAAAACAAATGTAGATTGCTTTATTTATTATCACCTATTAGAACAGTTCATGTATATGCATAGCTAAGAAAATACATTATATATTATCTTAATCAATAAAGAAAATCAGTAGAACAAGAAACCTTATGACTACAATTAAAACATAACTGAACATGTTATATATTAAGCAATTATATACAATCACTATTGTAAACATCAATCATAACTCAGACAACTACAGCTAAAGTCCTCAACCTTAAAAGGAATAATCTCAAGACATTGCATCAACTTATAAAAAAGAAAATGCTAACATTACTTGTACACGTATATTCCATAAAAAAAATTAAAAAAAAAGGCACATGGGACAAGAATAAACCACCACCCCACAAGAGAACCCTATTGGCATCCTCCAACTAATTACTACGAACCAATTCCTCTGCCACAACTAAGTAAGCATAAATCATACTAAAGCCCCACCAATATTAGTTTTCAAATTCTCTTATAACATAAAATATAGTTTTCATAAATTTAAGTTATTTACCATATCAATCTATGCAAATAATAAGATTTTTGAATAATTTTTAATCTAACACTCATCTTTAAATAAAACTCACTTGCTAGAATGCTACTAAGACTCTTCTCAACTGCTTTTCCAAGAATATCATTGTTTGCATAATCCATTTCCACTCTTTTCATCTCCCAAAATCTATTTTAAAAATAATAAGAAAAAAGAAATTATTCCTTTTAAATCGAAGTCAATAATATTAAGTGAACTGATCTAAAAGCATGTTGCTTCATGCATTTTAATTTCTCATTAAGACCTGGCTAAAAGCAATCAATACAAAATATTATATAACCACTATGTCAAAAAGCAATCAGTTGAATATTTATATTAGATGAAATTAACGCATAAATGATCAACTCTTAATAATGGACCCATTCTAAAGATACTTTCATCTTTTACCAAAACATTGTCAGAATCACAAATTGTTAAGTGCTTATAGTAACTCTTAAAAAACCATATTAATTATCAAAAGTATCAAAGAAAGAAGCCTAAATAATATAAATTTGCATATAGATATAGACCTATTCTATAAAATTATTACTAGGCAGCCACAGAAATGCTCAATGGATTCCTTCCATCCTTGTTATTAATATAAATTAAATTATAAAATAAAGTTGCTAAATACCTACTCATCTCTCTTAGTTCAAAAACAACTTCAGAATAGAGGAAAAGCTGGAAGGAATAAAAGAACTCAAGAAAATAAAAGGTCAAGCAAGAAACTAGAATACACTGAAGCCATATATTATATTAACTCAATGACTAAGAAACAAAAGAAAAAACTGAGTTGAGTACATACCATGTTGAGTAATTGGAGATAAGCACTTGGTCATTATCAAATGAGAATGGCAGGTTTCAATAATTTCACAATTTGCTTGCATATGGAAGCAAATTTTCAATTATCAAATGGCCAAAATCTCACAATCCAATTTGGTTGTATCCTCAATTAGACAAGTGCCAATGATCTCCATTTCATCATTACAAAAAAATACATAAAGGTAGTGTGCAAAAAATAGTATTTCAGGCAAAAAGATAACTAATAAAATAGAAGAACAAATTTACTAAACATAAAAATGAAAGGATCAAGCAGAGTACACACCTCTGTTTCTTTCTGAAGAGACATGAAAGAAGTGACAAGAGACTTTGCATTTGGTCTCTCACGTGCTTCATACTGCAAACAGTGGGAAGCTAAACGCACAAGTTCAGTTCCATCATCATTTGAAAAATTACCCTCTAGAGCAGAATCCATAAGCATCAAAAAATTCTTGCCACGAATTAGATCAAGTGCCTGCAAAAAATATAAACCAACAATATTGATCCAACTTATTATCCAGTTAAATCCAGAGATATGTGCTTATGAACTGATGTACATATATTTACTAGTAGTAGTAAGAATAAAGTGTGAACTCACATGACTAGGGGTATATGTTTTCCACTCAGAAGATCCAGGAACAACATTCCAAAGCTGTAAACCACACTTTCTGGTGTCACTCTACCTGTCAACAAAGAATTGAATCGTATCATGTATATATCATATTGCTACCAGACTAAATTCTCTCAGCTTCGTAAAAAAAATATTTTATACTCGTCAGCCAAAGATATCATGAGGAAAATAGTACAGCAATGCTTTTTCCATCAACACAATTTTTCTTGGAATTTCCATTACTAAAGTCATGAAGAAATGGCTCTTCAGTTGCAAATATCTAACATAGTGATGCCCGTTCAATGATAATCCACATTAAAAGAACACATTATTTCACTTATTCAAGCAAACAAAAATACTAGTTCTCAGGTACTCCGGAGGAGTGAATGCTAAGTTTGTACCGTAACTCTTGCCGTCCCTGCTATTCTTCATGAGGCCAAAGCAGGATAGTCTGGGATTGCCATCCTGATAATTGATCACAGCCAACTCAATAGTAAATTATTTTAATTAAAAGTGTTAAATAAAAATAAAAACTATATATCAAAGAAACCATTGTTACCTGATCAAATAAAACCCTGTAGGCATTGAGATCGTGATACAATGCACGCCCTTTGCTGCTACAGTACTCCAGAGCTTGTGTCAGATGCAAAGCCACCCTTAATCTCATGGCCCATTTCACTGGTTGAGCATCCCCTATAACAGTGCAATCATAAGAAACAAACTATCCAAAAAAAATCACAAAATTATTCTTAGCTAAATTCAATTCAATTGAGTCATGAATGAACATTAGAGGTTTATTTGAGAGAAGAAATATCAATTCATAAGCACTACTTTCCATCAATAGCACTTCCAAAATGATAAACAAGCAAGTACTTGGGCAATCAAGGCAATTAAATACCAATATTTCACTTTTAAGTCCCATGAAAAACCTTTTAATAACAAAGATCTTGAATGAAACATCAATTTTATTTAGTCTTAGTCATTTTGAACAAGTCAAAAAACTACAATGCATTTTTCAGCCAAACAATAACCAAATACATCTTCCCAGCTTCACTTTCAGTTATTTTAGCTTTATTTAATAAATTATCACCCATAAAAAGGAAATGAAACGGAAGTATGTACAAACATATACATATAAATATATATATATAAAGAAATAAAGTAACTTACAGTGAAAAAGATGCTTAGCGAGAGTTTCATGGGGCATAAAATCGGCCACCAGCAACCTCTCATCTCCTTCGCAGCAACACCCAATCAGATTGGCTAATCGCTCACTTCTGAGACTCCCAACTGACCTAGCTTCTTAAATAAAACATATGAGATGATTGAGAAAAAGAAACCCTTTACCACGCCACCTCACATGAACCCAATGGCCCAGAAAAATGGCACGACAGATGACCCCAATGTAAGATAGCACCTGTGAACACAGACTCCTCACCCACGGAGAGCAGGAACCAAAGGGCTGCAAATTTGAGGGCAGAGGGATGAATCATATGGTATCGTTCCTTAAAAAAGATGTAAGCCAAGGAGAGAAATGAACCTGAGATAGTGGGCGTGAGGCAGAGATAGATCTCTGGAAGGCGTGACTTCTTGAGGTAGAGAAAGAACTCGTGAGGCAGAGAAGCTCCACTCTGGAGCGTGACTTCGTGAGGTGGAGAAAGAGCTCCACTCTGGAGCATGTCTTCGTGAGGCAGAGATGAGTTGAGAAGACTTCGTGAGGCGGAGAGACGAGACGAGAGTGAGAGACGGATACTTCGTGAGGTGGAGAGATGAGACGAGAGTGAGAATTCGTGAGGCGGAGAGGGCGGAGAGACGAGATGAGAGTGAGACTTTGTGAGGCGGAGAGGGTGGAGAGACGAGACGAGAGTGAGAGATGGAGGCTGAGAGAAATTTTTCGGGTAACTTAGATTTAGGGAATTTGGCAGATGAGACTAAAAAAAAAAATTCATTTTGGCGCCTGCGGTTTATTCATATGGCGCCAAAATATAATGCTCCGTGTGTTTTTAATCACCCACCATTAATAGCACTTCTAAATATATGCTATTTTTTAATGTAATATATACTACAAATTGTTGTAGTGATTGGAAGATCGTTGATTTATACAAAAATATTTGTGGATACTTGATAGGCTTCAAGATGTAATTTCTAACATATATGTATGTGATTTAATATATCTGTTGATGTAGTTTTTTGCCAATAGTGGATTAAGAAATCTGACAACAAAGATATTAGTGCTCTCTTTCTAAACCGTAATCAATCAAATGAACAATACCTCAATCACTCACACTTTAATGTGGTTCAATGGTTAAGATCTACCTAGTCCATGAGACAATATTATTAATCTCTTTATAACTCTCGATGAAATAGTTTCTTACAATTTTAGGAGAGTTTTTGTATATGAGAAAACAATCCATTTTTCCTATCCATTCCCCTAATATTTATAGTGGGTTTTCTTGGACAACTTTGGGTAACCACGTGCATAAATATGGTAAATAATCAATTAGAATGATATCCCATTTACATAGGGATATGATTTCCTATGGAATTTACATTCGTTATCTTGGGTAATAAATATGTAATACAATCTGGGCATTAATGTGCATATAAGGAATCTCCGAGTCTTTTGGGATCCTTCACTATGCGTCATGTTAGGTTTTTGCGAGTTGAAAACTTCCCTCGAGCTTGATGTCCAAGAGCTAATGGTACTTGACATGGGAAAAGCTCTTTATGCATCTCAAACTAGGTTATTGGTGCATTAGGTGACCTTGAGATTATCTGGTTATCGTACTGCCAAGTTTGACTCAAACTGCTCGTGCCAGAGTTAGCTAGTTATTCTACCTATTCATTTTCTCCATGCTCTTATCTGCCAACTGTACTTTGAACTGAGTGATTCAATTCATGTTTATTTTGGGGGTACAACATTTTCCCCCCAAGGTCCTGGTCATGCATGATGTCACCTCTGATACGCATAGTAGGGGCTTTTAGGCTTCTGTTATATGAAATCATTCCCACCTACTACTCGAGTGTTAAACACGTGTCTGTCTGTGATATGTATCTGTTTGGGTTTCGAGTACTATTACAACTGTCCTGTCAACTTTTTGTCGCCGCAGGGGTTATTTAATCTTGGCCTTTGGATCCAGAACTGACCTAATCTAGTGGCCCACATTGGTTCCTGAAGTTTACGTATAAATAGGGGAAACAGACCTAAACCTCACCACCTTTACATTTAAAAAAAATTCCTTTTTCTTCTTATAGAACTTTCAAAGTCCTTCGGCTTCCTCCCATTCTTCAGAAGCTCTTAGGCTACCATCATCAGTGCTATCACCATTTCCCTCGATCAACCATCTAAACTATAAGTATTCTGATACCTAGTTTGAAATTTCTCCCTCTTATTTTTCAATAAGGTTTACGCAATTTCCAGTACAACTTCTTACTTTAGGTATGTTCGAGTTTAAGAGGGGCTTGTGGTAGGCCAAAATCACAACATTAGGTTTGGTTAGAAATAATGTGCTTAAAAATAGGTAATTTTCTATGTTTTGAAAGAGGGTTGCCTGCGTAGGCATTGAAATTTTGAGGGTTTTTAGGTTCAGTTTTGGGTAGTTTAACGGTTACGATTCCATGATCGGTTCTGCATTAAACTGCCTTCAAAAGGTATTGGGTCTGACACACTTATCCTGAAGTATCAGGGCATTTCTTGAATTTTTATCGTGTGGCAACAAAACGCGTGTGGACACTTGGGTTGTATCTAGAAGGTATTTTAGCTCGTGTATATTTTCTAGGTTGAATTGATCGAATGCAAAACTTGGGAGGTCGATATTTTCTAGGTTATATGCCCCCCAAACTTGGGAGGTCGATATACTAAAGAACAAGTTATCCGTGGTCGAGGCCAAAGCCAAGGATGATGCTGAGAAGGCAAAGCTGAACATTGTTGAATCAACGAATGCCCTAGAAGAGATGCTCTATCGGTGTTGGGCATACAACCAGGAAGGGGATTTCTCTTTTATGGAGCCGAAGCTTTGGGGGCGTTATCTTCAGAGCCGATTGTCGCAAGAGTCCTTTGAGACTGCGGATGCTTTTGGGGCTGTCGAATGGGATGGTTAAGAGGTCTCATCACATGAGCAAGTTGTCGTAGCTCAGTGATGTTTTAGTGTGACCTCGTCTTTTTTCCTTTTTCCGTTTTTTCCCTTTCTTTCTTTGTAATTATGCTCACTGAAACAATTTCCTTCGGGCTTAGATCGAGGTTCTTTCTCCTCGTAATAATCATACACTTATTAGTACATGTTCATTATTTTATGATCTATTTTTGTTCCCCTTAATCTATTAAATTGTCATGCTTATGAATTTCAAATTCTTGCATGCTCGCAATCATAGTGGTTAACTTTAGATCGAGGTAGGTTTTTGATGGCTCGACCAGACAATTCTGGTCGATACCCTGGTTATACCTAGGAGTTTGTCTGCCTAATAGCGTTATACCTGTTAGGGATCAGGTCTCGGACCTGGTTATGTCCAGGAGTTTGTCCACCTAATAGTGCCATACCTGTTAGGAGTCAGGTCTCGGACATGGTTATGTCTAGGAGTTTGTCCACCTAATTGCGTCATACCTGTTAGGAATCAGGCCGCAGACGTGGTTGTGTCCATGAGTTGGTCTGCTTAATAACATTATACCTATTAGGACCAGGCCTCGGACCTTGTTATATCCAGGATTCCCTAGTTGACTTCTAGGTTTTGTTTTAAATTTGAATTCTCCTAACTTATTTCGTGTTTGGAATTGCTTTGAAAATTCGAGCTTTAAAAAGTCGTTGAATAATCAATTTTCCAAATTCTAAGTTTCAAATTTTATCCAAATATGTTAAGTACTTTTAAAATCACTTTGAGGGTTATATGCCCCCCAACCGATCAGAATTATAGATATTCTAGGTCGATTTTACAAAATGTGCGCTTGATACATCACAAGAATAAGATAAAAATATTGGTTCTAAGTTTTAATAATGTAGAAATTCAGTGTTATTTAAATAAAATGGCCATTATAAATAAGCCTTACATGGAAAAGCATTGAAAACATCAAAAAAAATTAACCAAATCATCCTATTACTGATAGTATTTTTTAAGATGTAAGGCGTTCCAGGTTCGTGGGACCAACTCTCCACTTAATCGAGCTAGTTTCAAGGTTCCTTCTTGTAGGGTTTCCATGATCTGGTATGATTCTTCCCAGTTCGGTCCCAATAGACCTTCTTTGGAATCTTTACTCGCCAAAAACACCCTTCGAAGCACTAAATCTCCAAGTCTGAGTCTGTGGCCTTTCACCTTCAAGGTAAAGTAATGAGTGATTCTCTACTGATAATGGGCGAGATGTAATTGTGACTCTTCCCATTTTTCCTCGATCAAATCTAGAGAAGCGTTGAGTAACTCTTGGTTTCAATCTTGAACGAAGGTTTTCTGTCTATGTGTCATCACTAGTGCTTCATCTAGGAGCATAGCCTCACTCCCAAAGGTCAAAGAGAAGGGAGTGTGCCCTGTGCTAGTACGATGTGAGATCATATAAGCCCAAAGTACCTGTGGAAGCTGCTCGGGCCATAATCCCTTGGCTTCAAATACTCGCTTCTTTAATCTCACCTTTAGTATTTTATTTACATCCTCGACCTACACATTAGCTTGTGGATAAGCCAGTGAAGAGAAACTCTTGGTTATGCCGTATTTTTCACAAAAGTTTGTGAAGGGATCGCTATCGAACTGAGTCCCGTTATCAGACACGATCTTCTTCGGGAGCCCAAAACCACATATGATGTTCTTCATAATGAAATCCAAGACTCTCTTCTAGGTTATGGTCGCTAGAGGCTCAGCCTCGACCCACTTCGTAAAGTAGCCGATGGCCACAACTCCATAGCAAAATCCTTCTTTTCCTATTGGAAATGAACCAATCAAGTTGATTCCCCATACTACAAATGGCCAAGGGGATGAGAACATGGTTAGCTTAATGGGTGCTGCCCAGGCTAACCACGAAGCATTGGCACTTGTCCCATTTTTGTGCGTACGAGGTCGAGTCCTTTACTAATAAGGCCAAAAGTAGTCCTGTCTTAATATCTTTAGAGCCAACTTTTGCCCCCAGCGTGGTCTCTGTAGAAACCTTTATGTATCTCTTGTAGGATAATTTGTTCTTCCCTGGGCAGAACACACCGTAGAAGGGGGAGTGAAGGCCCTCGTCTATATAGAATTCCTTCAACCATAACATACTGTGGGGCTTGGTATAGCAATTCTCTTGCGTCCTTTTGGGCATCTGCTAGTTTACCGGTTGTGAGGTATTCCACTATAGGGGTTATCCAGGTCAGTTTTGTGTCAATCACTTCGACCTCAACTGGTTCCTTTGTTATGCTTGGTTGTTTTAGGAACTCCACTAGGACTACGTTTAGTGTATCCGCCTCTTTTGTGGTGGCAAGTCGGGCTAAAGCATTGGCGTTGGAATTCTACTCACAGGGTACCTGCTCAATGGAGTAGAACTCAAACTCTAACAACTCATTTTTAACCTTAGCTAGGTAAGCCACAATTTTGATACCACAAGCTTGATGTTCTCCTAATATCGGATTAACCACGAGCTGGGAATCACTATAACATTGGATCGCCTTTGCTTTCAGTTCTTTTGCTACCCTTATTCCTAACAATAAAACTTTGTACTTTCCCTCATTGTTGGATGCTTCGAACTCAAACCTTAGGGTTGTATGGAACCGATGTCCCTCAGGTGAGATCATAATTATCCCAACTCCGGATCTATTCTCATTGGATGATTTATCAACGAAGATTTTCCACAACTCTTGCAATAGTTCTCTTATTGGCTTATCCTAAAAACTTGTATATTCAGCCACAAAGTCAGCGAGTGCTTGACTCTTTATTGCTGTGTGTGTAATATACAATATCTCGGACTGGTAGAGTTTGATGGCCCACTTAGGCAGACATCCCGATGTTTCAGGCTTTTGCAAGACCTGCTTTAAATGTTAATCGGTTAACACTACTAGAAATATAGGTTTTTACTTCAGTTTTTATAGTGAGCATACAAAAAAAGAGAAGTGAAAACCTTTTCAAACTCTTTTACTTCGCTTTTGAAATTGGCGCTCTGAAAAAAATTACATACTACTTCGCTTTTTTAAAAAAACGAAGTGAAAAATTCATAGTGAAAGAGGGCCGTGTTTGGTTGCATGAGCCCGTGTATTATGTTTAGAGATAGTAAAAATGCAAAAAAATGGCCAAGCCAAACGCGGCCCTTGTGCACCTTTAACTTCGGTTTTTAGGTAAAAACCGAAGTGGAAAGTGCACTTTCCACTTCGGTTTTTACCTAAAAACCGAAGTTAAAAGTGCACAAGGCCACCCACGCACATATCCACTTATGGACCTTTAACTTCGGTTTTTAGGTAAAAACCGAAGTAAAAGGGCTTTATAACCCCTTCCTACGACCCGAACAGTCATCTCTCTCAAACCCTCCTCTGCCCTCTGTGCAAAAATCCCCCAAAAACCTCCATTAACAACCGTGAGCCAACACCCATTTTCATTCTCCAAACCCTTTTTTTTTTGTTTTTTCTTTATTTCTTGCAACATTTCTACCCTATAAACCGAAATATAGTCCAAAAATCTTTTTTTTTTTATGTTTTTTAGAGAAAAAAAAGCATTTGGCCGTGGGTATTTTCTCCATTATTTCTTGGTGTTTCTTGCCGGATTTTGACCGGATTTTTGTCATTGTAAGGGGATTTTGAGCTTCAAAGCAGGTATAGATTATTAAAATGTGGTTTTGATGATAATTTTTTTATTTTGCTATGTTTTTTTTAATTTCTTTTATTATTCCGAATTTTATAATTAATATTTTGTTAATTTTTATAATTATTTGTTTATTTTGTTAGTTTAAATAATGTGATAAAAATTAGGTTTATTATAAATATATATATGTATATTAGTGAATTTTAGAAATTTTGACAATAGATAAATTTGTTTTTTAAATATTTGAAAAAAATAAATAGCTTGAAGATGATCAAAGTGTTGTTCATTAGTTTCATTAACTAGTTTGATTTTTTTTATTTATTGGTTTGATAATTAATTATGTAGTTTACTAATTATGTAATGTTTTAGTAGGGTCGTTGATTGAGTGGTGAACTTTGTTGTTCATTTCGAGTGCATTGAAGATTAGTATTGAAGGTTAGTTATTTTTTTTATTTATATTACTACAAGATTTATGTATAAAGATAAGACTAATGTAATCATGCATATTAGATTTAGTGAAAGTTATGTTTGAAAATTAGTGAAGTAGGCTCTGGGAAATTTGCGTGCTGTGGTGATATAAGGATGGATTGATTTATGCTTGATTATTTTGTTTGTTTGTGTTGTTGTTATAGGAAATTTTGAAATTGCGGTATGCTATAGAAACAGAGGATACTCTGCCGAATTTTTAAAAAAATTTATAAGACTAGAACCTAATAATGATAGATTCATCTATGCTTGATTATTGTGTTTGTTTTAAATGGTTTTATAGGTAATTTTGAAATTACGGTATGCTATAGAAACAGAGGATACTCTGCTGAATTTTTTAAAAAATTTATAAGACTAGAACCTAATAATGATGGATTCATATATGCTTGATTATTGTGTTTGTTTGTATTAGTTTTATAGGTAATTATGAAATTACGGTATGCTATAGAAACAGAGGATACTCTGTCGACTTTTTTTAAAAATTTATAAGACTAGAACCTAATATAAGTTTTTTTCTAACTTATTAGGAATTGAATATTGTTATTAGTATGGATAAATCATGGATGCTTGAGAGGAGAGAAACATCACAATTTCAAGATGGATTCAACAAATTTTTAGAGTTTTGCCTAAAGAATTGTAGTGATCCACAAAAAATTCGTTGTCCTTGTATCGATTGTGGTAATGGAGTAAAGGGGAATATTACCATGATAAAGGATCATTGCAATTTTATTGTTGGACAACCAATACATGAGCAAGTTGAGAAAATCCATGATTTCCATGAAGATGATGATGATGGGGAATACATAAGAAATGATATTAGAGACAGAATATGGGTAGATTGTGGATCAACCAAGAAAAGAAAAAAGAAAAGAAAATGTGTCCAGTGAGTAATGTATTCATTTTTATGTTAAATATGTATTTATTTATGTCATAATTGTAACGTTAATTCTTGTTTATGTGCAGATGACAATTTCTGAAGGGGAGAACACACCAAATAGGCGAGGCCCAACAAAGAAGAACAATATCAATAATAAAAAAGCTAAGGGAATAAAGAGAAATATTCAGTTTAATGATAAAGGTCAACCTATAGGGAAAGCATATAGTGAGATGCTAGGAGAACGGTCTCTCTCAATTATAAGGATTGGAGACAAGTCCCACAAGAATTGAAGAATAGAATATGGGAGGATGTATATGTAAGAAAATATTTTAATTACTTTAATATATTGATCATTTTCATGAATTACTTTGCATTTCATTAATCATTTTCTTTCTATTTCAGGGTGCCTTTAACATTCCAGAAAATTGGAAACTAGAATTAATTAAATGTGCGGGAAGAATGATGAGAGATTTTAAGACCAACATTACTAGTGACTACATCTACCCTTTGGCAGAAGACGGTCTGATAGATGAACTCCAAATCCTTCCTATGAAATATCCAGAACTTGACCTAGAAGATTGGAGGACATTTGTTAGCCACCATTTATCTCCTGAGTTTATGGTACTATTATGTATATGATTTATTAGTTTTGAAATACTAATAATTGCTTAAAAACTTATTGTTACTTATTTAATGTAGGCTTTGCGGGAAGCACAACGTGAAAGAGCTCTCAAATATACTTCAAGGCTTCGTACATCTCATAGAGGGCTTGCCAATGTTAGAGAGGACTTGGTAAGTAATTCACATCACTATTTTATAACTGTCAACCTGTTATGAAGAATATTGCACTCACCAACTTTAATTAATTGTTGTATGTTGTAGAAAACTGAACTAGGTGTGGCAGATGTAGAACGATACCAAGTTTGGATAAGAGCACGAGAAAAGAAGAAGGTTCTTGTCACAGATTTGGACAAACAAATTGAAGCAAGAATTGTAAGTGGTTTCAAGCAAGTATTTTAAAGTAATTTAGGAATGATAAAGTTCTTATAAGTCACTAATATAAGTGACCACTGGTTTGTTCCACAGAATGAGCTGAAAGAAAAAGTTAGTAGTGGAGAAATCATTGCAAAGGGTCGGAATGACATATTAACGCAAGCTTTATGGACACCTGAGCATCCAGGGCGTGTTAGAGCACTTGGGTATGATATTATTTTTTATTTGTTGCATTTAACTTAGTTCTATAATATTTTAGTTTTAAAATAAATTTGGTTGATTATTGTAGGTCGTTTGCGAAGATTTCGTCCGTCTTTGGAAGAAAACCAAAAATAGCAACAGAAATGGTTGATGTTGTTAGTAAGAAAGATGCAGAAATTGCGAGGCTCAGAGCAGAACTTAAAGCTTTAGAGGAGGAAAAAGCTAAACAAGCAGGTGGGATAGATGATATGGATGAACACGACAATGATGATGAGCAGAGCGACGAAGAATACCACACACCGTACATGCAAGATGACACACCGTACATGCAGGATGTGTTACTTTGTTCGGATAATATTCATAATGTGGTGGCAGACGGTGTTATCATTGATGGGGTGGGTCCACTGACTATTCATGGTGTTCAACTGACGGACGAATACACGAGGGTGCGAGTCACCAAAATGTTACAAGAGGATGCTAAAATCCCATGTTCTGTTGGGGAGATACACTATGTTCGAGATACTTATGATGCATTCCTTCCTTGGCCAAAAGATTTAATTATGACTGACCAGGTATAAACGGATTCTTTAATTTGTTACCTATTAAAATATTTGTTGGTCCATTATTTTAATATTATTTTCACTTGATGTTGCGTAGGGTCCTCTAAAAAAGAAACCTCCTATGTCAAAAAGTTCATCCAAGGATAATCCTTTGACTAGCCCGCATCTGTCATCAGCTGGGCCTCACGTCAATCCAGAAAACACTCTGACCGAAGGCCAACCATTTGCCGATCACATCATGAATCGCATCCATGTTAGCCTTCAGTTTATGGTGAGAGAATTTTGCAGAGTTAAGGGAATAAACTCATTCGTCTCCATTCCAGTGGACCCATCATTCATGAATCGCGAGTCAATCTTCCTAACTTCAGAGGATGTGGAACAAGTTGCTACTTTGCATATGATTGGAGGCTCAGCAATGATATTCGGATTAAGGTATCCCTTAAACTAATTCTTTGGAATGATAGGAATTTAGAATCAGTTATGAGTACTGCTCTGTGATCTGTTGAAAATTTTCATAGTACATTGAATGATTACAGGTTTGGGTAGTCATATTTATAGGGGAAACTCTGCCAAAATTTTTCAAAATATTTAACACTAAAGAAAATTTTGCAGATGCATTTGGGAGTCCCTATTTCCAAATCAGCGTGTCTTTTACAAGTTTTATGACATTGAACGTCTTAGCATTAATAATGTTAACGATGTAGAGCGATCAACCATTGACTTGGCGAATTGGTTGATGACCATGGATAGAGTTGGTCAACTATACTTTATACCTTGGAACATACGGTAAGAAATAGTGTAAACTTTTCTTATTTGATTAATCATATATTAAAAATTTAATTATTTTACTTAACATACGCTTCTTATTTTAGGGAACATTGGATGTTGGTGATTGCTATGCCAAAAGGAAAAATCGTGTTCTTAGATCCACTGAAATCACACAAACGTCCTGAAGAAATTGATTCAATGATAATGAGGTAAGTTTTAAATTTTTTAAAATATTTCTTAATATGCAACAAATATTACATGTTACAACATTTTAATAACTTTTGTTAATTTTGTTTTTAAATAGTGCATATTATAGGGCTTCTTCCAATGAATTACTCGACAATCCCACAAAGATATTCAATGTTTCATGTCCAAGACAACCACAAAGTCATGAATGTGGTTTTTATGTGTTGAAGTACATTAGAGATCTTGTACGGGCATCAAATGCAATAGAAACCCTAAAAGAAAAAGTAAGTTCATTTTTTATAATTTATTTGCTATCAATAATCTATGAAATTAATTTATATTTATTAATTTTACAGTTTGGTGGGAAGACACAATATTGTGAGATTGCAGACCTCTTGCCAATCCAACACGAATGGTTAGGCAAATTGATGACATACATTTATCAGTAAGCCTATTTTGTTTAGTTGTAAGTTTAGTCTTTTGTAAATGTATTAATGTTAAGGCTAGTTATCTTACTTAAGTACTTGTGTTTTATATGCTTATGTACAACATTTTTAATTAATAAAAGTTATCATATTTTCATTCAAAAATAATTCTTAACCAATTTCAATTGTAAAAATATATATAATTGTAAATTCATATAATTAAATCGTTGAAAAATAATTAGGCCAAAAAAAAAATATTAAATAAAAAAGGCAGGCACTTTCTACTTCGGTTTTTAGGTAAAACCGAAGTAAAAGGGCTACTTTCTACTTCGGTTTTACCTAAGAACCGAAGTAGAATGTCCCCTTTTACTTCGGTTCTTAGGTAAAACCGAAGTAGAAAGCAACCCTTTTACTTCGGTTTTACCTAAAAACCGAAGTAGAAAGTGCCCAGGATGGTAGCGTATATTCACTTTCTACTTCAGTTATTATGTAAAAACCGAAGTAGAAAGTAAGGATTCTACTTCGGTTTTTAACTAGTTTTTACTTCGCTCCGAACTACTGCGGTTGCGAATTTTAGCGAAAACCGAAGTAAATCAAGCTTAAAAACCGAAGTAAAAGCCCCTTTTCCTTGTTGTGTAAGATGTGGATGTTGTGGGACTTGAAGTACTATAACGACCCAAATTCGCTAATAAGGCTTAAGGGCCTTGATTAGTGTGCCAGGAGGACAGGTTGGGATTTATGTGTGGTTTTATGAATTAAATGCATGATTATGATTTAAAGCATGTTATGTGACTATTCGATTATTTGATTATTTGAGATGCATGACTATGTATATTAGTATGCATGTAGGCCCGGATTGTGTTTGAAGGGCATAATTGTAATTTTGGCCATGTTGGGCATAACTGTATTAATATGTGATGATTGTTGAGACCGCAGTGGTATGTGGGTATTTCCGTGATTGGTAACTTTCGGCACGAGGCGATCCTAGAGCTGAATAGCGAGGAAAGTCACAACAGGGCATTATAATTTACTTTGGGCAAGTCAAGGAGTATTTTTGATATTGGGTTATGAAAATAAATAATTGGAGATATATTTGAGGTTAGGATGTCTAGGCGGGAATACTGGGGGATTTTACCATTTTTTTGCCTCGGGGATATTTTGGTACCCCGAACCTTGAGGTAACCAACTTAAGTTATAAAAACAAAACAAATAAACCATTTGGAGACTTAGAGAAACCGACCCAGCCTCCACCCTCTCCTCTTCTTCTTTCTTTCCTCTTTCTTTCATGAAATCCACAGAAATCTTAGGAGAAATCAAGCTTGAATTTCTGAAAATTGATGGTGGGATTTGGAGGTTTAACTCAAGAGTTAACCAAGAACAAATCAGGGTAAAGGTGGAGTTTGAGGCTTGAAACTTTGAAGATAGGTCATGGGATCCTTTGGGAAACGATTCTACAACTGAGGTGTTAAGCTAGTGCTTGGGAAGTGGATCGTGCTCGGGGGCCGTCATTTTCTATTTAAAGCATTTGGAACTAAGGTAAGAAAACTATAACACCCGTAGGATAGGGCGTGGGCCCATAGTGTGATTGCGGGGCACAGCCCTATATTGCATGTTGCATGATGAAATGATTGCCGGGCATGGCCCTCTATTGCATTACATGTTAGGGTGCAGATTTAAATGAATTGATATTGGTTTGAATGTGTTTGATTTATGCTATATATGATTATAGTGAATTGCACGGCTATGGCCGAGGGCGGCAAGGCCGAGAACGGCAGCGGGGCCGGAAGTAACACCTAGCACATGGGATGCTATGGTTAGGGCAGGGCCCGGGACCCACAGGATATGTGTGAGATCCTGCGGTGAAGACCGAGACCCCAAGCTTCGGTAAGGCTTCGGGGACGACATGGCCGTGTTTGCTTAGTCTATGGTTGACTTGTTTATGTGTGGATTATCTGTTATGATAAATTGTATAATTTGCATATGTTATGTTCTGCATGAGTTTTCTTGCTGGGCTTCGGCTCACGGGTGCTCCGTGTTGCAGGTAGGGCAAAGACTGAGTCAACCAACCATGAGTACGGAGAGCGTGAAGCGACGCGTACATGTTTGGCCTGCCCGACTGCTTTGGTTGGGGGTTTATTCGAAAATGGCTGTAATAATCTATGATTTTTATGATCAATCAACTGTAAACTCATTTCAAGATGTAAATAGTTTTCAAACCTTCTTTTGGGATCCCAAATGTTTAATACTAGAAGTTTTATTGAAACGACGCATTTTTCTAAGATTACAGCCTTAACTTTTAATTAGTCACACTTTTGTTTAAAAACCTCGGTTAGCGAGCTCATTGCACACTGTTTTGTATTAAAACTCACTTAGTAACGGCTCTAAGGAAGTAGGGCGTTACAAGTACGACCTGAGTTTCCTTGAGGGCAAGATCAAGCAGAACGCGAGTTTTTCTATTAAAGGATATCGGGACTTAACTCCAAGAAGTCTTTTACTCATGTAGTATATCGATTTTTTCACCCGATCTTCCTCTCGAACTAATAAAGCGCTGACCGCATTTTCTGTTACAGCTAGGTATAGGAGGAAACATTCTCCAGCAGCCAGTTTTGATAGTACATGGAGGTTTAGCTTGGTGAGTTTTTCAGTTCCTGGAATGCCTGTTCGCATTCTTCAATCACTCAAACTTTTTGTTTCCCCTAAGCAAGTTGTAAAACAGGAGACACTTGTCAATGGATTTTGAAATGAAGCGGTTTATGGCTACCATTTTTCCAGTTAAGCTGTGTACTTCTTTACGCGACCTAGGCTAAGGAATTTCTAGTAATGATCTGATCTTCTCTGGGTTTTCCTCTATCCCCCTCGTGTTGACTATGAAGCCCATAATTTTTCTTGATGAAACCCCAAAGGTACACTTCCGGGGGATTAGCTTCATGTCATACTTCCTGAGCACACCAAAACATTCTTCCAGGTCATATATATGGTTACTGGCAGTCTATCATTTACCAAGCATAATATTGACATACACTTCCATGTTTTTCCTAATCTGGTTAACAAACATTTTGTTGACCAGCCGTTGGTACGTTGAACCGGCATTCTTTAGCCCAAATGGCATAACTTTGTAGTAGTATACGTTATGCTCGGTCATGAAGATAGTGTGGTCTTGGTCTGTAGGGTTCATCATAATCTGGTTATATCCAGAATATGCATCAATGAAAGTCATGAGCTCGTGACCGACTGTCGCGTCTACCAACTGATCGATTCGGGGTAGTGGGAAACAATCCGTGGGAAAGGATTTATTGAGATTGGAGAAGTCAATGCAAGTTCTCCACTTCTCATTGAGTTTTGGGACCAAAACAGGGTTAGCAACCCTGGTCGGATACTTTGCTTCCCTGATAAACCCACACTTAAGTAGGCGAGTGACTTATTCTTCTAAAGCTTGTGATTGTTCTTTCCCTAGAAGCCTTCGTTTTTGTGACTTTGCAGGCACATTCTTGTCCAAATTCAGAGTATCCATTATTACATTCGGACTGATTCCCAGCATATCTTCATGCGACTAGGAAAAGACGTCCAGATAATTTCTCAAAAACTCGACCAGCTCATTCTTCCTCTCATTTCCAAGGTTTTTTCCAACCTTTACGAGCCTTGAAGGTACTTCTAGGTCGATGTTGATCTCCTCCAATGCTTGGAGCTCAAACTTTTCTTCGCCTAACCTTGGTCAATGTTGTCTTCCTGGGTGACCTCATTATTTCCTTCCTTAGGTTCATCTACCTCATGGGAAATTTCCATTACCTGGGGCTCCTCGTCCTTCAATCACGACCATTGGTTGCTGCCCGGGTTATGATTTTTCCTTCATGGAAATGCTTTATTATTCCCTGGCAGTGAGCTGGTTTCCTTTCACAGTACATATACTTGAGGTTGAGGGGAACTTCCTCACTAGGTGTCAGATCGAGGCGATAGCCTCAAAAGTCATCAGCGCGGGTCGTCCCAAAATTGCGTTGTAGGCAGCTGGACAATCGATTATGACAAAGTCGAGTATTTTAGAGGTAATTTGCGTATCATCTCCTAGCGTGACTACTAGTCTAATAGTCCCTATGGCTATCAATCCTTCTCCAAAGATTCCATACAGGGTCATTGAGGTCGCCTTAAGATCGGTTTCGAACAATCCCATCTTTTTTAGGGTGGACTTGAATAGCACATTTACTGAGCTCCAACCAATATCCTTCATACCCTTTGGTTGGTGAGTTGAATGGTTACCACCAGCGGATCATTATCTGGGAATTGAACATGGCTAGTGTCCTCTTCTGTAAAAATTATTGGTTGTTTCTCCAACCGTTGATGTTTTGATAATCGTTGCTCCGAGATAAATTCAGCACCATCGTGGGTTTTCAGCTCCTGTATGTACCTTTTTTGGGGCCCATTGCTCGTTCCTGACAAATGGGATCCTCCGGCTATAGTGGTTATTTCCCCTCCTATAATTGGAGGGGGATGACTTGGTTCCCCTAGTCTGTCTGAGCCCGGGGTTAGCCAACTGGATTTTCTGGAATCGGATGAGTATTTTGCCCGGTTGGCTGATTGGGAATTACTTGATTACAGGCATACTAGGCTAACATTCCAGCTTGGATGAGAGTTTCAATTTCATCCTTTAATTGTTGGCAATCATCAGTGTTATGGTCGACATTGTTGTGAAATCTGCAGAACTTAGGGGAATCTCTCTTCGCCCTTTAGTGTCTCAATGGCTCTCGCTTCTTCCATGAAAGGTGATCTGAGTTTTTCGGGAAAATATGCTCTTGCGTATCAGCGAAGTCAGTATAGTTGGTGTAAATGGGCTTGAATTTTTCTCCAGGCTTGTTCTTTTTGGTTCCGTTCTGGTCGCCCTCACCAACCCCCTTCCTCTTATTGTTCCCAACCTAGTTATTATGGGTAACAGATTGAGTCATAGCTGCAACATATGCCACCGCTCCAGTGGGCTAAACAGGGATCTGGCTGGTTCCCGTGATAGAAGATCGCCCCTCCTCCAGATTTATCCATTCTTGTGCTCGGGCCAAGAATTCATCTATACTTTTTCTCCTTTTCTCTAAAGTTCTTGCCATAAATCAACCCCGACTGTGGTTTCCATCCTCATTTCCATGAGCATGGAGCTATCATCAACATCTCTAGCTCATGATGCTGCATTGGTGAACCTGCTCAAATACGCTTTCAGGGACTCACCAGGTTGTTGTTTTATGTTGGTCAACGAATTGGCCTCAACGCGAGTTTCCTTCGAAGCTTGGAATGTCTTTTTTATTTGTTGAACCATAATCCGGCAGGTTCGGTTAGAGTTGTGGGGAACAGGATGCATCTTAGATCGAACCCGACATTGTGGGCCATCATTAGCGTATTGAATGTATCGAGGTGATTGGAAGGGTCAGTGTTTCTATCATATGTAGGAATGGTCGACATCCTGAAGCCAACAGGATATTAAGCTTCTACGATGTTTGGAGAAAAAGGCTCAAGCTTCTCATCGAAATCACAATCATCAACTCTTTTTCTAGACAAAGAGCTTCTTCTTCTGTTCCTCCATCAAGGCCAGTCGCTCGAGGGTCGGATCCTTGGTCTCTATGTTATTTAGGAGCTGATCACCCACCCCCATTCTATTGTATGCATTGGATTGGTTCTTTTTTCCTCTAATCTTGAGCTCAGTTAAGTAGGACATTCCCATTGTCGCGTATGATAGACAGATATCCCTCGTGCCGAGTATAACTCACATCATCATGGCAAGCTGGATACCTCCTATATGAATTTAGATGATCACACAGGTCAGGATGTGGGTCAGAACGAAGACTTTGTACGAAACTCAAATGATTCCTCAGGTCGCTCTGAGACTTGCCTCCATGCTGGCTCTCCATCAGATAACTTCTGTTAGCAAAACTTACAACCTGTGGCTGAGATCGAGGACCTGAATTATTAGCGCGAGGTCGTGGGACATAGATATCTTCTAAGGGAGGAGGATTTCTCCTGCTATCCCCTTGAGCTAGAGGGTTCCCCTGTGGGTGAGGTGGTGTCGGATGTCGAAATGGTGACGGCGGGTGTCATATCAGTGAGGCTATCCTCGTTCCTCTGTGTTGGAGGCTCTAAGGGCACGAAGCTAGGGGTCGCAGTTCTGACTGATCGACTAATATGGGGCCGATGGTTCTTATGAGGATTAGCAAGTTGAGTACTCTGCTGATTTTACTCAGAAGGTATGAAGCTAAGAATTGCAGTCGTGATAGGATGACTGGGATTGGGTCAGTTATTCCTGTGGGACCTATGGGACCCACTTTGCCTATTTCCGATGTTAACATCGGTTGTAAGATGGGGTAACCGAACCAAGACTTCCTTGATCTGCTTGTTAGCCCTAGCGAGATGGCTCCTTAATTGGGCGTTTTCCATCTCGATGGTTGTCAGGTACCCTAGATTGGGAGTTGGTGGGCGTGAAGGTGAGCTCCCGGTACCATCTTGGCCCACTTCTTGCTTTCTAGGACATTGCTAAGCATCTGGGCCTTTTCCAGTGGAAACGGCTATATGATGTGCCTCCTGATCACCAGGTTGTTCCAATTCGTTGTCATGCATAGTCTAGGTGACCACCATGGTGAATGTTGGGTGAAACTTTTCCTAGGGATTAAGCACTAATGAACTCTCAACGAAAGCACCAATCTGTTGACGTGATTTTTGGCCAACAGTGGATTAAGAAATCCGACAACAAAGATATTAATGCTCTCTTTCTAATCTGTAATCAAACGTATGAGCAATACCTCAAACACTCACACTTTGACATGGTTCAATGGTTAAAATCCACCTAGTCCAAGAGAAAATATTATTAATCTCTTTAGAGCTCTAGATGAAATAGTTTCTTATAATTTCAGCAGAGTTTTCGTATATGAAAAAAGAATCCCTTTTCCTGTCCATTCCCATGATATTTATAGTGGGTTTTCCTGGACAGCTTTGGATAACTGCGTGCATAAATATGGTAAATAATCAATCAGAATAATATCCCATTTACATAGGGATATGATTTCCTATGGAATTTACATCAGTTGTCTCGGGTAATAAATATGTAATACAATCTAGGCATTAATGAGCGTATAGGGAATCTCCAAATCTTTTGGGATCCTTCATTGTGTGTCATGATCATGTTTTCGCGTGCTAAACACTTACCTCGAGCTGGTTGTCGAATAGCTAACGGAACTTGACATGGGCCAAGTTCAGTGCCTAGAAGGCGGTCTAGTCATCATGCATCTCGAACTTGGTTATTGGTGCATTAGGCGAACTGGAGATTATCTAGTTGTTGTACTGCCAAGTTTGACTCGAACTGCTAATGGTAAAGTTAGCTAGATGTTCTACCTATTCGCTTTCTCCATGCGCTTATCTGCCAGTTGTACCCTGAATTGAGTGATTCCGTTCATTTTTATTTTGGGGTACTACAATATCCATATATGTATGATCCTCGATAGTATTAATAAATTTTTGAAAACCCAATTTCCGCTGTGTAACTCTGATTTACAATTTTAATACCAACAATTGGTACCAGAGAAGTCTTCATATATATATATATATATTAAATGTTGTGTGAGTTTCTTGCATTTTTTATATGTATGTTGATATGTATATTGAATAGATGGATATGTTGTTTGAATGTATTGTTGAATGATGGATCGTTAATTATATGGTGCTATTGGGTTAAGAATTTGAATTTCTTGTGTACGCCATAAAGGGAAAAGTATTTTTGTTAATATTATTTTTAAATTAATATCTAAAAAATCTGTCCACAAAAATAATTAGAAACCGGGGCTCAAGCCATGCACCTTGGAGGCACACGACTCGAGGCCGCAGCTGCTCCACCTGCACGAGCCCCAGGCTTCCACGATGCATGTGTCGCCCAGCCTAAGCCTAGCCATGTGCACCCGGACCCTACGCACCCACGCCTTGCGTACCAGCAGCCTACCCACGCCCCTGCGTCTTGCAGCTCCCAAGCCACTTGTGTTGCCCTTGCCGAGCCCTTGGCTCACCATGCCACCGGCCCTAACCCTAGGGGCCAACTCTTGGTGCCCAAAGCAAGATCCTATTTTTGTGTTAATTATCTTTCATATAATTAATTTTTAAATTATTTGACTTTAAATGTTTAGTTATCTTATTTTATTTTTATTACAAAAATAAAATATCCTTTAGTTGGTTATGATTTCATCTTAAGTTTAAATAATTATTTCAATTTGATTCTTTAATTATTTAAATTCAACAAATTTAAAAAGATGACAAAAAATGGCTATTTAATTAAAAGTTACTTTTAATTAAATAAATTAATTGGAAAGTTAGTTTCTAATTAATTAGTTGGGTCTAACAAATTCCTAATGATTAGCAAGAAAGCCTAAAAGAGATGAGAAACATTCGTGGAGTCTTGAAAACCACCTAACAACTATTTAGTAATTTTATTTCTATTTTTTCAAAGGTTGTAAATTTAGAAATACCCAATGGTACTCGATTCATCTTTTATTGTTTATTTATTATATTTATTAAAATAAATTTAAATTAATGTTTGATTGATAACATGGTCATGCATTAGTCGATTACATGACATTCATGAAATCCCACATAGTTTTCATTAATCATGCATCTTTTAGAAAGATGATTATTTAGGATTGTCCTAACTGTTTATGTGAATTGTTTTGGAGAAATAAATTTCATGTAAAATACTAAGTATTAAATTAGTTAAAACTTGGTAACTCACATCATAATAAAGGGAATGGTTATTATAGGCATTTAAGATAACAAACTTTTTTTAAAAAGTGTTTTGTTAAAGTTAGATGAATGAAATGGGTAATTATCTAGATCACATTAATAGTAGAAACAAGCTCTTTTATAATTAAATGTATTTTGTAATTAATTACATTCATAGGGTTATAAATAAACTAGTCATTAATTTGGAATTAATTGATTAATTTAATAAAAAACATTTTTTCTAAAAATAGTAAGTGGGAGAAGGTGAACATCTCAATGTGACATATGGTCTCCATTATTAGTACAACACCGTGAGATATGAATAGGGCCTTGATGCGGCTTTGTGTCCATCCCCCTGAGGAAGGTTTATAGTCATATTAATACCAATGTTGGCTTCTTATGAAGATAGGAATGAGCGATGTATTTTAGGCTTGACCGACCCTAAGGCGACACTCTCTAAGTTAAGTTATGAATTCCAAAATAATGGGTTCCACTTACAAATATGCAATTAAGCTTTTGTGGATGATAATTACATCTTGACCAAACCAGCAGTACTTTATTTCCAAAAGAGAAAATAAAGATTTATTTTAAGTTTTAATAATAAAAATAAGATTGTCTTATAAACTATCTGAATTTACCTTGACCGACCCTAAGGCGCCACTTTATTTGTTGAGTAGTTTTATCATGGAATAGTAAATGTTTATTTATGTGTATTAATTATTGCATTTATATTTACTTTCTAAATAATTGATATTTTTCAAATAGTAATATTTTTATATTTTTTTCTTTCAGTACTGCCGAATGATGGCAATCCAATAACTGCTTTACTTTCACTTGAAAAACTTAATGGTGATAATTTTATAAGATGGAAATTGAATCTAAATCTGATATTAATTTGTGATAACCATAATTTTTTTCCTAACTGAGGAATATTCTTAAGAGCCCGCTGCCAATGCCCTGAAGAATATTCGAGACAAATATGATGTCTGGATTCAATCCAACAATAAGGCTAAGTGTTAAAGGCTTGTGAGCATGAATGATGTTCTGAGAACAATCCATCAACCCATGGAAATTGCTTTTGAGATAATGAAATCTGTGGAGGCCATGTTTGGGCAACAATCTGATCAAAGTAGACATGAGGCTACTAGAACCTACATGACTACTAAGATGAAGAAAGGTGTTTCTATGCATGAACTTGTGTTGAGCATGATTAACATGATGCATGAAATAGAAATACTTGGGGTCGTCATTGATGAGCGTACACAAGTAAGCATCATACTTGAATCGCTCACTTCTACTTTCTCTGCATTCACGACCAACTATAATATGAATAAGTTGGAATTGAACATGACCCAGCTGTTGAATGAACTGCAAACATTTGAGTCTCTTAAAAAATCATAACCAAAGAGACTGGGGAAAATGTGGCAGAGGAGAAACCTTCAACCTCTAACGATAAAACCTAGAAGAAGAAGAAAAATAATGAAAAGGACAAAGGTAAGGACAAGAAGCCCAACAAAGGCCAGAAGGGACCAAAATCCAAGGAGAACATGAATGACAACAACTCAAAGAAGAATGAATCAAAATGAAAATGTTTCCAATGTGGAGTTGAAGGTCACTGGAAGAGAGACGGTAAAAAGTATCTCGCTGAGATGAAAAAGGAAGGAAATTTGATTTGCTTGTTCTTGAAGCTTTTGTAGTGGAGACGATATGTCATCCTGGGTTTTAGATTCACGAGCCACTAATCATGTTTATTCTTTTATGCAGATACTTGAGTCATCAAGGGAACTTGCTGATGACTAGGTGACAATGCGAGTTAGAAGTGGAGCACTCTTTTCAGCTAGAGCAAAGGGAACAGTCCGTTTAAATTTTGGGAACAATTATCTTGTTTTGAACATTGTTTATTTTATTCCTAGGTTTTTTTAGAAACTTAGTTTCTTTATCTATGTTGCATTGTGGACGCTCAATATTCAACGCCCATAAAAGAACCAAGTCGTGTGTTAAGGTCCCTTAAAGGACTTCATGCATGCTTGAGCCACGAGACGCTCGGGGCACGACCCTCTCACAACGGCCTCGCATGCTAAGACTGTACCCCGCGAGGTGACCTCCCATGCCTAGATGCGTGATGCATAAGGGATCCTCGTGTAACTAGGGGGAAGTCTCATTGGAAGGCCTCACATGTTTAGAACCACGCCCTGCGAGACGGCCTCGCGTGCCCAGGCTCATGCCCCAGTAGCCTCGGCCTCGCGTCCGAGCGCGTGCAGCCTCGTCCCAGCAACCTCGGCCTTGCGTCCGAACGCGCGCAGCCTCGGCCTCACGTGGCCTCGCATCCGAAGCAGCCTCGGCCTCACGTGGTCTCACGTCTGAGCGCGCAGCCTCGTCCGAAGCAGCCTCAGCCTTGCGTGGCCTTGCGTCCGGGCGCACGCGGCCTCAGCCTCGCATGGAATCACGTCTGAGCATGCATTCGGCCTCGCGCCCCGAGCGCTCCATGCCGTGTGAGGCGTGTACCCTTGGGAGCCACACCATCGGGTGCCCATACGAGCGAGGACTCACGAAGGGGGCTCGCGAGCCGCATAGGAGCCACGCCATCAGATGGACCCCAATGCTTAAAGGCTCCAGTACGAGTTGAATGCAACGTACTTGTACGATCTAGTACTGGGTACGGCCGCTAAGACCCCGTATATCGAGTACGGACACCGTTACTAGTGGGGTAGTGGGAGTGCTGGAATAAGAGTTATGGCCCGTACATCTATGGCCAGGAGTCAGAGTCGACACCACTACCACCTGCGCCACTATGTCTGTCTGCACTCCACTGACATGAGTACGGACAAGTAGTGGAGACATCCTCCTGACGCCTGCCCCTGTACTGGATGCACGGCCACAACCTCTGAAACCACTCTCCTGACAGAATACTTATGTACCACTTGGTCCCCTGGACCACCATGTACCCATGGCCATTAGAGCCTACTATAAAATGAACTCTAACTCCACCAGACGGGGGGTTGGAAAATTTACTGTAGCAAGTGCCTGAGAGTGAATGAAAGATTGATTTCTCCATTGTTGTTCTATCATTGTTCTTGAGTTATTACTTAGATTTCTACAGCTTTTTTATTGACTATCATTACTTGACAATTTTTTCCAACTCAAGTTAGTTGACGAGTTCTCACCGTCAACAGTTTGGCGCCGTATGTGGGAACTTTAGTTCCAAGCTACTGTTCTACCATTTTTTCTGGCGAGAAGAAATGCCAAGACGTTCGAAACGACTCAGGGAACCACGAGAGGTAGAGGTTCACCTGAACGTAGTCCAGCTGAAGGCCTCCATGAAGGACGCTCCTCCGCCCAGAGACGTGGAGCCCCAGAAGGACCTTGAGGTTCACGAAGGTGATAGAGTGGCCTCGTCACCGGCCGCTCCACCTGGAGAAAGTCCTCCAAGAGCACCACCAGGAAATGCTAATGAGTTCCCTCTCCCAAAACCACCACAGGTACCGAACTCCGGCCGGCAGGACCCGATCCCCTCTACCCGTAGGCATGACAAGCATCCCCGGGTCCATTCCGTGAGCTCGAGCTTGAAGTCTCGATTCTATGAAGAGGAAATACGTGAGCTCCACCGTAAGAACCAAAGGTTGGAGACCACCTTGGAGAACATGCAAGTGGTCCTGAATGGCCTTTTGTAGGGTAAATCGAGCGTGACCTTGCCTAAGAGGAAGGAGAAAGGACAGGATGGGGTGTAGACCACCGTACCAGTAGATGATGGGAGAACCCGACACTCTACCAGTAACACCCCCCGAGCGAAGCAACGCGAGCACCCTGAACCACCTAAGCAAGCCCAGAAACCAGCGCGAAGGACCAACGCTGCCCCTCGCAATGAGGACGAGGTCACCTCTAAAAGAGCACCCTCAGATTTACGGGAGGAGCTCAATAAAAAGAGGGCGGGCAAAGGGACCACGCCCCCTATGGCGCCCCGAGAGGGCAAGGGAAAGGCGGATCTTAGCCCGTCCGCTTTGATGGACTCTCTAAGCAAGAGGAGGCAGGACCTGGACACGGAGATGAGGAGCTTGTGAAGCAAGATCGTCACCGCATCAAGCGGCTAGGTCTGTGAGGAAGAATTCGACCATGAGTCGCCCTTTGTGAGGGAGATTCAGGCCATCCGGCTCCCTGCCAACTTTAAGGAACCCAATATGACCCCGTACGAAGGGAACACGGATCCAAAGTACCACCTGGATGCATTTAACGATCTGATGAAACTGAGAGGGATTGGAAGCGGTGCCAGATGCCACTGCTTCGCTGTCACTTTGAAAGGACCCGCCTACAAATGGTTCAAAAGATTAAGGCCAGGGTCCATCAGGTCCTGGCAGCAATTTTCTGACGAATTCCTCCAACAGCACCATGCCGTGCGGGATTACACGATGCCAGGTACCAGCCTGGCCAACGTGAAGCAAGGGGAGAATGAGAGCCTGAAGAGCTACATTCACTGGTTCAATATGGAGGCCGCGAAAGTGGGGAGCCTAACTCGCCGAGAGTTAAAAATGGCCATTACAGTTGGAGTGCTCCAAGGACGCAAGTTGTGGGACAACATGTTGAAGAGGGAAGTCACCGACTTAGATGACTTCTACTAGAGAGCGCAGAAGTACATCCGTGTGGAGGATGACCACGCAAACTTAAAGGCAGGAAAGGAGGAGCCCCACGCGAAGCCCCCAGATAACGACGGGTCGAATGTAACAAATAAGAAAAGGGCGTACGATAGGTCAAGAGATGACCAGCAGAGGAAAACCAAACGAGGGAATGATCATAGGCAAGCAGCTTATACTTACTATAGGAACCTCACAGATACCAGGGAGCATATTTACCTCACCAACGAAGATCGAGTTCCCTTCAAAAAGCCCCTACTAATGAGAAAGGATCGGCCCAAAAGGGACCCCAGTAGATACTGCCAGTACCACAAGGATATCGGTCACACCACGGCAGAGTGTATCCATTTGAAGGAAGAAATTGAGGATCTCATCTGCTGGGGACACCTGGGCCGTTATGTCAGGAGAGAAAGGCCAAAGCAAGAGGACGAGCCTGCGGCACCCCAGGCACAAGGGCGAGCCCCAAAAATACAGGGGGAGGTCCGAACCATTTTCGAAGGTCCAGGATTTGGGGGGGACTCTCAGAAGGGGCGAGATAGATATGCAAGAGAGGCTCGGCGAAGGCCGCCCCCCTGCGTCATGAGTTTGGATCAACGATCCCTGAAAAGTTTCAAGGGGGAAAATGACTCGATAACATTCATTGAGGAGGATGCGCGGGGGGTACACTTTCCCCACAATGATCCGTTGGTGTTGACAGTTCAGTTGGAAAATATGTGCGTGCATTGAGTCCTAGTGGACAACGGGAGCTCGGTGGACATCCTATATCGCCCTGCCTTGGAAAAGATGGGACTGGGCATTCGTCATCTGAAGCCCTGCCAATCATCCCTATACGGATTCACGGGGGACTCAGTGCAACCCCTAGGGATGATCGAATTGGCACTCACCATGGGGGAGCAACCCGGCAAACTACAGTCATGGCTAACTTTGTCGTAGTAGATTGTGCATCAGCTTTCAATGCGATATTGGGGAGACCATCCCTAAGAGAATTGAAAGCCATAACTTCAATATATCACCTGGTTGTCAAGTTCCCAACCCCAGGAGGGGTCGCTAGTATGAAGGGAGAACAGAAAGAGGCAAGGGAGTGCTACAATACCTCACTCCGTGTGCCTGTGAAACCACGGGAACCAATGGCTATGGTGATACATGAGGAGCTACGTGTGCCCGCGGGGGGTCTGCAGGAGCTGGACCCTCGAGTCGTGGAAGAGTCAAGAGAGGAACCAGTGGAGGAAGTAGAGGAGGTTACAGTGATGGATGAACCGTTAAGAAAGTTGAAGATAGGGAGAAGCCTGCAAAGTGACGTGAAGAAGGAGTTGATAAGATTTTTGAAGGATAATCTAGACGTATACACATGGATTCATGAGGATATGGTGGGTATAGACCCGGGTGTGATGTGCCACCATCTGAATATCTCCCCAGAACCGAGGCCTGTTAGGCAGAAGAGGCGGGCGCTAGACCCAGAAAGGTACGCACATTAAAAGAGGAGGTCGACAAGTTGAAGGCCAACGGATTCATCCGTGAGTCTTTTTACCCTGTGTGGGTGTCGAACCCAGTACTCGTGCCAAAGCCAAATGGGAAATGGAGGACCTGCGTCGATTTCTCGAATCTAAATAAAGCTTGTCCTAAGGATAGCTTCCCACTTCCAAGGATAGATCAGCTAGTAGACGCGATGGCAGGACATGAATTACTGAGTTTCATGGATGCCTACTCGGGGTACAACCAGATTCCAATGAACCCAGCAGATGAAGAGCACACGTCATTCATTACAGATAAAGGGCTCTACTGTTACATGGTGATGCCCTTCGGGTTGAAGAACGCGGGTGCCACTTATCAGAGGTTGGTGAATAAGATGTTCGCTAACCAGATAGGGAGGAACATGGAGGTGTATGTGGATGATATATTAGTGAAGACCAAGAATGCAACAGATCTCAACAAGGACCTTGGTGAGATGTTCGACACACTTAGGAAATACCGAATGAAGTTGAATCCCGTCAAGTGCACCTTCGGTGTATCCTCAGGAAAATTCTTGGGCTTCATGGTCAATTCCAGAGGCATCGAGGCCAATCCTGATAAGATAAAGGCCCTAATAGATATGAGCCCGCCAAAGAACAAGAAGGAAGTGCAATGCTTAATGGGAAGGGTGGCGGCCCTTAATAGATTTATTTCAAGGTCCACCGATAAGTGCCTCCCCTTCTTTGACATCCTCAAAGGGAGCAAAAAGTTCACTTGGGATGAAAAATGCGAAGAGGCATTTGTCAAGCTGAAGGAGCACTTGGGGAAGCCACCCCTGTTGGCGAAACCTGAGAAGGGCGAGAGGCTATACCTGTACTTGGCAGTGTCTGAGCATTCCATAAGCGCCGCCTTGGTTAAAGGGGAGAAGAAGCAGCAACAACTCATGTACTATATCAGCAAGCGTCTGGTGGACGCGGAGAACCGTTACCCAGAGATTGAAAAGTTGGCCTATGCGTTAGTGGTGGCCTCGAGGAAGTTGAGGCTCTACTTCCATGCGCACGCGATTGAAGTCCTAACAGATAGTCCCTTGAGGCAGGTCTTGCATAAACCTGAGACCTCAGGGAGGCTGATGAAATGGTCAATCGAGTTGAGTCAATTTGATATTGTGTATACCCCAAGAGCTTCCATCAATGGGTAGGTGTTGGCAGACTTTATAGTAGAGTTCACCCATCAGCCGAATGGAGGAAGAAGTGAAGAAGGGGAGCAGCCTGTTATAGAGGAAGAGCGAGGGGGTCTAGAGGAATGGAGTTTTCATGTTGATGGGGCATCCAATGAGGGAGGATCCGGAGCGGGCATCATGATGACTGGGCCCGAGGGACACAAAATGTATTGCGCGATCCGGTTCGGGTTTGAAGCCTCCAATAACGAGGTGGAGTACGAGGCGCTCCTGGCTGGCTTGCGTTTGGCCCAGGAGCTGAGAGTGATGCGCCTTCGTATCTTTAGCGACTCTCAGTTGGTGGTGTACCAAGTAAAGGGGGAATACTAGTTGAGGGGACCCAAGATGGCAGCCTACTTGGAAAGGGTGAAGGGCTATCTGGGACGGTTAGTGGCATATAGCATAGAGCAAATCCCCAGAGAAAGGAATACCCATGCTGATGCACTCGCGAAGCTGGCGTCCACCAAGGACGATGATATCTTGGAGTCGATAACCGTGGAGTACTTGCCCAAACCCAACATCGGGAACGCGGACGTGTATATGATTAGTGCCCCGAAGGAGTCGTGGATCGAACCGATTAAGAGATACCTGGAAGAAGGAACCCTGCCTGCTGACAAAAACAAGTCCCGAAGGTTGGTGTACAAGGTCGCTAGATACACCTTGGTAGAAGGGGTTCTATACAAGAGGGGGTTCTCAATGCCACTCTTACGATGTGTGGAAGGGGAGGAGGCATTGAAATTGTTGCATGAGATACACGAGGGAGAGTGTGGCAACCACGAGAGCGGACCCTCCACAGCTAGGAAGGCCATGAGACAAGGATACTACTGGCCCTCCATGGAGAAAGATGCATATGACTTTGCCACGAAATGGGACAAATGTCAGAGGCACGCCAACTACCCTCGGAAACCCCCAAGTGAACTGACCAGCATGACCTGCCCCTGGCCCTTCGCTATCTGGGGGATAGACTTGATCGGCGCTCTTCCTGCAGGCAGGGGTGGATCGAAATAGGCGGTGGTAGCAGTGGACTACTTCACTAAGTGGTTAGAAGCAGAACCCCCCGTGAAGATAACAGCCAAGCACATCACCTCTTTCGTCAACAAATTCCTTGTTTGCAGATATGGAGTACCCTACAAAATTATTTTTGACAACGGTACCAGTTCGAGGGGGGAGCTTTCGAGGATTATTGTAGGGGAAGGGGCATAAGGAGAAGTTTCTCCGCGGTCGTACACCCGCAGGCCAATGGACAGGTGGAGGCCATAAACAGGGTCCTTAAGAAGAACTTGAAGGCAAAGCTAGAAAAGATGAAGGGACCCTGGGTAGAGGAGCTACCAAATATGTTGTGGGCTTACAGAACCACCCCACGCACGACTACTGGGGAGTCCCCATTCTCCTTGGCCTACGGATGCGAAGCCGTACCCCCGGTTGAGATGCAGGTTGAGTCCCTCAAGGTACAGGCATATGGAGATGAGGCCAACCACGTAGCTCTTGCGAAGAGCCTGGACATGCTTGAAGAGAAGAGAGAAAAAGCACAAATGAGGGTGACAGTATACCAATAGCGCGCCGCAAGGTACTACAATTCGAGGGTGCGAGAGAGAACTTTCAGAGTTGGCGACTTGGTGCTGAGGAAGGTACTCCCTAACACGCGAGACCCAGGAGCAGGAGTGCTGGGGGCGAACTGGGAGGGGCCTTACCAGGTTGCTCAGTGCATACCCCCGAACACCTATAAGCTGGCACGCATGGACGACACCATCAGACCTCGAGCATGGAACGCAGAGCACCTTAGGAAGTACTACCAGTAAGGCGCCCATGCCCGGTGCTAAAAGAACAAGTGTTGCATGCTATTTTAGTATGATAGAGAAGAATCAAAGAGGTAACTTTGATAACCTCCTGAGTAGGTGTGAGTCTTTTTTATTTTATTTTCTATGATAATCTCATATGTATCACTGTAGCCAGAATTTTATGAATGAAACTATTTGCAACCTCATATGTTCTTTTCTTCGCTACGCGGGAATCAGCCAAAGTGCCTGCCGAAATAAATTTCACCAAGCACTTGGGGGGCAGAACAGGAGGCGAAAACATGCAACTGGCAGGGGGAACCTAAAAAGGACCCTCTAACGGAGGATCCTAAAAAGGACCCCTTGCCCTCCTAGAGCAGAGGATCCTAAACCTCGCCCTCCTAAAATAGAGACCATGACCCTAAAGAGGACCCCTTATATCAGGGCCCTAAGCGAAGTCCTGACAAGGCATCTCCTGCGATCACAAGGATTAGCTACCCTTGTGAACATCAAGGAGGCCATAGGGACTTACAAAAAAAAAATGCATGGTAACGAAAATAATAAGTCTAGAGCGGCCACCAAACCGTCTAGCCAATAATAAGTTTAGCCAATATATGGTAACGATAATAATAAGTCTAGAGCGGCCACCAAGCTGCCTAGCCAAAAAGGGTCCCAAAAGAGACCCTTGCAAAAATAGTACTATGAATAACGATGAGAAGGACGCTTCTCGCAACAAATAATAAGCACGCGCAAGAATATATAAAAGGATAGTTAGGACCCAAGGGGTCAAAATATCCTTATAAAAGTAATCAAGAGGCACCAAAAGAGGTCCCAGCGAACCCTTTCACATGGGTTCCAAAGGACCTCCAGCCTGGTAAATAAAAGAGGGGAACCAACCAAACCCCATCATACAGGCTCAAAAGGACCTCAAACGCAGCAGAATAAAAGATAAATAGCAACACATGTATATATACATTGAAAAAGAAAGTATTAAAGACAGTACAAGAGTTACCAAAGAAAAATAGTAATGACAGTCATATTACAAAGGCCCAAAATACAAAAAAAAAGGAAGAGAGTGTATACCCACGGAGGGCTAGATGGCAAATGTTATGAAATAACTACTTCAGGGCCTCCTACCGCGGGCACTCCACATGGCCGCTCGAGCAATGGCGTGCTCACCAAATGAAGAGAAATCGAAATTAGGATCCTGCCTCCACACATTGAAAAGGGCACGGTCTATGGACCTGCGCTCGGTGGTAGCCCTCTCCGCCTCCAAGGAAGCATTCCTCTCCTACGACGACTGAAGTTCAGCCTTGAGGGCCTCGACTTCGGCCTCCAACTGGGTAACTCTCTGCTGCGACGCGGCCGTGATGGCCTTGGCCTCCTGGAGTTCACGCTCCAAGCTGGTAACCTTGTCCTGTAGCCCCTTGGTCTTAGCCCTTACTTCCTTCCTCTTTAGTAGCAAGTTGGAAAATTTGGTCCGAACCCTTGACAACTTAGCCTTGGTTTCATTAAGCTCTTTCTCAAGCTCTTGAACCAGTGCCGCAATACGATCCCTCTCGGTGCACGACATGGAGAGATGGCCAGCCGAGTCGGCAAACCGCAAAGCCACAGTATAGGCCTGCATAAGAAAGTTAACAACAACAATAAGTGATAAAAATATATATATAGGGCCGACGCGAGGTGCGGGGACTCACCCAAGTCATGGAGCGCCTTAGGTTTTCCCCAAGGTCCGACTGAGTCACGTTCCCAAGGCCAGTCCAGTTGGATATAGGGATGCTCGAGGCATGTTAGGTGTATCGCTGTCTATAGGACGTTGCCATCCGAGTCACCCAGGGCTCTCCATCCATGCCAGGGGCACCTGGCTGGATGGGGATAGATGACCTGCTTGCCGAAGCGGGAGGGGGCGCGGTGAAAGTGGAAAATTGAGGCTCTAGTAGATCAGAGGAGGGCTCCGCAAGGTCGGTGTAATAAGCCCCCGATGACCCAGGGTCAAGAGGAGCCTGAGGGAAGGCGTCGTGGCCCTCAGGGCCAGGGGATACATAACACCTCGGTGCGACATGCTGGTCTTGAGGTTGGAAGGCCATGTCCTGGTCATAGGAGTCATAAGGGGGGCATCCCCCGGGGGACAAGGATCGCTGGTGAGGTCCCTCGCGTTCAAGGGGGGCTTCCCCCGGTTCCTCCTCAGCCTCACCTTCGTCTAGGAAAGGCTCGGCCGGTGCAGCCATTGTCTTCTTAGACCCAGGAATCGACCACAGGAGCTTGGGGTCTGAGACCGGGGACAACTGGTGGTGGTTGAGATTTGCCACGGTGAATAATAAAGCCACCTTCTTCATGGCGGAGTTAGCATTAATGAGGTCATTTATGGCCTCCGCCTCCGACCCAATGACCGAAGGAACCGCAAACTGCTCTGCATGATCCACGCCAGTGTCAGTGCAAGTGTGAGTACAAAACAGTAAGTTCTAATAAGAAGAAAAGAAGGACCAGGGTACTTACTGGGGGTGGCGCGGAAGTGTTCACGGATAGAGAGTGAGCCCTCCACGAAGAAAAAATCATGCTTCCAAGACCCTATATTGGACACTGAGCCTTCTATCAAGGGGAGCTCGTTATTGGCCTTTTGCAGATAGTAGAAGCCCTTGGACTTGGGGGATCCCATGAGGTTGTACAGGAATTGCACCTCTTGTGCCGTAGGAGTGCGTCTAACCAGTTCCTAGAACACCACAAAAAGGAAACTTAGGGTCAACCAACTGTTGGGCGACAGCTAAAGGGGGGCCAGGTCGAAGTAGTTAAGGACCGCTACGAAAAACGGGTGCAAGGGAATGGTGCCACCCGCCTTCAAAATGTCTTCGCTCAAAGGCACAAGACCCTTCCTAGGGCGGTCGGCCCGGCATGCCTCCTGATGAGCATATAAGGCGTATTATGGGGGAACACGATAATGCTTCACAATTTCCTTCAATTTATTCGCGGACACATGCGACACCAGATCGGACACCAGTAAAGGAGCGTCGTCCTGTTCCTGGATAGATACCTGTCGACATGCCTTCGGCATATCTGCAAAACCAAAAGAAAAATGTGAGGAAGAGACAGAACACTTGTCCCTCCATTTTTTCTTCCTAGCAAGAGTTTTCGATCGAGGGAGCGGCGGCGGAAGCGCTGAGCTAGGAAAAACTGAGACTAGGGGCTGAGGAGAAGCGGTAGCAGCTCCATGGCCGTCATCAGGTGAGGATGGGTAAGGAGGTTCGGGCGGAAGGTGTCCCTCCATAAACTCTAACTCCCACTGTAATTCAAAAAGGGTCATCCTAAGGCTCGCTACAAGGTCACTAAGGTCTGGGGGGGGAGGTGCTCCGTCTCCTCTCGACACTGAGTCAATTTCACTCTCCACCACCCAAATTTTATGCCTAAGTTTAGCCATGTACTCAAGGTGGCGGATGCGGGCCTACCTTAAGGAGTCATAGTCCTGGTGAGGGTTGCCCTCAGGGGACTCTGAGTCTGAGGACAGGTCAATAAACTCAGCCCCAGGGGTATTTCGGACGGGCCGTCACTGGCCATGAAACCTCATCCCGAAAGCAAAAAGGGGTTCACGTATAAATGAGGGGATGGCTACAAAACACAAAGGAATAGGCTTAATATCTCCAGATGCAAACGTCCTAAATGGCCCACTACAAGGTATAAAAAAGAGGGGCATGCATATGGTCAAACTCACTACAAGCTCAGGCTAAGGTATCCCATCCCGAGTAATGCTAATTTGGACTCGATGAATGTAAAAAAAAAAAAATATATATATATATATACATCAAGAAGATAAGATGGAGTATTGTCAAGGTCGAAAGGAGGTCGAGGGCCAAAAAGCACCAAAGGGTCGAAGGTACGTGTCTGCAAGAATAGACCAGAAAGATGTGTTAGCCACCAAATAGATACCCAAAATATTAGCTCATATGTAAAAAAAAAAATCATGAAAATGAAATGAAAAAATAAAATAAAGGAAGCTATGGCAAAAGTGAGGTTGTGAGGGATTGAACCACTTATGTAACGACCTAAATTTGCTAGTAAGGCTTGGAGCCTTGATTAGTGTGCCTGGAGGGCAATAATTGTTATACTGCATTAATTTATGTGAATTTAATGAATATGTGGTTAGTATGCATGTTTAGGTGAAATAAATATGCATGTGGACCCCGTTTGTATGATAAGGGTATATTGGTAATTTTAGCCCGCTGAGCGCATATATGCGATAATTGTATTATGTGATTTGTACCACATGAGTGTGGTGTTATTATTGTGATGCACGTGCCGAGACGGTCCTAGAGAGCTAGTTAACTTAAAAGGTCACAATGGGATTTTTATACCCGACTGAGGAGGAGCCTAGGGGTATTTTGGGGAATTTTGTGAGTTGAGTTGAGAACTAGTGGTTATAGTTATTGGTGATTGAGTAACCTGGGTAACCATTTTTAACTGCTGTCAGTAACAAGTTTAGATGGAAAATGGTAGAATTGAAATAGAAGTGAAAGGACTAGAGTACCCTTGAAGGTTTAGTTAGGAAAGGATTATTAGGAGGGGTAAAATGGTCATTTGGCAGGGGGTTTAGACAAATTTTAGCTGGGATATTGGGGTACATGGTTTAGGCTTAGTCATATTATGGTTTTGTTAAAAAAATAGAGAGAAGAAAAGCTAGATGAAAAGCTAGGGCAAGAAGAAGAAGAAGAAGAAGAGTAGAAGGGGCTGAAGTGGGAGTTAGGAGAAGAATCAAAGAAGCTTAAAGGGTGGATTCTCCACTTGAGGTAAGGATTCTATGTAAATTTAAGGCTTGTTTCTATTTTGGTTTGAGAAATTGAGGCATGAGTTAAGTTTTCAAGTCTTGTGTTGAGTTTGCTGAAATTAGAAATCAAAGGGTGGATTTTTGGGTGTGATTGTGTGTTTGATCTTGATGCTAGTGTTTATGGGTTGTTAGGTGGTTCATTTGAGGTTTTAAATTGAACTTGGGGTTTAAGTATTTGTTTGGGATGATTTGGAGTGGTATTGGCTCGGGAAAATGCAGAGGAAAAACCCAGATTTCTGGGTTCGCGAAGGAGCGCCGCGACCCTGTTCTTGGGCGCCGCCGCGCGAGGCTGTTTCCAGTCAGGGGAACTTTTTGACTTCTCTGGGCGCAGCGGCCCTCACGGGTAGCGCCGCGGCGCTAGGCTATTTTCAGGATGGGAAATTTTGCAGTTTTGGGCATTTGTTCCGGGGTCTCGGGGGATGTTTCCGATGCATTGTTTTAGGAATTTGGAGGTCCCGAGAGTACGAGATTGGTCCCAGAAATTGGTTTTGGATTGGTTAGTATTAAAGAGTGTTCTATATGTGTTGTGACTAGGGTTTCGGAGAGGCTCGTGCTAGAGGACCGTGCTCGTGACTTTGGTGCACTATGAAGCTCGGGATACAGGTAAGAAAACTGTAGCATCCGTAGAACAGGGCATGGACCCATAGTGTTAATGCAGGGCACGACCCTAAATTGTATTACATGATTATGGTATAGTTTTGATTGAATTGTTATATGTTTGAATGTTATTTGAATTATACTATATGTGATTATAGTAGCGAGAACGGCAAAGGAGCCGAGAACGGCAAAGGAGCCGAGAACGGCAAAGGTGCCGAGAACGGAAAATGAGCCGAGAACGGCAAAGGTGTCGAGAACGGAAAATGAGCCGAGAACGGCAAAGGTACCGAGAACGGCAAATGAGCCGAAAACGGCAAGGGAGCCGCGAACGGCAGTTGGGCTAGGATTAACACCTAGCACGTGGAGTGTTTGTTTAGTCTAATGGACTACTTGGATTATCTGATAGATTGATTATATAATATGCATATGATATGTGTTGTTTGAGTTTTCTTGCTAGGCTTCGGCTCAAAGGTGCTCTGTGTTGCCGGTAAGGGCAAAGATATATAGTCAACCAGCCATGAGTATGGAGAGCATGAAGCGGCGCGTACATATTTGGCCTGCCCGACTGCTTTGGTTGGGGGCATTTTCTAAATGGCTGTATTAACCTGTAATTTGATAGTCAATCAACTGTAAACTTATTTTAAGTTGTAAAACATTTTGCAAACCTTATTTTGGGATCCCAAATAATAGATACTTGAATTTTTCAATGAAGTAAAGCATTTTCAAAAGAATACATCCTTAACTTTTGCTTAGTCACACTTTTGTTTTAAAAACCTCGGTTAGCGAGTTAATTGCACAAAGTTTTTTTTAAAACTCACTTGGTAACGACTCTAAGGAAGTAGGGCGTTACAACTTGGTATCAGAGCGAGCCAAGGTTTATTGGTTCTGGAGATCGACCGAACATGTACGCTCGCTGTCAGTGTCAAGCTTGACTCAGGGTTGGTTGGTGTGAATGATTGATATGCTTGAACATATGTTTGAATGCCCTGTATGCCTACTTATTTATATGGAGTATGATGAATGAGTTGACATGTGCATGAGATACTGTTAAGGATTGGCCCTTGATTATTGCATGTTGTGATTAAAGCATGCTGAATAACATTATTATTGCATGTGGATGAATATTGGGATAATGGCTTGCATATTGAATGTATGTGGTTAATTGTCTAAATTGAATCCATATGTAATATCTGTTTATTGGTTTGTAAGAAGCATGATGAAATGTGAGTATACTTAGTTGTGATAAAAATTTGGTAGCTAAATGTATGGCATTGTGGATTTGGCCTAATATGCTTTATGTGTGCATGATAACTGTGGTTATTTGGATCTAGTTGTGGATTGGTTCAGAGTGTGAACCACAGGGCTCTGGAATTTGGTCAGTAGTGACAGGTGAACTAAAATTGGTTGTTCCTAGTTTGGTTAAGTGAACTTGACATTGTGTTGAAGGGGGGGATTCTAGATAACAGTTGGAGTTAGAGATCTCCATTTATCCCTGAAAAGCAGCAGCAGTTGGTCACTAGTGTGTGAGTAAGCTGTGGAGTTTAATAGTTGAGGTGGAATAGAAGAGCAGCGGACTTCTCTGGGAAAATAGCTGCTTTGTGTGCTTTAACAGTAAGGTTACCAGTGTCGGTTTATTGTGAGGGTATGGACAGATAAGGGTATTATATGAAAGGCTTAAAGGGTGTTATCCTCCGGTTTTGAGGAAAGTTCGGGTTGACAAAGAATTTATTAGTGGATGGGCAAAGTTAATTCCACCCTTAGTTATAAGAGGATGAGAGACTATGACTAATGGGTTGTGTTAGGTATTGTGCTTGAAGAGTGCCTGGAAATGGCACTCGGGTCGAGGCATTGGCATGATGGGCTGGAAAGAACTCAGATGATGAATTGATAGAAAAGGTAATAAAGACATGATCTGAACTGTGGAGAATGGGGGTCTTATAACCTTGGTTTGGAATGATAAAGTAGCAACAGTGTAAATTTATGGGCTTTGTGAATTGGGTAATTCATTTCGGGAAATTGATACGGACGGATGCAGTTGGAAATGATGATGACCCATTTAAGGATTTAAACTCTGGAATAGTCCAAAGTATTTGGGCCACTCCAATGTATGTACTCATCATCTGTATGGGAACAGAGGAGAGGGCCATGTGGTTCGAAGAATGATGAATGATGTAAAGAGCATGAATGTTGCAGAGCAAGGGATGTGAAAGATAGTGCTTTTATTGATAGAATTCAGCAAGGACAGATTCTCAATTTTTGAGGTAGAAGGACCCCAGACAGTGCTAGGGCACCTAATTTGTGATTGGAAAGAAGCCTGATTGAAAAGGTAGTTATCCAGATGGTGACAGGAACCAGGGAGGTTATTTGGTATGCACATGAGGGAGAGGGTGCCACCTGAGAGGATGTTGGGTGAGGGCACGACTTCTATATGAAATGATTCGATATGTTAGGATGGATTTCCCATGGTGAGGGAACAGAAAACTAGAATGCCTCGCTACATTCGAAGTTCGAGGATGATTCATCGAGGATGAGTATTTAACTGAATGGTTTATGCGTTGGTCATGTAACGAATTGGAAGAACTCGGTGTTGAGAATGTTCCGAGAGGGAGTTAGACATAGAGAGTTTACCTCAAGGGTGCTATACGAGAGGCTGGAGATAGTAATATTTATTGAGGAGGAATTAGAAACTTCTGGCAGATGAATTGGGATACAAGTAATCAATAAGTTCATAGTGATAACAACAGAGTTCGTCTTAAGGAAGCCTCAACATGAGTCATAGTGAGAGAGTTAATCAGTTAAGAGATAACCATGGATTGTAGAGGATATCATCTGGAGTTTGTTAATGAGACTGAATGGAAACTGAGTTGACCAATGGGAAAATTATATGGGTATATAAGGAATGATTGGGGGTACTTCAAGGTCGGACTACAGATAGGATTGGTATCAGGAATGTTGAGAAAGATGGTATTGGTTGACAGAAAGAATTACTGAAGCAATCGAAGAAATTTGACCATTGGAGTAGCCAGAGCATTATACTGCGAGGATTGTTAGCATCGTCGGTTAAGAATAAAAAGTTTGATGTTGGGTACAAGATGGGACAATGTCTCCAGGAGTTGATCTATGACATGGTTATTAACAGCTGGAAATCAAGGAAATAGACATTTCAGGAATTTTTATTTTGTACTGAGTAAGGTGTGAGGAGTTGGTGACAAAGATTCTAGATTGGTTCAAGCTACAGCAGCACAGGTAAGTTCTTTAAGTGGAGAATACAAGACTGGTATAGGCAAGTCCCCATCAAGTTCACGAGCAGTATGTGTGGATTTCTCCTAGACGGAAATGGAGAGCAAATGATTATTATGTTGAAGATGTTAGTGCCCAGGAGGCAGGGTCACAGGTAAGGTTCTACGAAGTGTCAGTTTGGGTTTCGTTAGGAGTACTCAGAGTAGAGCTATAAGAAGAAAGGATAGGTATAAGAAGATTTGATCTGAAGCCACAAAGAAGCTAATGAAGAATGTCTGAAGAATAGAAAGCATAACAGGATTGGTAAGCGCGTCATCTATCACATAAGTACCTCCACAGACAACTACATCAGAGACGGGAGGAACAGTAAAACTTGAAGTAAGACAGAATGAATGGTGTTAAATCGGAGTTCAGGAGATAAGGTAGAAGTTGATTGGTACCTGGTGATGCAAATATATGGGTGTGTTATAGTTAATTATAGAGGGATAGCCTAAAGGACCTAATCCATGATGAGGATATGGAACTGTGGGGGTGCATCACAGGTTGGGCACAACCAAGCTCAGATTGTCGCGAGGATGGATCAAACCTTGCGGGAGGTGAAATAATGGAACATGGTTGATATACTTGGAATGTTAGGTTGTTATGCATGGCATAAGGTACTTGAGTGTTGGGTATTAGGAAGAAAGGTAACGTTGAGACCCAGATTTAGTGAAAAGTAAAAGATGGGTGATTGGTGTTTGAAATCCTCGATTGTACGAGGGGAAATTTAATTGGAGGCGAAACTCCTAACTGGGAGGCGTGTGGCAGTCAAGGAATGACGCCATAAATTGTAATAGAGTGGACAAGGCAATGACTGAGATTGGAATCCAAAATATTGGCTTTGGTTGAAACAGGGAAGAACCTGTCAAGGTGGTACAAGTTAGAATACCAGGATCGAATGAAGGATCCAATTAGAATTTTGCATATTAATGAGAATTCTGAATGGATATCATTCCACCTCCTGGGGTACGTTGTACCGGGAGGGTTGAGCGGGTGACAGAATTTAGTGTTTTCTTTGGACACTGAGGAGTTAAGTGATGTGGTGGTCTATCGTAGGAATAGACCACATTAGACTTTAAGTAAGGTGTTTGGACATGAAAAGTTTTAACTCAGCTGATTGAGTTAATGTAGTTGGTTCAGTTGACCTGGTATCACGGTAGAACGTCGATGGTACTGAACTGAGACCCTATAGTATTCTAAATTTTAGAGAGGAACTAGAGAATAAAGAGAACACAGTGGGAATCTGGAATTATCAGTTGATTGCAAGTGGAATAGCAGTCTGAAAGCTTGTCAGATATCTTAAGGAGTTAAGCGTTGAGTATGCGAGTACTTGAGATATTTAAAGATGTGCAATCCTTGATGAGTTAGTCATGGTGACTATACTGGCGTCTTGTTAAGCTAACATGACATGGGACATGGTAAGAGGTGAAAGATAGTGGATACTACAGTTTGGCATTTGTTCAGAGAGAAAGCCAAAGAGGTTGGTGGAATTCTTAAGGCAGGAGTGTCTGCCTACCTGGAAGAATAAAAGAACTTGTAAACTGTTAAATTTTGGGAAAATAAAGCTCCAAGTTGAGAGATTTGTATCTCTCTAAGTAATAGCAGACGAGGATTAGTATTTTGTTCAGAGAAAGAAAGAGGAGTTCTGACTCCTGACTCAACATAAATGCTTAAGTTATACCAAGGGTTAGGCCAGGGGCCTATAAATTGATCTCACCTTAGTAGGGAAGATGACTTATGGGAATCTATGGAATCAGGAATAAGACATTGAGGTGATTATGGTAATCTAAGCATACCCTGAAGCTCCAGCAGGGTTACGGTGTAAGTAAGGAGCTAACAAAAGTATGGCTATTAGACAAGATCTCGTGGGATAAGATTGTTACTCTTGTTAGAGTGTCGTCGAGAAATAAAGTAAAGGTGATGGACCTTGGAAATTATGGTCAGAGATGCGGGTTTACTGACTGATGTGTTTGGGTAAATTTCGAGGACGAAATTTTTATGGCAAGGGGATAGTTGTAACGACCTAAATTTGCTAGTAAGGCTTGGAGCCTTGATTAGTGTGCCTGGAGGGCAATAATTTTTATACTGCATTAATTTATGTGAATTTAATGAATATGTGGTTAGTATGCATGTTTAGGTGAAATAAATATGCATGTGGACCCCGTTTGTATGATAAGGGTAAATTGGTAATTTTAGCCCGCTGAGGGCATATATGTGATAATTGTATTATGTGATTTGTACCACATGAGTGTGGTGTTATTATTGTGATGCACGTGCCGAGACGGTCCTAGAAAGCTAGTTAACTTAAAAGATCACAACGGGATTTTTATACCCGGCTGAGGAGGAGCCTAGGGGTATTTTGGGGAATTTTGTGAGTTGAGTTGAGAACTAGTGGTTATAGTTATTGGTGATTGAGTAACCTGGGTAACCATTTGTAACTGCTGTCAGTAACAAGTTTAGATGGAAAATGGTAGAATTGAAATAGAAGTGAAAGGACTAGAGTGCCCTTGAAGGTTTGGTTAGGAAAGGATTATTAGGAGGGGTAAAATGGTCATTTGGCAGGGGGTTTAGACAAATTTCATCTGGGATATTGGGGTACACGGTTTAGGCTTAGTCATATTATGGTTTTGTTAAAAAAATAGAGAGAAGAAAAGCTAGATGAAAAGCTAGGGCAAGAAGAAGAAGAGTAGAAGGGGCTGAAGTGGGAGTTAGGAGAAGAATCAAAGAAGCTTAAAGGGTGGATTCTCCACTTGAGGTAAGGATTCTATGTAAATTTAAGGCTTGTTTCTGTTTTGGTTTGAGAAATTGAGGCATGAGTTAAGTTTTCAAGTCTTGTGTTGAGTTTGCTGAAATTAGAAATCAAAGGGTGGATTTTTGGGTGTGATTGTGTGTTTGATCTTGATGCTAGTGTTTATGGGTTGTTAGGTGGTTCATTTGAGGTTTTAAATTGATCTTGGGGTTTAAGTATTTGTTTGGGATGATTTGGAGGGGTATTGGCTCGGGGAAATGCAGAGGAAAAACCCAGATTTCTGGGTTCGCGAAGGAGCGTCGCGGCCCTGTTCTTGGGCGCCGCGGCGCGAGGCTGTTTCCAGTCAGGGGAACTTTCTGAATTCTCTGGGCGCAGCGGCCCTCACGGGTAGCGCCGCGGCGCTAGGCTATTTTCAGGATGGGAAATTTTGCAATTTTGGGCATTTGTTCCGGGGGCTCGGGGGATGTTTCCGATGCATTGTTTTAGGAATTTGATGGTCCCGAGAGTACGAGATTGGTCCCGGAAAGTGGTTTTGGATTGGTTAGTATTAAAGAGTTTTTTATGTGTTGTGACTAGGGTTTCGAAGAGGCTCGTGCTAGAGGACCGTGCTTGTGACTTTGGTGCACTGTGAAGCTCGGGATACAGGTAAGAAAACTGTAGCACCCGTAGGACAGGGCATGGACCCATAGTGTTAATGCAGAGCACGGCCCTAAATTGTATTACATGAATATGGTATAGTTTTTATTTAATTGTTATATGTTTGAATGTTATTTGAATTATAATATATGTGATTATAGTAGCGAGAACGGCAAAGGTGCCGAGAACGGCAAAGGAGCCGAGAACGGCAAAGGTGCCGAGAACGGCAAATGAGCCGAGAGCGGCAAAGGTGTCGAGAACGGAAAATGAGCCGAGAACGGCAAAGGTGCCGAGAACGGCAAATGAGCCGAGAACAGCAAGGGAGCCGCGAACAGCCGCCGGGCCGGGAGTAACACCTAGCACGTGGAGTGTTTGTTTAGTCTAATGGACTACTTGGATTATCAGATTGATTGATTATATAATATGCATATGATATGTGTTGTTTGAGTTTTCTTGCTGGGCTTTGGCTCACGAGTGCTCTGTGTTGCCGGTAAGGGCAAAGAAATATAGTCAACCAGCCATGAGTATGGAGAGCATGAAGTGGCGCTTACATGTTTGGCCTACCCGACTGCTTTGGTTGGGGGCATTTTCTAAATGGTTGTATTAACCTGTAATTTGATAATCAATCAACTGTAAACTTATTTTCAGTTGTAAAACATTTTGCAAACCTTATTTTGGGATCCCAAATAATAGATACTTGAAGTTTTCAATGAAGTAAATCATTTTCAATAGATTATAGCCTTAACTTTTTCTTAGTCACACTTTTGTTTTAAAAACCTCGGTTAGCGAGTTAATTGCACAAAGTTTTTTTTTAAAACTCACTTGGTAACGGCTCTAAGGAAGTAGGGCGTTACACCTTACCTCTTGAAAAAGGAAGGGTTCTCCAAACCACTAAGCCAAGGAAGTGAGGTTAAAATATTAGGCCATGCATGAAGGCCTATTTATAAGAATCAAGGTGCATAGTCTACAAGAGCACCAAAAGGTCCTCTCCTAGACTGGGGGGCAAGTGTGGATGCTCAATATTCAATGCCCATAAAATAACCAAGTCGTGTGTTATGGTCCCTTAAAGGCCTACATGCATGCTTGAGCCACGAGACGCTCGGGGCGCAACCCTCTCACAACGGCCTCGCATGCCTAAGACTGTGCCCCGCGAGGTGACCTCCCGTGCCTAGATGCGTGACGCATAAGGGAGCGTCATGTACCCAGGGGGAAGTCTCATTGGCAGGCCTCGCATGTTCAGAACCACGCCCCGTGAGACGGCCTCGCATGCCCGGGCTCACACCCCAGCAGCCTCGGCCTCGCGTGCATTCGGCCTCGCGCCCCGAGAGCTCCATGCCGTGTGAGGCGTGTACCCTTGGGAGCCACACCATCGGGTGCCTATGCAAGCAAGGCCTCGCGAAGGGGGCTCGCGAGCCGCATAGGAGCCACGCCATCAGATGGACCCCAATGCTTAAAGGCTCCAGTGTGATTTGAATGGAACGTACTTGTACGATCTAGTACTGGGTACGGCCGCTAAAACCCATATGTCGAGTACGGACACCCTTACCAGTGGGGTAGTGGGAGTGCTGGAACAAGAGTTGTGGCCCGTACGTCTACGGCCAGGAGTCAGAGTCGACACCACTACCACCTGCGCCACTATGTCTGTCCCCACTCCACTGACATGAGTACGGACAAGTAGTGGAGACATCCTCCTGACGCCTGCCCCTGTACTGGATGCACGGCCACAACCTCTGAAACCACTCTCCTGATAGAGTACTTATATACCACTTGGTCCCCTGGAACACCATGTACCCAGGGCCATTAGAGCCTACTATAAAATGAACTCTAACTCCACCAGAAGGGGGGTTGGAAAATTTACTGTAGCAAGTGCCTGAGAGTGAATGAAAGATTGATTTCTCCATTGTTGTTCTGTCATTGTTCTTGAGTTATTACTTAGATTTCTACAGCTTTTTTATTGACTATCTTTACTTGATAATTTTTTCCAACTCAACTTAGTTGACGAGTTCTCACCGTCAATATGCATGAACAATTTTTTAAATTATCTTTTAATAATAATGTGATTGTTATTTCGAACAATGCTTTCAAAATTTGTCAAGCAGAACATACAAACAGACTGTATATGCTCAAGCTTAATGAACGAACACTAAATAACTCCAAATTATTTAAATTAGCGAAACCGAAAGGAAACAAAAGACAAAAAGTTTCAAATGAGGATGACACATACCTTTGGAAACTTAGACTTGGTCATATTGGACTAGATAGGATAAACTGGTTAATGAAAGATGGATCGTTGAGAGAACTAAGAGTTGGAACTCTTTCGATTTGTGAATCTTGTCTAGAAGGCAAAATGACCAAATGTCATTTCTCAGCGAAAGGAAATAAAGCTAAAGAACCTTTGGAGCTTGTACACGGTGATGTCTGTGGCCCAATCAATGTACAAGAAAGAGGTGTGTATGAGTACTTCGTCACTTTCATTGAGGATTATTCAAGATATGGTCATACTTATCTAATGCTTAGGAAATCTGAAACCTGTGATAAGTTTCAAGAATTCAAACTTGAGGGTGAGAAGAAATTAGGTAAGACTCTTAAAACACATCGATCAGATCGAGGTGGTGAATATTTGGATTTATAATTCAAATAGTTCATGCTGGACTGGTATTCTATCCAACCTCACAGCACTTAGAATGCCACAACAAAATGGTGTTTTAGAAAGAAGAAACTGGATCTTTTTGGACATGGTCAGGTCTATGTTAAGCTACTCTTCACTTCCTCTCTCATTCTGGGGATATACGCTTCAAATGGTGACTTACATTTTGAATGTAGTCCCATATAGACCATGAGCAAACTACCACTGGAACTGTGGAATGGAAACAAACCTAGTTTACACCATTTCCACATTTTGGGTTGTCCTGCTCAAGTTCTTAGACCTAAATGAGGGAACCTTGATTTTAGGTTGGAAGTGTGAATTTTTGTGGGCTACACTCCAGAAACAAGATGTGGTTACTTCTATGGTCCCAAGGACCAAAAGGTATTTGTTTCAACAAATGTGACCTTCCATGAACAAGACTATATGAAAAACTATAAACATTGGGGCAAAGTAATTTTGGAGGAACTCACAACTAATAATAATAAACGACAAAAAAATGAAACAAAATGTTGACCCCCGATTTGGCCAACGACACAGAGTCAAAAATATGATAGGAAAAGAAATGACAATTAAGAGTTTAATCTAATGGTAAAGAAGAAACACCAACAATTTATAGTGGTCCGGCCCCAATGAATGGAAATGACCTACGTCCACTTAGTGTTGTTATTAATATTGAATCCTAATATCGTGATGAAAGAGCTAGGGTTCTTGAGTTTCACAAATCTCGAGAGAATTACAATAAGACGATGGATAATCGCACTATAGGCTCTCTCTCTCTCTCTCTCTCAATATTCAAGAAAAAGATTCAAAGATCAAAAGTCCCCTCCTTGAGCTATTTCATGCATATTTATAGGCTCAAGGGGTGTTATATGGGCCATTGGGCCTTAACTCTCCTTAATATATGAGTATCAAGGTAATAAATATTAAATAATAAATGTATTTATTACAAGATCACAATCTTATAAGGGAATAAACTGAATCATACGACCAGCCTGGTCGTAACTAATAGTCAAGCTTGATGAAGCAATTTGTAGCTGGTCGATAACCGAACAGCACCGCTTTATTTTAATTCTACCACGTGTCATCTACGTGTGAGAAATCCTTTCCACGTCATCAGCAGCCATTTTTGGGTAAACATTTGCCCCCCAAGTTTACTTTACTGCGACCAGCATAAAGTAAACATAGAAAACTGACTCTTCGCTTACCCCACCAAATCTGTCAGACCCGCTCATGCATTCTTGAAAAAAGTAACCAATCATGTCCAATCTCATCTTTTCGGCTTTCCAAAAACTTGTCTGACGATTATTACAGTTCCCCATACTTTGAAAAAAGGTAATCTCATGATTACTTCTTTTATGGTGTCTCCATCACTATAAATAATACCCCAAATTCATATTTTCACTTTTTACTTTTCACTTGCCTTCGGTTCTTACAAGAACTTTGAAAAATTTCGACAGTTTGAGCCAAGAAAATCCTAGAAGCTCCTGCTACTAATCAAAGGAATCTCCGTTCAGATGCTCAAAGCTTTGATTTTCATACTCCATCTTTCATCCAAGTAAGTTTTACGAACCTTTCAGTCATTTGAGTTGCCATGCAAAATCGTTTTTTATTTGATTCGTATCTAAGTTCTTGACTGTTCTTAACCGAAACTATCTTGGCGTAATGGGCATATTGATTGATGCTTGATAAGGTGGTGAAATAACATTTCATAGGAATTAGGAGTCAGTTTGGTAGTCGAGATGGTAGATTTAAGGCATAAAATCGAAGTAAAAATTTGATTTTTAAGCTAGTTGAAAAACTGGGTTTTTCCCACCCTCTCGGAGTCGAAAAAGTTTTCTCTAAAAAACTTTTTACTTCCGCTTTTTAATCTATTTTTCAAACTGCTCGTAAGAAACTTAGTGTTTTTGCTAGAATGCTACTGGTCGTATAAAAGCTTAACTTTTATATGCGAGTAATGTTATTCCCACTTTCAACACAAGTCTTTAGACTCCAAGTTCTCATCTCCCCTTTTCTGTTCGCAGATATTGATGCAAGATTTGTGGGGAGGTGAGAGACCAATTGATGATGACCTGCTCGCTCAACTACTCGTGGACGAAGAACAGCCGTTGTTACTTATTCTGGACATCCCTTTTTTCGAACTCCACCTAACAGACCTCATTCAAACCTTTCAGCCATGGGTAGAGTGAAATCCACTGCCCAGAAAAAGAAAACATCAAAACCTTTTGAACACCAGCCTACCCCTCATGCAGAAATTCCCTCGACTAGCGATAGAGTTGAGAGCGCTCCCGAGCCAGGAATCCAAGCTCCAGCCCGACTTAGAAATGTCGTTGGACCAGATGTTGAGTGGTATGTCGCCCCTCCTAGTCGAGTAACGATTAGGATGATCGCTAATTATATCAAGAAGTACGGGCTCCCCGGGGTATCCCTAGTTCAACCCACCAAAGACCAACGGGCGAATCTGTCTGGAGGCGCGTATAGCGCTTGGTCGAGGTATCACATCGAGGCAGGAGCGATCCTACCTCTTCATCCTTTCTTCCAAGGAGTGGCCAATTCTTTTGGTGTCGCTCCTTTTCAAATAAACCCGAGTGGATATAGAATGCTCTCTACACTCTATATCCTTTATAGTCATAAGAAGTGCCAGTCCCCATGCCACACGTGGTCAACTACCTGTTCGACCTAAAATCCAACCCCAACCAAGAAAACACGGGGTTCTTCCATTTTTGCCACCAGGAAACGATGCGCACTTTCCTGAGTGATACTACTTTCGTATCAAACGTGGGGAAGTACCATCTGGACTATTTTTTGACTACCGATATGGTCGCTAACAACTTGGCCTTCACACAAGGAGGTAATACCTTTGCATTCCTGGTTGTTTATTATTTTCCTTTGATTCTTCCTACATTTCCTTAGAGATTTAGTGTATTTCAGGCCCATGGCTGCGACCAGCTCCTACTCCAGACATGGAGGTCCGATCAACCCTTTTGGTCAGCATGACCGACATAGAGAAAAGTTTCAAATAGTTGGTCACCGAGGCTAATCTGAGGCTGGTTGGCCTTTTGGCACCTCACCAGGATGTGAGCGAATCTACTGCGGGGAGTGCCACTGGCACTAAAGTCCCCGAGCAACAAAAAGATGTGTCACAATCTCCACCAAGGAGGGCAATAGGGGTGACCATTAACAAACCAACCAACCCCCCGCGACCTGCTGCTGCACCAGTCCCTCCAGGGAAGGGCAAGTAGAAGGCCTCAGAGCCTATTCTTGAGTCGTCGGACGAGAACGGTACTGATTTTTTGCTTTTAGATAGTCTTCCTATTCCCTGTCCCCTTTTTGACTGGGATGGCAACTTTAAATACCCACCTACTTTAAATTTAGACTTCTTTAGGCCAGAGAGTGAGTGTAGCACTAGTAAAGTAAATAGTGTAGCGACCAGTAATTGTAGCTCGGGTATTATACTTTCAATTTCTCTGCCCTTGTTTCCTAAATTTAGCAAGTTCCTTTTATTATATTGCCTGACTATTCACTTGTTTCTTTTTTGCAGACATGCCTGTCGAACGTGCCTTTGACTTGTACACCAAATTGGCGAGCAAGAAAAAGTCCCACAGGCGCCAGTCTGGGGAGGGCTACAACAATCCCCCCGCGAAGAAATCTCAAACAGACGACCCTCCCGCATCTACTCTAATAAAGGAGACAACTGCTCCACCAACTCCTACTAGGGAAGCAACTCCTTCAACTCCAATAAATCTTGATCCCCCGTCTCCAGTCGGGCAGAATTCTCCTCCAGCTCCAGTCAACCCTATTCCTCAAACATCCACCGTCCAACAGTCAACTGGACGCCGGAAAGAAGCCTTGCGAGACGACCTCATGGGCGTGGTGCTCAACTCAGCCAAAGATAGGCTGTCTATTATAATGAAGCACCGCCGCAGCCAGGAGGCGATTCAGGAGACAGGCTCCATGGGGGTTGACCAAGTCTTCAACCGCGCCCTGAACGAAGTGCTTGCCGTAAGTTGCTTTCTTTATTGTACTTTATGAATTTTCTTTTCGATTCACCCCTACTAACAGTTTTGTCTCTTTCTGATCACAGGGAGTTCTTACCATGACTTCTGGTTGGCATTGTTCGAGGACGCTGATCGTTCAATTCAGAAAAAGACTTAGCGATCAACGTAGTGCTGCTAAGGCTCGATACACTGGGCAACTCAAGGCGACAGAAGCTACTCATGATGAGTGGCTAAAGGCAGTTGAGGTGAATCATTCTGATTCCCTTAAGGAGGCCAAGGTGAAGCATACCGAGGCCCTCAGGAGACTGAGGCAAAGCACCTCGAGCCGCTGCAGGTGACCAAGGCCAAAATCACTTCTCTTGAAGAAGAGCTAAAATGGAAGGAGGCAAGTATTATCAAGATCACTGCATCCAAGGAGCAGTATAAGGAGACTTTGCTTATAAATTACCAGGAACACAACAAGCTCCAAGATGAGCTGGAGATAAGCCACAAGGAAGTTACTGCACTGGAGGAACAGAATGCGCGAAACCTCGAAGACTATGAAGGGGCGGCGTTCAAGTGTTTCTACTTGTTCTGGAAAAACAACCCTAGTGCTAATTTCTCCTATCTTCCATACCATATCAGGGAGGCGGAGTTGGCTAGGTGTGTTGCTCGTCTAGAAGAGGAAACAATTCCAAGGTCTTCAGAGATTTCTTTAGCGATCGGGATCGAGGGCACCTGAGAAGAAGCTGGAGATGCAGTCGATCAGCAGCAGAAATTGCCACAGGATCCCCCGGCTAGTTCATAACTATCTTTTTATTTTTGAATTACATGACCTACGAGCCATGATGTAAAAACAATTTTATTTATGTTTTAACTTTTATTGCTGCACGGGCAGCTTTTCTCTTTTTATTGAACAATTACATTCGAGCAGTCACTGCTCGCAGGGTAAAAGAATTCATTTTGATATTATAATATTTTCATTTTATCATAATATCTGTTCGCATGACCAAACTTAGCATAGTACTTTTGTTTGGTTTAACAAAATAGAAAATTTTGAAAAATTTTGAGGAGCTTTAGGTCTACATAATTTTGTACAAAATTTTGTTTGCTCATGTGTCTACATACCTTTCGATATGTTTTGCTTACTAGATGCCTTATATGCATCCCATGTGATTGAGGAACTTTAGGTCCTTAGTCACTTGCCTTGACCAAAACTTGTTCGAACATTACTACTCGGAGAAAAGGAATTAAAACGATAATACAACAAAACAACACACGTAATGAGCAAATACTTGTAATAAATACAATAAAATGCAAGAATGACTGGCTGTGCACAGTCCCTTATATTTTTCGTATTAAAAAGGAAAAAATGTGTCTGTATGAGTGATCAATGAGATCTTACACTTATAAGCGATCAGTCACGTAAAATGACCAACCCTTTTTCATAACTTGTAAAAAGTAAAATTGATACAAGCCAATTCTTTAAGAAGAATTGTTCACTGATCGTACTTGTGCGGGCGTTCTCCATTGCAATAGTGAGGAACAAGATCTCCATTTAAGTGAGCAAGTTTATAGGTGCCTAGATGGAGGACTTCTTTAATCTGGTATGGTCCTTCCCAGTTTGGTCCGAGTACTCCAGCAGTCTGGTCACGGGTGTTTAAGAAAACTCTTTGCAGTACTAGATCTCCGATATTGAATTTTCTTTCAAGCACTTTAGAATTAAAATACCGAGCGACTTTTTGCTAGTACGCAGCTACTCAGAGTTGGGCTTGCTCACGCTTTTCATCAATCATGTCTAGGGATTCCATCAATAGTTGGCTGTTAGAGCTTTGATCGTACGTGATCCTTCGATGCGAGGGTGGGTTTATCTCAACAAGCAACATAGCCTCATACCCATAATCCAAAGAGAATGGAGTATGGCCTGTTGCTGTTCGATGGAAAGTTCTGTACGGCCAAAGGACTTCAGGCAATTGTTATGGCCATGCCCCCTTAGCTTCTTCTAGTCTTTTCTTTAGAGTATCCTTTAGCGTTTTATTGACTGCGTCGACTTGTCCATTTGCTTGGGGATGAGCAACTGAAGAAAAGCTTTTGATAATCCCATGTCGTTCGTAAAAGTCCGTGAATAAATCACTATCAAACTGTGTGTCGTTATCTGACACGATTTTCCTTGGTAATCCATAGCGACAAACGATGTTTTTAACCACAAAATCTAGCACCTTCTTTGTCATTATGGTTGCGAGAGGCTCGGCTTCAGCCCATTTAGTGAAATAATCGATGGTGACCACGGCATACTTGACGCTTCCCTTTCCTGTGGGTAAAGATCCGATTAAATCTATACCCCACACTGCAAATGGCCACAGACTTTGCATATGTTTCAGTTCATTAGGGGCTGCTCGCGGGATTTTGGAGAACCTCTGGCACTTGTTGCACCTCTTTACAAATTCCATTGAGTCTTCATTCATTGTTGGCCAGAAATACCCTTGCCTCAGGATCTTTTTTGACAAGCTTTACCCCCCAGCGTGGTCCCCACAAAAGCCTTCGTGTACCTCTTTCATCAATTCTTTGGCCTTCTCTTTCGAAATACATCTGAGGAGTGGCATTGAGTATCCCCTTCGGTACAAGATTTCCTTGACCAGGGTATACCTAGCAGCTCGCTGCTAAAGTGCCCTGGCTTTGTTTCTGTCCGTTGGTAACACGCCTTGCGTTAAATACTCTATATATGGTGCCATCAAAGTATCCGCCACCTGGATCACCAGAGTGGTATCCTCTGCTTGGATGCTTGACATAGATAGCCGTTCAACTGGCACTATGTTCAGAGTATCAGCATCAGCGTTTGAATTCTAGTCGCGAGGTACTTGCTGAAGGGTGTACTTTTCAAATTACGCCAATAGATCCTTTGTTTTGTTAAAATAAGCAACCATCTTTAAACCTCGGGCGTGGTACTCTCCCGTGAGTTGATTTACCACCAGCTGAGAGTCACTGTAGATGTCAAGTCCCTTTATATTCATGTCCCTGGCTAATCGTAACCCAGCGAGCAACGCTTCATACTCAGCCTCGTTGTTAGAAGCAATGAAGTCAAACCTGATTGCGCAGTGAAATCGATGCCCTTCAAGCATAATCAGAATCACACCTGCCCCTGCATGATGCTCATTAGAGGAGCCATCTGTAAATAACATCCATGAGGAAGTTTGGTTTTGAGACTCAGGCTCTTCAGGCTCTTTGGTCTACTCGCTATCTAGAAGTTCAGTGAAATCTGCAATGAAGTCAGCCAGTGGTTGCCCTTTTATCGCTGCTCGTAGCAAGTAAGAGATATCGAACGGCCCAAGTTTGACCGCCCACTTCAACAATCTGCCCACGGCCTCCGGCTTTTGCAGAACATGCCGTTGAGGCTGGTCGGTCAAAACCGTGATTAGGTGAGCTTGAAAGTAAGGTCGCAGCTTCCTAGAGGTCAAAATTAAGCAATAGGCTAACTTTTCAATAGGTGGGTACCGTAGCTCCGCTCCAATTAGCCTTTTGCTGAAATAATAAACAGCCTTCTGGACACCTTCCTCTTCTCTTACTAAGACAGCACTAGCAGCATATTTTGTAATCACCAAGTAGACAAACAATGTTTCCTCATCGACCGGCTTCGATAGAATGGGTGGTTGCGCCATGTGAGTCTTCAATGCTTGGAAAGCCTGCTCATACTCCTCCATCCATTCAAATTTCTTGTTGCCTCTAAGTAGATTAAAAAATGAAACACACTTGTTCGTTGATTTCGAAATAAATCTACTAAGAGCGACAATTCTTCCGGTCAAACTTTGAACATCCTTAATCTTTGCTGGCGATTTCATATTGATCAGGGCTTTGATCTTCTTAGGATTAGCTTCAATTCCTCTCGAGTTAACTATAAATCCCTAAAACTTCCCTGATCCTACCCCGAAGGAGCATTTGAGGGGATTCAACTTCATCTGATATTTTTTCAAGACGTTGAAGCATTCTTGTAAATCCTCTATATGCCCTTCTGCCTTCTTCGACTTAACCAGCATGTCGTCGACATAGACCTCCATGTTTGTGCCGATCAGCTCCCTAAACATGTGGTTGACCAGTCGCTAGTAAGTCGCACCAGCGTTTTTCAAACCAAAAGGCATTACTTTATAACAGTAAACCCCGGTGTCAGTCTGAAAGCTAGTGTGATCCTCATTAGGTGGGTGCATACTAATCTGATTATATCTGGAGTATGTGTAACACCCTACTTCCTTAGAGCCGTTAGCAAGTGAGTTTCAAAAAAAAACTTTGTGCAATTAACTCGCTAACCAAGGTTTTTAAAACAAAAGTGTGACTAAGCAAAAGTTAAGGCTGTAATCTTTTGAAAATGCTTTACTTCAATGAAAACTTCAAGTATCTATTATGTGGGATCCCAAAATAAGGTTTACAAAATGTTTTGCAACTTAAAATAAGTTTACAGTTGATTGACTAACAAATTACAGGTTAATACAGCCATTTAGAAAATGCCCCCAACCAAAGCAGTTGGGCAAGCCAAACATGTACGCGCCACTTCATGCTCTCCATACTCACGGCTGGTTGACTATATATCTTTGCCCTTACCTGCAACACAGAGCACCCGTGAGCCGAAGCCCAGCAAGAAAACTCAAACAACACATATCATATGCATATTATATAATCAATCTATCGAATAATCCAAGTATTCCATTAGACTAAACAAACACTCCACGTGCTAAGTGTTACTCCCGGCCCCGCTGCCGTTCACGGCTCCCTTGCCGTTCTCGGCTCATTTGCCGTTCTCGGTACCTTTGCCGTTCTCGGCTCATTTTCCTTCTCAACACCTTTGCCGCTCTCGGCTCATTTACCGTTCTCAGCACCTTTGCCATTCTCGGCTCCTTTGCCGTTCTCGGTACCTTTGCCGTTCTCGCTACTATAATCACATATAGTATAATTCAAATAACATTCAAACATATAACAATTCAATCAAAACTATACCATAATCATGTAATACAATTTAGGGTCGTGCCCTGCATTAACACTATGGGTCCATGCCCTGTCCTACGGGTGCTACAATTTTCTTACCTGTATCCCGAGCTTCACAGTGCACCAAAGTCACGAGCACGGTCCTCTAGCACGAGCCTCTCTGAAACCCTAGTCAGAACACATATAAAACACTCTTTAATACTAACCAATTCCAAAACCACTTTCCGGGACCAATCCCGTACTCTCGGGACCTCCAAATTCCTAAAACAATGCATCGGAAACATCCCCCAAGCCCCCGGAACAAATGCCCAAAATTGCAAAATTTCCCATCCTGAAAATAGCGTAGTGCCACGCCGCTACTCGTGAGGGTCGCGGCGCCCAGAGAAGTCAGAAAGTTCCCCTGACTGGAAACAGCCTCGCGCCGCGGCGCTCCTTCGCGAACCCAGAAATCTGAGTTTTTCCTCTGCATTTCCCCGAGCCAATACCCCTCCAAATCATCCCAAACAAATACTTAAACCCCAAGATCAATTTAAAACCTCAAATGAACCACCTGACAACCCATAAACACTAGCATCAAGATCAAACACACAATCACACCCAAAAATCCACCCTTTGATTTCTAATTTCAGCAAACTCAACACAAGACTTGAAAACTTAACTCATGCCTCAATTTCTCAAACCAAAACAGAAACAAGCCTTAAATTTACATAGAATCCTTACCTCAAGTGGAGAATCCACCCTTTAAGCTTCTTTGATTCTTCTCCTAACTCCCACTTCAGCCCTTTCTACTCTTCTTCTTCTTCTTCTTCTTGCCCTAGCTTTTCATCTAGCTTTTCTTCTCTCTATTTTTTAACAAAACCATAATATGACTAAGCCTAAACCGTGTACCCCAATATCCCACCTGAAATTTGTCTAAACCCCCTGCCAAATGACCATTTTACCCCTCCTAATAATCCTTTCCTAACTAAACCTTCAAGGGCACTCTAGTCCTTTCACTTCTATTTCAATTCTAGCATTTTCCATCTAAACTTCTTACTTACAGCAGTTACAAATGGTTACCCAGGTTACTCAATCACCAATAACTATAACCACTAGTTCTCAACTCAACTCACAAAATTCCCCAAAATACCCCTAGGCTCCTCCTCAGCCGGGTATAAAAATCCCGTTGTGACCTTTTAAGTTAACTAGCTCTCTAGGACCGTCTCGGCACGTGCATCACAATAATAACACCACACTCACGTGGTACAAATCACATAATACAATTATCACATATATGCCCTCAGCGGGCTAAAATTACCAATTTACCCTTATCATACAAACGGGGTCCACATGCATATTTATTTCACCTAAACATGCATACTAACCACATATTCATTAAATTAACATAAATTAATGCAGTATAACAATTATTGCCCTCCAGGCACACTAATCAAGGCTCCAAGCCTTACTAGCAAATTTAGGTCGTTACAGTATGCATCCATGAATGAGAGAATCTCGTGCCCTACAGTGGCATTGACCAGTTGGTCGATTCTTGGGAGTGGGAAACAATCTTTAGGGTAGGCTTTATTAAGGTCTGTGAAATCCATGCATGTTCGCCATTTTCCATTTGGCTTCGGAACTAATACAGGAATAGAGACCCATGATGGATAAAACGCCACCCTGATGAACCCATTCTCCTTCAGCTTCTCGACTTCTTCTTTTAGGGCCTTTGATCTATCTTTGTCGAGCAGCCTTCTTTTCTGTTGCACCAGTGGAAAACTCTTGTCAATGTTCAGGACATGGCTGATGAATACAGGGTCTATTCGAACCATGTCTTTATGCGACCAGGCGAAGACTCCCTGGTTCTTCCTCAAATACTCCACCAGTGCTTGTTTTGTTGTTGTCTTTAAGTTTTTACCGACTTTCACAACCTTGGTCAGATTTTCTTCATCGAGTTGGACCTCTTCAAGGTCCTCGATGGGTCTTATTTCTTCCTCAAAATCCCCAAAGCAAGGATCCAAGTCTCTATCCTCACTTTGGGCAATGCCCTATTTGGTGACATTATCACCTGACTGGGCCTGAACATCAACTGCCATTTGCAACTCCTTTCTGGGAACATCTCTCAACATACCTTTCTTTTCTTTGGTTATCGAGGCGTTGTAGCATTCCCTTGCTTCCCGCTGATTTCCCAATATGCATCCTACCCCTGCGTATGTTGGGAATTTCATGGAAAGGTGCCATATTGAAGTGACGGCTCGTAGGTCGACCAGAATTGGCCTCCCAATTACAGCATTATATGCTGAAGGACAATCAACTACTATCAAAGTATTGAGTAATGTTCTGTTAGCAGGTGCAGTACCTATTGTAACTGGAAGCCTAATCGACCTAATTGGGGCAAGCCCTTCGCCGGAAAAACCATAGATAGTTTGGTTGCATGGCTCTAGGTCCTTGACAGACAGCTTCATTCTCTTCAGTGGAGACTTGTATAGGATATTGACCGAACTCCCTGTGTCAACCAACACCCTCTTCGCCATCATGTTGGAAACTTGCACGTCTACGACCAGCGGATCGGAGTGTACGAATCGTACGTGCTGGGCATCCTTTTCAGAGAAGGATATCAACTCCTCCTTTGTTCGAGCCTTCTTTGGTGCTCGATCCTCCACACTCATCATCTCGATGTCTTGGTCGTGGCGTAGGGTTCGAGCGTATCATTCCCTTGCCTTCCCACTGTCCCCTGGAAGGTGTGGGCCATCGTAGATGGTGAGTAGAGTGCCTGCCATAGGAGCTGCCTGTAAAGGTGGCGAGCATTGGTGTGCAGGCGCTTGCTCATTGCCACCTTGAGCCTCTCACTGGGACCCTCATGCGACTTGGACATATCTCCTTAAATGTCCCTGCCTAATCAGGAACTCAATCTCATCTTTCAACTGGTTGCATTCATTAGTGTCGTGGCCATAGTCATTGTGAAAACGATAGAATTTCGTTGTATCTCTCTTAGAGATATCCTACTTTTTGGGCGCAGGTCGCTTATAAGGCACGCTAGAGCTAGTCGGCTGGTAAACTTTCGCTCGATTTTTTATAAGGGTCATGTAGTTGGTGAATCTTGGCTCATATCGATTGCCTTTGGGGCGTTTATTTTCAGAGGCTGACGACTCATTGTTCGCTCGTTTTCCACCATTCCTACCATTGCCATTCCCATTGCCGTTGCCGTTGCCATTGGGTTTCTTCGACCCGTTGGCGGCCTTGGCGACTTCTTCCTTTGTCCCCTTGTCTTTTGTTGGCAATTTCCCTTCATTGGCAATCATGTCCTCGAGCTTGATATATCGATCAGCCCGATCCAAAAACTCCTGGGTACTCCTTACCCCATTCTTTCTTAGGCTACTCTAGAGGGGTGAATGGCGCCTAACCCCAGTAGTTAGGGCAATCATCTTGCCTTCATCACCCACTGTCTTGGCTCTAGCTGCTGCTCACATGAAGTGCTGGACATATTCCTTTAAGAGCTTTCCCTCCTTCTAACATATCTCGACCAGCTGGTTAGCCTCTGTGGGGTGTACACGACCCGCATAGAATTGTCCATAATATTCCTTCATGAACATCTCCCAAGATACTATACTATCAGGAAGGAACTTAAAGAACCACTCCTGGGCAGGGTCAGGCAGTGTCGCACGAAAGATCTAGAAGCGGGCATCTTCCGACACTTTCTATATATCCATTTGTATCTCAAACTTGTTAACATGAGATACTGGGTCTCCGTACCCATCAAAGTTTGGCAGTGTTGGCAGCTTGAATTTACTGGGGGTTTCAGCCATAGCAATCCTCTATACAAATGGAGTGCCCCTCCTCCTATCGTACTCTATGTGGGACGTTCGTCCCCCGACCAGCTGTTGTACCGCCTAGTTCAGAGCATCAATATGAGCCTGAACCGCTTCTAGGACTGCAAGGACGACCTGTGCTGGGGGAGCATACTCATCATGCCTTTCACGACGGTCGTTGAGTACGTCCCTTCAATCATCATCCCTGCATTTCTGCTCGCTAACTCCTAGCCGATCAAAGACGTTCTGCTACCTGGGCTGCCCCCTAGCGTTATGGCTAGCTGGCCTATTCTTCTCTAGGTGGGGGGCTTCTACCTCCACCCCTTTCCTCATTCCTCTGACCAGCATTTCCTTTGCCAGAATCAGCTTCATTATAGTCATGGACATCTCTAAACTATGGCTGACTATGGCGTTACCGGCTGTTCACGCTATTTCCTCCTTTGGCTGGCATTTCCTGAGCGTCAGGGGGAGGCCTGCGTTGGTCATTGGGTCCCCGGGCATTATTATGCCATGAGGGGCCCCTGACTACAGAGCCTGACTCGTTGTTCCTTCTATTTTTAGAAGGACGCTGTCCTCTGCTCGGTGGATTTGGCTCTTCGCCCCCCAAGCGTCTAGGGCTGTGGGGCGGCTGCCCGGCCCTATTCTGCCTCGGGCGCTCAGGATTTCCATGACCAGCCTAAGATGGAGGCTACTACTCAGGATCCCTAGCTGGGACATCATCCTAAGCCACAGGTGGCTGCTCCAGTCTTTGAGGGATTGTTGGCTGGAGCGGAGGACTAGGATTGGGAGCTCTCTGAGGCGGCGCACTCGGTGGCTGATCTGGTTGAGAGGCTGGCCCAACCTGACTCCAAACCAACTGGATGGCTGCTTCGAGAGCGACCATGCAATCCCTCTGCCGACGGTCCATGTCTGTTTGCCGCTCACTCAGCTCTTGGTGCTGGCTTTCAATTTCTCTCTGCTGTAGCGCCATTGTCTCCGTAGCATTCTCTTGATTGGCCCTCAGATTAGCCAACTCGTCTTGGAACACCCCCAGTGTTGCCCTTAGTGTTTTCGAATCTAACTCCTCCTCTTCAAACTCTAAATGTGGTTCATTCTCAGCCACATTTGGGGGAGGAGGCTGGGATGATGCACCGCCAGCGATCTGTCTAGCTCTCTTGGATGTCTTCGCCATTAGATTTTCTTACAGTTTTTTATCAATCTCTCAACAAAAGCACCAGAATGTTGACCCCCGATTTGGCCAGCAACACGGAGTCAAAAATACGACAGGAAAAGAAATGAGAATTAAGAGTTTAATATAATGGCAAAGATGAAACACCAACAATTTATAGTGGTTCGGCCCCAATGAATGGAAATGACCTACGTCCACTTAGTGCTGTTATTAGTAGTGAATCCCAATATCGTGATCAAAGAACTAGGGTTTTTGAGTTTCACAAATCTCGGGAGAATTACAATAAGACGATGGATAATCGCACTATAGGCTCTCTCTCTCTCAATATTCAAGAAAAAGATTCAAAGATCAAAAGTCCCCTCCTTGAGTTATTTCATGCATATTTATAGGCTCAAGGGGGGTTACATGGGCCATTGGGCTTTAACTCTCCTTAATATCTGAGTATCAAGGTAATAAAGATTAAATAATAAATGTATTTATTACAAGATCACAATCTTATAAGCGAATAAACTGAATCATACGACCAGCTTGGTCGTAACTAATAGTCAGGCTTGATGAAGCAATATGTAGCTGGTCGATAACCGAACAGCATCGCTTTATTTTAATTCTGCCACGTGTCATCCACGTGTGAGAAATCCTTGCCACGTCATCAGTAGCCGTTTTTGGGTAAACACAAAGATTCCTGAAAAGGAAACCCAAGTGCAACATTGTAGTGGAAGGATTGTGAGACAACCTGTTCAATAATGTTCCAAATTTGCTAATAAGGCTTAGTGCCTTGATTAGAGTGCCGAGAGGGCATTATTGGATTTATAAATGTGGAACTAATTGAATAAATGTGTAACTACATGGCATACATGATTTATATGGTAATATGGATATATGTGCATGCTTATGTGTATTAAATATGCATGTGGGCCCCTTTTGGTTAATAATGGCATATTTGTAATTTTGACCCGATGAGGGTATAAATGTGATTATATGTGTTAAATGATTGAGACCACATTATTATGTAGATATATTTATGATATTTGGCTCGAGGCGATCCTAGTGTGCAGTTAGCAGAATAGTCACAACCGGGTTAATTACCCGGCTTGGGGTGAGCCTAGGGGTATTTTGGGAAACATAGCGTGTATTCAGGATTTATAGGGTAACGGGTAGTTATTTGGTGATAAATTTGGTATGTTGAGATTAGTTACGAATTTATAGGACTACTTGAGGATTAGCGGGAAATGTGGTATATGACGGGTTTGCCCTTGGAGGCATTAAAGGGCTAAGGATAAGACAAGGGGCATTTTGGTCATTCTCTAAACTTTGGATAGACTTAACCTTGGGGATCATAACGACTAGGAGTATGTAGAAGGAAAAACAGAAAAAACATTAAGGCATCTCGATCCTCTCTCTCTCTCTTGAAGTTTTAGGGAAGCCTTAGGATTTTGAGGAGGAAGGCATGACAATTGAGGTTGTGAATTAGGGATTGAAGATAGAATTGACTTGGAACAGCTCAGGGGATCAAAATTCTCAGTTGAGGTAAGGTGTTTTCTCTAGTTTTGGTAGATTTATGCTTTGATTTTAGTTTAGATTAAGTTTTAACTAATGGTTGGGTTTTGATTTGGGTTAAGGTTTTGGGTTAAGGTTTTGTCTTGGATTATTGGGTTGGTTGTGTTGTTTGTGATATGTTATTGAGAGTCCTAGACTCAATTCTAACTATAAGGCATGTTTAGGACAAATTTTGGTTGATTTGGCTCGGGGAAAATGCAGGAAAAGCCCTAGAATATCTGGGTTTCGGGTTTTAATTGTGGCACTGTTCTTCAAGCGTTGCAGCTCGTGTACATGAAATTGCTTTGGCGGTTCTCTAAAATTGCCTAAGTACCGTTGGCGCTGGTTAGGGCACGCAGTAGCCCATGTCTCCCAAGAGAGTTCCCCAAGCTCTCAGACTTGTAGCGCCCCGCAGCCCTTGGTCTTGAGCCGCGACTCTAATTGAGAAAAATAGCCAAAATAGTTTTTTAGCTTGGGAACTCAAACCTAAGGGCTCGAGAAGGATTCTACTACCCAGTTTAGTAGAATTTGAGGTCCCAAAGGCTAGTATATTATTTTGGAGCTTTTAATTGGATTAGGTTTTGATGGTTATCCACTATTGCTTTGTGACTAGGTTTTACTACTAAGGCGCGGGATTAGGGATTAGGCTCGGGATCGCCTTACACCTTTTGCTCGGGACTTGAGGTAAGAAAATTGCACCTGGGGTGAGATCGAGGCTTGGACCACTGTTCACGAATATGATTATGACTGTGATTATACGTGAAAGTATGATTATATATGTTTTTAAGAATATTTGGATAGGCATGCTTGTTTATGCTGCAACAGATTGCGTGTTCTACAATCTATACATTTATTTATGCCTGATCTAAATGTTCGTCCTAAGGAGCCAAGGCTGACAATAAGCATGTGGAACGCAGCTCGACCTAAGCATGCTGGGGTCAGCTATATGACCAGAGGACTCGGCCTAAGGGCATCGGGCCTGAACGTCTCTAAAATAAACAAAAGTGTCATTTGCAATTAACTAACTGTATTGAATGCTTAGGTTTAGTTATGTGTTGGATTAAGCAAATTATTACTGCCTAGCTCATTTCTTATGTCATGTTATTATTTGAGTTGAACGATTTAAGTCTCCTGTTTATATATTGTTGTTCATTTTGTTTGTGATTTAAGTTTTCTTGTTGTGCCTTGGCTCACGGGTGCTATGTGGTGCAGGTAAGGGACGGGAAAGTTGGACCAGCCGTGAGTTGGAGAACTTTAGGGGCAACGTGTACATTTGCAGCTGGTCGACCACAACGGCCGAAGGATCAACAGGGAATAGAGCCAACGTAATTTTGCCACTTAGGTCGTCTTACTTTGTAATTATTTTGAAGTTGTATATGCCTTGTAAACACTTATTTTTGGGATCCCATGTACAGACTCAAACTTTTTAATGAAAATAGCTATTTCTACGATCAAAATGTTTTAACCCTAATTAATTAATTAACCTTAGTAACATGTTTATATCCAAATGACTTCATTAGCAAGTCCAACACTATTAAAAATACATAGTGTAATTGTCTTTGCTATCCAGGGCATTACAAATTTGTATCACAGTAGTCTAGGTTTAAAGGTTCCTGAAGAGTGGCTGGGCATGTATACTCACCGCTAAAGACAAGCTTGACTCACGGTTTGGTAACTATATATGTATGAGTATATGTTTGACTATTCAGATGAAATACGAATGCCTTTTCTGTCTGTTTAATAGGAAGCATGAGATATACTGATAAGGGCTTAGCTTTGACTGCCATATGTATATGATAAGGCATGATTATTAGCATTTCTAGTGTATGTGGATAATTGTTGGAATGCCTGTTAGTATTGTAATTGCACATATTGCTTGATTATTGGCAATGGACCGTGGGGCAACTTCTAAAAGCCTATTATCATTGCCTGATCAGCAGATTCGTTTATTGTAGATATACTTGGAGAGTTATGCCTCCAAGGCGATTAGATTGACTAGCCAACACTAAGATCGAGTCTAGAGATGATAACCAAGGTCAGAACCCTACACCTGTCCTTGAGAACTGGCAGCAGATGCTTGTTAATATGCAAGCTAGACTTTAGAGTCAAAAGGAAGAGATTCGCCTTCTTACATAGCAGGTTTCACCAGGGAACGCTGCACCAGACTTTCCACCTATTGTGGCACCAGTAGTACAATAGTCTGATAATTGGAACAAGTGGGAGTCGCTATACAAGAAATTCAGGAAGCAACATCCTCTCATCTTTGAGGGATGACCGGATCCACTTAAGGCTGAATAATGGATGAGCCTGACCACCTCTATCCTGGACTACATGAGAGTGGTAGGTTATGATAGGGTGGCTTCCACCACTTACATGCTTTGAGATGATGCTCGCATTTGGTGGGAGGTGGCATCCCAGACTCGAGATGTTTCTATCATGGGTGGGATGAGTTCGGACACTTGTTCAACTAGAAGTACTACAACAATGCCATTAGGGCAGGGCAGCATGGCAGTTACTGAGTATTGCCCTGAAATTTGATATGTTGGCAAAGTTTGCACCCGAACTAGTGCCTATAGATGCAGCCAGGAAATGCAGGTTCATCCGGGGGCTGAATGGTATGATAGCCTGGGATTTACGGATTACCTCAGTACCTGGGGATACTACTTATGCCCAGGTGAGAAGGCCCTTATAGCTAAGGAGGCAGAGAGGGAGAGCGCTGCAAGACGAGATGTTTAGAGGGTAGTGCCTCCTTTTGTGGGATCAAGTAGGGGTGGAGGCCAAAGTGATTAGAATAGGAAGACCCCTGACACCTTGACCACTGTTGGTCTTGATAGGAGGGGTCGGGGTGTCCAGGGTGGTAATGAGGCATGGCGAAGTTACCTGGAGTGTCCACGGTGCAAGAAGCGCCATCTGGGCGAATGTTGGGCAAAAGCATGTTATTTGTGCGGGGTAATTGGGCATCTCAAGAAGGACTACTCGAATTTGAAGAAAGAGGAACCAAGGAAGGTGAACAACTTGACTCCAGCTCGAGTGTTCGCCTTGACTCAGGCAGAGGCTGAGGCTAGTCCCCCGGTGGTGACAGGTCAACTTTCTAGTGCTGGCACCTCATATACTGTATTGATTGACTCTTGTACTGTACATTCATTTGTTTCTAGCAAAGTGATTGATTGATTGTGTAGGCCATGTGATTATTATACTGTGGGGTTTGGGACTATATTTCCTATAGGGGAACTGGTAATTTTTAACGGATGGGTTAGGTCATTGCCAGTGATGGTGGACAACAGGGAACTATCTGTGGAGTTGATTGAGTTGGGTATGAATGACTTTGACATGATTTTGGGGATGTATTGGTTAATTAGGTATGGGGCGACTATAGACTACAAGAAGAAGATGGTGACATTTGAGCATGAGGGTGAAGACCCCTTTGTTTTTTTCGGTACTGTGCATAGACCTCGCATTCCCATGATATCAACATTGAGGGCTAGAGACCTATTACAAGGAGGTTGTATAGGGTTCCTAGCAACTGTGGTGGGCACCACTAGGTTCATACCAGTAGGACCAGGGGAGACTAGATTGGTATGTTAGTTCTTGAATGTGTTCCCTTGGGACTTACTGGGACTGCCGCCGCACCGGGAGATCGAGTTCGTCATTGAGTTATTGCCAGGTATAGAACTAGTGTCGAGGGCACCATACAGAATGGCTCTGACTGAGTTGAAGGTACAGTTATAGGACTTATTAGACCTAGGATTTATCAGACCTAGCTTCTCACCATGGGGTGCTCCGGTTTTATTTGTGAAGAAGAAGAAGGATGGGACCTTAAGGATGTGTATAGACTATAGGGATTTGAACAAGTTAACTATAAAGAACAAGTATCCACTACCGAGGATAGACGACATGTTTGATCAATTGCAGGGTAAGACAGTATTCTTGAAGATTGATCTTCGATCTGGTTATCACCAGCTGAGGCTCAAGGATGAGGATATTCCGAAGACGGCCTTTCGCACGAGGTAAGAGCATTACGAGTATCTAGTCATGTCATTTGGGTTGACCAATGCCCCAACAACATTTATGGATCTAATGAACAGGGTGTTCAAGGATTATCTAGATTAGTTCTTAATTGTCTTCATCGATGACATCTTGGTTTACTCTCGTTCAGAGGCAGAGCATAACTAGAATCTCTTATTTGTATTACAGAGATTGAGGAAGAACCGATTGTATGCAAATTTTAAGAGGTGCAAGTTTTGTTTATCGCAGGTGACATTCCTTGGTCAGATTTTCTGTGGAGATGGAAGAAAGGTAGATTCGGCCAAGGTAGATGCAATTAGAGATTGGTCGAGGCCAAGGAACGCCTTGAAAGTTAAGGGTTTCCTTGGATTGGCAGGATATTATAGACGATTCATGGAAGGATTCTCAAAGACTGCTACACCATTGAAAAAATTGACACAGAAGAACCTAAAGTTTGTGTGGTCAGACAGATGTGAGAATAGCTTCCAGGAACTAAAAAGATGATTGATCACTACTCTAATGGTGAGTGTTCCTTTAGACAGGGTTAAGTTTGTGGTGTATTGCGATGCATCAGGACTGGGATTAGGATGTGTGTTGATGCAAAGTGGGAAGGTCATCGCAATAGTTAAAGGAGTATGAGCAACGGTACCCTACTCATGATTTGGAATTAGCAGCGGTGGTATTTGTACTGAAAGTGTGGAGACACTATTTGTATGGAGACAAGTGTGAGATCTACACCAATCACAAGAGCTTGAAGTATTTATTCACATAGAAAGACCTAAACATGATATAGAGATGTTGGCTAAAGTTGGTTGTTTACCGAGTTTTTCAGAAACGAATACAAACAAAATAATAAAAAGATAAGAACTGTAGAAGTGCAGAAATATAAATAGACAAACAAGTTTTTTACGTGGTTCAGGCGTTAACAAGCCCTAGTCCACGAGTCGATGTTATTATACTTGTAGTGAATTACAGTGAGATGGCTAGTGTATAAGACCCTCACAAACTCACAATGTTTCTCTCGAGTTCTCTTGAAGAAGATGAAGCTAGAGGAATTTTAGCAGAGTTCTTGCTATGTAATTTTTTCGGTCCCCCCCCTATCGTAAAATGAGGGGGTCTTTATAGCTAGGGTTTTGGATTAGGGTTTTTCTCTACCCCTCTGAGTCTTAATTACACCAGCCATAAATAGGGGATACAATTACCGTAGTCGCCTGGCTACCAGGCTCTATGTGGGTATATTTACGTGAAAGTATGGGGAATGCACAAAGGCAGCTGTCTTTTCCAAGTTGTCAGCGGAACAGTAGGCGAAATGGTACTTTTAGGCGTGCTGGGATGTGTGCGGCCTTGACCTGTCGGGAGTGTCAGGCAGGATCCTGTGTCAGGTGGATATCATGCCAACTATGCCTCCTCCATGACTCGACCGCTTGGTCTTCTTCCGTGCGAGGCACGGAACTGTATCCGCGAAGGTAACCTGAAGAGCTTCTCCTGGAAGGAGCTTCCCCGAAGGATATCCCTTCGGGAGTCCGGGAGAATTGACGAGCTTCCGTGTCGCGGTTGCTTGAAAGAGTAAGCTGGACACTAAACGGGAGAGGCGAAGCCTTTCTGTCCATCCACGAGCTCTGGTCACCTTTCGTGAAAGACTTTGATAATTCTGCTTCCCCGAGGCTATCCATCTAAACGCTATCCGGAAATCTGGATAACATTTACCCCCCAAGGTCACGGAGCTTTGAGAGGTCCGGGAGCTTGTACAGCCCTCCTAGTATTCTGGTTTCTAGATTAGGCGAGGGGTCACCTCCTGTGTTCCTGGAAGGGTTCCTTTTTCCCGCCTGAGTGTTAGTATGAAAAAGAAAGGACATTTCTTCTGTTTGAACTCAAGTACTCTAGTGTGGCAAGGGCCACGCGTCATGCCGGGAATGGCTCTGTGACCAAGACGTGTGCGTGAGGCGACTGGCTGAGTATGCGTGCGTCAGGCATCTGAGTAATGATTTGACGGTATTTAATGGTACACCGGGCCCGAGATGGTATAATGATGGGAAATAAATACTTTATTCCCATCCGAGGAGTCATAAATAGGACCGGCGCTTCATCTCCAGCCGTCGGATCTGATGCATGCGGTATGGGAAGATCAGGACCGTCCATTTGTGGAATTCGAAAGGACTTCACCCCTGCTATAAAAACCAGGGAACGGACCTTTCTTCCTCTTTACGCTCTCAAATTCTCTATCTTTTAGATTTTCAGATTCCCAAATCTTCGAACTCTCAAGCTTCCAAGCTTCCTTTCCCTCGAACTTGCCACTTCTTTTGGTAAGGAATCTAGAAACTTCTCTTTTGATTTGGCAGTGGGTTTGTTCGCCGAAGTTCAGGGTTTGAATCGTCGTTTGTCTTTGCAGCTTTTACTTCACGTGATCGTGCGGTGCAGTGACCCGGTTACTCCTTCAATCTCGAACTACCCGAATACCAGTAAGTATTTCTACTTTGCTCTTTCCTTCCAAACCTTAGATTGTTGGTAGTTGTTAGGGTTGAGTTTTCTGCCGGTGTCGTCTATATGCATGCGTGAATAGGGCTTTGATAGGCATGCGATTGATGTGAGTCGATAAGTAATCTCTTTGCATGCTTTGACGATTTGCGCTTGGAAAGTCGTTCCTCGTCTTGCTTGTGCTGTTCTGGTTTGTTGTTTTAGGGCATAAGCGTGAGCGCCTTTAGGGTGTCTTCCTCTGGGAAAACACTTATCTTGGCGGGCTTAGGCTCGGAGTTTGAGTTTGGCTCCTTGCTGTCCTTCGGGTGGCATGGTGTCAACCCCTCGGCAAGCTCGGTGGGAGCCTTTCCAAGCAGTTTTCGGTGAGGGTCTCCCCGACGCCTTTGATACCGTTAGGGTATGACAAGGGTGCTGACTGCTTAGAGTGTTTTCTTCTTTGTTTCTTTTGTTCAGTGACGAACACCTCAAAGGAACAAATCATCGCCGCGGTAGAGGCTGAATCTGCCCAGGAGCAAGGTTCCCCTGTCGCTGGCGCAATGGGGAAAGGAAAAACTAAAGTGGTCGCGGCTAGCCCCCCGACTATCAACAGTTCAATCTGGGAGATGGACCAGAAGCCGAACCTGTTCAGGAACTACGGCATGCTGGAGCTGTACTCCTCAGAGGCAGGCCTGAAGAACATCCCAGGCCTGATGTGGCACCGTCTGTCGGTGCTGGGTGAGTCTGCTAGTCAGAGTCATGAGGGTTTTGGTGCCTGGAGCTAGGCACACATAGTGTGTGGGGCGCACTTGCCCCTAAGAAGTTATTTTGCCAATTTCTGTGTGAAGGCGGGGATTTCCCCCTTCCAGTTGATTCCCCCCAGCTACAAGCTCCTAGCGGGGTGGTACATCTTTTGCAAGTCCCGGGACCTGGAGGCCCCTACCCCGGAGGAGGTGCTATACATCTATGGGCTGAAGTCTCAACCCATGCGAGGTCATCCAGACAAGGTGGGGTTTTACAGGCTGGAGAGGTACCCGGACGTGATGTGTCCTACCTGTCATACCGCAAGGGTTCCAGACCTCCGGGAGTACTGGTTCCTTACGACCGGCTTCCCATTGAAGAGGGTACCAGCCCTATCTTTGGACTTCAAAGTCCCTGGTAAGTGCTCCATCCTCTCCTTTTTAACTTTGTTTCTTTACGTTTAATTTTCCTTTCGGGAGGATCTCTAATACTCGTATTTGGATTTTGCAGAAGTCGTCCCGCGGACACCTCGCTGTGCGGAGATGATAAGGAGGTCAAAATTCTACGAGGGGCTGTCGGAGGAAGAGCTGAAAGTGGAAGGACTTGTGACCACCGAATCTTTGAGGGAGTATGGGCTACTCGCCTCTTTCCAAAACATTGAGCCAGTGAGTGGCAGGGGGCAAAGTCAGGTGTCAGCTGACATCCGGGAGCAGATTGCCCTGGAGCTGTCCAAGGTGATCTGCCAAGCGGCCCGGGACGAGAATACTTTATCTCCTAGTTGGGTGGAGAGGTTCCCCGACCCCCAGCCGGAGGAAGAGGAGATCGAGGCTCGCCACGCCGCAGCTTACCCCAACGAAGGGACTCTGGGGGCTGGTACCTCCGGGAGAGGTAAGACTAGTTTTTGATTGATCCACACCCCCAGCCTGTCTGAGGTTTCTCGGACTTCTCAGGTGGGGTTCGATCCCCGCTTCCTTAGCCTAGATCCGCGTAGGGTGCCTTTTGAAAGATATTGCGATAGGGTAGATGAGCTCCTTGGGTGTTTGAGTGACGGTAGTCTGCCCGAAGGTGTCACCATGGTTGACCCTTCTTCCCTCAGTATGTCATTCCCGGACTTCAAGGAGTACGGGAGCTTCCTGGAGCAGGAAGCGGTGTCTTGTTTTGCTCAGGGAAGGCCATCCACGTTTCTTGTGCATGGTCGACCCTTTCAAACTTTTCTCTTTTCTTTTTGCTTCTTGTTCCCTGCTGGTGGATTTGTTTGTGCTCCTATGTTGTTACTCGTTTTGTTTTCTGCTTATCTTTTTTCACATTGCTTGCTGGTTGGCTAGCCTTGCCTCGTTCATTTCTTGCAGAGTATCCCGAAGCCAAGATGTTGGGGAGAGTTACCTTACTCATCAAGAAAGCCGCCACTAGCCAAGACCCGTCCAAGGGGAAAGGACGAAAATTCAGAGCCGGTAGGGGAGGTAAAGCTGCCACACCCAAGAAGACAGGTGGCGAGGCGCAAGTGTCTCCGGTGGTGGAGAGGTCTCCTACCAAGGGGCCTTCCGAGACCATGGTGACCTCGAGTAGTAGCAGCGACGGGGAAGGGCTTGTGTTCCCCGTGAAGACGACTGGGGTGAGCAAGCGTCCCGGAGGAGATGCTGAGGGCGCCAAGAAGAAACGCCTTAGACATTCTTCCCCCAGTCGAAAGCAACAACAACAACAACAACAGCAACAACAACAACAACAGAGACAATCACCACCGCCACAGCAGCAGCAACAACAACAGCCAAATCAGCAGCAACAACAAAGGCAATTACTTCCGCCACCGCAGCCGCAAAAGCAACAGCAACAACAAAGGCAATCACCTCCGCCACCGCAGCAGCAAAAGTAATAGCAACAACAAAGGCAATCACCTCCGCAACCGCAGCAGCAAAAACAACAGCAACACCAGCAGCAACAATAGACCAGGGCGGTAGTGTCTTCCCTACAGTCCTTAATACCTCGCTTACCTCCTCCTCCAGTCCAAAGGGAGTCCACCCTCCCGGGGTCTCCTTCTTCTTATTCTCTTCCACTCTCTCAACAAACAAGCCTTCCTCCGCCTGGCCTGAAGTTCCAATTCCCTCAGAAACCAACCTGTTTCCCCGCTGCCCTCCTGGAGGGCGTAAGACGGGCTGATAATATTTTGAAGAGGTGGTTGGAGGCCGAGAAGGCTGTTACCCAGGGAAGGGCAGACAACCTATCTGCCGTGAAGAGAGCTGAGCTGGCAGAAGGGGTGAGATCCCTTCACCTGGCTGGAGCGGTTCTGGATGGCCCAGCCTTAGAGAAGAGGCTGGTGCCTAGACTCGGGCGTGCTTTGGCGCCGTTCGGGGCGGAGATGATGGAAGACATGGCCTTGAGCTTGTGCGAGCTCAATTCTGAGAAATGGGCCATCAGTAGCAGTAAGGACCCGCTGTTGCTGACACATGCCGTAAAGCAGCAACTTACTGGGGTGAGCTATCAGTTGCTGTGTTCTGGGGTCATTGGTCTTAGTACATTTGGTTCTGCTTAACTTATTCTGCTGTTTTTCCTTGCAGGCCTCTCTTATCGCGGAACGCTCGTTCCGGGAGGTGGGTGCAGTTCTGGTTCAGCTGGGGGAGAGCCAGGTGAGTCGCCAGGCCTTGGAGGCGAAGAAGCTATGGAGGGCATGAAGGGGGAAGCTATGGAGGAGATTAGCCAGCCCCGGCGCGCGGCCGAGGAAGAGGCGGATAAGAAATATCTTGCCAAATATCGAGAGTACCGGGCCAGCGCGGAGAATGAGTTCAAGCAGCAGTCGGATGACTTGAAGGCCCAGAACTCCAAGCTCCAGGAAGAGCTATCCCAGGCCAGGGGGGAGAAAGACACCCTAGATGCCCGCTTGCAGTCGAAAAACGATCTCTTCCTTAAGCGGAGCGAGGAATACGCCGTTCTTCAAAATAAGCTGCACGAGGAGAAGCAAGATCACAAGAGGAGAAAGGATCTCGCGTCTATGCTGGAGTTAGGGCTCGCGGAGAAGGATAAACAGATTGGAGCCTTGCAATTCACTGTCAGGGGGCATTTGACCGAGAGGCAATCCTTGCTGGATCAAAATAGGGTGCAGCGTAAGGAGATTGATTCCCTTAAGGGAGAGCGGGATGCATCCAAGACCGAGCTGGAAAAACTGAGGGTTCAATTGGCTGTCGCGGAGGCAAAGCTGGCGACCTCTGAGGCGGAGCGCTTGAAGGAGAAGGAAGATGTCGAGGTGGTGCTGAACAGAACGATTAATCTATCCCACGTGGTCCTCATGCACCAACTCTGGAAAACGAACCCAGAGGTAGTGGGCTATCTGGGAGAGGATGCCGCCGCCATGAGGGAGAAGCTACTGGTGTGGGATCAAGGCCCAGAGGTGTACGTCCAAACTTACAACATTGACGAGCCTGCTGGAGCCCCTGAGGCAGAAGGTCCTGAAGAGGCGGGGACCTCTGAACTTGCCACTGATGACGTTCCATCTTCCAATGAGCTGACTCCGCTAGCCCCAGTTGAAACTGCTGTCTCCGAGACCCCGGTCGAGGATGCTACTGCCACCCCCAGTGCTTGAAGGGGTCTTATTTTTTGTAAAAAATATTCTTTGCTGATTATTATTTTTCATTTGTGTTTTTATTTGGGGCGAAGCTCCCTGTAATCTTTTCTCATTGCAGACATATTTGCCATAATTATAGCATTCTCCTTTCCTTTTCTGCCGAGTTCTTTGTTTAACTTTGCGTTTAGGGTAGACTTTTATACGGTAGAAACTGCTGTAGGGGCGCATGAGGTTTTGGTTCCAACGGCCAGAAGCTATGCACTTCCAACTTGAAGCTCTAACGGCTGATGTCTTTTCCCACGTAGTTTCTAGGTTACGAAGGTTTCCTGGTTCCAACGGCCAGACTCCTTTCACCGTTTTTCAGCTTTCCTAAGGCAAATAGCCAATCCCGGGACTTGTAGTTATACTGTTTGCTGGGATTGCTAAGGTGAGCCGCTCCATGGTGCCGGAACGGGAGTTCTTTTGGTGAGCATCGTTAGACTTAGGGTTAGATCTTTGCGAAGCAAAACTAACTGTCGTTGCGAACCTCATGGTGGCTGACTTCAGGGACCTGTCATGAAGCCCTGCGAAGCAAGGCTCGTTGCGGTCGGGGAAATTGCTACGCCCACCATGTGCGATCTCGGAGCAGGGGCTTTGCGAAGCAAGGCCTGCTGTAATTGGGGGATCGATCATATCTGCTCCTGGAGCTGAAGCTTGCGAAGCGAAGCTTGCAGTGGTCGAGGAGCTCACCATGCATTATTTTGTGAGATCCGGAGCTGAGGCCTGCGAAGCAAAGCTTACAACGGTCGCGGATCTTGCCATCTTTCGCTTTGCGGGACCTGGAGCTGGAGCTTGCGAAGCAAAGCTAACAGCGGTCGCGGATCTCGCTATTCATTACTTTATGAGACCTGGAGCTGAACCTCACGAAGCAAAGCTTTACAGCGGTCGCGGAGTATTCTGCGAAGGACTTGTCAGGGAGTTGGGGGTGTTTCGGCGGAGCTCCCTGAATGTGCCTCGACCCCCAGTCCTGTTCATCGCTGGGCTACACAGGAGATAATTTTGATGATGCATAATGGCAGACATTTGTATGGTAATTTTCACATAACCACATAAGGCACATATGACACGTAATGCATTTATGTTCATGGCCACAAATCAACTTAAGCTTAACAATTTAAAATTTTCAAACACAATGCTAACACATAAGTGGTGTTCTCTGTATGTTTTGTTCAAGGGGCGTATGGCTATGCCTTACCCATGTATACCCCCCCAAGTGAGCGTGGGGTCCGGACGTCTCCGCACCGCGTGGTCACTTGTTAAAACGCAGCTTGGAACAAAGGGATAAAAAATGTAGTAAAAGCGGAGTGAATCTCTCCGTGTTTTATTAAATTAGCCTGTTAGGCATGCGTTTTACAGCTGGGAGGATTATCTCCATATTTTACATTTTGGCTACATCTACCAAGGACTTCCGACTAGATAGTCCGGGGCCTACTGATAGTAACGGCGGAGGTGCTCCGCGTTCCAAGCGCGAGGGACTTTAGATCCGTCGAGTCTCTTTAAATGATACGTCCCATGGCCCACTTTTTCTTGGACTTCATAGGGGCCTTCCCAGTTGGGTCCGAGGACTCCCACTCCCGGATCCTGCGTAGCAGAAAATACTCTCCGTAGGACAAGGTCCCCAACTTCGAATGTACGGCTCTTGACTCTTGTGTTGAAGTGTCGGGCTGTCTTGCCTTGGTACATTTTTAGCTGGACCTGCGACTGCTCCCGGAGCTCTTCGATCATGTCCAGGGACTCCTGGAGAAGAGCGTGGCTCCGGGTAGGGTCGTAGGTGTCCTGCCTGTGAGAGGGGATCATAGTTTCTACTGGGATGACGGCCTCGCAACCGAAGGTCATGGAATAAGGTGTGTGCCCCGTCGAAGTTCTCTCTATTGTGCGATAGGCCCAAAGTACTCGCGGAAGCTCTTCCGGCCAGTGAGCCTTGCATGCTTGGAGTTTTTTCTTCAACGTGGTCTTTAAGATTTTGTTCACTGCTTCCACTTGCCCATTGGCTTGAGGTCGGGCGACTGCGGAAAAGCTTTTGATGATTCCATGCGAAGCACAGAAGTCCGTGAAATGCTCACTGTCAAATTGCTTTCCGTTGTCGGACACAATTTTTCGCGGGAGCCCGAAACGACACACTATATTCTTGATGACAAAGTCCAATGCTTTCTTAGAGGTGACCGTGTTCATAGGTTCAGCTTCAGCCCATTTGGTGAAGTAGTCTACCGCGACTATGGCATACTTCACTCCACCTCTCCCAGTTGGGAGGGAACCTACTAGGTCAATGCCCCAAACGGCGAACGGCCAGGGGCTGGTCATTAAGGTAATTTCTGTAGGCGGCGCACGCGGAACCTTGGCGTACCTCTGGCACTGCTCACATTTTCTGACATAATCCACACAATCCTTCTTCATGGTGGGCCAGAAGTATCCTTGACGAAGGATCTTTTTGGAGAGGCTCAAACCGGAGGTATGGTCGCCACAGAAGCCTCCGTGAATCTCATGGACGATGGTGCTGATTTCGGTTCCGGCAACACACCTAAGGAAGGGTATGGACAACCCCCTGCGGTAAAGCTTTCCATCCATAACCACGTATCGGGGAGCTTGATATTGAAGCTTTCTTGCGTCAGCTTTATCAGTGGGGAGCTCTCCAGTGGTGAGAAATCTGAGGATGGGCCCTATCCAAGAATGGGAATGGTCGATGATGGCATTTACCCTCCGTGTCTCGGTACTAGGCGCTTCTAAGTGCCCGATGGGCACTAGGCCATATTGTTCAATTTCTGGGTCTATTGCAAGCTTGGCCAGTGTGTCCGCGAGTGAATTCTGGTCCCGGGGGACCTGGCGGATTTGGTGGCCTTTGAAATGCTGCAGGAGGCCGCGGGAGAGAGACACGTAGGCAGCCATTTTTTCGCCTTTCATCTGGTATTCTCCGGATATTTGGTTTACCACAAGTTGGGAGTCGCTGTATACTTCGATTTTTTGGGCTCCGACCTCCCTGGCCAGTTGTAATCCAGCTAGCATGGCTTCGTGTTCTGCCTCGTTGTTCGATGCTGGGAATGCCAAACGGATGGCGCTCTGGAGCTGATGTCCTTGGGGAGAAATCAGGATAACCCCTGCTCCAGCTCCTTTTTCATTTGAGGCTCCGTCTACATAGACCTTCCATGTGGGAAGTTCCGGGACAGGATCTTTCGGGAGGTCATTCATTCCCGAGCATTCCACAATAAAGTCCGCGAGAGCTTGACCTTTTATGGAAACACGTGGCTGGTAGTGGATGTCAAACTGGCTCAGTTCCATGGCCCATTTAAGTAATCTGCCAGAAGACTCGGGCTTCTGCAGGACTTGCCGGAGAGGGTAGTTGGTGAGTACTCTGATGGTGTGCGCCTGGAAATAGGGCCTTAACTTTCGCGAAACAATTAGCAAGCAGAGGGAGAGTTTCTCGATCATTGAATATCTGGACTCGGCGTCCAGTAATCTCTTGCTCACGTAATACACAGGGAGCTGGAGACGGCCGTCTTCCCGGACGAGAGCGGCACTTACGGCATGCTTGGTTACAGCTAAGTACAAGAACAATGCCTCTCCTTCGACAGGTTTGGACAGTATGGGAGCTTGAGTTAGATGTTCCTTGAGGTGTTGGAAGGCTGCTTCGCATTCGGGGGTCCACTCGAACCTCTTGTTTCCTTGCAAAACATTGAAGAAGGGGACACATTTGTCAGTGGCCTTAGATACGAAGCGGCTGAGAGCAGCTATCCTTCCCGTAACACTTTGGACATCCTTATCCTTTCGGGGTGAAGGCATATCTATGAACGCCTGAATTTTCTCAGGGTTGGCCTCCACTCCGCGGGAGCTGACAATGAAACCGAGGAACTTCCCCGACGAGACCCCGAAAGTACATTTCTTCGGATTCAGTTTCATCCCGTACTTTCGGATCACGGTGAAAGCTTCCTCAAGGTCGTAGATGTGGTCCCCGGAGGTCTTGGATTTTACCAACATGTCGTCTACATACACCTCCATATTCCTCCCCAGCTGGTCCTTGAACATCCTGTTTACTAGGCGCTGGTATGTCGCCCCAGCATTCTTCAGACCGAAAGGCATGACCACGTAACAGTAGACACCCTTGTCCATGAGGAAGCTGGTGTGTTCCCGGTCCGCGACATGCATCTTGATTTGGTTGTACCCGGAGTATGCATCCATGAAGGATAAGAGTTCATACCCGGAAGTAGCGTCTACCATTTGATCGATTCGCGGAAGAGGGAAACAGTCTTTTGGGCAGGCTTTGTTTAGGTCCGTGAAGTCAATACACATTCTCCAGGACCCATTGGGTTTCGGGACCAGAACCGGGTTGGCCAACCACACGGGATAGTGTGACTCCTGGAGAAAGCCTATGGACATCAACTTGTACACTTCAACTTTGACTGCTTCGGCCCTCATTGGGTCTAACGGCCTCCTCTTTTGGCGAACGGGAGTTGCAGATGGATCGATGTTGAGTGCGTGGCACGCAACATTAGGATTAATCCCCGTCATATCAGCGTGGCACCATGCCAGGATATCCTGATTTTTCTTCACAGTGACCACGATCTTTTCTCGAATGGCCGATGGAAGGTTTTTCCCCACCTGAATGACTTTGGTGGGATCTCCCGGGTTGAGGATCACCTCCTTGACTTCCTCCATCGGCTCTATCGCCTTCTCGACCTCCAATCTAGGGTCGAGCTCGTCAACATATGCCCCTTGGGCACCCCCATTTTCTGGCAGATTCTCCGCCAAAGGAGCGGCAACAGTCGCCTCCTGGACCGTGTAGACGGATTGGACGGAGACGTTATAACAACTTCGTGCACTTCGTTGGTCCCCTCTGAGGGTGCCGATACGCCCGTTGTCACATGAAAACTTTAAACATAAGTGGCGTATCGAGGTTACTGCCCCAAAATCGATTAGGACCGGTCGGCCTAAGATGGCATTATACGCCGTGGGGCAGTCGACCACCACGAACGTGCAGTGCCTGAAGGCACAAGCGTCGCTGTATCCTCTGAGGGTGACTGGAAGTTGAATTTTGCCTAAGGGCATGAGTGCATCCCCATTGAACCCCTGAAGCTGGATGGGGCATGGGGTCAGATCAGTCTCGGTTAATCCGATCGCGTGGAAGGCAGCTTTGAAGAGGATGTTTACAGAGCTTCCATTATCGACGAGGATCCGTGACACCTTCTTATTGGCAATCTGGGCTTCCACAACGAGGGAATCGTTGTGGGGGAAGTGCACATGTCGGGCGTCATCTTCCGTGAAGGTGATGGGAAGATCCATCATTCGGGGACGCTGAGCAGGTGACTGAACCAAGGCGCACATCTCCCCGGTGTGTTCTAACTCCCTCAAGTACCTTTTCTGGGAGTTGCGGGTGCTTCTGGAAAGGTGTGGTCCTCCGGAAATGGTGGCTACGTGTCCGTCAACGGATGGCGGAGCAAGGCCAGGCGGATATGGATTTCCGGGGCCGGGAGCCAACATGGCAATGGGTGCCGGAGAGGTCGGAGCAGGAAGCGCTGGGAACTGGGATCCAGGAGCTTGGGGGTGACTAGCTCCAGGAACGCTAGCGGTCCCCCTCTGTCCCGGAGAGAATGCAGCTCCGTGAACTACTCCCTGTCTGTGATAGATCATGGGTATCCTCACCCATTGACCCAGGTGTCCCGCTCTTGCCAGGGACTCGATCTCATCCTTCAGTTGAAGGCACTCATTTGTGGTGTGCCCCACGTCTCCATGGAACTCACACCTTTTATTGGAGTCTCGCGGACGCCTTCCTCCGTGAGACACTTTCGGGGGCTTCCTGTAGTTGACCATATTACAGGTCACTCGATAGACATTCTCTCGTGAGTCTATCAAACTGGTGTACTCCATGAACTTGGGCTCATAGTCCTTCTGGGGTTTCTTTGAATGGTCCCCCCGGTTGGAGTATCTTCCTCCTCGTTTATTCCGCGATTGGCTCAGATTTTGTTCTGGGCCTTCCGCTTGCGGTTGCGACCAGCCGGGAGCGATACTACATCCGGTTTGTACAGCTCCGTACCCAGAAAAATGGGTTTGACCCGGCGTCTGAGCAGACGCGGAAGGCCCATACACGCTTGGAGTGAACTGGGCTCCTGGAAACGTTAGGGCTGGTGCGGGAGCTTGCGAAGCAAAGCTCGGCGCAGCCACGGAGGGCGTCGGAGCTGGGGGAACTCCAAAGGCCTGTTGGTAGGCATCTTCAAGGTTGATGATTCCCTGAGCTTTCGACATGAATTCGGACAGAGTTTCTGCCCGTCTCCTTTGCATTTCCCCCCATAGCAGGGAACCGACGGTAAGCCCCGATTGAAGGGCGATCAGCTTCATATCATCGCTGACTTTGGTCTTAGCAGCAGCTTCCATCATTCTCTGAATGAAAGCTTTGAGGCTCTCATTGGGTAGTTGCTTGATGTTGATTAAAGAACCAACCTCCATGTCGTGGTCCCGGGCAGCAATGAACTGCCTCCTGAACGTGGACTGTAGCTCCTTCCAACTATGGATGGATCCGGGAGCTAATCTTTTCCACCAGTCCTCTGCAGACTTGGTAAGGGTGAGTGAGAAGCACATGCATTTGGCATCCTCACTGACGCGCGCCACTTTCATCATCTTGTTGTATTTAGCTAGATGGGTGCACGGGTCTGTCCTCCCCTCGTATAATTCTATATGAGGCATTTTGAAGTTCTCCGGGAGGGGAGTTTCCGCGATTCTCCTAATACATGGTTCCGGGTCTTCCTCCTCAGAGTCTGACAGGGCCCCACTTTGCTTCCGGACCAGCTTGGTCAAAGCAGCTATCTGCTCCTCGAGCCTCTTTGTGTCACTCTCCGGGAGGTCACGTCCCCGGATCTTGTCGTTGAGATGATTTCGCAGGTCATCTCCGCGAGGCTGGGCCTTTTCTCCTTTGGCCTTTTCATACTTGGCCTCCAACCTTCTTCTTAGGTCCACCGTGGACTAGCTATCTTCGGAGTGCGTGTCCGCAGCCCGGCCGTCCTGGTTGACGGAATCACTGGGGCGGTTGTTCCTTCCCCTAGACTTGGGTGCCTTAGCACCGGGCCCTTTAGGCACAGAGTGCCCCCTTGGGGCTGAAGGATGTCTGGGCTTAGGAGCGCCAGAGACCTTCTGCGCGTGGGGGGGGGGGCAGTCGGCCTGGTGATTCACGCCTTTAGGAGGTGCAGGGGCGTTAGTGCGTGCAGGCTCCCCAACTTTTTCTTTGCCCTTGTTAGGGGCGGCTTTGGATGGTCCAGCAACGGCTGGATCCGGCATGGTGGCACCAGCACCACCTAAAACAGAGGCGTCCTCGTCCGAGTCGCCTAGATCTCCGAGCTTGCCTCGGAGGCGCTCCATCATGCGCTGCATTTTTTCGGAGACGCGCTCCTGCTCAGCAAGCTTGGCCTTAGTGGCCACCAGTTCCTCGGCTACTTGGACCAGTTCTGGATCCTTCTCGTAGTAGTAGCCGTCTCGGACATACTCTTCTTCGTTTTCTAAGTATGTCGTATCTTCAGTGCTGACCCGATCCTGGCGGGATGTCGGGTCTTCACCCTGGTAGTCCGAGTCTTGGGTACTTTCTCCTTCGGTCTGGGCTACCGGGGGTTCGTTGTGTACCGCGGATTTTCTCGTAGTCACCATCTTTTCAGTACGGAGTGAATACAAAAAACGTACATAGAAGAAGAACTGACTAACAGCTCTCTACAGCTCTCAATGAAAGCACCAAAATGTTTACCGAGTTTTTCGGAAATGAATACAAACAAAATAATAAAAAGATAAGAACTGTAGAAGTGCAGAAATATAAATAGACAAACAAGTTTTTTACGTGGTTCAGGCGTTAGCAAGCCCTAGTCCACGAGTCGATGTTATTATACTTGTAGTGAATTACAGTGAGATGGCTAGTGTATAAGACCCTCACAAACTCACAATGTTTCTTTCGGGTTCTCTTGAAGAAGATGAAGCTAGAGGGATTTTAGCAGAGTTCTTGCTATGTAATTTTTTCGGTCCCCCCCCTATCATAAAATGAGGGGGTCTTTATAGCTAGGGTTTTGGATTAGGGTTTTTCTCTACCCCTCTGAGTCTTAATTACACCGCCCATAAATAGGGGATACAATTACCGTAGTCGCCTGGCTACCAGGCTCTATGTGGGTATATTTACGTGAAAGTATGGGGAATGCACAAAGGCAGCTGTCTTTTCCAAGTTGTCAGCGGAACAGTAGGCGAAATGGTACTTTTAGGCGTGCTGGGATGTTTGCGGCCTTGACCTGTCGGGCGTGTCAGGCGAGATCCTGTGTCAGGCGGATATCATGCCAACTATGCCTCCTCCATGACTCGACCGCTTGGTCTTCTTCCGTGCGAGGCACGAAACTGTATCCGCGAAGGTAACCTGAAGAGCTTCTCCTGGAAGGAGCTTCCCCGAAGGATATCCCTTCGGGAGTCCGGGAGAATTGACGAGCTTCCGTGTCGCGGTTGCTTGAAAGAGTAAGCTGGACACTAAACGGGAGAGGCGAAGCCTTTCTGTCCATCCGCGAGCTCTGGTCACCTTTCGTGAAAGACTTTGATAATTCTGCTTCCCCGAGGCTATCCATCTAAACGCTATCCGGAAATCTGGATAACATTGGTAAAGGATTAAGATTGTGAGATCCTTTATCACCCAGGGAAAGCCAATGTATTGGCAGACGCTTTGAGTCAGTGGGGCCCAGGACAGTTGTTTAGCTCGAAGAAGATATCGAAGGAATTGGCAGAAGACATGACCAGGACAAAGATAGAATTGGTAGTGGATTGGTTGGCCAATATTACTTTGCAGTCCACTCTCTTGGAGAGAATATAGGAAGGCCAGATGAGAGAAACTCAATTGATGAAGTTTAAAGGGGATGTTCTAGCTGGAGTAGCTAAGGATTATTCCATTACATGGACGAGCTTGCTGAGATATAAGGATCAAATTTTTTTCTGATGGACATGTGTAATAGATGAGAGATCCTTGATGAATCTCATACCACACCATATTCGTCATATCCAGGCACCACGAAGATGTATCAGGATCTAAGGTCTTTGTACTGGTGGCCTGGGATGAAAAAGGATGTGGTTGACTATGTGGCCAAGTGTCTAACCTGTCAGCAGGTGAAGGTTTGAACACTAGCCACCAGCAGGGTTGTTACTGCCTTTATGAATCCCCGAGTGGAAGTGGGAAGACATCACTATGGACTTTGTAGGAGGCTTACCCAAGACAGTGGGGCAACATGACTCGATATGGGTGATAGTGGACAGATATACGAAGGCAGCTCATTTTTGCCAATGAGGACAAACTATACTATGGACTAGTATGCAAAACTATATGTGTGGGAGATTGTACGTTTCCATGGGGTTCCGAAATCTATACTATCGGACTCAGATCCCATTTTTACCTCCATGTTTTGTGGTAGCTTACAGAAGGCTATGGGGACTCAATTGAAGTTTAGTACAACCTCTTATCCTCAGACAGACGGGCAGTTTGAGAGGCTGATTAAGATATTGGAGGACATGCATAGAGCATGTGTGCTAGACTTCGAGGGGTCTTGGAGTAAGTATCTCCCATTGATTGAATTATCATACAATAACAGTTATTAGTTGACGATTTGGAGTTGCACCATAAGAGATCTTGTATGGGAAGGAAGTGTAGATCACCCATTCATTGGGATGAGATAGGGGAAAGGAAATATTTGGGTCCAGATGACTAATGAGGCTATTTAGAAGATCAGAGTTCGAATGCTTGCCTCACAGAGTAGATAGAAAAGCTACGCTGACCCTAAGCGTAGGGACGTGGAGTTCCAGGTAGGGGTCCACATATTTCTGCGAGTTTATCAACTGTAGGGAGTAAAGAGATTTGGAAAGGAGGGCAAGATGAACCCTAGAGTCATAGGACCTTTTGAGATCCTGGAGAGGATTGGGCAGTTAGCCTATAGATTGGCTCTGCCCCCTTAATTATCGAGAGTGCATGATGTGTTTCACATCTCAATGGTTCAGAAGTATGTGTCAGATACAACCCATGTATTGGGATATGAGGATCTGAAGGTGTAGACAGATTTGTCCTATGAGGAGCGACTCATTAAGATCCTAGAAAGAAAGGACAAGGTTCTGATAAATAAGACGATTCCTCTAGTAAAAGTTTTGTGGAGAAATAGCAAGGTCGAGGAAGCGACCCAGGAGCTAGAGTTGATTTTGCGGGATCAGCACCCTGAGTTATTCAGGTAAATTTCGAGGACAAAATTTTTAGTAAGAGGGGATAGTTATAACGTCTCAAATTTGCTAATGAGGCATAGTACCTTGATTAGTGTGTTAGGAGGGCGTAATTGGATTTATATGTGGAACTGATTGAATATATATGTGACTACGTGGCATACATGATTTACATGGTAATATGAACATATGTGCATGTTTATGTGTATTAAATATGCATGTGGGCCTGTTCTTGTTAATAAGGGCATATTTGTAATTTTGACCCGTTGAGGGTATAAATGTGATAAATGTGTTAAGTGATTGAGACCACATTATTATGTGGATATATTTGCAATATTCGGCTCGAGGCGATCCTAGTGAGCGGATTAGTGGAATAGTCAAAACACGGTTAAATGCCCTGGTCGAGGTGAGCCTAAGGGTATTTAGGGAAACTTAGCGTGTATTCGGGATTTATTGGGCAACGGGTAGTTATTTGGTGATAAATTGGGTACGTTGGGATTAATTTAGAATTTATAGGACTACTTGAGGATTAGCGAGAAAAATGGTAAAAGACGGGTTTGCCCTTAGAGCCATTTAAGGGCTAAGTATAAGACTAGGGGCATTTTGGTAAATTTGTAAACATTGGATAGACTTAACCTTGGGGAACATAACCACTAGGAGTCTGTAGAAGGGAAAATAGAACAAACACAAAGGCATTCCCTCAACTCACCCTCTTTCTCGATCATCTCTCTCTCTCTCTCTTGAAGTTTTTGAGAAGCATTGGGAATTTGAGGAAGGCTTGACAATTGAGGTCGTGAATTAGGGATTGAATCTAGGATTGAATTAGACCAGCTCAGGGGGTCGAAATTCTCAGTTGAGGTAAGGTGTTTGCTCTAGTATTGGTGGATTTCTACTTTGATTTTAGTTTAGGTTAAGTTTTAACTAATGGTTGGGATTTTATTTGGGTTGAGGTTTTGGCTTTGATTATTGGGTTGGTTGGGCTGTTTGTGATATGTTATCGAGAGTCTGAGACTCAATTCTGACTGTAGGTGTAGCGACCCAAATTTGCTAATAAGGCTTGGGGCCTTGATTTGCGTGCCCGGAGGACAATAATTGCTATATTGTATTAATATGTGAATTTAATGAATATGTTATTAGAAGTGCACGTTTAGGTGATTACATATGCATGTGGGCCCCATTTGGTTGTTAGGGGTATATTTGTAATTTGAGCCCATTGGGGGCATAAATGTTATATTTTTGTATATTGTGATTGATACCACGTGTGAGTGGTGATATAATCGTTGTGCGCGATCCGAGACGGTCTTAGGGTGCTGTTCAGCTAGAAAGTCACAATGGGGTCATATACCCGGCTCGAAACGAGCTTAGGGGTATTTTGGGAATATTATAAAGTTTTCGAGAATTATTGAGTAGCAGTTAGTGATAGTAAAGTTTAGACATGTTGGTATTAAAACAGGGATTCTTAGGCATACCCAAGAATTTAGCGGGATGTGTTAAAAGACTAAATCACCCTTTGTGGCATATGAAGAGTTAGGTTAACTTATGGAGCAATTGGATCATTTTGGCAGCTAGTTATAACTAGTCAAGGGCTGGGAAATACTAGAACATTTTAGCAAAGGCAGAGGAAAGGAAAATAACAGAATTTCTCAGCTCTCCCTCTCTCACATTCGGTTCCCTCTTTTCCTCTCCTTGATAGTTGAGAGCTTCCTGAGTCTTAAGGATTTTGGACTAGAGAATTGAAGGATTTTGGTTGCTGTGGCTAGGGGAGTTAGCTCAAGGGTGTGTTAAGCTCAGAGGTAACGAATTCATCCATGTTTTCTTTAAGTTTCCAAGCTTGGTTTTGAGAGTTTGAGAATGGAAGTTGAAAGCTGGATTTATGGTTTGGTATTGTGAGAATTCAGCTTGGGAATCAAAAGGGGTTTAGCTTAGAGTTGGAATTTTAGGAAGCTCAAGGTCAAATTCTTGTTTAAGGTAAGAATTCCATGCATTACTGAGGTTATGCTCTTTATGGTTTAAGTTTAATAAAGTTTTAAACCAATTTGTGAATCATGGGTTTGAATGTGTGTTTGGGCTTGTTATTGATGTTTTTGAGTTGCCATATGGTCTATTTGGGGTTTTGGAATGAATTTAGGATTTAGTTATGTCTTGGTATTGATTTGGAAGTGGTTTGGTTCGGGAAAATGTTGGGGGAAAAACCCAGTTTTCTGGGTTCGCGTATGGGCGTTAGAACCCTGTTCTTCAATGTCGCGGCGCTAGGATGCATCAGGGGAAGGGCACCATTCTGGGCTCCGCAGCCCCTATAGGGGGGTGCCGCGGCGCTAGGCCATTTCTGGGTAGGGGAAAAATGTGTTTTTTGGGTGTTGGCTCAGGGGGCTCGGGGGATGCTTTCGATACCATGATGGAAAACAGGAGGTCCCGAGAGCACGGGATTGGTTCCGGGAGATGATTATAAATTGGTTAATAATGAGAATGCTATGTATGTGTTGTGACTAGGTTATTAGCGAGGCTCAGGTTAAAGGACCGTGCTCGAGATTTCGGTGCTCAAGAAGCTCGGGACACAGGTAGGAGAACTGCTGTACCCGTAGAGTAGGGCAAGGCCCCATAGTTGTGTTGCAGGGCACGACCCTATATGATTATGTGTAGGGTGTAGCCCATTGATTGTGTTAATACATGTTTAAGCGTTTGTTTAATTATGTTATGTATTCATATATATGTGAATGATTGGCAAGAGTCGGGAACAGCGAAGGCCGAGAACGGCAAGGGCCAGAAACGGCGAAGGCCGAAAACGACAAGGGGCCTAGAGCAGCGTTTAGCACGCAGAGTGTAGGTTGCCAGGGTAAGACCCTAAAGGATACCTGGGATATCCTTACGGCATGAACTGTGAACCTAGATCCTGGTAAAGCGCCTGGGATGGCACGGCCGTACATGTTGAGCCTGTTGGCAGATTTACTATGTGCAGAGTGATCGATATGCATATGTTATATATTTGTGTAGATTTTTCTTGCTGGGCTTCGGCTAATGGGTGCTCTGTGGTGCAGGTAAGGGCAAGGGGAAGATCGTCCAACCATTTGTACGGAGAGTGTGAGGCGACGCGTACATGTCTGGTCTGCCTGGCTGCATGGCCAGGGGTATTTTTGGGAGATGCTTTGTACTGAATCCTATTTTGTTGTTTAGTCGACTTAAAACATATTTTGAGTTGTAAATATTTATAAACAGTATTTTCGGGATCCCTAATGTAAAACACTTATCTTTTCAATGAATGTTTACATTTTCAAATTATGTGATTTTATTATAGTTTCGTTACACTTTTGAGTTAAATGCTTGGTTAGCTAGTTAAGTGCCCATTTTAAACTCACTTAGTAACAACTCTAAGATAGTAGGGCGTTACAACTTGGTATCAGAGCGAGCCAAGGTTTATTGTTCCTAGAGATTGACCAAACATGTATGCTCGTTGTCAGTGACAAGCTCAACTCAAGGTTGGTTGGTAATGATTGACTTATATGTTGAATATGTATTTATATGCTTGTTTGCCTGCTTATTTCATATAGAGTATGCTGAATGAGTTAACATATGCATGATGCCAGGGCATGGCCCGTTGAGTGTTATATGCTATTGGTATGCTATGTGGATTGTAGTTTGTGGTTGACTGATGTAATTGGGAGGTGGTTTTGGATGTTGTTATCATGCCTCATGAGCGGCGTCATAGATTGCAGGCATATTTGTTGAGATGGCGCGACAATCATCTAAACTTCGCAGCAGTCGGGCCGAGGATGAGAACCAGGGTCAGGACCCTCCACCTGCCCCATATAATTGGCAACAAATGTTTGCCGAAATGGAAGCAAGATTGCAATGAACAGAAGAAGAACTCCGATAGTTGAGGCAGCAGGCCCCTCCACAGGCCACTGGGTTGCCAGTTTAGCAGGTTGTGGCACCAGTGCCGATTCAGCCTATGATGGAGAACAGGTGGGAACCTTTGTATGAAAGGTTCAGGAAGCAGCATCCTCCCACCTTCGAGGGTCGACCAGACCCACTAAGGGCAGAGTAGTGGATGAATATGGTTTCCTCTATCCTGGATTTCATGAGGGTTGAGGGGAACGAGAGGGTAGCCTGTGCTAGCTACATCTTCAATGAGAAGTATGTCTTGGGAAGAGTTTAGAAACATCTTCAATGAGAAGTATTACAGTGTTGCAGTACAAGCTGCGAAGGTTGATGAGCTTATCAACCTAACTCAGAACCGGTTGATTGTGATAGAGTATGCCCCGAAATTTGATCGATTGGCGAAGTTTGTGCTAGATTTAGTGCCGATAGATGCAACAAGAAGAGATAGGTTTGTACGGGGATTGAACGTTATGATCGCCCGCGATGTGAAGATCACTTTGGATCCAGAGACTACTACCTATGCTCAAGATGTGGACAAGGCTCTTACAGCTGAGGGGGCCGAGGACCAGATTTGGAGAGAGAGCATTGTTAGGCGCGATGGTAGGAGGACAGTGCCTCCTTTTATTGGATCCAGTCGGGGTAGTGGCTCCAGTGAGCATAAGAGGAAAGCCCCAGATTCCTTTGTTCCTCCCAGTTCGGATAAGAGGGCACGGGGTGCTTTTGGTGGCCGTCAGGGCGGAGGTGAGAACTGGAGGAGCTTTCCAGTGTGTCCTCGGTGCAGACGACGACACCAGGGTGAGTGCAGGATTAGGGCCTATTTTGTCTATGGGAGTGCCAATCATCTGAAGAAGGACTGCCCACAAGCCAGGAAGGAGGAGTCGAAGCAGGGTGACAGTCTCGCTCCTGCCAGAGTGTTTACTTTGACTCGGACTGAGGCGGAGGCTAGCCCCTCAGTTGTGACATGTCAGATTTTTAGTGCTGGTTCTTTGTATACTGTATTGATTGGTTTGGGAGCTACCCATTCATTTATGTCTAATAGAGTGATAGATCAGCTGTGTAGACCTAGTGCTTTGTATGCTACGGGTTTTCAGACTTTGTTGCCAACTGGGGAACTGGTAGTCTCTAGGAGATGGATTAGAGCTTTACCAGTACAAGTAGATGGTAGGGAATTGTCTGTTGATCTGATTGAGCTTGCGATGGATGACTTTGATATGATCCTGGGGATGGATTGGTTATCAAAGTATGGGGCGACGATTGACTGTAAGCGCAGGATGGTGACTTTTGAACCAGAAGGGGAGGTACCCTTTGTATTTGTGGGAATGGTTAGTGGACCGCGGGTACGTATGATTTCAGCACTGAGGGCTAAAGACCTGATGCAGGAAGGTTGCATAGGATTATTAGCAAGTGTTGTGGATACCCCCAAGGTTGTGTCGGTTGGACCGGGAAAGACCAGATTTGTATGTGAGTTTCCAGATTTATTCCAAGCAGATCTGCCAGGACTACCACCATAGTGGGAGATTGAGTTTGTTATAGAGTTGGCACCAGGGGTGGAGCCAGTATCCAGGACACCTTAAAGAATGGCTCCGGCAGAGTTGAAAGAGTTGAAGATTCAGTTACAGGAGTTATTGGACTTGGGGTTTATTAGACCGAATTTCTCGCCATGGGGTGCTCCAGCGTTGTTTGTCAAGAAGAAGGATGAATCCCTTAGGATGTGTATTGACTACAGAGAGCTGAACAAGTTGATCATTAAGAATAAGTATCCACTACCTAGGATTGATGATTTGTTTGACCAGCTACAGGGAAGTACAGTGTTTTCCAAGATTGATCTCTGGTCAGGTTACCATCAGTTAAGGATCAAAGAGGAGGACATACTAAAGACCGATTTTCGCACGAGGTATAGACACTATGAATTCCTGGTCATGTCCTTTTATGGATATGATGAATAGGGTTTTCAAGGACTATTTCGACAAGTTTGTGATTGTGTTCATCGACAACATTCTGGTGTATTATCAGTCAGAGACAGAGCATGAGCAGCATCTGCGTTTGGTGTTGCAGCGGTTGAGAGAGCATAGGTTATATGCCAAGTTCAGCATGTGTGAGTTCTGGTTACCGTAAGTCACGTTTCTAGGCCATATCGTCAGTAAGGAGGGTATTCTGGTTGACCTAAGTAAGATTGAAGCAGTGAGAGATTGGCCTAGACCGAGCAGTTTTCCTGAAGTGAGGAGTTTCCTGGGATTGGCAGGGTATTATCGACAGTTTGTTGAGGGGTTCTCCAGGATAGCCACGCCATTGACATAATTGACAAAGAAGAAGACAAAGTATGTTTGGACAGATAGTTGTGAGAACAGTTTAAAGAGTTGAACCGGCGACTGATCACCGTGCCAGTGTTGAGTTTGTCTATAGATAATGAGAAGTTTGTGGTTTACTGTGATGCTTCCAGACAGGGTTTAGGGTGTGTGCTGATGCAAGCTGGTAAGGTGATAGCCTATGCATCGAGACAATTAAAGGAGTATGAGCAGAGATATCCCACGCATGATTTGGAGTTGGCAACGGTGGTATTCGCACTTAAGATATGGAGACATTATTTGTATGGTGAGAAGTATGAGATATACACCGACCATAAGATTTTAAAGTACTTTTTTACCCAGAAGGATTTGAATATGCGTCAGAGATGGTGGCTGGTGTTGTTTAAGGATTACGATTGTGATATCCTATACCATCCTGGGAAGGGTAATGTGGTTGCTGATGCATTGAGTCGGAAAGGCCCAGGACAGTTATTCAGTTCGAGAAAAATATCCGATAAGCTAGCTGAGGAGATGACTAAAGTGGGTATAGAGTTGGTGGTTGGTTGGTTAGCCAATGTCACTCTTCAGTCTACACTCCTTGAGAGGATCAAGGAGGTGCAGGGGAGGGATTCCCAGTTGAGAGGTCATAGGGAGAACGTCTTAGTCGGGGCGGTTAAGGACTTCTCTATCTTATCGAAGTACAAGGGTCAGATCTATGTTCCGATGGATTCTGATATTCGGCGGGAGATCTTAGTGTGGGTGATTGTGGATATGTATACCAAGTCCGCCCACTTTCTACCGGTCAGGACGACTTATACTGTGGAGCAGTATGCTGAGTTATATGTGAAGGAAATTGTTCGACTTCATGGGCCTCCGAGGTCGATAGTATCTGACAGAGACCCCACCTTCACCTCCATGTTTTGGGAGAGTCTGCAGAAGGCTATAGGCACGCAGTTACGGTTTAGTACCGCTTATCATCCTCAGACAGATGGACAGTCTGAGAGGACGATTAAGATACTAGAGGACATGCTAAGAGCCTGTGTGCTAGATTTTGGGGGATCTTGGAGTAAGTATCTCCCTTTAATTGAGTTCTCATACAACAACAGTTAACAGGCGACTATCGGAGTGGCTCCGTATGAGATGCTTTATGGAAGGAAGTGCATATCTCCTATCCATTGGGATGAGACGGGTGAGAGGAGTTATTTGGGTCCTGAGATGGTCCAGAGGACCAATGAGGCGATAAAAAAGATTAGATCTTGAATGCTTGCCTCCCAGAGTCTCCAGAAGAGTTACTCAGACCTGAAACGCAGGAGCGTAGAATTCCAGGTCGATGATCATGTGTTCCTTAGGGTTTCACCTTTGAGAGGGGTGAAACGATTTGTTGTTTGGGGCAAGCTGAGCCCTAGGTTTGTTGTCCCCTTCGAGATTCTAGAATGGGTTGGAGAGGTATCTTATAGATTGGCGATGCCTCCAGCCTTATCAGGGGTTGATGATGTGTTTCACGTGTCCATGCTCCGGAAGTATGTGTCAGATTCGACGCATGTACTGAGTTATGAGAATTTTGAGCTAGACCAGGATTTGTCTTATGAGGAGAAGCCAGTTCAGATTCTTCACCAGAAGGACAAAGTCTTGCAGAGCAAGACCATAGCCTTGGTGAAAGTGGTATGGAGGAACAGCAAGGTTGAGGAGGCGACATGGGAACTGGAATCAGAAATGCAGGAACGGTATCCCGAGTTGTTCAGGTAATTTCGAGGATGAAATTTCTGTAAGGAGAGGATAGTTGTAGCGACCCAAATTTGCTAGTAAGGCTTGGGGCCTTGATTAGCGTGCCTGGAGGGAAATAATTGTTATATTTGTATTAATATGTGAATTTAATGAATATGTGATTAGAAGTGCATGTTTAGGTGATTAAATATGCATGTTGGCCCCATTTGGCTGTTAGGGGCATAATTGTAATTTTAGCCTGTTGGGGGCATAAATGTTATATTTTTGTGTATTGTGATTGATACCACGTGTGGGTGGTGATATAATCGCGGTGCGCGATCCGTGACGATATTAGGGAGCTGTTTAGCTAGAAAGTCACAACAGGGTTAAATACCCGGCTCGGGAGGAGCCTAGCGGTATTTTGGGAATATTTTAAAGTGTTCGAGAATTATTGAGTAGCGGTTAGTGATAGTAATAGTTTAGACATGTTGGGATTAAAACAGGGATTTTTAGGCATACCCGAGGATTTAGCGGGATGTGTTAAAAGACTAAATCACCCTTGGTGGCATATGAGGATTTAGGTTAACTTAAGGGGAAATTGGGTCATTTTGGCAGCTAGTTATAACTAGTCAAGGGCTGGGAAAAACTAGAACATTTTAGCAAAGGCAGAGTAAAAGAAAAGAACAGAATTTCTCAGCTCTCCCTCTCTCACATTCAGTTCCCTCTTTCCCTCTCCTTGATAGTTGAGAGCTTGCTGAGTCTTAAGGATTTTGGACTAGAGAATTGAAGGATTTTGGTTGCTGTGGCTAGGGGAGTTAGCTCAAGGGTGTGTTAAGCTCAGAGGTAACGAATTCATCCATGTTTTCTTTAAGTTTGCAAGCTTGGTTTTGAGAGTTTGAGAATGGAAGTTGAAAGCTGGATTTGGGGCTTGTTATTGTGAGAATTCAGCTAGGGAATCAAATTGGAATTGGAGGAAGCTCAAGGTCAAATTCTTGTTTGAGGTAAGAATTCCATGCATTACTGAGGTTATGCTCTGTTATGGTTTAAGTTTTATAATGTTTTAAACCAATTTGTGAATCATGGGTTTGAATGTGTGTTTGGGCTTGTTATTGATGTTTTCGAGATGCCATATGGTCTAGTTGGGGTTTTGGAATAAATTTGGGATTTAGGTATGTCTTGGAATTGATTTGGAAGTGTTTTGGCTCGGAAAAATGTTGGGGAAAAACCCATTTTTCTGGGTTCGCGTATGGGCACCGCGGCCCTGTTCTTCCGCGCCGCGGCGCTAGGATACATCAGGGGAAGGGCACCATTCTGAGCGCCGCGTCCCCTATGGGGGGGGGGGGGGTGGGCGACGCTAGGCCATTTCTGGGTAGGGGAAAAATGTGTTTTTGGGGTGTTGTCTCAGGGGGCTCAGGGGATGCTTTTGCTACCATGTGGGGGGAGCAGGAGGTCCCGAGAGCATGGGATTGGTTCCGGGAGATGATTATAAATTGGTTACTAAAGAGAATTCTATGTATGTGTTGTGACTAGGATATCAGCGAGTCTCGGGATAAAGGACTGTGCTTGAGATTTTGGTGCTCAAGAAGCTCGGGACACAGGTAGGAGAACTATTGTACCCGTAGAGCAGGGCGAGGCCCCATAGTTGTGTTGCAGGGCACGACCCTATATGATTATGTGTAGGGCGTAGCCCATTGATTGTGTTAATACATGTTTAAGTGTTTGTTTAATTATGCTATGTATGCATATATATGTGAATGATCGGCAAGAGCTGGAAACGGCGAAGGCCGAGAACGGCATGGATCGGGAACGGGGAAGGCCGAGAACGACAAGGGGCTGGGAGCAGCATTTAGCACGCGGAGTGCGAGTTGCCAGGGTAAGACCTGTGTATGCTCAAAATTCAACACAGGTAAAGAACCCACCTCTCATGCCTCATGTTCTTGGAATGTCCTAAGCAACCTTGTTTGAAGTCCATTTGAACCCCCAAAATTAGTGCTCAAATCAACTTGGCTCCAAATGACCACTTCCCCTCGAACCCCCACTGACATCCCGCAACCGTCTCACGAGACCAATGTCTCGCCAAACCTCGGCGCACCTGGCAAGGGCCTCGCCTCATCTTGGCACCCCCACCATCCGCGAGGCCCGTCCAGCGAAGCCATCACGTGAAGCCATCCATAGGGTCTCGCCTTGGCTCAGAGAACCCACCATCCGCGAGGCCATCCGTGGGGCTTCGCCTCGCCTCAGCGCGCCCACCATCCGTGAGGCCACGTCCGCGAGGCCACTTCCGCGAGACCATCTCGCGAGGCCATTCGCGAGGCCTCGACTAGTCCAAGCGCGACCACTGTCCGCGAGGACATTCCCACGAGACCATCTCGCAAGGCCATTCGCAGGGCCTCACCTCGCCTCAGCGCTCCCACCATCTGCAGGGCCTCGCCTTGCCTCAGCACGCCCCGTATCCACCCCAGGGGCCTCGTGCGCCCCGCATCCCCCCAAGGGGCCTCGCGCCTCGCAATGGCCAATGCCTCGTGTGCCCAGTGCATGCCCAGGTGCTTCGGGTGTCTCACACCCTGCACCTCAAGTGAGTGTCTCCCATGAAGGCCTATCGAGACTCCAACATTTAAAGGTAAAAGCCCAAGCATGATTCAAAAGGATCATGCTAGTACAATCTTGTACGGGGTACGGCCTTTAAGACCCCGTATGTCTTATACGAATACTTATGCCAGTCGAGTAGTGGGAGTACTGGGAGAGGGGATATGGCCTGTGTGTCTAGGGCCAGATGTTAGAGTCGACACCACCACCACCTGCACCACTATGCCTGGCACCACTCCTCTGACATTTGTAGGAATCAATTAGTGGAGACATCCCCATGGTACCTGGCCATGTACTGGAACAAACACCACTACCCCTAAGACCACTCTCCTGACAGTGTACTTGTTTACCACCTGGTCCCCTGGACCACAATGTATCCAGGGCCATTAGAGCCCATTATAAAATGAACCCCACTTCCACATGGAAGGGGGTTGGAAAAAACACTGTAGCATTACACCAAAAGATATACAAAATTCAGTTCACCATTTTTCTTCTGCAAGTGTTCTTTGAGTTTCCAATTAGATCTTTAAAGTTTTTCTTTTGATAATCTCTACGTTTCTATTTTTCTAACTTAACTTGGTTGACGAGTTCTCACCGTCAACAGTTTGGGGCCATCTGTGGGAAGGATAGATTCCAAGTCACTGTTCTTCCGTTGATTCCGATAAGAAAAAATGCTGCGACGTTCAAAACGGTTGAGAGAGTCGTGCGAGGTGGAAGTCCACCTTGACGGAGATCATCTAAAAGCCTCCATGAGGGATCCTCCTCCACCTGCAAACATGGAGGCCCCAAGGGAGCCTGAGGTGCCCAGAGAAGAAAGGGAGGCCTCGTCCCCGGCAGTCCCACCTGAGGAGGATCGCCCAAGGTCGGCGACTGCCCCGGCAACGGGCGCCGATGAGTTCTGTAACGACCCAAAATCGCTAATAAGGCTTAAGGGCCTTGATTAGTGTGCCTGGAGGGCATAATGGAATTTATGTGTGATTTTATGAGTTTAATGCATGGTTATGAATTAAAGCATGTTATATGACTAATTGAACATTGAGATGCATGACTACGTGGTTAGTATGCATGTTAGGTGAAATAATTATGCATGTGGACCCCGTTTGCATGATAGGGGTAAATTGGTAATTTTAGCCCGCTGAGGGCATATATGTGATAATTGTATTCTGTGAATTTTACCACGTGAGTGTGGTGTTATTATTGTGATGCACGTGCCCAGACGGTCCTAGAGAGCTAGTTAACTTAAGAGTCACAACGGGATTTCTATACCCGGCTCGGGAGGAGCCTAGGGGTACTTTGGGAATTTTATGGTTAAGATTGAGATTTAGCGGGTAATGGTTATTAGTGATTGAGTAACCTGGGTAACCATTAGTTACTGCTGAGAGTAACAAGTTCTAGATAGAAAATGGTAGAAATGAAATAGAAGTAAAAGGACTTAAGTGCCCTTGAGGTTTAGTTTGGAAAGGATAGGCACGGAGGGGTAAAATGGTCATTTGGCTGGGAATTGGATATATGGCTGTTTACCGAGTTTTTCGGAAACGAATAACCAACAGAATAATAAAAAGATAAGAACTGTAGAAATACTGAAATGTAACTAAACAAACAGTGTTTTTACGTGGTTCAGGCGTTAACAAGCCCTAGTCCACGAGTCGATGTTATTATACTTGGAAAAGATTACAGTAAGATGGCTGGTGCATAAGAATTTCACACGCTCACAATGTTTCTCTCGGGTTCTCTTGAAGAAGATGAAGCTAGAGAGATTTTAGTAGAGTTTTTGCTCTATCCTTTGTTAGTCCCTCCTCTTGTAAAATGAAGGGGTCTTTATAGCTAGGGTTTTGGATTAGGGTTTTTCTCTACGTACATGAGTTTTAATTACACCAGCCATAAATAGGGATACAATTACTATAGTAGCATGGCTACAAGACTCTATGTGGGTATATTTACGTGAAAGTATGGGGAACACACAAAGTCAGCCGTCTTTTCCAAGTTGTCAGCGGAACAGTAGGCGAAAAGGTACCCTTAGGCGTGCTGGGATGTGTGCGGCTTTGACCTGACGGGCGTGTCAGGCGGGATCCTGTGTCAGGTGGATATCATTCCAAATATGCCTCCTCCAGGACTCGACCGTTTGGCTTTGTTCCGTGCGAGGCACGGAACTGCTTCCGCGGAGACCACTCGAAGAGCTTCTCCTGGAAGGAGCTTCCCCGATGGATACTCCTTCGGGAGCTCCGGGAGAGTTGACGAGTTTCCGTATGGTGTTTGCTTGGAAGAGTAATCCGGACACCAAGCGGGAGAGGTGAAGCCTTTCTGTATATCCGCGAGCTCTGGTCACCTATCGTGAAAGACATCGATAATTCTGTTTCCCCGAGGCCATCAATCTAAACGCTATCCGGAAATCTGGATAACATTTACCCCCCAAGGTCACGGAGCTTTGAGGGATCCGGGAGCTTGTACAATCGGTTTCTTAGATTAGGCGAGGGGGCACCTTCTGTGTTCCCGGAAGGGTTCCTTTTTCCCGCCTGAGTGTTAGTATGGAAAAGAAAGAGAATTTCTTCTGTTTGAGATCAAGTACTCAAGTGCGGCAAGGATCACGTGTCATTCTGGGAATGGTTCTGCGACCAAGACGAGTGCGTGAGGCGACTGGTTGAGTATGCGTGCGTCAGTCATCTAACTAATGATTTGACGGTTTTTAATGGTACTCCGGGCCCGAGGTGGTGTAATGATGGGAAATAAATATTTTATTCCCATCCGAGGAGTCATAAATAGGATCGTCGCTTCTTCTCCAGCCGTTGGATCTGATGCACACGGAATGGGAAGATCGGGACCGTCCACTTGAGGAATTCGAAACGGCCTCTTCCCTGCTATAAAAACGAGGGAAAGGACCTTTCTTCCTCTTTACGCTTTTAGATTCTCCATCTTTAGGATTTTCAGATTTCCAAACCTTCGAACTCTCAGGCTTCCCAGCTTACGTTCCCCCGAACTTGCCATTTCTTTTGGTAAGTATCTGGAAACTTTTCTTTTTGATTTGGCAGTGGGTTTATTCCCGAAGTTCCTGGTTTGAATCGCCGTTCGTCTTTGCAGCTTTTACTTCTCGCGACCGTGCTGTGCAGTGATCCAGTTACTCCCTCAACCTCCAACTACCCGAACATCAGTAAGTATTTCTACTTTGCTCTTTCCTCCCAAACCTTAGGTTGTTGGTAGTTGTTAGAGTAGAGGTTTCTGCCATTATTGCTTATGTGCATTTGTGAATAGGGCTTTGGTAGGCATGTGATTGATTGTGAGTCGATAAGTAGCCTTTTCTGCATGTTTTGGCGATTTGCGTTTGGAAAGTCGTCCCGTGTTTTGCTGTTTTAGGGCATAAGCATGAACGCCTTTAGGGTGTCTTTCTCTGGAAAAACACTTCTTTTGGTGGGCTTAGGCTCGGGGTCTGAGTCTGGTTCCTTGCTGTCCTTCGGGTGGCATGGTGCCAATCCCTCGGTAAGCTCGGTGGGAGCCTCTCCAAGCAGTTTTCGAGGAGGGTCTCCCCGACGCCTTTGATACCACTAGGGTATGACAAGGGTGCTGACTGCTTAGAGTGTTTTCTTCTTTCTTTTCTTTTGTCCAGTGACGAACATCTCGAAGGAACAACTCCTTGCTACGGGGGAGGCTGATTCTGCCCAAGAGAAGGGCTCTCCTGTCGCTGGTGGAAAGGGGAAAGGAAAAGCGAAAGCGGTCGCGGCTAGCCCACCAACCTCCAATAGTTCCATCTGGGAGATGGACCAAAAACCGAACCTTTTCAGGAATTATGGCATGCTAGAGCTGTATTCCTCTGAGGCAGGCCTGAAGAACATCCCAGGTCTGATGTGGCACCGTCTGTCGGTGCTGGGCGAGTCAGCTAGCCAGAGCCACGAGGGCTTTGGTGCCTGGAGTTGGGCACACATAGTGTGCGGAGCGCACTTGCCCCTAAGGAGTTACTTCGCCAATTTCTGTGTGAAGGCGGGGATTGCCCCCTTCCAGTTAATTCCTCCCAGTTACAAGCTCTTAGCGGGGTGGTTCATCTTTTGCAAGTCCCGGAGACTGGAAGCTCCTACCCCGGAGGAGGTGCTGTACTTTTATGGGTTGAAGTCTCAGCCTATGAGGGGTCACTCAGACAAGGTGGGGTTTTACAGGCTAGAAAGGCACCCGGATGTGATGTGCCCCACTTGTCATACCGCGAGGGTTCCAGACCTCCGGGAATACTGGTTCCTGACGACTGGCTTCCCGCTGAAGAGGGTGCCAGCTCTATCTTTGGATTTCAAAATCCCTGGTAAGTGTTTCCTCTTTTCCTTTTCAACTTTGTTTCTTTGTGTTTGATTTGCCTTTTGGGAGGATCTCTAACGCTTGTATTTGATTTTTGCAGAAGTCGTTCCGCGGACACCTCGCTGCGCGGAGATGATAAGGAGGTCCAAGTTCTACGAAGGGCTTTCCGAGGAAGAGTTGAGAGTGGAGGGACTTGTGACCTCCGAATCGTTGAGGGAGTATGGGTTACTCGCCTCCTTCCAAAATATCGAGCCAGTAAGTGGTAGGGGGCAGACTCAGGTGTCGGCTGACATCCGGGAGCAGATTGCCCTGGAGCTGTCTAAGGTGATCACCCAAGCCGCTCGGGACGAAAATACTCTATCTCCTAGTTGGGAGGAGAGGTTCCCCGACCCCCAGCCGGAGGGAGAGGAGATCGAGGCTCGCCACGCCGCGGCTTACCCTAACGAAGGGGCTCCGGGGGCTAGTTCCTCCGGGAGAGGTAAGACTAGTTTTCGATTGATCCACACCCCCAGCCTGTCTGAAGTTTCCCAAACCTCTCAGATGGGGTTTGATCCTCGTTTCCTTAGGCTAGATCCGCGTAGGATACCTTTCGACAGGTACTATGATAGGGTAGATGAGCTCCTCTGGTGTCTGAGTGATGGTAGTCTGCCAGAAGGTGTCATCATGGTTGACCCTTCTTCTCTCAGCATGTTCTTCCCGGACTTCAAGGAGTACGGGAGCTTCCTGGAGCAGGAAGCGATGTTTTGTTTTGCTCGGGGAAGGCCATCCACGTTTCTCGTGCATGGTCGTCCCTTTCAAACTTTTCTTTTTCTTGTTTCTTGTTCCCTGCTGGCGGGCTTGCTTGTACTTTTATGTTGCTGATTGTCTTGTCTTCCGCTTATCTTCTTTCTCATTTCTTGTTGGTTCGTTAACCTTGCTTTGTACGTTTCTTGCAGAGTATCCCGAAGCCAAGATGTTGGGGAGGGTTACTTTGCTTATTAAGAAGGCTGCCACCAGCCAGGACCCGCCCACGGGGAAAGGACGGAAGCCCAAGGCTGGTAGGGGAGGTAAGGCTGCCTCCCCCAAGAAGACAAGTGGCGAGGCGCAAGCGTCCCCGAGGGTAGAGAAGTCCCCTGCTGAAGGGCCTTCCGAGACTATGCTGGTCTCGAGTAGCAGTAACGACGGGGAAGGGCTTGTGTTCCCCGTGAGGACAACTGGGGTGAGCAAGCGTCCCGGAGGAGATGCTGAGGGTGCTAAGAACAAACGCCTTAGACACTCTTCTCCCGGTCGAAGGCAACAACAACAGCAACGACAGCAATCACAACTACAACAACAGCAGCAACAGGAACAAGAGAGACAATCACCAACGCCGCAGCAGCAGCAACAGCAACATCCAAACCAGCAGCAGCAACAAGGGCAATTACTTCTGCTACCGCAGCAGCAAAAGCAACAGACCGGGGCCTTAATATCCCGGCTGCCTCCTCCTCCAGTCCAAAGGGGGTCCACCCTTCCGGGGTCTCCGTCTTCTCAGACAACCAATTTTCCCCTGCCTGGCCTGAAGTTCCACTTTCCGCGGAAGCCGACCAGTTTTCCCGCTGCCCTCCTGGAGGGTGTAAGACGGGCCGATAGTTTTTTGAAGAGGCGGCTAGAGGCGGAGAAGGCCGTTACTCAGGGAAGGGCAGATAACTTGTCTGCCGTGAAGAGGGCTGAGCTGGCCGAGGGGGTGAGATCTCCTCACCCGGCCGGAGCGGTTCTGGATGGTCCAGCCTTGGAGAAGAGGCTGGTGCCTAGGCTTGGACGTGCATTGGCGCCGTTCGGGGCTGAGATGATGGAGGACATGGCCCTGAGCTTATGCGAGCTCAATTCTGAGAAATGGGCCATCAGTAGCAGCAAGGATCCGCTGTTGCTGACACACGCTGTGAAGCAGCAACTGTCCGGGGTAAGCCGTCAGTTGTTATTTTTTTGGGATCACCTCTCTTTTGGTCCGGCTTTAGCTCATTCGGTTGTCTTTCCTTGCAGGCCTCTATGATCGCGGAACGCTCGTTCCGGGAGGTTGGTGCAGCTCTGGTTCAGCTGGAGGAGAGCCAGCTGGCTCGCCAGGCCTTGGAGGCGGAGAAACAGAAGCTGACCCAACAGGCCTTGGGGGCTTCGGAGAAGATTGATCAGGCCCGGCGCACGGCTGAAGAAGAGGCGGAGAAGAAATATCTTGCCAAATATCAAGAGTACCGGGCCAAGGCAGAGAATGAGTTTAGACAGCGGTCGGATGGGATTAAGACCGAAAACTCCAAGCTCCGGGAAGAGCTATCCCAAGCCAAGGTGGAGAAAGATACCCTGGAAGCCCGCTTGCAATCAAAGAACGATCTCCTCCTTAAGCGGCAAGAGGAATATTCCACTCTTCAGAGTAAGCTGCACGACGAGGAGCAACTCCATAAGAGGAGCAGGGATCTCGTGTCTATGCTTCAGTTGGGGCTCGCCGAGAAGGATAAAGAGATCGGGGCTTTGCAATTCACTGCCAGGGGGCATGTGACCGAGAAGCAATCTGTGCTGAACCAAAATAGGGAGCAGCGCAAGGCGATAGATTCTCTTAAGGGGGAGCGGGATGCCTCCAAGGCCGAAATGGAAAAATTGAGGGCCCAACTAACTGCCGCGGAAGCACAGCTGGCAACCTCCGAGGCGGAGCGGTTGAAGGAGAAGGAGGATGCTGAGGTGATACTGAACAGGACTATTAATATATCGCATGTGGTCCTCATGCATCAACTCTGGAAAGTGAACCCGGAGGTGCTAGGCTATCTGGGAGATGATGCCGAAGCCATGAGGGAGAAGCTACTCGTGTGGGATCAGGGCCCAGAGGCGTATGTCCAAACTTATAACATTGACGATCGTGCTGAAGCTCCTGAGGCGGGATATCCCGGAGAGGCGGGGACTTCTGAACCTTCTCATGACCAAATTCCTCCTTCCAATGAGCCGACTCCGCCAGCCTCAGCTGAAACAGATGCCCCCGAAGCTGCGGTCGTGGACGCTGTAGTTACCCCCAATGCTTGAAGGGGTTTTATCTTTAATTATTTTTCATTTTGAGTTTTTCATTGCGGACATTTTTACCATAATCATAGCATTCTCCTTTCTTTTCTGCCGAGTTCTTTATTTATCCTTGCGCTTAGGGTAGACATTTATACGGTAGAAACTGTTGTAGGGGCGTATGGGGTTTTGGTTCCAACGGCCAAAACCTATGCACTTCCCACTTGAAGCTTTAACGGATGATGTCTTTTTCCCATGTAGTTTCTAGGTTACGAAGGTTTCCTGGTTCCAACGGCCAGGCTCCTTTCACCGCACTTTATCTTTCCTGAGGCAAATAGCCAATCCAGGGACTTGTAGTTATACTGTTCGCTGGGATTGCTAAGGTGAGTCGTTCCATTGTTTGGAACGGGAGTTCTTTTGGTGAGCGTCGCTAGACTTAAGGTTAGATCTTTGCGAAGCAAAACTAACTGTTGTTGCGAACCTCATTGTGGCTGACTTCAGGGACCTGGCATGGAGCCCTGCGAGGCAAGGCTTATTGCTGTTGGGGAAATCGCCACGCCCACCAGGTGTGATCCTGGAGCAGGGGCTTTGCGAAGCAAAGCCGGCTGTGAGTGGGGGGATCAAGTATGTCTGCTTCTGGAGCTGAAACTTGCAATGGCCATGGAGCTCGCCATGCATTATTTTGTGAGATCCGGAGTTGGAGCCTGCGAAGCAAGGCTTACAACCGTCGCGGATCTTGCCATCTTTCGCCTCGCTGGACCCGGAGCTGGAGCTTGCGAAGCAACGCTCTACAGCGCTCGCGGATCTTGCCATCTTTCGCCTTGCGGGACCCGGAGCTGGAGCTTGCGAAGCAAAGCTCTACAGCGATCGCGGAGAATTCTGCAAAGGACTTGTCAGGGAGTTGGGGGTGTTTTGGCGTAGCTCTATGAACGTGCCTCGACCCCCAGTCCCGTCCATCGCTGGGCTACACAGGAGATAATACTTATGGTACATAATGGCAGGCATTTCCATGGCAATTTTCACATAAGCACATATGACACGTAATGCAAGCATGTTCATGGCAACAAATAAACCTAAGCTCAACAATTTAAACATTTCAAACAATTTAAAAATTTCAAACACAATGCTAGCACATAAGTGGTGTTCTGTGTACGTTTTGTTCAAGGGGCGTATGGTTATGCCTTAGCCATGTATACCCCCCAAGTGAGCGTGGGGTCCGGACGTCTCCGGACCGCGTGGTCACTTGTTAAAACGCAGCTTTGAACACAGGGATAAAAAGTGCAGTAAAAGCGGAGTGAATCTCTCCGTGTTTCATTGAATTAGCCTGCTAGGCGTGAGTTTTACAACAGGGAGGATTATTTCCACATTTTTTATTTTTGTTATTTTCACCAAGGACTTCCGACTGGATGGTCCGGGGCCTACTGGTAGTAACGGCGGAGGTGCTCCGCGTTCCAGGCGCGCGGGACTTTAGATCCGTCGAGTCTCTTTAAGTGATACGTCCCATGGCCCACTTTTTGTTGGACTTCGTAGGGGCCTTCCCAGTTGGGTCCGAGGACTCCTACTCCCGGGTCCTGCGTAGCAGGAAATACTCTCCGTAGGACAAGATCTCCAACCTCGAATGTACGGCTCTGGACTCTCATGTTAAAGTGTCGGGCTATCTTGCCTTGGTACATTTTTAGTTGGACCTGCGACCGCTCCCGGAGCTCCTCGATCATGTCCAAGGACTCCTGGAGGAGGGCATGGTTCCGGGTAGGATCGTAGGTGTCTTGCCTGTGAGAGGGGATCATAGCTTCTACTGGGATGACGGCCTCGCAACCGAAGGTCATGGAATAAGGCGTGTGCCCCGTCGAAGTTCTCTCTGTTGTGCGATAAGCCCAAAGTACTCGCGGAAGTTCTTCCGGCCAGTGAGCCTTGCAGGCTTGGAGTTTTTTCTTCAACGTGGTCTTTAATATTTTGTTTACAGCTTCCACTTGTCCATTAGCCTGTGGTCTGGCGACTGCGGAAAAGCTTTTGATAATTCCATGCGAAGCACAGAAGTTCGTGAAGTGTTCACTGTCAAACTGCTTTCCGTTGTCGGACACAATTTTCCGTGGAAGCCCAAAACGACACACTATATTCCTGATGACAAAATCCAGTGCTTTTTTAGATGTGACCGTGTTCATAGGTTCAGCTTCAGCCCATTTGGTGAAGTAGTCTACCGCGACTATGGCGTACTTCACTCCACCCTTTCCAGTGGGGAGGGAACCTACTAGGTCAATGCCCCAAACGGCGAACGGCCAGGGGCTGGTCATTAGGGTAATTTCCGTAGGCGGCGCTCGCGGAACCTTGGCGTACCTCTGGCACTGCTCACACTTCCTGACATAATCCACACAATCCTTCTTCATGGTGGGCCAGAAGTATCCTTGTCGAAGGATTTTTTTGGAGAGGCTCAGCCCGGAGGTATGATCGCCACAGAAGCCTCCGTGAATCTCATGGATGATGGTGCTGACTTCGGTTCCGGCAACACACCTAAGGAAGGGTATGGACAACCCCCTGCGGTAAAGCTTTCCATCCATAACCACGTATCGGGGAGCTTGATACTGGAGCTTCCTTGCGTCCGCTTTATCGGTGGGGAGTTCTCCGGTGGTGAGGAATTTGAGGATGGGTCCTATCCAGGAGTGGGAATGGTCGATGATGGCGTTTATCCTTCGCGTCTCAGTACTGGGGGCTTCTAAGTGCCCGATGGGGACTAAGCCATACTGTTCAATCTCTGGGTCCGTTGCAAGCTTGGCCAGCGTGTCCGCAAGTGAGTTCTGGTCCCGGGGGACCTGGCGGATTTTGTAGCCTTTGAAATGCTGCAGTAGGCCGCGGGAGAGAGACACGTAGGCAGCCATCCTTTCGCCTTTCGTCTGGTATTCCCCGGATATTTGGTTTACCACAAGCAGGGAGTCGCTGTACACTTCGATTTTTTGGGCTCCGACTTCTCTGGCCAGTCGTAACCCAGCTAACATGGCTTCGTGTTCTGCCTCGTTGTTGGATGCTGGGAATGCGAAACGGAGGGCGCTCTGGAGCTGATGCCCTTGGGGAGATATTAGGATAACCCCCGCTCCAGCTCCTTTTTCATTTGAGGCTCCGTCTACGTAGACCTTCCAGGTGGGAAGTTCCGGGACAGGATCTTCTGGGAGGTCATTCATTCCCGAGCACTCCACAATAAAGTCCGCGAGAGCTTGACCTTTTATGGAAACACGCGGTTGGTAGTGGACGTCGAACTGGCTTAGTTCCATCGCCCACTTAAGCAATCTGCCAGAAGACTCGGGCTTCTGCAGGACTTGTCGGAGAGGGTGGTTGGTGAGTACTTTGATGGTGTGCGCCTGGAAATATGGCCTCAGCTTCCGTGAAGCGATCAGCAAGCAGAGGGAGAGTTTCTCGATCATCGAATATCTGGACTCAGCGTCCAATAACCTCTTGCTTACGTAATACACAGGGAGCTGGATACGGCCATCTTCCCGGACGAGAGCGGCACTTACTGCGTGCTCAGTCACAGCTAGGTACAAGAACAACGCCTCTCCTTCGACCGGTTTGGACAAAATGGGGGCTCGGGTTAAATGTTCTTTGAGGTGTTGGAAGGCCGCTTCGCATTCGGGGGTCCACTCGAACTTCTTGTTCCCTCGCAGAACATTGAAGAAGGGGATACACTTGTCGGTGGCCTTGGATACGAAGCGACTGAGAGCAGCTATCCTTCCGGTAACGCTCTGGACATCCTTATGCTTCCGGGGGGAAGGCATATCTATGAACGCCTTTATTTTTTCAGGGTTGGCTTCCACGCCGCGGGAGCTGACAATAAAACCGAGGAACTTTCCAGACGAGACCCCGAAAGTACATTTCTTTGGATTTAGCTTCATCCCGTACTTTCGGATCACGGCGAAAGCTTCCTCAAGGTCGTTACTGTGGTCCCCGGAGGTCTTGGACTTTACCAACATGTCGTCCACGTACACCTCCATGTTCCTCCCCAGTTGGTCCTTGAACATTCTGTTTACCAGACGCTGGTAAGTCGCCCCAGCATTCTTCAAACCGAAAGGCATGACCACGTAACAGTAGACACCCTTATCCGTGAGGAAGCTGGTGTGTTCCTGGTCCGCGACATGCATCTTGATCTGGTTGTATCCGGAGTACGCATCCATGAAGGATAAGAGTTCGTACCCGGAAGTAGCGTCCACCATCTGATCGATTCGCGGGAGAGGGAAACAATCTTTCGGGCAGGCCCTGTTTAGGTCCGTGAAGTCAATGCACATTCTCCAGGACCCATCGGGTTTCGGGACCAGAACTGGGTTGGCCAACCACACGGGATAGTGCGACTCCTGGAGAAAGCCTATGGACATCAATTTGTCCACTTCAGCTTTGACGGCTTCGGCTCTCACTGGGTCCAGCGGCCTCCTCTTTTGGCGAATTGGAGTTGCAGCTGGGTCTATGTTGAGTGCGTGGCACGCAACATTGGGATTAATCCCTGTCATATCAGCGTGGCACCATGCTAGGATATCCTGATTATCCTTCACAGTGGCCACGATCTTATCTCGAACGGCCGACGGCAGGTTTTTCCCCACCTGAATGACCTTGGTGGGTTCTTCCGGATTGAGGATCACCTCTTCGACTTCCTCCATCGGCTCTATTGCTTTCTCGATTCCCACTCTTGGGTCTAGTTCGTCAAAGTATGCCTCCTGAGCATCCCTAGTTCCTGGCAATACTTCCGCCAAAGGAATGGCAGCAAACGTCTCTCGGACCGTGTAGACGGCTCGGACGGAGACGTTATAACAGCTCCGTGCACTTCTCTGGTCTCCTCGGAGGGTGCCAATACGCCCATCGTCGCAGGGAAACTTCAAGCATAAGTGACGTATCGAGGTTATGGCCCCACAATCGATCAGGACCGGTCGGCCTAAGATGGCATTATACGCCGTGGGGCAGTCGACCACCACGAATGTGCTATGCTTGAAGGCACAAGCGTCGCTTTCTCCTCTGAGGGTGACCGGAAGTTGAATTTTGCCTAATGGCATGAGTGCGTCCCCATTGAAACCTTGAAGCTGGATGGGGCATGGGGCCAGGTCCGTCTCGGTCAATCCGATCGCGTGGAAGGCCGCTTTGAAGAGGATGTTCACGGAGCTTCCGTTATCGATCAAGATCCGTGAGACCTTCTTATTGGCAATCTGGGCTTCCACTACGAGGGGATCGTTGTGGGGGAAGTGCACATGTCGAGCATCGTCCTCCGTGAAGGTGATGGGAAGATCCATCATTCGGGGACGTTGAGCAGGTGATTGGACCAAAGCGCACATCTCCTCGGCGTGCTCTAACTCCTTCAAGTACCTCTTCTGGGAGTTGCGGGTACTTCCGGCAAGGTGTGGTCCTCCGGAAATGGTGGCGACGTGTCCGTCAACGGGTGGCGGAGCAAGCCCGGGTGGATATGGGTTGCCTGGTCCTGGAGCCAACAAGGCAATGGGCGCCGGAGCGGGTGGAGCAGGAAGTGCTGGGAACTGAGACCCGGGAGCTTGGGGGTGACCGGCTCCAGGTGCGCTAGCGGCCCCCCTCTGTCCCGGGGAATATGCAGCCCCGTGAACCACCCCCTGTCCGGGATAGATTATGGGTATTCTCACCCACTGACCGAGGTGTCCCGCTCTTGCCAGGGACTCGATCTCATCCTTCAGCTGAAGGCACTCATTCGTGGTGTGCCCCACGTCTCCGTGGAACTCACACCTCTTATTGGAGTCTCGCGGACGCCTTCCTCCGTGAGACACTTTCGGGGGCTTCCTGTAGTTGACCATATTACAGGTCGCCCGATAGACATTCTCTCGCGAGTCTATTAAACTGGTATATTCCGTGAACTTGGGCTCATAATCCTTTCGGGGTTTCTTTGAATGGTCTCCCCGGTTGGAGTTTTTTCCGCTTCGTTTGCTCCGCGATTGGCTCAAACTTCGTTCCGGGGCTTCCGCTTGCGGCTGCGGCATGCTAGGAGCGATACTACATCCGGTTTGTACCGCTCCATACCCAGAGAAATGTGTTTGACCCGGCGTCTGAACAGACGCGGAAGGCCCATACACACTCGGAGTGAATCGGGCTCCTGGAAGCGTGAGGACTGGTGCGGGAGCTTGCGAGGCAAAGTTCGGCGCAGTCACGGAAGGGGTTGGAGCCGGGGGAACTCCAAAGGCTTGCTGGTAGGCATCCTCAAGGTTGATGATTCCCTGAGCTTTTGACATGAATTCGGACAGGGTTTCTGCCCGTCTCCTTTGCATTTCCCCCCATAGCAGGGAGCCGACAGTAAGGCCCGATTGAAGGGCGATCAGCTTCATGTCATCGCTGACCTTGGTTTTTGCAGCAGCTTCCATCATTCTCTGAATGAAAGCTTTGAGGTTCTCAGTGGGTTGCTGTTTGATGTTGGTTAAGGAACCAACCTCCATGTCGTGGTCGCGGGCAGCAATAAACTGCCTCCTAAACGCGGACTGTAGCTCCTTCCAACTGTGGATTGATCCGGGAGCTAATCTTTTCCACCAGTCCTCCGCAGACTTGGTAAGGGTGAGTGAGAAGCACATGCATTTGGCGTCCTCACTGACGCGCGCCACTTGCATCATTTTATTGTATTTAGCTAGGTGGGTACGCGGGTCTGTCCTCCCATCATATAATTCTATGTGAGGCATTTTGAAGTTATCCGGGAGGGACGCTTCCGCGATCCTCCTAATACATGGTTCTGGGTCTTCCTCCTCAGAATCTGACAGGGCCCCACTTTGCTTCTGGACCAGCTTGGTCAAGGCAGCAATCTGTTCCTCGAGCCTCTTCGTATCACTTTCCGGGAGGTCACGTCCCCGGAACTTGTCATTAATATGATTTCGGAGGTCATCTCCGCGAGGCCGGGCTTTTTCCCCTTTGGCCTTCTCATACTTGGCCTCCAACCTTCTTCTTAGGTCCACCGTGGACCAGCTATCTTCGGAGTGCGAGTTCGCAGCCCGACCGTCCTGATTGACGGAATCACTGGGGCGGTTGTTCCTTCCCCTAGGCCTGGGTGCCTTAGCACCGGGCCCTTTAGGCACAGAGTGCCCCCTTGGGGCTGAAGGGCGTCTGGGCTTAGGAGCGCCAGAGACCTTCTGCGCGCGGGGGGGGCAGTCGGCCTGGTGATTCACGCCTTTAGGAGGTGCAGGGGCGTCAGCGCGCACAGGCTCTCCCACTTTTTCTTTGCCCTTGTTAGGGGCGGCTTTGGATGGTCCAGCAGCGGCTGGATCCGGCATGGGGGCATCAGCCCCACCTCGAACAGAGGTATCCTCGTCCGAGTCGCCTAGATCTCCGAACCTACTTTGGAGGCGTTCCATCATGCGTTGCATCCTTTCGGAGACGCGCTCCTGCTCAGCAAGCTTGGCCTTAGTGGCCACCAGTTCTTCGGCTACTTGGACCAGTTCTGGGTCCTTCTCATAGTAGCAGCCGTCCTTGTAATAACCGTCTTGGACATACTCTTCTTCGTCTTCTAAGTATGTTGTATCTTCGGTACTGACCTGATCCTGGCGGGATGTCGGGTCTTCACCTTGGTAGTCTAAGGGTTCGCTTTGCACCACATCTTCCATCACGGTATCGGGGTTGACCGTAGCATTTTTGTCAACAGCGGATTTTCTCGTAGTCACCATCTCTTTAGCACGAAGTGAATACAAAAAACGTACACAGAAAAAGAGCTGGCTAACAACTTCCTACAGCTCTCAATGAAAGCACCAAAATGTTTACCGAGTTTTTCGGAAACGAATAACCAACAGAATAATAAAAAGATAAGAACTGTAGAAATACTGAAATGTAACTAAACAAACAGTGTTTTTACGTGGTTCAGGCGTTAACAAGCCCTAGTCCACGAGTCGATGTTATTATACTTGGAAAAGATTACAGTAAGATGGCTGGTGCATAAGAATTTCACACGCTCACAATGTTTCTCTCGGGTTCTCTTGAAGAAGATGAAGCTAGAGAGATTTTAGTAGAGTTTTTGCTCTATCCTTTGTTAGTCCCTCCTCTTGTAAAATGAAGGGGTCTTTATAGCTAGGGTTTTGGATTAGGGTTTTTCTCTACGTACATGAGTTTTAATTACACCAGCCATAAATAGGGATACAATTACTATAGTAGCATGGCTACAAGACTCTATGTGGGTATATTTACGTGAAAGTATGGGGAACACACAAAGTCAGCCGTCTTTTCCAAGTTGTCAGCGGAACAGTAGGCGAAAAGGTACCCTTAGGCGTGCTGGGATGTGTGCGGCTTTGACCTGACGGGCGTGTCAGGCGGGATCCTGTGTCAGGTGGATATCATTCCAAATATGCCTCCTCCAGGACTCGACCGTTTGGCTTTGTTCCGTGCGAGGCACGGAACTGCTTCCGCGGAGACCACTCGAAGAGCTTCTCCTGGAAGGAGCTTCCCCGATGGATACTCCTTCGGGAGCTCCGGGAGAGTTGACGAGTTTCCGTATGGTGTTTGCTTGGAAGAGTAATCCGGACACCAAGCGGGAGAGGTGAAGCCTTTCTGTATATCCGCGAGCTCTGGTCACCTATCGTGAAAGACATCGATAATTCTGTTTCCCCGAGGCCATCAATCTAAACGCTATCCGGAAATCTGGATAACAATGGCAGCTGGGTTATATGGGGTACACGGTTTGGGGCTTGGTCATTGTTTGGTTTTGTTAAAAATAAAGAGAAAGAAAAGCTAGAAGAAGAAGAAGAGGGGAAGGAGCTAATTTTGGAGACTTGGAGATGGATTCAAGGAAGCAAAGGGTGGATTCTCCACTTAAAGGTAAGGATCCTAGACAATTTTAAGAGTTTTATCTGTTGTGGTTTAAGATTTTTGAGGTATGGTTTAGGTTTTTCAAGCTTGGGTTTGTGTTTATGGCCTATGGGTTTAAGTTGTTGAAGTTGAAATCAATTGGGTGGATTTGTGAGTGTGATTGTGTTTTGAGCTTGAATCTAGTGCTTATGGGTTGTTAGATGGTTCATTTAAAGTCTTGAATTGATTTAGGGGTTTGGGTATTGGTTTGGTATGATTTCGGAAGGTTTTAACTCGGTGAAAACGCGAAGGAAAACCCAGAATTCTGGGCCTGCGAAGGTGTGCCGCGGCACAAGAAAGTTGTGCCGCGGCACAAGGCCGATTTCAAGATATCATTTTTGGCAATTTTAGGCCTTTGCTCCGGGGGTTCGGGGGATGTCTCCGAGGTGTTGTTTTTAAAGTTTTGGGGGTTCCGAGAGTGTGGGTTAGGTTCCGGGAAGGTAGTCTTGGATTGGTTAATGACAAAGAATATTATATTTGTGTTGTGATTAGGACTTTGGAGAGGCTCGGGGTAGAGGACCGTGCTTGCGGCTACGTGGCATCGAAAACCAGTGAATTGAAAGGTAAGAAAACCGTAACACCCGAGATTAGGGCATGGCCCCACTGTGTGATTTTAGGGCATGGCCCCAGATTGTATTTTGTGCAAATGTTTAACCTTAAATGAACCATGATGTGTGTGAATGATTATTTCGAATGTACTGTATATATGATTATAATGAAATGAACGGCAAGGGCCGAGTGCGGCGTAGGCCGGGTACGGCAGCGGAGCCGGAAGTAACACTTAGCACATGGGATGCTTATAGTCAGGGCAGGGCCCGGTGGATACATGTGGTATCCTTACGGTGAGGACCGAGACCCCAGGCTTCGGTAAGGCTACTGGGGCGGCATGGCCGTGTTTGCTTAGTCTAATGGTTGACTTGTTTATCTGTGGATTATCTGATATGATAAACTGTGTAAATTGCATATGTTATGTTCTGCTTGAGTTTTCTTGCTGGGCTTCGGCTCACGGGTGCTCTGTGTTGCAGGTAAGGGCAATGACTGAGTCAACCAACCATGAGTACGGAGAGCGTGAAGCGACGCGTACATGTTTGGCCTGCCCGACTGCTTTGGTTGGGGGTTTATTTGAAAATGGCTGTAATAATCTATGATTTTTATAACTGATCAATTGTAAACATATTTTAAGAAGTAAATAGTTTTCGAACCTTATTTTGGGATCCCAAATGTTTAATACTAGAAGTTTTATTGAGACAACACGTTTTTCTAAGATTACAGCCTTAACTTTTAATTAGTCACACTTTTGTTTCAAAACCTCGGTTAGCGAGTTCATTGCACACTGTTTCGTCTTAAAACTCACTTAGTAACGGCTCTAAGGTAGTAGGGCATTACATGTTCCTGCCTCCAAAGCCACCGCAGGTGCCAAACCCTGGTCGACAGGATCCAGGCCCGTTGAAGCGCCGGGCTGACAAGCACCCTTTGGTCCACTCCGTCAGCTCAAGCTCGAAGTCTCAATTCTATGAAGACGACATATGAGAACTTCACCGCAAGAATCAGAGGCTAGAGACCACCTTGGAAAACATGCAAGAGGTGCTAAATGGGCTGTTGCAAGGGAGATCAAACGTGACACTCCCTAAGCGCAAAGAGAGAGACCAGAAGGAGGTAGAAACCACTGTCCCAATAGATGACGGAAAGATGCGACTCTCCACTAGTAACACCCCACGAACGAAGCAACGCGAACATCCCGGACCACCGAAACAGCCCCAGAAGCCAGAGCCGAAGACCAATGCTACCCCTCGCAACGATGACGAGGTCTCCTCAAAGAGAGCACCCTCAGATTTACGAGAGGAGCTCAACAAAAATAGGGCGGGTAAAAGGACCACACCCCCTATGGCACCCCGAGAAGGCAAAGGAAAGGGGGATCTTAACCCGTCCGCTTTGAGAGACTCCCTAAGCAAGAGGAGGCAGGACCTGGACACAGAAATGAGGAGCCTGCGAACCAAAATCATCACCGCCTCCAGAGGTCATG